>NC_090305.1:43802500-44427500 GCF_039906515.1 Pseudorca crassidens | reverse complement strand
GGGAGTCAGTGTGACGTTCTCCTCAGTGAAGGCTTGGTCCCTCGGGTAGGAGGGAGCTCCCTGCCCCCCACAGCTGTCCTTTCCTCTTCTGAGCAGTTGTATCTTTTTGGATGGTTTTTCCTCATTGTGAACTGACACCTATTTCCTGGTCATTTCCATGCTTTGAACTGAATTAAACACAGAGCAAGTCTAACCCTTTTGGGCTCTCCACATCCATGGTAAGATCATTGAGGGCTGTGAGCATGTTGTGTATTCCTCTCAGGGCCTGGGACCACATTCTAGGGCACTTGGGGGTCCAAAGGGCCCAGATGGAAATCCAGGCTTCACCTTGGACTGACAGAATGGCTGTGGACAAGTGACTTAGCCTCCCTTTAGGGGAGGTTTCCTTATCGGGTTATGGTGAGTATTAAATAAGATAGTGAGTGAAAATACCCAGTACAGCCCCTGACTGCAGTCACTCAATAAGTGATACGGGGAGTTAGAACTTGCTGGTTAAACTGAAAGGAAGGAAGTCTTGCAGAATGCCTTAGAGCTGAGCCAAGACAGCCTAGAATCCAAGGCCAGGCTCCTCGGGAAATGAGTCTTTGGTGCTTACCTTGTAGAGCGTCCCACACAGCTGCCGGAGAGTGATGAGGAGCACTTCCTCCTGCCTGGATCCCATCAGTGAGCCTGGTTGCCCCGGAAACCTAACACCAAGGAACACTCTAACCAATGCACAGTCTTACACCCTAGAGAGTGTAAGAGAGAGAGAGTTTGTGTCCTGAATCCCAGCGCTCTTCTTTCAGAGGCTGATGAACTGGGCTTCTCCATCCAGAAGGAAACCTTGGTTTTCATTCACTCTGTCCCCCCAAACTCCTCCCTGATTCAGACGCAAGAACCTTCCAGCTTCCCCTCCCTTTGACCACTACCTCCACCATCTTCTGTAGCTTCACCAGGCTCCCCTTCCTCTTTGGGGTATGGCTCCTGCAAATCTCCCCTAAAAGGAGAGAGTGAAAGCCAGCCTAGGCCTGGCCAAACCAGAGTTCCCCCTTTACTATTTCAAGGTGGCTTCCAGTTAAGAGGCTGATTAGGAGTTATTTATTTGATGAGCAAGTACCTGAATTGTTCAACTAGTTTTGAAAAAAATTTAAAACTAAAACAAGCATGCAGCCCCCAAAGTTTTCCTTAGGTCATTTTGTCTTCAAGGGGTTAAACACATTTTCTTACATTTTCCTTAACTCTTTTCTTCTACACCTATATCTTTGTGGTAGAGATGGTTTTCCTTGGGATTTCTAAAATCAGATAATGTGCTCTTGCTTTTGGACTTATTTCTAAATAAAAAACTAGTATCGAATAATAGTCTTGGGCCAGATTGCATATTTTTATGCAATATGTAAGAAGTTAGTATTTGTACTTAGCGAATCAATGGAATTTTAAACAAAATTAGATCTTCACTTACTCTAAATTTTGGTGGTTTCTTTGGGTTTATATAAAATGTAAAAAATTATGTGATATTATACTAACTTTGTGTTCACTGGATTGTGTAGTAAGTGGATAACACAGAGGTGCTTTTTAAATATTCTTCCATCTAAAACTGTGATCTGGACAGAAACAGGCAGATCACCTTGCTCTGGGATCCCCTTGAAGTCGGTCCCTTGCTTCCTCCAAGTTTCTATGAGGAAATGCTATGGGAAATTACTTAGCTGGGTGCTGTCACCGTGGATGTAGACCCGGGTGATGTGATCTTGTGAGAACAGGCCTAGACTAAGCAACACTTAAAAAAAAAAAAAAAAAAAGACCTTGCTCTGTGTTTCCCCAACCCTTCGTTTTGAAAATATTCAAATTTATAGGAAAGTTGGGAGAGTAGTACAGTGAAGACTTACTGTTAACCTATTGCCACATGCCAGTATAAACACAATTCTCTGTTTTTATTGAAACAACTGAGAACAAGTGCAGACAGCACGAATAAGGATGTGTTCCTACATAACTGAAATACCATTAGCACACCTTAGAAAATTAACAGTAATTTCCCAATATCAGCTGATAAACAATCCATGATCCAGGTTCAGATTCTCCCCATGGTCCCTAACATGTCTTTTCAGCTTAAAAAGAAATACAGGCTCCCATCAAGGTTCATAACTTTGTTGTTATGCTTCTGTTTTCTTTTTAAATTTAGGAGAGTCCCTGCTTTGGGTGTGTGTATGTTTTGTGACATTGACCTTTTTCCTTTTTGGAAGAGACCAGGTAATTATCTTGTAGAATGACCCCCAATCTGGATTTGTCTAATTGATTCTTCATAGGCTTTTTATTTTTACTTTTTGGTTAAATTTTTGGAACTATGCTTACAGAAATGTGCATCAATCTCAGGTATGCAGGTTTGTGAAATACCACGTTCCAGCCTCTGGGATTCTGGGAGCCTTATCTGGAAGCCTCCCAAGACCTTATCTCTGCACTTGTTTCTTGCAGCTTGGGGCAGAGGCAACTTCCTGGCGCTTTCCTCTGGTTCATGGTACTGAGGCTGGGCAGCTTCCAGGGTAGGCAGCTCCATTGTACTAGTCTCAGATCCCCCACCGGGGTTTCAGTTAGAGGAGTTATTGTTTAGTTCCCCTTCTAAAAATGTCACATTATGTAATTATCCTGGCTTTAGGAGATTTGGGTTGTTTTTATACCACGTGAATGAATTGGCAATTAGGAAAGTCATTTTAAAGCTTTCGGTGATCTAATTCAATTGTTCAAACTGCCTTAATAAGTAGGTTGTAATAAGACACAATGCTTGGGTTTTTAGTTTCTCACAACCTAGTGTTTTTTTGTTTGTTTGTTTTTGGTTGTAGAGATCCAGTATCAGGCCAGAGGTATTTCACAGTCCTTTATTTAAAAAAAATAAAAATAAAAAGCCAAATATTAAAAACATGATGACCTGGGCCAACTTTGTCTTTACTATCCTAATTACCTTTCTCCTCTTCTGAATACTCCACAGTCTTTCCCTTTTTTTTTCCATTTTCAACACACATGCCAAATGGGGTTGACAGTTCATGGTTGTAAATTGGGGGCTTAACCCGGGGCAGTGAATTCCATAAAATCACATGCAAAGTTTGTGTGTATTTGCTGATGGGGTTTGATCTGAAGAGAGGCTTCCCTAGATTTCATCAACTTTTCAGAGGTGTCTGTGAGCCTCAAATAGTTAAAAACACTGGCTTAAATAATTATTTCCTCCTACAACCTTTGAGATTTTCTCTGACCCTTGACGTAGTATCTTCTTCTTCTTAGTAATCTTTTTGTGTACTATTTGTTTTGGATTAAAAAATTATAAGGAATACAACTAAATTCATTCATAGTATTAGTCATCACCCAGAAATAACTGCTGTTTACACATTGGTAGATAGTTACCTATCTACCTATCATGTATCTACCTATTCATCTATAAATCATCTTACTGTCTGTCTGTCTACACACACACACACACACACACACACACACACACACACAGAGAGATATTTTTTAAAGGAATCATTCTATATGAACCCTTCCCACTTTGCTAAATGTAGATCAATAACATTTTTGTTTAATTGCTGCAGGGTAGTCCATTGTATGGATATACTGTCATTTATTTAACCAATCTTCTATCATGGACATAGATATTTATATTTTAATAGGAATCAAACCTTAAGCAACAGGAGTAGAGGAAGAGACAGGAGGAACTCGGGGTTTTGCTGGTCCCAAGAGCCCACTTCCTTTGTCTTACCTTCCAAGCCCCACATCAAAGGTTAGGCTCTGGACTTTGGGTCAGAGAATATGTTTGCTTTTTCCATAAGAAAGGAGAACTGTACTTTCACACTCATTCCTCTAACCCCCAAAGGTAGAGACGTGAATTGGCAAGTCATTTGAGATCAATAAAGAATAGTTTTAGAGGGTCAATTGACTTGAAAGCAGCTTCATTTTAATCCATTCTCAGAGAAAATAATCTGAAAAAGAATCCTCAAACTAACACAACATTGTAAATCAATTATACTTCAATAAAAAAAGAATTAACAACAACAAAAAAGAAACAAAAAAAATCGGCTATCTGATCAGCCAGTTTGCCTGATACTAGGAAAGAAGAAGTTAGTGACAGAATTTACAGCATCCCACCTGGAATGCTTGTTTTATGAAGTCTACTTTATTCATTGATATGAATGCCACCGACATAACTGTGAATGAAAATTTATTAAGATTCCAAATATAATTTCCCCAAATTTGAAGACAGAAACCACAGACAACCTTTCATTCACTGAAGTAAGCTCATTTACTGAATCACACACTTGTAGCCTAAAAGACTAAATTCAGTAGCCCTTAAAAGGTGGCCAATTTAGTCTCTACCTCATTGGCTGCTAAAGAGCCAACTTCAAACAAACACTACCGAGAAAAAAAAGAAACTTCAAATTAAATAAAGCAACCAAATAAGCCTAAAAAAAAAGAAATTTCTATACCGAAGAGTGCATATGTCTAAAAATTCAAGTGAATTAAAAGGTAATGCTCAGAATACAAAACATATAAATGATAAAAAAAATCGATTCTCACTTTCCAGGGTTCAAATGGGCCTAATTTTATATAGTTTACCTTATATTTAAAAAGTCTTCATGAAAATTATTGTGGGGAAAAATTGAATACTTTAATGGTTAAAACGCTCGAGTCACGTAGCCAGGGGAGAGACTTTGTCGTGTATAAGTCAGCGTGCTTTTCCTCTGTCTGCGTGTGTCCGTATTTCCCTGTGCCATGTTGTTGAAAGAGGTATTGCCGATTGTCTTGTCTTCCTTTCTCTCTTATCCATTTACCAAGGACACGTCCAGATTAGAGGCTGCACCATTCAACACCCTTGGGTCCAGGGTAGTAACTGTTCCCATCTGGCTATGTGTGATGAGTGGTGTTTATGTCATGGCATAAATCACATTTTGCTGTTCCATCAGCTGAGATGCTAACCATTAAAAAAATTTACTCTGTCTACAAAAATCAGTAACCAGGGATTTTTGTATGGGGGCAGTCCTTTAACAGTTATTCCCCAAGTCTGTCTGTAAAGATAAACAATCAAATTACTATCCTCACTGAAAGAGTATAGGAAACAACAAGAAATACAAGCTCACAGATAAAAGATGACCTTTCATAAGGACAGGTAGGAAGCCATTTTAAGGAAGACAGAAGGCAACCAAGGAAACCCAATACCCTTTTGAAAAAGTCTTTAAGAATGTCATCCTTTTTCACCAATCCTGCCAGCAACACAGCCTCAGAGAGCTCAAGATGAATTTTCAGAAAAGCATGGAAAATAAAGTAGGTTGATAGCATCCTGTGACTGACTTAATGCTCCTCACAACTCTCTGTGGACTCCAGCGAATACAGAAAATCAATTTTATTTATTTGCATATTACATGATTGCCACTAGGAAAACACACAAAATCTAAATAAGTTAATAATTAACCAAGGTGATGACATTTCATGTAAAGTAAAATGGAAGACTGCTTTTTTGGGGAAAGAATAAAGCTAAAGGTAAATCTTAGACACTTTACAGGAAATAGTATGTGTACTTTTAAAATGATGGTGTTGGGTTCCTTAAAAAACTAAAAATAGAACTACCATATGACCAGCAATCCCACTACTGGGCATATACCCTGAGAAAACCATAATTCAGAAGGACACATGTCCCCCAGTGTTCATTGCAGCACTATTTACAATAGCCAGGACATGGAAACAACCTAAATTTCCAATGATAGATGAATCGATAAAGAAGATGTGGTACATATATACAATGGGATATTACTCAGCCATAAAAAGGAACAGAATTGGGTCATTTGTAGAGATGTGGATGGACCTAGAGTCTGCCATACAGAGTGAAGTAAGCCAGAAAGAGAAAAACAAATATCGTATATTAAGACATATATGTGGAATGTAGAAAAATGGTACAGATGAACCTATTTGTAGGGCAGGAATAGAGACATAGACGTAGAGAATGGACATGTGGACATGGGGTGGAAGGGAAGGGTGGGGTGAATTGGGAGATTAGGTTTGGCATAAATACACTACCATGTGTAAAATAGCTAGCTAGTGGGAACCTGCTGTGTAGCACAGGGAGCTCAGCTTGGTGCTCTGTGATGACCTAGATGGGTGGGATGGAGGGGTGGGAGGGAGGTCCAAGAGGGAGGGGATATAGCTATTCATTTCATTTCATTGTAAAATTTCATTGATTCATTTCATTGTACAGCGGAAACTAAACATTGTAGAGCAATTTTACTCCAAAAAAAAAAAAAAAAAAGACAAAAAAAAATGATGGTGTTGGCCAGTAGAAGTGAATAAGGACTGTCATGCCTGAATAGATGGAGGCGAGGTCCTGATTCACTTCTGGTTTATTCCACACGCCTTGGGATGTTGTCACACAGCCTGTTTTTGCTGCGTCACCACGGCTTTTGTGAGCAGCCCAGGGTTTCTACTCTGATGGGAGCACGCCACTGATTCCTGCCTGCCACCGGCTTCGTAGGAGTCTGAGGCTGCAAGTTCCATTTCAGGAATTCGAGTTACACCAGTTTTGCATCTTGAGCCTCAGCAAAGTTCTAAATGGGGAAGTGAAGATTTCCCTTGGATGCTTTATCTTGTTTAGAACTCTGTTCACAGCACAGATAGTCAGCATCCTCGTTTCCATGGTAAGCTGGTGGCTCCCTGAATCATCACAAACTTAACTCAACCAAGGAGGAAGAGATAACGTCTGGTGCCTTTTCCCTGTGGGGAAGACAGACCCTTTAATGCAAGATACGCCCTGCAGACCGGCTCCTGTTCCTGGAAGGGAGACTGAGGTCAGGCCAAGCATGTGGGTCAAAGCCTCACGTTTCTCATTTCACTGTGTAATGACCAGGGGCGGAGGGGAGCTGCTGCATCATTCTCATTTCCGTCACTGGCAGCTGTTACTTTGCTAGTAGTTTAAATGATCTCAAGAACTCTAAGCTGAGTTCAGATGTTTGTTTATTGGCACTGCCTTTGGCTTCTGAAAACAGTCTTTTGTGTCCTCCCGGTCTTCAGAAAAGGCTCTTCTCAGAATCAGCCCTTCCTCCCTCCTTGCTCTCTTCTGGGAGCCAGCTTCAAGCTCAGGAAGAAAATTAACTAAAGGGGACGAGAGGCTCAAACCTGGTTAGAGGGGAGACTCCGACTGGAAACGGAAAGGAATTGGGACTCAGCATCCTGCGTTTGTGCTTTGTTTTTGCAACTTGGAGTGAGTTGCGTTAATGAATTAAGCAGCAGGCTAGTAATGGAAAATATCGGTCCTGGCCTGGTGGGGGAGCCAAATACTATAGGTTTGTAACAGGAAGGCTGTGGATTCTGGCTTCATTGTTGGGCCAGTCATTTGTGAGCTGGTGGCCGGACCGCAGGCCACACACTTGGGTGCAAATCTTCCATGAACCGGAGCTGCCTGGGGCGTGTGGCCGGTGTCGGAGCCGTGGCCCAGGGAAGATGGTGAGCCTTGGGTGTCGGTTCTGGTGTGGGTCCCCCGTCCGCGCTGAAGATGATGCAGGATGCCGGACTCCGTTTGGGGGCAGGGAGGGGGCTGCTGAGATGGACGAGCCGATGTGAGTGTTTTGCTGTTGATGCTTTTTTTCTGTGTCATCCCCTGTAGAGTTCCGGGAACGCGTCCTACCGCTGCTCGATGTCTTCCTCTGCGGATTTTTCCGATGAAGATGATTTCAGCCAGAAATCTGGCTCTGCATCTCCAGCTCCTGGAGATACCTTACCCTGGAATTTGCCTAAACATGAGAGATCGAAAAGAAAGATCCACGGGGGCTCGGTGCTGGACCCTGCGGAGAGGGCAGTGCTTAGGATAGCAGGTAAGAGCAAGTGGGGGCGGGGGCAGGGGATAGAGGGAGGTGCGAGGAGAGTTGCGGAAATTCACCCATGGAGTCCCCGGGGGCCCTGTCTGGCTGGGAGCTGATGCGTTGGGCAGAGATCTGCGCTCAAGGTGGAGAAGGAGGATGACCATGTTTACTTTCTGTCCTGATTTATCAAAAGAGCGATTGGCCCTGCCTGCTGGTGACTAAGCTGTTTGGCCCTGTCTTCTAGTTGGAGGAATCGATACCTTTGAAACCAAGGGGATATTTACAGGCATCTGCATTGAAGTTTCCTATTTATGTGCAGTCGCCACCGTGCCAATCTGAAAGTATTAACTCAGTGATTCCCGGTGTGTTTGCTGGAAGCTTCGTTTCCATGTTTGCATGGGAGCTCTGAGCGACCACATTTAACGGGGGTGGGGGGGGTAGATTCCTGGGTTCTGGTACCCAGAATTGCGGAGGGTATTTTAGCAACCTGGATGCGGTTTTGTGTGTGTGTGTGTGTGTGTGTGTGTGTGTATGTGTGTTTAAGTGTAGCATCTCTGTCAGCATCATGTGTTTGTAGCAGCTTCTGCCCCTGGTGCTCTTGAGGGTTTAGCCATCATGCATCCCTGATTAATTAATACCTGGGAGGGGCCAGTGTTTCTGTTACCCAGGGTTCCCTTGCACTGCCTTTAGGTCCCAGAAGTGATGGCTTGTTTTACTTGGCTGAAAGCTGAGCCTGCTGTGGAAATCTATCCCCCCGCCTGCAGTGCCTGTGTGGTTTGTGTGTATGTGAGCTGTGCTTTCTGGGGTGGTTGTTCCTCAATTTTTTTTTTCTCAGAAATGGTAATGGGGTAGATTGGGGTGTGTCTTCGGGAGCTCTCTTGCAAAGGCCAAAGGCCAGGTGTTTATTGGAGTTGGTTTCTGCAGTGGATCGGGCCTCTCTCCCCTCCCCCACTCTCTCCCCCAGGCCCCTTCCCACTCAGTTTCTTTTGCCTCCCACCATCATGCAAAGTTGGTACTTGTACTCCTTCGGGGGTGGGGGTGGGGGCTGGAGGGGACTAGCTCAGGTCCCAGCCATCATGGTGGCTGAGTCCCCCTAGTGTCCCCCAGTGGGATTTTCTGATTACGGGAAAAACAAACAGGGCCCAGCCAGCCATTCTCTAGTCCAGGTTTCTGGGGCAACAGCTTTGAGCTTCTTCTGGCTTCTGTTGTGAGATGCTGGCTGGTCTCACCCAGGCCTTCAAAGAGGAGGATGGAGGGGGAGAATGGGGTGGAGGGAGGATGGAGACAGCTTGGGAGCCAAGTGAGAGTGGGCAGGGGTGGCCTGGGAGAGGTGCAGAGCTGGGCGAGTACCAAAAAGTGTTTGGCCACCGAGGCCTGATTCCTTGCCCTGTCAAGATACCGCCAAGGGAGTGGAGGAGACAGTGCCAGAACCAGGGTACCAGATATTTGGCTCAGCAGAAAGGGAAGATGGGTGAAAGGCGGGGGCGTGAGAAATTGCTGGGGCTTTGTAGAAAGCCTGGGATGCCTGTCCTCTGCGTTTTTACGGAAGGTACAAGATCCTTCTGTCTTGAGAGTTTTGATAAAGGTGGCAGAGACAGGTATTTTGCTTTTGGTAGTGAAGGAAGGTTTATGAGAGAAGGAAGGGCATATGTTTGTCAGGGGGAATGAGGTTATATAAACTAACAGACAGGAAGTCAGGAGAGGCTGGTGGTAGTAGTGGTCGGTGTACACTGACGGTAGGGAAGGAATGGAGGACCTGGGGGTTCTGCTGGGTGCAGTGGACAAGCAGGTGCTGCGGTCAGTAGACTGTAGGCTCTGGGAGGGCAGGGGCCATGTCTTACTTGTTGTAAAAGGTTTACTATGAAGTTACTGGTAGTTGGTGCACTGGAGACCTCTGAGTTACATACTTTTAAGATTATATCAATTCTTCAAAAATATAACAAAAGAAAATAAAACAACAAACAGAATACGCAGCCCTAGTATGGACATGTACTACTTACTGTGTTTAAAATAAATATTGGTAAATTGGCTGTTGCCACACAAGTCATAATCATTTCATCACTGGCCCCAGCATAGGCTCAGGGGCCAGTCTGCAAATATGTTTCATTGTCATGTGGCTAAACTGTGAAATCCAGATAGATTTTGTATTAAATTTGCCACAGATCATCCAGCGTGAGGATAAGGGAACAGGGCATCTGAGGGCATTTGGTGCAGTGCGTAGTTGGAAAACATACCATTCAGATTTCAACTTCTCAGGCATTTTCACACTTGGCCTGAAACTCGGCTGATTGGTGAAGTTCATCCCTAGTAGGGGACGGGGCAAGGGTCAGAAATGGTGTGCGGATGTCCATCCATCATGTTCATTATTTAGTAATAAAGGAATTGGAAGTCTCATATTTTTATTTGTTTTTAAGGTCATAAAAATAAAATAGAATGAAAATGTCTAGAGTCAAAAAGACCATATGGTCAGGGGGAATCCCTTAAGTCATTCACATTTAATACATATTTATTAAGCCTCTGGAATAAAATGAAGATAAGCACACAGTTCTGCCTTGAAAGAAATTCTAGTCTAACATGACCATGGATGTGCTGTGAGACAGTTACAACACGGGTGAGAGATTAGCTGTAATGGCTGTGAGTACCTGTATTATTTGAGGGGAGATTTAACTAGCTTGATGGACTAGAGTGAAAGGGAAGGCCACTACCGAGGGATGGAGCTACAGGAACACAGCAGGGAGATGGGTTCAAATGGAAACTGCAAGTCATCTGTGTAGCTAAAGCCTGGGATTTGTAGGGAAGAGCAGAAACTGTAAGGGTGCTTTCGGGCAATTCCAAGGAGATTGGACTATTTATGCTGTAACTGGTGGGGAATCACCTGAAGATTTTTAAGCAGTGCAATGACATAATCAGATGTACATTTCTGAAAGTCTTTTTGGTGATGGTGTCACATGTCTGATACTTATATTTTTAAAAGTGCTTTTGCATTTATTGTAGTATCTTCATTTTAAAATCTGAGACTATAATATATGCCCTTCTGATCTCTCAGGGTCAAGGTGAGAATGACATGGTAAGAAAGGGGCTTTGTACCCACTGTAAATGCCTTTAACATCATCGTAAGACAGATCTGCTGTTCTTACTCGCGGGATACTGTAAGTTGGGGTTTTCAGTCTTGAAGCGCCTGTAAAGGTACATGGTTTGTTAGTGACAGTGTTATTATTATTATTATTTTTTGCGGTACGCGGGCCTCTCACTGCTGTGGCATCTTGCGTTGCGGAGCACAGGCTCTGGACGCGCAGGCTCAGCGGCCATGGCTCACGGGCCTAGCCGCTCCGCAGCATGTGGGATCTTCCTGGACCAGGGCACGAACCCGTGTCCCCTGCATCGGCAGGCGGACTCTCAACCACTGTGCCACCAGGGAAGCCCAGTGACAGTGTTATTTTAAAGTATGGATGTTGGACCCATGTGAATTCTTTGAAGTTAGAATGTAAGGACCTTGGCAGAGTCAGACTTTGGACTTTAATTCTTCCTCTATCATGAACCAGTTGTGTTTTCTTGGACAACTTACTGAACATTTCTCAGCTTCATTTTCTCTATCAAAAGATCATGGCTGTGGCGATTAAAGTAGTAAATGCAAAACATTTTGCAGATTCCCTGGCACATGGAAAATGCTCTGTAAATGACAGCTGACTGATGGCTGGATGCTCTCATAAGCACCTAATATGTTATTTCATTTAGGTTTCCCAACAATTTTATGAAGTAGGTACTATTATTTTCTCCATTTTTCAGTCCAGAAATCTGCTGAGAGAGGAGAGATTCTTCCCAAGGTCATAGGAAGTGGTTGAGCTAGGATCTGAATTCAGGCCGTCTTGACTCCAGAGGCCAAGCTCTTAACTGCTCTGCTTTTGCTGCTTCCCTATGGAATACACTATTATTATTAGCAGATTGATCCTTTATTATCTTTCCAAGAATGCATGGGGTAAAGGCTGTTTTTACCAACAACCCCAAATGCTGCTTGTTCATTTTGACTGGTTCCTTCAACAGACAGTTAAAATCACTGCAGTATGCACTGATTGTATTCACAAAACTGGGTGCTACTGGGTGTCAATTTCTGTTGAAGGATCAGACTATGCCCTTAATGACCTTACTCACTGTGAGGGAGACAAGACAGTTTTGAGAGATCTCCATTTGTATATATGTGGTCTGTATATGGGATGACTCTTAGGGATCGAATTGCTAACCCTTTCATTTCCAGAAGGTGTCCCATATGATATCTGTTTGTTACTTCATGAACTAATGTATACATAAATACATGCCAAGTTGCAAGAAAACTCTAGTGATCCTAAAGGCTTAGTGGATCAAACTCAGATCAGTGGTCAGGACAGAAAAGAGAAGTGTGGTCTTGCTCTGTTTGGAGTAACAAAAATAGGCCAATTACTGATGAGAAGTAAAGCTTTCCAATTCTAATTCAAGTAAGTTTTATCAAGAGTATACAGTTTTCCAAGAGTACTCATTCCCATCTAACAATTCATGGAAAATGATCCAGATTCACATCATTGAAAAAGAAAAAAGAATCATCAAGGACAAAAAGTCAGTACTTATGAAAGAAGAAATAGGAAGGGGAGATGTGGGCAGAGGTGAAGTTGTCATAAATCAGAGAGTCAACAATGAGATGGTTCATCTAATAATCATAACAACAACAACAGCTAACACTTATAAAGTTATCATAAAGTTGAGCTATCACAACTTTATGATATGATGATATATGATGAACTTTATTTTATTTTTTATTTTTATTTTTTTTTTGCGGTACGCGGGCCTCTCACGGTTGTGGCCTCTCCCGCTGCGGAGCACAGGCTCTGGACGCGCAGGCCCAGCGGCCATGGCTCACGGGCCTAGCCGCTCTGCGGCATGTGGGATCTTCCCGGACCGGGGCACTAACCCGTGTCCACTGCATCGGCAGGCGGACTCTCAACCACTGTGCCACCAGGGAAGCCCATGATGAACTTTATGATATGATTATCCTGATGAAGACAGGATAAGTAACTTGGCCACGTCACATAGTCAGGAGCCAGGATTCCTTCCAAGGCCGGCTGACTTCTGTCAGTCCTCTTAAACACACCTGTTTACATGTCTGGGTACCAACCGGTTTCTCCAGTGGACTCTTAAACTCACCACTTTAGTATATGATACATGCCAAAGCGAAGGGAATTGGACCCATTTTACTCACATTCAGTGGAGACCAGTGCTATGTGGGGTGAATAATGGTAGGGAGAAGGAGGGAGGTGGCAACGTGAGACGGGTGCTGTGTATCGACTCGGGCTGTGGCCGCGGCAGATGCGCGGGCCGGCTCTGGGGGGCGGAAGGGAGGGACCGCCGGCTGGTCCCCGGGCCGCGGGGCGGCGGGCGCGCAGGCGCAGGCGTCTCCAGGCTGTCAGGACCCCCGCCCGCCCCCAGATGCGCCTGGGGCGGGGACCCCCGGCTCTCCCCACCGCGCTGTCCCAGCGACCTGGTCCTTCTGTGACAGCGGCCGGATCGAAGAGTATTTCCCACTCTTCTCCCGGGAGCCCCGCGGGGGCTGCGCGCGCGGGTGGCGCGATCCGCGGCTTTGTTTCCCAGGCACCTGTTGTGGGTCCCAAATAGAAACCTCGCCCTTGGGACCCGGCCGGCCAGCCAGCGTCCAGGGTGGGCGGGCTTGGCCGCGCGGTGGACCGGTGGGCGGGCCGGAGAGGGGCCCGGGCGCCGCGGCGCTGCCTGCGGGAGGGGCTGGGCGGCGCGGGCCGGAGCCGAGCCAGCCGGGGCGCTGACCGCCGCCTCGCCCCCTCCTTTCCGCCCTCCCGCCTCTCTCCCCCGCTGTGCCCTCCCTTCCTCTCCCCGGGGCGCGGGCGAGTGTCTGCGGCGCGGCGGCCAGGAAATGCCGCAGATGCGCCGCGCAGCATCCCGGGCGGAGGCAGCGCGCGCGTCCTCCCGGCTCCGAGCAGGCGCCCAGCGCAGAGGCAGGGTGGCGGCCGCCTCGGCCTCCGAGGGTCCCGGCTCCCGCAGCCCTCCGCCTGTCCCCGCCGGGTCCCGGGCTCCTCAGCGCGGCGTGGCGCTGCAGGTCGCCGCCCCCGGGCTCGCCGAGATTGGCCGCTGCTGAAACCTGAGAGGACTGTGGCTCCTGCGGGCCGCGCGGCCCCGCACCCGCGGCCCGCCAGGGGACCTGGGCGTCTCCCCGGCCGGCTCTGGCTCTGCTCCCCCGGGTCTGCGTCCCCGGCTCTGCGCCCCCAGCTCTGCGCCCCGGCGCTCTCCCCCAGCCTGCTCTCCTTCCGCGTTTCCATTACCAAGGCTGCATCTTGCTGACTGCGATCCTGTCCGGGGTTCGAGCGGGAGAGGGGAATTGGCCAGTCGTCGCTTAGGTAAACTTGGGCATGGCGGGGTACCTATCCCCAGCCGCTTACCTGTACGTGGAGGAGCAGGAGTACCTCCAGGCCTACGAGGATGTCCTGGAGAGATACAAAGGTATGTGGTTCCCCGCGCCCGGGCCGCGGGGCTTGGCAGGGACCAGAGGGGTGACCGTCGCCTTTGCTTAACCCGAGCCACCACTGCTTGGGCACAAGTAAACAGGTGTCTGGACCAGGTGTCTTGGGAATGGACCAGGTCTTTTTGGGATGGAATTCCGTACCCCAGCGCAGGGAGGGTGATGGGGTGGGCGACGGCCCGTAGACGCCCTAGGACGAGCAGTACAGTGCGGGGGAGGGGTTTGGTTTCCAAGAAGCACGTTGCGTTTTCTCTCCCCTGCAAAAGCTTTTAAGCACTACGCATCATCATAATTCTTCCTGGGAGGGTGGAGACCGATTAATTCTCCATAGGATTACTAAGGCATTGCTGCTCTTGCTTGGTATGGCGTATTGGTTAACCCTATCAAAAAGGTCCTTGGCTTCTTAAATAAATGGACTGTTTCACCACTGAGAGCATCACCAAGTCATTTTTCTTAAAATGATTTTATATGAAAAAAGTTTATGGTTTGTGACTATATATCTATTCTTACATATGATAAAGATTACTTGATAGTGTGATGCATGAAAGACTTTCGTCAGTGAGTCTGTGGTAAATTTAAACGTAAAGGAGTATATTTTGAGATATTTTTCTGCCTATCCTTTATGTTGGGGAAATTCTACGATAAATAGTATTGATATTTTAGTATCATGTTTATTTTGACTTTATAGTTAAATGTGACGTTAGATAAAGAGCATCTTCTCATCTTAAAGGGTATTTTTGTCTCTGGAAATTATTTTTCAGTGTGTCCAGACGGTCTCCTAACTGTGGCTTCTAAGCGCTCCACACCCAGGGGTAGCTCCCAGAGCCTTAATATATTCATGGTGAATAGTGGCCTATTTCATCGGTTGCATTCAAGTGGTTTTGCATCTTTTGAATATTTGCTGTCGTCTTAAGAAACTCAATTTCTGTAAATTGAATGGGGATTGTATGGTTAAAAATGCATGTATCACTAGTTTTCTATCTGTAAAAAATAGAAATATAGAATCGCGAACTGAATAATTAAATTCCAAATCCCCCCAGAGCTCAAAATCTACCCATGAATATATTTCATCTCCTTCTAGAACATGTTTTATTATTGACATTCCTTTAATCCATGTAGAATTCTGTAAACAACACAATCAGAATTCCTTTGTGCCAAGACTCTATTGTGTATGACACTACCACTGAGCAAGTGCAATGATATTTTAGGCTAAAGCACATTTGTAGCATCTGTGTGTGTGTTCATGTGCAATACACTCATGTTTACATCTGTCCTCCCATTTAAAAATAAGGTTCTTAATAAGTTGTTCCAGAACCTTAAAAATGAGAAATATTGCAATATACTAATAAACCTCATGGAAGATGTACACCTATGCTCTTTAAGGTCAGAAAGAAAAATGTCTGAAAGTTTGAAAGTATGTACCTTTTTTACTTTTGAAAAAAATGATAGCTGTATGAATTTTTGTCCCATCAAGTTTTACCTCTGACACGTGGGTGATTGCAGGTGACTCGGAAAACAGACATAACTGAGGTGATTTGACTTGCCTTGAGGAAGTGGATGTTATTTAAAAGATGGTTTTTATTTGCGTTTGGAACTAAAGGGAAATTGAAGACCTGGAGGCCATTGCAGTCGTCACTACACTTCATTTTAATTATAACCTAATGATCAGTATTGCACTTACATGTACACTTTTTCAAACATATAGTCCCGAATTTCACCGAAAAAGTGAAGGTCGTTTCCTTCGTTTTCTTTGTGGTTTTAAAATGCTTAGGTCATCAATTTGTCCCCGACTTTATAGATGTTCTGTGTTTCATCTGGTTTTGGAAAGGAGAGTAAGAGTATTGGCCAGTGTATTACGTGGAAAGCTAGAGACCTGGAAAACTCATTGTTTCCGGATGTGTTTTGAAGCCGGTTATGATTTCCCATCAGTATCCAATTCGATGACTTCATTACAGAGCTTATTATCCCGATGACTTGCTGTGGGGGCTGATCTAATCAGAAAAGAATTGTAGGCTTTGAATAGGGAGTGTCAGTTCACTCAACTCTCAAAGTACAGTTGTTGCATTTTCTAAAATCATGCATTGTTCAAAACATTTTCCATTCCCATTTGAACGTAAGAGAGCTTATTTTGATTTTCATTTCTGCCCGAGTTCCTTGGTTCCAGGATGACTTTGCATTTGGCTGGAGTGTTATCAGGTTGCCAAGTGATCATATGCCCCAGCTGTTGAATGTGTAAGTGGTGGGGTCAGCTGTAACAAATTCAGAATCTGTGACAGAAACGTAGAATTACAATAACCTATAATGTTAGCAGTTATGACTGTTAGGTTTAGAAGTTGAGAGTTTAGTCTTCAGATGGCTTTGGAAGGACTTCAGACCTATCCTTCTGGAGCAAAACAAGAATAGTGGCAAGTGAGCGAGCCCTAATTATTTATGGTGTGGTCTATTCTTGGGTCTTACTTTGGTCCTTTACTTCTGAGTGAAAATAGGCAACTGTTTGCTGAATTAGAATAACACAGAAAGAGCTATTTGCTGCAGAGAAGGATGCAGTGTCCTGATTCATATTCCAATCCCTTTGCTTATAAAATATATTCATCGCCAGGATATTCAGGGCATCTGATTAAAAAAAAATCTCATTACTTCAGCAGATTACCACAGTCAGGGTGAATAAAGGCATTTACTTTCGAATAAAACATATTTCTTTGTTATTGTTTATGCTAGAAATTGCCCATGTCAGTGGCTTTCTTTAATATCTATAGTGAATTATGCAGTTTATTTACCATGTAAATAGAAAACATTTTTAGTAGGTTAGCACAAAAGATGCAGAACATCCCTCTTGTCTTTCCTGTCAGTATAAGGAAACTAACCTACATACTATTATTATAATTATTATATATTATTATATTATCAATATTAACTAGATGTCACTCTAATCTATGAAATTCTGCTGTTTGAGTCTATCATTGGAAGATTTTCTTTCCTCAACACATTGTTACTTTTTAAAATTGATACTTAGTGTGAAAATGAGATCATTAATGTGAACCCAATAAATTTTATTCTATACATTTTAGACTTAACGGACAAGGAAGGTAAATTATTTTGGTCCAAGAAAATGGATATTTTTCCATTGACCTGGAAATTAATCAGTTATCCCCAGACAGCTATAAAAAGGGTTTCATTATTATTCTCTATGAAAGCTGAGTGGCAGATTTCTTACTTATCTATATCTGTATCTATCTATCTATCTGTCTATCTATATATCACTAAAAAACCCTCTTCGATTAAGAAAAAGGCAAAATGTTCTGTTTCTCATGAAAATGTTGAGGAATTGCTAAAGCAATTGCTAAAGTCCCTTCTCTCATTAGAGCCGTGTGATTCTGCTTATGCCCATGGTGACAAAATGAACTGAGAACTACTCACAGCCAGTAGTTTTCATTTTCACTTCAGTTTTACGTCCTTAGGTAGATATGTGAATGGTCAAAATCCTGTCTTTTACTGTGTAAATTAACTCTGGTGCCGGTTGAATTGAAGCTGGAGTGTAAAGGTTTCTTTACTTTGCTTCCTTCATAAGTGTGACCTCAGTGGTTTTCAGCTGGCTTTAGGATTCTGCAAAATCTTGATTTCAGATTTCATCTCCTCCTGGGGCTTCATAGTCAGTTGTGTAATAAGTGACCTTTAACAGGGCTATATCATAATAGTGTTGCATTGTAGCTAGTTATGACAGTATTAGTCTGAGCTTTTTTCTTTTAAAAAATGAAATAGGCTTAACTGGTAATGACTGTTAGTTAAGATTGTGTTTGGCTGTTTGTAGCAGAAACAGATGATAGTGTTTTCTTTTTCTCAGGGACTGAGAGGCCTCAGGTAGGACTGGGAGGGCTGTAGCGCACCTCTATTTGCCAGTAGGACCCAGACTCCTATGTTTCTTCTTGGCCACTTGTAGTACATCACGTGGTTGTTCTCTCATTACAAGATGGCTGCTGCTCTTCCAGCATTTGTGTCTCAATTCCAGATGGAAAGAAGGGGAAGTACAAGGACAAAGGACAAAAGATCCAGACAAATTGATTCAGCCTCCTTTTAAAGATCTTTTTTAGAAGCCCACTTAACAGTTTTTACTTGTATTTCACTGGTCAGAACTGTTATAGGGGCCACTGCTGTCTGCAAGGCAGACTAGGAAAATAGACATTTTAGCTGGCCCCACTTAGTGCCCTGAACAAAAGTGAAATTCTGTTGGTAAAGAATAAGGAGAGAATGGATATCGTGTTTGCAACCTGCAATGTCTGTCCTGAAATTGGAAACCTAAACTCTGGACGCATTAACAACCATAACACAATGTTATGCGATTTTGCTCTAGTTGGAGAGAATTTGAGAGCTCCCTTGACATCTCTGAGGATTTTCCAGATGACACAGTTGAGTGTTTTATGATATTGCAACATGGATTTGAAAAGTAATTTCCACTAAATAATTAGGATTTAAATCGGCCAAAGATCTTGTTCATTGCCTTACACTATAAGGAACACATATCAGTTCAGGAATGGTAATGGGTTATTAGCTACTGTTAGTGAATTTAACTTTGAACCCAAAACATCACACTCATGCTCCTTTAGTTTTTTTGTTGTTGTTGTTGTTGCTGTTCTGGTTTAGCCTTATATGGTTATCTCAACATTTATTTAGTCAGGGACTTTAAAAAAAGCTTTATGCTTTTAAAAACTTTTTATTTGAACAATTTGGAGATGCTTGTTTTTCTCGTGTAATGACGGTTTCAGGTACTAAATGATATGTAAGGAAAGGTGGTGAGAGCAATTTGTCTTAATGTTAATCTGCAGCCAGGCAGAGAAGTGTTCGTGTTTCTGCCTCTGGGTCCCGTGTGCCCAGCAGCCTGGCTTTGTGGTGAGCTGGGGGGTTTGACCAAAGCATCTCGAGACTGAGATCCTAAGAACATCAGAAGCTACAGAGGTAACACAGAGATGGAATTTCTAGGCTGTCATGTGTTCCTTTCCATTTTAGCTCCACAACGGAGTATACAAATGTATAAAACACTCTGAGGCTGTCTTTTCTCCACTGTGTATTCTTGCCTCCTTTATCAAAGATAAGGTGACCATATGTGTGTGGGTTTATCTCTGGGCTTTCTATCCTGTTCTATCTTTCTGTTTTTGGGCCAGTACCATACTGTCTTGATTACTGTAGCTTTGTAGTATAGTCTGAAGTCAGGGAGCCTGATTCCTCCAGCTCCATTTTTCTTTCTCAAGATTGCTTTGGCTCTTCGGGGTCTTTTGTGTTTCCATACAAATTGTGAAATTTTTTATTCTAGTTCTGTGAAAAATGCCATTGGTTGTTTGATAGGGATTGCATTGAATCTGTAGATTGCTTTGGGTAGTAGAGTCATTTTCACAATGTTGATTCTTCCAGTCCAAGAATATGGTATATCTCTCCATCTATTTGCATCATCTTTAATTTCTTTCATCAGTGTCTTATAATTATCTGCATACAGGTCTTCTGTCTCCTGAGGTAGGTTTATTCCTAGATATTTTATTCTTTTTGTTGCAGTGGTAAATGCGAGTGTTTTCTTAATTTCACTTTCAGATTTTTCATCATTAATGTATAGGAATGCAAAAGATTTCTGTGCATTAATTTTGTATCCTGCTACTTTACCAAATTCATTGATTAGCTCTAGTAGTTTTCTGGTAGCATCTTTAGGATTCTCTATGTAGAGTATCATGTCATCTGCAAACAGTGACAGTTTCACTTCTTCTTTGCCAGTTTGGATTCCTTTTATTTCTTTTTCTGCTCTGATTGCTGTGGCTAAAACTTCCAAAACTATGTTGAATAATAGTGGTGAGAGTGGGCAACCTTGTCTTGTTCCTGATCTTAGTGGAAATGGTTTCAGGTTTTCACTATTGAGGACGATGTTAGCTGTGGATTTGTCATACATGGCCTTTATTATGTTGAGGAAAGTTCCCTCTATGCCTACTTTCTGCAGGGTTTTTATAATAAATGGGTGTTGAATTTTGTCGAAAGCTTTCTCTGCATCTATTGAGATGATCATATGGTTTTTCTCCTTCAGTTTGTTAATATGGTGTATCACGTTGATTGATTTGAGTATATTGAAGAATCGTTGCATTCCTGGGATAACCCCACTTGATCATGGTGTATGTTGCTTTTAATGTGTTGTTGGATTCTGTTTGCTAGTATTTTGTTGAGGATTTTTGCATCTATGTTCATTAACTGACAAAGGATTAATCTCCAAGATTTACAAGCAGCTCAATAACAAAAAAACAAACAACCCAATCCAAACATGGGCAGAAGACCTAAATAGACATTTCTCCAGAGAAGATATACAGATTGCCAACAAACACATGAAAGAATGTTCAACATCATTAATCATTAGAGAAATGCAAATCAAAACTACAATGAGATATCATCTCACACCAGTCAGAATGGCCATCATCAAAAAATCTACAAACAATAAATGCTGGAGAGGGTGTGGAGAAAAGGGAACACTCTTGCACTGCTGGTGGGAATGTGAATTGGTTCAGCCACTATGGAGAACAGTATGGAGGTTCCTTAAAAAACTACAGATAGAACTACCATATGACCTAGCAATCCCACTACTGGGCCTATACCCTGAGAAAACCATAATTCAAAAAGAGTCATGTACCAAAATGTTCATTGCAGCTCTATTTACAATAGCCAGGAGATGGAAACAATCTAAGTGTCCATCATCAGATGAATGGATAAAGAAGATGTGGCAGGGCTTCCCTGGTGGTGCAGTGGTTGAGAGTCCGCCTGCCGATGCAGGGGACACGGGTTTGTGCCCCGGTTCGGGAAGATCCCACATTCTGCGGAGCGGCTAGGCCTGTGAGCCATGGCCACTGAGCCTGCGCTTCCGGAGCCTGTGCTCCGCAGCTGGAGAGGCCACAACAGTGAGAGGCCCACATACCGAAAAAAAAAAGAAAAAAAAAGAAGAAGATGTGGCACATGTATACAATGGAATATTACTCAGCCATAAAAAGAAACGAAATTGAGTTATTTGTAGTGAGGTGGATGGACCTAGAGTCTGTCATACAGAGTGAAGTAAGTCAGAAAGAGAAAAACAAATATGGTAGGCTAACGCATATATATGGAATCTAAGAAGAAAAAAAGTCATGAGGAACCTAGGGGTAAGACGAGAATAAAGACACAGACCTACTAGAGAATGGACTTGAGGATATGGGGAGGGGGAAGGGTAAGCTGTGACAAAGTGAAAGAGTGGCATGGACATATATACACTACCAAACGTAAAATAGGTAGCTAGTGGGAAGCAGCCGCATAGCACAAGGAGATCAGCTTGGTGGTTTGTGACCACCTAGAGGGGTGGGATAGGGAGGGTGGGAGGGAGGGAGACGCAAGAGGGAAGAGATATGGGAACTTCTGTATATGTATAACTGATTCACTTTGTTATAAAGCAGAGACTAACACACCATTGTAAAGCAGTTATACTCCAATAAAGATGTTAAAAAAAAAAACAAAGAACGCACTGAGATTATTTGCCTCTATAAGCCTGGTGTTTGAGTGAGAAGATTTGTGTTTTGCAATGTTTAGTATTTCATATTAATTTAAAAGAAACTCAGGTGCTTCTGTTACACGGGGCCCCTCTCTTTACAGTGGCTTTTGAAGAAAGTCTCCTGTGTTCATTTTTCAGCTCTTACTAATTTAGAGCACATATCTGCCTTCTACCAAAGAGGAATTTCAGGCAGCTATCTGCTGAAGTATATCATTATTTTATAAGCAATCAAATAAGGCTTTTATATATATTTTTGGTTTATCTCTTTTTTTATTGGAGTATGGTTGATTTACAATATTGTGTTAGTTTCAGGTGTACACCAAAGTGATTCAGTTTTATAAATATATAAAACTCCGTATATATACCTCCATTCTTTTTCAGGTTCTTTTCCCTTACAGGTTATTACAAACTATTGAGTGTAGTTCCCTGTGCTATATAGTAGGTCCTTATTGTTTATCTGTTTTATATATAGTAGTGTGTATGTGTTAATCCCAAACTTCTTATTTATCCCTTCCCACTCCCCCATTTCCCCTTTGGTAACCATAAGTTTGTTTTCTATGTCTGTGAATGTGTTTCTGTTTTGTAAATAAGTTCATTTGTATCATTTTTTTTTTTAGATTCCACATATAAGACATAGAATGTGGTATTTGTCTTACTCTTTCTGACTTACTTCACTTAGTATGATAATTTCTAGGTCCATCCTTGTTGCTGCAAATGGCATTATTTCACTTTTTTATGGCTGAGTAATATTCCATTGTATAGTCTATCCCTTTAATGCAATTTTATTTGCTATAGTTTTCCACCCTACTTTCTTCTCTCTCAGAAGAGGGAGCAAATAGTTCTGCTGGGGTTGGTTGCTGGGGAAAGCTTTGTCCTTTGAGTCAAATGGGATTTTACCCTGAGAGAGGCTGAAGGCAGCAGGGCGGGAATTCTCAGGAGGAGGGGCTGGCAGGGCTATTCCATTTCATTAGCAGAACCCATTTGGAACGTTTGGCTGAAGTGCACAGTAAGCTTTAGTAGGTTTTAGGGATGGGATTGGATGGAGGTTATGGGAAGATGGATACGGGTGAATATGGAGGGTTATGTTGGACCAGACTGAAAAGAGCCTGGGATGCCACAGCCAGCACCGAGTTTGGGGTTTCTTCTCTAGGCAGGGAGGGGAACTCTAATGATCCTTGGCAGGATGTTACCAATGAGATCAGTTTTAGGGAGATGACTCTGGTAACGGTGTGGATGGTTGAATGGGAAGGGAGACTCAGGAAGCAGGGAGACAGGGCGGGAGGCCACCGTAAAATTGGGGTGGTTTGAATGGAAGGCTGGATCGAGAGAAACTTATTTCAGAAGCGAACAGCATGGCTGATGGTTGGTTCTGTGTGTGGGGACAGCATGGTGTGCAATGACTTCGTTGTTGAAGTTGTAGTCGAAGATACTTGGAGTGTGTTCTTATTCATTTGTAAAAAATCATTTGTAGTATGTGTTCATTAGAAAATATGGTTTTGAGTTTTAAAAATTCATTTAAAGCTGCTATTAAATAGACATTAACTTAAGCTATAGATAGATGAATCCAGTAAATTCAGTAAATGCATAAATATTTCTCAGAAAAAAAGAAAATATGGTTTTGAAACAGCAGTTTTTTCTTTTTCTTCTTTTTCCTCTTTTTTTAAATTGAGGTGTAGTTGACATAACATTAGAAACAAATTCTTAATATTAATCATTGCTAGACCTTCCGTTTTAGAGAAATGGAGTCAGTGCTGTTTGCTTGACCTTGGAAATACAGCCATAGAGTGACCTAGAAAACTGGAATGTTCTATTTAATGTAGGTTCCTGAAGAAATATCTTACCAGTCTTCTTGTTGGCAATCCTCTCAGCATGATTTATAGTATCCTAGAGCAGTGAATCCGTTTTCTAAAAGCAAATAAAATGATTGGTTTCAGAACCTTTTTAAAAGTATTAATGATTAAAAATCAATCTTTTAATATATTTCAACAACTTTTTTCGTTTGGTTTTATTTCAGAACGTCTTAATTTATTTGTTGTTTTTTTCTACATAAACTCCAGCAAATTTTTAGAGTCAGTTTTGTTTGGTCTATAAGAAGGTCAATGGTTCTATGATCATTTACTATAAGGTCTAAGCCATTCTTGAATTTATGTGTTAAGTGTTTAATTTTTAACTTAAAATAGTCAAAATACTAGCTACCACTTATATTCCTACCTACTTATATGACAGGCACAGTGCAGGGTCTTGCAAATGAGTTATCTATTATTTATAAATCTTGTAACTCTTTATCTTGACTACAACTACCACTGTTTTGCCAATATGGACATTGAGGCTTAGAGAAGTTAATTTTCTTGAAATCATATAGCTAAAAGCGGTAGCAGTGACATTTGAACATCAAGTGTATATTCGATATAAACTAGTATTTTGAGTTTTGCTACATTGACCAGGAAATGTTGCAGAAATAGTGTTTATAAGCATATTTTTTATTAGAATTATGATTTTGATTAATACTAAAACTTTCTGAGGTGTGTTAAATGGATACAAGAAATAAAAATTAATAGTTTAAAAATCTATAGAGATTTAGTTCAATTCAAATATTAAATAGACTTTGGAGCTTGAACTGTTATATCTTAGCTGGACTGTAAATTCTAATGAGTAGATATCCATGAAAAGAAAAGAAAATTTTAATATGAGCTTTTCCAGTGTGTATTTAGGTTGAGGAGATTTTTGAAAATAATTAAATTTTGTAAATGTCACTGATGAATGTGGCTGCTTTGATACATGCCTGAGATGTTTCCTGGAAAGAATCGTCAAAGGGAGTTGACAAAGTCCCGATTTTTCTCTAGTGGGTGAAAATATTTCCCAGTGAATCCTGGTATTAAAGACATTATACAAAGATATCATTGTCCCAGTGAATTAAAGACATGCCCCTATATTCAGTGTTACAGTTCTCTCTGCTGGCTTTGCCAGTGTGACAATTTGTATTCTTGATGTCGGGCATGAAATGATACTACTTGGTGGCTTACTTCCTGCAGTGAGAGGCACATCTCCTTCACTCTCTACCTCACTGGGTTAATAAAGGTGGGATAAAATAGGGCATATGAAGTCTTTTGAGCAGTAGAGATTACATAGTCAGTCAGTGAATGAGGAAGACCTAAGAACGCAAGTTCTCTGTCTGCTCCTAGGGCAGTAGCCTTAAAAAAATAGACTTTTTAGAGCAGTTTTTTAGAGCAGTTTTAGTTTTATGGAAAAATTGAGCAGAAAGTACAGAGTTCTTCAGTACTCCCTTCCTTCCCCACAATTTCCTCATTTGGTATTTTGCATTGGTGTACATTTGTTTTAATTGATGAACCAATATTAATACATTATTATTAACTAAGATCCAATTTGCATTAGTAACATTGCACAGTTCTTTCTGGGCTCTCTATCCTGTTCCATTGATTTATGTGTCTGTGTTTGTGCCCGTATCATACTGTTTTGATTACTGTAGCTTTGTATATGGTCTGAAGTCAGGGAGCCTGATTCCTCCAGCTCTGTTCTTCCTTCTGAAGATTGTTTTGGCTATTCAGGGTCTTTTGTGTTTCCATACAAATTTTAAAATTATTTGTTCTAGTTCTGTGAAAAATGTCATCAATATTTTGATAGGGATTGCATCGAATCTGTAGATTGCCTTGGGTAGTATGGTCATTTTAACAATATTAATTCTTCCAACCCCCAAACATTGTATATCTCTCCAACTGTTTGTGTCATCTTTGACTTCTTTCACCACTGTCTTACAGTTTTCTGAGTACAGGTCTTTTACCTCCTTAGGTAGGTTTATTCCTAGGTATTTTATTCTTTTTGATGCAGTGGTAAGAGGGATTGTTGCCTTAATTTCTTTCTGATTGTTCATTGTTAGTGTATAGACATGCAAGAGATTTCTCTATATTAATTTTGCATCCTGCAGCTTTACTGAATTCATTGATGAGCTCTAGTAGTATTCTGGTGGTGCCTTTAGGATTTTCTATGTATAGTATCATGTCATCTGCAGACAGTGACAGTTTTATTTCTTTTTTCCCAATTTGGATTCCTTTTATTTCTTTTTCTTGTCTGATTGCTGTGGCTAGGACTTCCAAAACTATGTTGAATATGTACAGTTCTTTGGGAGTTGACAGATGCATGTCACGTGTCCACCACTGCAGTATCATATAGAATAGTTCAACAGCCCACAGATCCTGTGTTCTATCTGTTCATCCTCCCCATGCCCATGCCTCTGGCAACCCCTGATCGTTTTTTGTCTCCATGTAGTTTTATCTTTTCCAGAATTTCCTGTAGTTGGAATTGTACAGTATGTAGCCTCTTCAGACTGGTTTCTTCCACTTAGTAACATGCATTTAAGTTTCCTCCATGACTCTTCATGACTTGATAGCTCAGTTCTTTTTATTGTTGAATAATATTCCATTGTATAGATTTACCACAGTTTGTTTATTCATTCACCTTTTGAAGGACATCTTGGTTGCTTTCAGCGTTTGTCAGTTTTGAGTAAAGATGCTTAAACGTTTGTGTGCAGGTTTTTGTGTGGACATAAGTTTCCAACTCCTTTGGGTAGATACCTGGGAGTGTGACTCCTAGATCATAGGTAAGACTGTGTTTATCTTGTAAGAAACTGCCAAACTGTCTTCCACAGTGGCTGTACCACTTTTCATTTCCCCCAGCAGTGAGTGAGAGTTCCTGTTGCTCCACATCCTCACCACCATTTGGTGTTTTGGATTTTAGCCATTCTGATAGGTGTGTAGTAGCATTGAATTGGTTTAATTTGCATTTCCCTAATGACATATGATGTGGAGCATCTTCTCATATGTGTATTTGCATTCGTATATCTCCTTTGGCAAGTTGTCTGTTCAGATCTTTTGCCCACTTTTTAATTGGGTTGTTTGTTTTCTTCCTGTTGAGTTTTAAGAGTCCTTTGTATCTTTTAGATGTCAGTCCTTTATTACATGTTTTTCAAATGGTTAGTAGTCTTTTTATTTTTTTTTAAGTTTACTTAAATGTCAATTTTATTAATTAAGTTTGAGTTTTGAAATTTTAATTCCATTTCAAAAATTTTTAAATTTTTATTTTATATTAGAGTATAGCTGATTTACAATATTGTGTTAGTTTCAGGAGTAAAGCAAAGTGATTGAGTTATACATATTCATATATCCATTCTTTTTCAGATTCTTTTCCCATATAGGTACTACAGAATATTGAGTAGAGTTCCCTGTGCTATACAGTAGGTCCTTGTCAATTATTTATCTTATATATAGTAGTGTGTATATGTTAGTAGTCTTTTTATATTCTTACCTCCTCTTGACACTTTTGAACCATTGCATATTATAGATATTATTTAAATAAATAAGGCCCTGGGTATTTCCTTTCATATGGGCATGTTATTTATAAGTACTGTTTTGTTTTGGGTATGTACACCCTGTGGACCTTGTAATGTGGACTTGCATGGGGTGGCTCAGAGTTCAGCAATCTGACAGTTTGCTTTGGTGTATCTACATGTGCTGCTGCTACAGTTCAGGTATCTGGCTCGCTGGCAGCTATGACGCTTTATAACACTTGAGTCTAAAATTAGTTGAACTGTTCTATTTTAAGGATAGGCTGACATTAGTAGTCCAGGTCCTGCAAAATATGGAAAGTTGAACTCTTAGGATAGTGAATTACTTCTTTTAAAATGTAATCAGAAGTAGGGTTACATAGATAGTAGTTTGTATAATTTTTTAGAGAATTTTTGTGATGGTGATTTGATTATAGCCTGGGTGTCATGCCATATATATATATATATATATATATATATATATATATATAAAATGTCTAATAACACAAAGTTTTATGTTACCACTTAGAATTAAGCAGCAGGTAAATGATCATATTTGAGTTTTAAAACCGTGAGTTATGAGGTACAGCAAGATTACTTTATTTTCTGTTTTGGTTGTTCATTTTGTGATCTTTGTGATAACTTTATCTGCATAACAGAAACTAGAGAATATTGAAAATACTTGGTAGATAAAAAGCCAAGTGGTGAAATTCAGAGTTTGATTTTGCATATAGAGTAGATTTTATAATCTTTTTAAGGGAGGGCTTATGGTTATGAAGGCATTTGTAGTATTACTTGAATGTGTCTTTCAAGCAATCTCAGAAGCTAGAACAACTTAGTTACTACAGATATCTTAGTCTTTATACTTTTCTTTGAAGAACAGAAGAAGGATTGAAGAATTCTAAATTACAGAAAGCAAAATGCAAGGGTGCTTTATATTTCTTGTGGAAAAACAGATGTACTTAATCTCCATGCTTTCCCATTTAGAAAACTATATAGAAATTAAAATTTATGCTTCAGTAGAATTAAAATAAACAGAATAAAATACTTTTGTAATTAGTCTTTCATTGAAAACATTCAAGCAATATTGTTCCCAACCTCATCTTTCTCATATTTCTCATCAGTAATTAATTGATTACATGCTCAGTTGCACAAATTACTGTGTCACTTGCACCCTCCCCAAGCCTCCGTCACATGTTCTAATCAGCTTTCCTTAGGAAAGCTGGACAGAGAGGAAGCACTGGGGCCAAGAAATTGATCTTCATCAAATTGAAATATGTGGTTTAATTCTAAATGGTTATTGATCATATACTTAAAAAATGTTCAGAGGAACTTGGGCCTGTGGAAAGAAGAGGAACCCAGGCTACAGGGCTGTAGCCTCTGGAAGAGCAGAGATGGGTGAGGATGCACGGCCAGCTCCACGCAGTGTAAGTCAGAGCCTCAGAGAGGACCCAGCCGAGCATCCAAAAGTCTAAGGAGTGGGGCTGGCATCTGAAGGGAGGCAGATACCAGTGGGAGGAGGCTCTGCCCATCCTCTGTGGGTGAGGATGGGCAGTGTTGCTGGAGGGTTTTCTGCACCTGCCTTTTCATCTGCACAGTCTGACCTTGCACTTCCTGCTTTGCATTGTGGGAAGAGTATTATCATAATGATTTAATCAATACTTTAAACCAGACAGATTTTGTTTGTAGGTAATCAGTGTTAAGCTGTAAATTTTATCCTCTGCTTTTAAGAACTCTGAATATATTATCAAATATATTATCAATACCATGAATATGTTATCAAATCTGAGGCTTCAGTCGTGAGAAATAACTTTTAGGCATGGCTCAACAAATGTAAAGACTGATTGAGACAGCTTGTTTTTTGAGGAAGGCCTGTATTGCTATGAACTTCCCTCTAAGAACTGCTTTTGCTGCATCCCATAGATTTTGTATGGTTCTGTTTTCATTGTTGATTGAGACAATCTTAACACGGTGTAGGAAATTCTGAGTTAGATCGATGATCATAATTATAACACCTTGCATATTGTTTGTATTTTTATATACATGTTACAATTTCATTCTTACGCCTCCTCTCTGAGATAGGTAACATAAGCGTCAGTTCCCTTATTTTGTAGCCAAGGAAACTAGGTTCCCATGATTGCATTGACGGGTGGCCGATTGGCATTCTGGCAGCCAGTCCACAGAGCCCTCTACTTTTGGTAGTTGTGGCCCATCTTTATATGCATTCACAGTTTATTATTAACGTATAGATTATAAGTAATGTATGTGATGAGAGGTGAATAGTCTCAGTTTAAGTAAACAGCTATTGAATATGTCCTGGAATTATTGGTAGAGGTCTATATTTAGGAAGGAGATAAATACAGTTTCCTTTTTTGTGCAACTTTGTTTTGGGCTATCCTTAATCTATAAACTTCAGTGAAAAATTCTCTTGCTGGCTATTGGGGATTTAGGTACCTGAGGGAAAAACTCTGTTATCTTTTACTTCCATTGTTAATTGAAGCAGCTCTTAAAATTATAGGGTTTTATGTTTAGACAGAAAAACTATCCCATTGACTAAAGGTATAATTTCTGTCTTAGTGGAAAAGGAGGAACTATGTAAGTTTTGTGTGGAATGTGAGAAGAAAAATCTATGACAGCATGTTTGGAAAATAAAGAAATGGACAAAATGGGAACAAAAAATAATCTGTAGTTCCATTATCCAGTATACTAATTAATGTTCTGATATATTTCCTCTCCTTTTCCATTTCTCTTTTCTCCTTAATATGTAACATTTAAAAATTTGGACCATGTATGTAAAACTGTATCCTGCTTATCTACTTAATATATCATGGTATTTTCTAATGCTATTAAATATTGTTTCAAAATATTTTTAATGACTGATGCATGTATTCTGTTATGGATAGTGATAAATAATGTCATTACACCATTTAAGTAATTTTGTATTCTGATGGATTTGGTTAATATTACTACATTGGTATCATTGGATCTAATTACAAGCTTCAGAAATAGAAGTTTTCAAGATCAGAAAGAAATCATATGGATTATATAAGCCAGTTAACAATTAACTGTTTTTAAGATACTGCCTAATTCATGACTGAGTAGATTCTTGAGTTATAGATCCAATTAAAAAATTCTAATCAGTCTGAATTCTAGAAATTCCACAATAAAGGAAGCAGTGACTAATAATGTAGAGATCTAGTTTCTATTCCTGGATCTTGATATTAACTAGCTAGTATTGGATGGGCTTATATAAAGGAATGATTGCCTCCTCATCCTATAATACTTTCCTTAATGAATTAATTAATCATTTATTCATTTAGAAAACATTCATTGAGTGTTTCTTGTGTGATAGTAAGTATGCTAGATCCTTAGGGTGATCGACATAAGGAAGTCAGTGGTCTTTTATTTTTCTTGTAGAGTTGTGGACGTATCACTTTATTCTGATGTGATGATCTGTCTGGTTCTCCTTGACATCACTCTCTGACATACTTTCCATTTACTGTTTTTGGCATCCACGTCATTTTTTATTTGAGATGATCACCATATTCGTAGTTTTAATTTATTTATGGAACTCTCATTGATTCCTTTTGAAAACCTTTTGAAAATGCCTTCAGGACTTTTGATATAGGCTGTAATCGTTGATTGCATTTACCTTTCATTACTTGTGCTGGTCTTCAAGATTATACTCTTTGTTAATGGTACTGAATTTAGCAGTATTTGGGGGGACTAGGTTTATTGGTAACATTGATTGAAGTAGAACTTTGGAAGAAATTGATAATTTAAAACCTTTTTCTACTTTCTTCACATGCATTAATGATATGTAAACTTGGTGCCTTCGAGTGTGTGCAAATGACCTTTTTTGGGAGGTTTTAAAACTGTTCTCTGTCTTAATTGCTGTGTGCTGTACTTGTATGTCTAGCTCTGCATTTCTTCAGTGTTTGGTTAAATGATGGCCTTATACAACTTGAGAAAGGCCTAAATGTCATCCCCTCCGAGGCTTCTTCTTCCATCTCTAGTTAAATGGAAGATTTCTCTTGTACTTTTAATTCTTCACTTTGGGAATGAACGTGAACAGAAAATTCCTGGTTGCCCATTCTTTGAGTCTGAGGTGAAGCTCCCCCCTCAGGACTGGGGACTGTGGCTTTCAGTTTTGAATGCCTTCAATCTGGGGAGTTGCTTAAGCTGTTTTGATTTGTTTTTCTCTTCCCTCATTAACCGCTCCCCCCACCAGTGAACAGAACTGTACAGTAAGTCCCCCGCATACGAACCTTCAAGTTGCGAACTTTCATACGAACACACGTTTCAAAGATGCAAACGTGTGTTCATATATCCAGTCACGTAAGCTAGTTCACGTGTCTGGCGTACATTGTCACGTGCATGCATCCTCTACAGGTGGTTGTGCTTTTGTGTACTTTACTGTACAGTAGTGTATAGAGTACAGTATCTTTATTTCAAGCCCAGGATGTCCAGAAGCAAGCGTAAAAGTAGCAGTGATGTAGCTGGTACTACTGTACTTTTCAAGGTACTGTACTGTAAGATTAAAAATGTTTTCTTTATTTTTTGTTTGTTTTTTATGTATTATTTATGTGAATAGTATTATAAACCTATTACAGTACAGTACTGTATAGCCAATTGTGTTAGTTGGGTACCTAGGCTAACTTTGTTGGACTTACGAACAAATTGGACTTAAGAATGAGCTCTTGGAGTGGCACTTGTTCCTATGTAGGGGACTTACTGCAGTTCTGCATCTAACCCTGATGCTGCTCTCTTAACGGCCCATCTTTGAGAATTACTATTGCTTGTGGTTGATACAGAGAAAAGATAGAAACGGTGAGTGTGCTGATTTTCCTTCCTTTCATTTTATACTGGAGAAAGCTGAAGTCCAGGGAAGTGGGGATCAGCAGAGGGAAAAGCAAGATCTGCATTGAGGTCTCCTGATCTCTGCGTCTCCACACCGCTCTGTCTCCTTTTCTGCTCGCTGGTAGATAGAAGAGGTGCTTTCACTGGCTATGTCTAAGCCACTTATTGAAAAAGCCATGCCTTATGAGAGAATTAGTAAGGAAATTAATGTAGAAGAAACGAGTGGAAAAAGTGAAGCACCAGGGAGCCAGAAGTAGTGTGGTAGTGTCATTCTAGACATGCAGTGAAAGGGATGCTGAGTTTTCAGTGTTGCATTTGATGTTTATGGACTTCGGGGACCAGTGGGATGTCAGTGAAGATAAATTGCATGCAGCAGGCTCATCACTGTTCTGGAGCTTTAAGAAAGAGATTAGGCATAATATAAATTGGATTCATAACATGCAGTTAAAATATTCCTCCATTTTGAAAGGTTCAGTGACAGTTTGGCTGCAGCTTTGGGTCAGCGTGTGGATACCTGGCTGTTTCCTAGTTGGCTACAGGGTTCAGGCTCCAGGCAGGCAGATCTGGGCCATCGACCACTCCCACTCTTGCCCCTTCCCCATGGCCTGCCTTCTGAGGATGTGTGGGCGTATGGGGCAATCACTTCTGCTGTGGATCAGGACTGACAGAGGAGGAGGTGATGCTTTATGACCTCATTTCTAGTCTGTGTCCAGAGTGGGAGCGGCAGTGGAAGGGATGGGAAGTTTGGGTTTGCTCACACCCCAGAGGGGCATGTGGTGTGTGTGGGGGGTTGGGGGTGTGTGTGTAGAAGGGAAGGGAATGGAAAGAGGAGAGGGAGCTTATCTCTTTGTGTTTCTGGGAAGTTGGAGGTGTAGGTTTTAGGTGAATGGTGGCCTGACTCCATTGCCCATCTTTGGTTCTGTGTACTTAACATTTACATCCCCCATACCCTGTATGCTCAGGTGTGCTTCTACTGCCTGGTCCAGGCTCCTCAGCCCCCCTGTGACAGCAGCAGGCAAGTATGTGGTTGGGAGGATGTGATTTGGAAAGTGTGTTTCCAATAGGAACATGCCTATTGTATGTATTTATTAAAATTTATTTTTTATAGATCCAATGTTATATATTTTAATTATTCTAGATAATAACTCCAAAATGTCAGTGTATGTTGTACAGCAATAATGTTGTTTTACCATTTTCAAAATTAAACATAGAGCTTTGTACTACTGGGGTTATCTAATCTTTATTTAAACAGCATTTTTAAGAGAAAATGTGTTCTAAGTTGGTTGTTTGGAATTTACAAGTAAATTTCTATAGTAAAATTTTCACTGGCAAATTTTTGACCGGGGGTAGGTCTAGGGAGAAATTAAAAGGATTTTAGAAAAAAGTTAGAAACAGTATTTTTTTAAAGTTAGTAACCACTTTTATTCTTATTACCATCTTCCAAAAGCATTTAGTATAACATCCAGGACTGGCAAGGAGGGGGAGGGGCAACAGTACTCCATGCATTGCTTCTGACATGTGCTTCATTACCATCTTTGTGGAAAGGAGGTTGCTGCTGAAGTCACACCTACTGTGACCCCAAATTTCAGCATCTTCCCTACAGGTAGAATTCAAGATATTTATTGTGGCATTGTTTATGATAGCAAAATACTAGAAACAACCTGAATGACTAGGGGATAGTTGAATAAATTTAGATACTTCTGTACCTTGAAGTGTTAAGGAACTAGTAAAAAATATGAGTTAGATGTCTAATTATTGACCCATAACATTTTACCGATGTATTATTATTATTTAAAAAAATATTTATTTATTTGGCCGTGCCGAGTCTTAGTTGCAGCACACGCGATCTTCGTTGTGGCATGCGAGCCCTTTAGTTGCAGCATGCAAGATCTTAGTCGCGGCATGTGGGATCTAGTTCCCTAACCAGGGATTGAACCTGGGTGGGCCCCCTTCACTGGGAGCATGGAGTCTTAACCACTAGACCACCAGGGAAGTCCCCCAATGTATTATTAAGAAAAATTAAAAGGCAGAGGAATAATGTGTATGGCATTTTTATTAAAAAAAAGGAAAAAGAAAAAAATGTATACTGAAACATAGGGAGAGAGATGAAGGTTAGAAACCGAACTGTTAACAGGGTTAACTCCAGGGGGTAAGATTATTTTTTTTTTCAATCTCGGTATTTGACATTTAAAAAAAGTAGCTATTACTTCTGTAATAAATATAAATACCACCACAAATAAAGTAGAACGTTTAAAAGAAGAAAATTATTAAATATTAGCATGTATGTGATGAAACAGTGCTGGTTTTTGAGAATAGCTTCCTCCATGTGAATCAGACAGGTATAATTTATAAGCAACATTGTGGGTATTAAGTGACATTTGCTTAATAGACCATCTGGCACTTTCATGAACAATTTACAGACTTATGGTTTGTGTGGTCCTTATGGCTGAGGTGGTTCATTATGACCTCAGCTATCATTCTTAGCATCTGATTTGATCAGACACTTGCAGGCAAAGTCCAGTGGGGCGAGAAGATGCTGACTCAAATAGTCAGGCAGATGGAACCATGGTCTCTAAGGAGTGCTGTCCCTAGCCACAGTTCTGTTTGTTTTCTTATATGGCTTCATTTTTTACTCATTTATTTAACAAATTATCTGAAAATGTATTGAGTGCCCATGACATACACAAAGATGGAAAAAAATGGTGTTGCTTTTTGTTTTAGGAGATCTCAGTCTGTTGGGGAAAACCAGCAAGATGAATTCTGGAACAATTACAATGCTGTATGTGCAGTATGAATAAAGTATCCATTGAGTGACTTTCTTACACCCTTTACCTGGTGAGGCCAGCATGCCCTGTATTTCTTAGCTTCTTTCATAAGGTTTTATTTCTCTGACAAGCAGGAATACAGAAATTATAGGAGAGCCCTGTTATAGTACCACATTTTCTTTTTCTGTGGATTGGAATATAACATAACCCCAGGGTTAGAAGGGAATACCTAATACTAATAGATGATATAGATATACAGCAGGGAGACTGAGGAAAATGAATTGCATATTTGTTTATAGGATCATCACATAAGGGAATATTGAATAGTTTTGACAAGTTGGGAAACTATAGCAAATATTTTTTAAGTCTTTTAAATATTTCTAGTGCTTATCATGGTACTTGGAATATTGTAAATGCTTAATAATTATTTCATTTTTTAACTGATTGAATGAATGAATTTCTATTGAGTGTTTGGGCTTTAAGATTTTCTGAATTCAGTTTCTTAATAAAGCTAAATAGAGGTTCATTAATACTTTCTTTTCAGTTTCTAATCTGTTGTTAATGCTCTGCAGTATATTTTTCATCTCTAGAAGGTCAGTTTGGGTTTTTTTTCACTTCTTTTGTATCTTCTTTGTCTCTCCTTAATATGCTTATGCTTTTCTCTTTTTGGACACGTGGAGTATATTAATAATAGCTGTTTTAATATCCCAGTCTACTGCTTCTACTTTTTGTGTCATTTTCTGGGTCTGTTCCTTTGATTACTGTTTCTCCACATTATGGTCTCATTTTCCAGCTTCATTGCATGTCTGGTAATTTTTTGTGTAGATGCCAGACATTGTTAATTTTACTTAGTTGGGTGCTGAATTTTTTTAATCTTCTTTTAAGTGTTTTTGAGTTTTGTTTGTGATACAGTTAAGTATTCACAATAGACTGACCCTTTTAAGGTTTGCTTTTTAAGCTTTGTTAGGCAGCACCAGATCTGCTTTAGCCTAGGGCTTATTTTCCCCACGACTGAGGCAGCACCCTTTTGCATTCTGCCTGCTCTTTTCTGGTGGTTCTTCACCTGGCTCTGGTAGTTTCCTTATACATATGTACACACCTCAGGTAAATGCAACCCCTTGTGTATCTCCAGACGTGGCCTTTGTGCAGCTCTTTCCTGTTCTCTGCACTGAAATTTCTGATGGTCTTGACCTCCTCAGGTGAGCCGTCTCCTCCTCTGAGGGAGACCACCTTCTCCCTCCCCGACCCCAGTTCCCCCAGCGCCTGCACTGTAGCCTGGAAACTCACTCCACGCAGTTCGCTGGGGTGGGGTGTGATAAAGGCTCACCTTGTTTGTTTCCCTTGTCTCAGAAATCACTGTTGGCTGTTCTGTCTATTGTGTAATGTCCAAATCTGTGGTTCCATAAATTTTGTCTCTCTTTTTAGAGACAAATATAGTTGTGTCAAGTGGGAGAATGAATCCAGTTCCTATTCCTCCATTGTGCCCAGAGGTGGAAGTTCCTCCTTTTCTCAGTTTTTATTTTTTTTTAATTTATTTATTTTATCTATTTGTTTTTGACTGCATTGGGTCTTCATTGCTGCATGCAGGCTTTCTCTAGTTGTGGCAAGTGAGGGCTACTCTTCACTGCAGTGCACGGCTTCTCATTGCAGTGGCTTCTCTTGTTGCAGAGTATTGGCTCTAGGTGCAAGGGCTTCAGTAGTTGTGGCACACGGGCTCAGCAGTTGTGGCACACGGGCTCAGCAGTTGTGGCGCATGGGCTTAGTTGCTCTGTGGCATGTGGAATCTTCCTGGACCAGGGCTCAAACCCATGTCCTGTGCATTGGCAGGTGGATTCTTAACCACTGTACCACCAGGAAGCCCTCCTTTTCTCTTTAAAGAAGGCTCATGTGCATATAGCTTGTGCATAAATTTTCTTTTGTTACAACTAGATGGATTATAGAAATGTAGACTTAAAACCCTCAAAGTCCTGCATATACAGTTCATCTAAACGTTTATTATGTTCTTTCTGTTTGGTGGGTGCTCTGGACTTGGCTGGTGAAAGTTTGGGAAGGAAAAAGCATGGTCCCAGTTCATGTGTTGCCTTCGTGTTAGTATGACCCTGAGACGAGAGTGTCATTATACAGCCAGAGAATGAAGACATGACACATAGATTTCAGTATTTTCACATTAACATAAATGTTTCTATTTATGTGATATTTAAACTTGAGTCAGTTTAATAAAAGGATGTTACCATAGTCAGGTGGGGAGGAGGGAAGGATTCTTTTTTTAGCAACAGCACATTTACTCAGAAAAATAGAGCAGAATCATAGAGCTGAGATTGCATCATTTAGTGTTTGCATTTTATGACTGAGAAGAATTGGGCTTAGAGATATTAAGCTCTTTGAACTAGTTAGAACTGGAGCCCAGGAATTCTACTTTGTAGCATTTCCCACTTAATCATGCTGTCTTTGTACTTCGAAGCACCCAGATGCATGTGCTGTACTTCTCTTCTTCCTGGGCCCGACCACGTAGTGTGAGTCTTAGGGCCCAGCAGCCTGTTTTCTTGCAGGCTTTGTTCTGTGCTGTGTAGATTCTGCCATACTTTTGGCTTGAATTGGAACATTTAGTTCGTCCCTCTGAACACATTATCCTGTATTGCATTAGGTCCTAACAGAGATAGACACTGAGCAGTTGGGAGACAGTTGAGTGCTTGACCATTATTCTGGAAGTTTATATTTGTGTTTCAGCTGGAGTGACTGTTTGTTATTGACTTGACTTGCGAAGTAATGTCAGAAGGTCAAAACAATTTTCAGATATGTATTGATTGTATCTGATGACGGTTTGGCACTTGACTTTTACCTCCTTAAGGTGGCCTTCGTATTGAACCATGGCAAATTAGTCCTGTTATTTTTAAAGAATACTGGCTCCATCTGGCTTTGGCAGTGCAGAAAAGGCAAGGCTGGCATAGTTATACACAAGAGTATGTGGTTCTTTGGGGACACAGTTTTGAAAAGGAACCTGAACTTGGCAGTCAGGTTTGTATACACACTACCACGTAGGGACAAGGAGACTAGAGATAACTAACATTTTGATTTGCCACCCTTTCTTTTTTTCCTGTGAAAAGGAAAGAAATGAAAGATGATTTATTATAATAAATCTGTAATAACAGGCAGTAGTGTGCTGGTAAATTTTTGACAACCGATTCTTCCAGGATAAAGTCTTGATTTATAGCATTTGTGCTTTTCCATGGTGTAAGTATTTTCACCATGATTGATTTCAGGGTACCAGCTTGACATCACTGAATGCAGAGTTGGAAAGAGAGGTATAGTATCTCACCATGACCTGGTGCTTCCACCATGCAGGTGCCATAGATGTAAATAGTAAAATGTAGTGACATCATTAGTAAGTGACAAGTTGTGAATATTTATTATCTTGGTTTTAATGTAACGTGTTTAATTGTAGCTTTAGGTAATTTAATTTTTTAATGATGGCTGTAGTTAACAATTGGCTAACAAAATTCTGGAAATTCAGCAGTTCACTCAAGCTAGCCTACTGCTGAAAGTAGGTAACATTTATTGAGCACATACTATCTGCCAGGCATAGTCTAAGTGTTCTGCATGAATTATGTCATCTTCAGATTAACCCTATGAAGTAGGTGCTTAGATAATCTCCATTATGCAGTTGATAAAGTGGAGGCACATAGAAGTGTAGTAACTGCCCAGGTCACGGTTTGAGGGTAGCTGAGCTGGGGTTCAGAACCAGGCCACCTGTTCCTAGAGCCTGTCCTCTTAACCCTCTTGCAGTACTGCCTCTTGAGGTTAAAGATATTCTTGAACATGAGGCCATCGTAGCTATGATAAATTTTAAGTAAAACTACTCATTCTTCAGAGTTATTTTATGACTTGTTTCAGTAATTGTTTAGATTTGATTTGAATTTTCATTTATGATAAAGTGTTACTGTCTTTAATATATGAAGTGTTTATGTAAATCAGCAAGAAAAGCAGCACTCTCTCCAGTAGAAAAACAGCCCAGTGATTTCAATAGGCAATTCATGAGAACTGGCCATGGCCTGTGGGCAGTGAAAGCAGGGACAGTGTCCATTCTCCTCACTGTGATATCAGTCCCAGCCTTGCAGAATACCTGACCCAGATCAGGGCTCCATAAAGACCATTTTATTCCTGTTAATTTTTTACGTGTCTTAATGAAGCATATATAAAGATTTCTTGACCTTTTCCTTATATAAGGCTATTTTCTAATGTTGCCTTAATTAAAGAAAGGAAAATTTTCAGGAAAGTGTTTCTTACTGTATTGTTAGAGACATTTTATTATTAAAAAACCCTAAGTTCAAACAAGGATGAGGAGGCCTAATCAGTTTTTTTCTTAATTATAATTAATCAGTATATGCTGTTTTATGTAATTTCAGTATGTAAAATTGATATTCCTAAATTTGAGACCTAGTGGAATTATGAGAAATTGCTATAAAGTTTCTAGAGCCTTTAGGTTACAGGTAGTGAAGTTTTAATGCATCGAGCTGCTTATCTACAAACCTTTTTGAGGAATGCACAGTACCCTGGACCGTTCAGAGACTGATGTTTCACAGTGTGTCTTTTCTCAGCTTTCCATCTCTTCCTTCTCTCTGGAAGATGTAATTTTGGCCACCTCTGAGCTCACGGGGACTTCTGAAGGATGTTGTGAATTACCTCGAGATATGGTGAAACATATCAGAATAATATTTTTGGTGCTGACAGCTGAATTTTGGAGATTAGGAATTAGAGCTTTTTGAGTTGGTTTGAAAAAAGTGTTTTGGTGACGTTAATAGACTTGTCATCTCTTGGTGTGGGCAATCAGGGACTTACAGTAGTATTTCCTTCTGAAGATGGAAAAGGCAGTAAGGGGAAGAAGAAGGAAAAGGGACAAACGTTGATTGAATGATGGTGACCCGGGGTCAGATCCAGCCCAAGTGTGTACATGCATTACGATTAAATTGAAAGCTGTCTTTTTCAGCACCTGGGGGAGATGGCATGGAGCGGGTTCCTTTAGAAAGTATACAATTTACTGAAAGGTAATCATATTCTCTCTGTCGGGGCTTACGTATCAGAGCACTTGAAACTCTTGGGGTCTGGACCCTTCTCTGTATTCCAGAAACCTCCCAAATAAGGTTGGTCAGATTATCAAGTTCTTTTTTTTTTTAAGCTGAAGCTATATTAATTTATTCTGAGTTCTGTGTTGATGAACATATCTGATTGACTATGCAATATGTCTAATTGAAAAGAAAAATTATTACTTATTAAGTGTAATTCATTTGGGAGGTGGTGAAGGGTGGAGCACAGATAGAGTAAAAGGGGTGTTAAATCCTGCAGAGGTTAATGGCTCTTCTTCTTCGGTCTGTCCTAGTCACTCCTCCTGCCATAGACTAGCCCGTCACAGGTAAAAACACTATGTTTTACTCCGGTACCTGTTTCCTTTGCTGAGTCCTCAGGAGGCAGGAACCTTTCCTTCCTACCCTTACTTTTCCTCCCTCCCGCCCTTCCTTTCATGATAGATAGCACTGGTTCTTGTTAAAAAACAAAAAGGGCAATTTTCTCCAGAAGGAACTGGTGTTAGTTTCCTACTGCTGCTGTAACAAATTACCACCAACTTAACGGCTTATATAACACACATGTATTATCAAGCAGCCTTGGTGGTCAGCAGTCCAAAGTGGGTCTTGTTAAAATCTAGGTGTCAGCAGAGCTGTCCCTTCTGAGTGTTGGAGGGGAGAAGAATCTGTTTCCTTGCCTTTTCTGGATTCTAGAAGCTGCCCTCTTTCCTTGGCTCATGGCCAAGCCACTTCCACCTCTGTGTCTTTGTCACATCTACCCTCCCTCTGTGAGGACCCCTGGGATGACGCTGGGTCCTCCCAGGTAATTGGAGGCTGATCTCCCTGTCTCAAGGCCTTTTGACCTTTTGCAAATTCTCTTTTCCATGGATGGTAATGTATTTACAGGTTCTGCAGATTAGGGTGTGGATATCTTAGTTTTCTGCCTGCCATAGAAATTTTTAGAACTTTCTGATAAGACACCAGATAGCACAACTTCTTCTATATTAGTTGATCATAATGGAGACCAGAGATGGTGTCCTCTAACCTTTAGAAAAATCATCATGATTTCTTTTAACACATAAATATGATTTAATTAAAAAAAAAGTATGACAGGGGCTTCCCCTAGTGGCGCAGTGGTTAAGAATCAGCCTGCCAATGCAGGGGACACGGGTTCAAGTCCTGGTCCAGGAAGATCCCACATGCCACGGAGCAACTAAGCCCGTGCACCACAACTACTGAGCCTGCGCTCTAGAGCCTGCGAGCTACAACTGCTGAGCCCACGCGCGACAACTACTGAAGCCTGCTCGCCTAGAGCCCGTGCTCCGCAACAAGAGAAGCCCCCGCTCACCACAACTAGAGAAAGCCCACACGCAGCAACAAAGACCCAATGCAGCCACAAATAAATAAATTAATTAATTTAAAAAAATTTTTAAAAATTTAAAAATGTTTGACAAATATGGCTAATGTGCATTGTGCTGTTTTGAGTTAAAATGGGGGAAAATATTCAAAGGAAATATGGAGTTCGGAAATATTGGTATTTGGAGTTTAGTGATAGAATACTAAGGCTATTGAAAAAAAAAGAAACATCAGTCCTGCAGTATCGCATCAGAAGTCTTATTCTCAGAAATTGCTTTTCAGTTATCCAAATACGTATATATTAAGAACATCTTCATCTGAAAAGCAAAATAAACCGTTTCTTCTTCTACTTAGAATATATTTCTGGAAATGCGACATTTGAAATTAAGGGAGACATAGACTAACAGACGGGGAACTTCGAGGCTTGTTGAGTGTTTCCTGCTCACTGACCTGTGCGAGCCCTCACACAGGTGGGGGACTCTTTTGGCCCTTTATTTTATAGGTGAGACTCGTTGATAAACTGTCAGGAGGCCAACGAGCAACCAGCATGGTTGTTACTGGAGGCTGTTGCCACACGTCAGTGTGCAGGCCTGTAATGATGCTTGTGGGACACAGGTGAGGGCTGTCACATGTGACCCAGCTCTTGGGGGCTCTGCCAGCTCACTGTGCTTGACCTGTGTAACGTGAAGGCGAGGCAGCCTCCTCTCCTTGTGAAGCAGGGTGTGTCTAAGGGGCTGTAGAGACGCGGGTCTCACTGTCCTCCTGCAGGAGTAGTGAGCTTCTTTCCCCATTCATTTGGCTTTATGGGATGCTAAAAAATATCAGGTAAGCTGTTTCCCAGGGATCATAAATTTCCATCCGTTCATTAACCCCTCATTCCCTGTGACTTTGTTAGAGAACTGGATTCATTAAAAGGTGATAAAAAACTGGAGCGAAGTCAGCAGGCAGTTTTAGGGAGAAAGGAGTGGGCCTGTGACATGGATGAGACCTTTTAGGGTGTTAATTTCTCTCTCCTAAAGTTACCCCTGTGATCAAAACTCAGGGATGCCCTGTACAGACATTTATTATTGGAACCATAAATTCTCATGGAAAGCAGAGGAAGAAAGAAAGATGAAGTAAACTACTCAGTCCTCATTTTGTTCAGGGTTGGGGCAGGAGGCCTTAACCTTCGGTCATTTTACTACCCAGCACCTAAATCAGATGAAGGAATTATTGTGTCCTGAATGTCTGTATCTGTTTAGATGCTAGCAAATATTTGTTAATAGGTTAAAATACATTTTATATAATGACTTTGCAGTGCTTTTTATTTTAATATAATTGATACTATTATTTGAGTCATTGACTAAAATATTTTTTTATTTTTTATTAGTTTTTTAATTTAATTTTTATTTTACATTGGGGTAGAGTTGATTTACAATGTTGTGTTAGTTTCAGGTGTACAGCAGAGTGGTTCAGTTATACATACGTATACATATATCCATTCTTTTTCAAATTCTTTTCCCATATAGGTTATTACAGAGTATTGAGTAGAGTTCCCTAAAGAGTGGGAAATCGGATGTTTGCAATATTTTATAGTTTACTTTCAGGGTTCACTGTTCCAGTTCAACCTCATTTGCACTCCCCTTGTCCTCAGCAGTGGCCTCAAGCCCTCAAGTTAGGAGAGGTGGAGGTGCCTGGTTTGGGGCTTCAGGGGATCTTCCATTCCTCTTTGTGGGGATCATCTTCAAAGGGCATGTGCACAGACCTTTCACCCAGTTCTAAAAGTAGAGTACTCCCACTGTGCTGTCAGAATTGCCTGAATCAGTCACACTCCTTTTTGGCAAGATGTGGCAAATGCATGTCAGCTGTAGACAGTGCTTAATTGATTTGGCCAGTCAAGACATCATATACTAAAGCTGTCTTGTCCTGTAGCAATAGGATGGGTACAAATGCCCCCAGTTTTAAATTTGAATTTTTATACCTTGTTTCAATGGTAAGTATGGATAAAATAAAAATATGACTTATTACATAGCACATTAGAGAGGGCTGTGTGCGCTGGTCCTATATATGGATTGTTTTCTGTTCCTAGTCTTGTTCCCTCCCCACCTTTCCTCCCTAGGCTGACATTTCTGTAAAAGATACGACTTGCCAGGCACTGTTCTAGATGCTTTACACATGTTATTTTGCACAACGGCCCCACCAGGTACGTTTCATCCTTCCCATTTTTCAGATGAGGAAATGGGTATGCAGAGAGGGTGAGGGACCGGCCCAGCATCTCCCGAGGTCACACGGGGATGTAGCGAGTGGCAGAGTGGTGATTCCTGCCCCCGTATCTCCTGCCTACACTGCTGTCTCTACCCCAGTCCCACTTCTGTTTTATAATGTCTTGCTGTAATTTTGTAAGTAACTTCAAATCATTTTTGGAACATGGTGGGGGTATCACTAAACAAACAGATGAAATCTTGCAGCGTATATGTTGCCCCTATTTTTGTTCAGTAATATTTTGATTGAGCAACTCAGCTTCTTAGGATAGCATGAGATACCTTGACCAAAATATACCTCTAGAATCAGCCTTGGAGTCCTCTTAGATTCTGGCTGATATCAGATTGGTTTCCCGTTGTTCAGGGTTTGCTTTGGGTAGTTGTGTTGTGTGGTCAGTTAGGGTTTCTTTCGCAAAGAACACAGCTGTGAGTGTTGTTGACAAGTGCTGTTGTGAGCGGGCTGAAGGGGAGGTGGCAGTAAAGTGTTTCTCTGGTCCCATGGACTGAATAGGTCAGATCCTGCTTGGAAGGACTGTCAGTGGCAGGTGCCGCTTCTGTCACCAGGATGTTCTCTACTCATTTTTAATGCAGTGACAGCCCCAAATAGAAGCATTCTGTCATTCTCTCAATCCGTCCATTTGTGGAAGGATTTTGATCAAAGAGTGCTTTTTGCTTCTTGTTTATTTAGTGAGACACAGCGTCGTATTTCACATAGAAATACGCTGTGTAACAGTAAAAATAAAATTTAAAGTGAAATAGCTCATTTTCTTTGCTCATTTTTCACAGACATGAATTTTATACTTCAAAAATGAAGTCATGTAGAAGCACACTTTCCCTATATTCACTTATATTTACATAATAAATGTAATAATAAATCAAAATGAGTAATTTAGTTTGTGTGTTGATATCATTACAATTATATTCATGTCCTTAATTATTTTCTCTTTGGGAACCAGCTTGAGTTAGTGATACAGAAAGCATGTTTAGTCTCAACAACTTTAAAAAATGAGTAATGAAAGATAGTGATTTCATTTATGTTATTTGAGAAGATTGGCTGTTGAGGGATAAAAGAGCTGGAATATTTTTAGTGTTTGTAGTTTGTTTAGGCAAATACATATTTAAGTAGCATAAGAATTAAATATATTAAAATAGGATTTAAAAATATTTGCTTCATAAGTGAACAGCTCAAATGAAGCAAGTATAGTTGCATCAAGAGATGTTTAAATGTATGTTATTCTGAGGTTTGAAGATACTCAGACCATGTTGTAACTGTTTCTATTCAGTGTTTCACAGAAGAATTTGAGGTCTTCGATGATGTCCCATATTTAAAACATTAGTCAACTTTATTTAGCATAAGTGTTTTAGAAGATTAAAAGTTATTTTTTTGGCAAATAGAGTTTGGTTTAGATTTGCCCTTTGAAAAATTTTGCCCCTTATCAGCCTTACAGCAGGATTTTTTCTCCTTTTGTGGAATATAGTTTATGTTTTGGGGTTACATTTTCTTCTGTTTTTAGACTTTTTTCTGAAAAAAATTTTAGACCTATTAGTAAATTCTTATCTTAATTAGAATTAGTTATGATCTTTTTTAAAGCAGGTAAAAACATTTGAGTTTCTTTTACTTATATTTTATTATTTTATATTTAATTGAAGTATAGTTGATTTACAGTATGAGGAGTTTATTTGTAAAAGTGTAATTTTAATTTCTAAGCAATTAAAAAAAAAGCTTAATTTAAAATTAAGTAACTGGGTTTCCCTGGTGGCGCAGTGGTTGAGGGTCCGCCTGCCGATGCAGGGGACACGGGTTCGTGCCCTGGTCTGGGAAGATCCCACATGCCGCGGAGCGGCTGGGCCCGTGAGCCATGGTCGCTGAGCCTGCGCGTCCGGAGCCTGTGCCCCGCAACGGGAGAGGCCACAACAGTGAGAGGCCCGCATACCGGAAAAAAAAAAAAAATTAAGTAACTGACTCACAGATGTAGAGAACAGAATTGTGGTTGCCGAGAGGAAGGGGGCTTGGGATGGATGGATTGGGAGTTTGGGATTAGTAGATGCAAGCTATTATATATAGAATGTATAAATAACAAGGTCCTGCTGTATAGCACGGGGAACTGTATTTAATATCCTGTGATAAACTATAATGGAAAAGAATATAAAAAAGAATATATATATATGTATAACTGAGTCACGTTGCTGTACAGCAGAAATTAACACATTGTGAATCAACTATATTTCAATTAAAAAATTAAATGAAATTAAGTAACTGTTTAAAAGATATGCCTCCCACATTGTATATCTGCTGAGGACTTTTCTTAGACTTGTATCCATCACCATAATCATTAAGAAGTGCTGTATTTGTTGTTTTCTTAGCAAGGAGCTTGTCTTCCTAATCACATTATCTATTAGAGAAGTAAGTGCTTTTGTCTGTTTGCAACACAACCTTGAACTTGATGTATCAGATTCTGACAATGAAGGCGTCCTCTGACAGGTCACTGAGTTTACCTGGTAAAGGGGAGAATGAAGTTGACAGCTTCATTACCAGCTTGTAGACCGCCCCCCCCCCGCCTTTTTCTTTAAAGAACATTCAGTATCTAATTAACAGATGGGTTTGTTTCCAAGTTTCTTGTTGAATTCACTTTCTGGACCTTTGCACGGTTCCTTATTGCTGTTTAGGAAACCAGGGCAGCCTGTTGATGGTGCTACAGCCTCCTGTGTTTCTATGGGAGAAGCAGACCCTTAGTTCCATTCTTAGTCAGACACCTGGATGCATGGCCCTGCCTTGCAGCCCAGCCAGCCAGCCTGGGTCCTTCTGGAGCAGGTGGAGAAGGGCTGGCTCCTCTCTGACCCCTCCCCATGTCTGCCACCTGAGACGCCCCCCCAGGGCCCAGTGCTTCTTGCCTCCTTGGGGCTGGGAATGTGTCCCCCACCGCATCTTCTCCCTGGCAGCTGCAGGGGAGGCAGGGCTTCCTGCTGGGGAGGGTCCCTGTAAATTGGAGGTTGTCCAGCCAGACGAGGGCTGCCTCTTATTCTGTTTAATTAGACATACCATGTAGCAGGAGAAATAAACCACGTGGAGTCAGCCCTTGTTGGTCGCTGTTTGTATATTTTCCAGAATATACAAACAGCTCATACAACTCAACAACAAAAAAACAAACAACCCAATTGAAAAATGGGCAGAAGACCTAAATAGACATTTCTCCAAAGAAGAAACACAAATGGCCAGTAGGCATCACCACTGCTAATTATTAGAGAAATGCAGATCATAACTACAATGAGGTATCACCTTAACACCAGTCAGGATGGCCATCATTAAAAAGTTGGCAAACAACAAATGCTGGAGAGGGTGTGGAGAAAAGGGAACCCTCTTACACTGTTAGTGGGAATATAAATTGGTACACCCTCTATGGAAAACAATATGGAGGTTTCTCAAAACACTAAAAATAGAGCTACTGTAAAATCCAGCAATCTCACTCATGAGCATATATTCAGACAAAACTATAATTCAAAAATACATGCACCCTATGTTCACAGCAGCACTATTCACCATAGCCAAAACTTGGAAACAACCTAAATGTCCATCGACAGAGGAATGAATAAAGAAGATGTGGTATATATATACAATGGAATATTACTCAGCTATAAAAAAGAATAAAAAAAACATAAAGGGGACTTCTCTGGTGGTGCAGTGGTTAAGACTCTGCGCTTCCACTGCAGGGGGCATGGGTTCGATCCCTGGTCAGGGAATTCCTGCATGGCTTGTGGTGCAGCCAAAAAACAAACCAACAAACAAAAAAACCCCAAAATAATGCCATTTGCAGCAACATGGATGCAACTAGAGATTATCATACTAAATGCAGTAAGTCAGAAAGAGAAAGACAAATACCATATGATACCACTTATACATGGAATCTAAAATAGGGCAAAAATGAACTTATCTATGAAACAGAAACAGGGACGTTGGAGAACACACTTGTGGTTGCCAAGGTGGGTGTCTGGGGGAGAGATAGAGTGGAGTTTGGGATTAGTAGATGCAAACTATTATATAGAGAATGGGTAAGCAACAAGGTCCTAACATATAGCACAGGGAACTATATTCAGTATCCTATGATAAACCATAATGGCAAAGAATATAAAAAAAGAATGTATATATATGTATAACTGAATCACTTTGCTGTACAGCAGAAATTAATACAACGTTGTAAATCAACTATACTTCAGTTAAAAAAAAATAACAACCCACTTGGAGTCAGGATACCTGGAATTATCCAGTTGCTGCTATTTCCCTGCTGTGAGACCTTGGACACATCATTTAACTTTTCTTTTGGTGGTTGTAGTTAGTGTGTCTGCTGAGTAGGTTGTATTAGGTTACGTCTAATGTTCCTTCCTGCTTTAACATTGCAATGATCTCATAGTTCAGAAGGGGGTTTACAAATGATTTGGTTCTTAAAAGTTAGGAAAACAGGATTTTTTTAACATAGAATACACAAACGTTTACCCATCATTGAACAAGAAACTCCTTAGAATTAGGATGTTTAGAATTGAGTATATAATGAATAACTGACATTATAATCTCAGTGTATTACTAATGAAATGCCACGATGTCGGGTGGGGCTGATCTCATATTGTACAGAAATATTGATATTAATATATCAGTAATATCTAAAATATGCTCTTTTAGCTGTTTACTGAAAGTACAGGTTGTCATTCTTTTACTTTCTGTAACCTAACATATTAAGTGCTCCTGGGAGGCAAACATGTAAGAAAGTGAAGTAATATTTATCTATAAACATGTTTAAAATTCCTAAAAGTTTGCAGAATTTAAGTGGTTCATGGAATTTCTTATGTAAACGTGAAGCAGAGAAAAGATTTTTAAAAGTTAGACTCTTGTGATTGAAAAACTATTTAAAATATGATCTCTCTCCTGGTGTTCCTTAATTCAAGGTGGTAAACATCACTGACGCTTTATGTTGGCAGAGGACGAGTTATCTCTGGAACATTCACTGTGATTTTACCAGCTGTCCATGTGGAAGGTGGGAGGTTAAACTAAATGTTTGCTGACATCCACTAACAATCAATTTGTATTTAAATCATTTGCATTTTTTCCTTTCAAGTGGAGCTGTGAGGGATGGTATACTGGAGGCTGTAGTTTGTTGGGTTTCTAATGTTTTTTTTTTTTTTTTTTGCTGTATGCGGGCCTCTCACTGCTGTGGCATCTTGCGTTGCGGAGCACAGGCTCCGGACGCACAGGCTCAGTGGCCATGGCTCACGGGCCCAGCCGCTCCGCGGCATGTGGGATCTTCCTGGACCGGGGCACAAACCCGTGTCCCCTGCGTCGGCAGGCGGACTCTGCGCCACCAGGGAAGCCCTCTAATGTTTTACTGCATAATACATTAATTATAAGGTGGCAATATTTAAAAATTTAATTTATGCTACCACCCAGATGGCTAGGCTGGGAAACAGGGTTGTTTAATGTAGTCCTGAAAGGTTTGTATATCCCCTTTCAGACAGCACCCTGACTCTGGAGAAGATGCTAGAACCCTCTAGAAGTTAGCTTTGCTCAGGGAGAGGCAGTGCAGGGCTGTGCCCTGGGGCCGCCCCATTCCTTGCATGCTTGTGACTGGGGAGACTGCCTTGAAGGGGAGAGATGGAAGGAATTTGGGGTGGGGTGGTGTCCTGGAGCCTGGAGGGAGGGCAGAAAACAGCAAGTCATGGGGGCAAAAGAGGGATTAGTGTCTCCCAAGAGAGGGATTTGGGAGGAGTGACCAAGAGTGGATAGAGGTGGTCATCACACCATTCTGCGTCCCAGCTGTTGCTTTGGCCCCCAGATGGCCTTGTAGGGTGGTGGGTGATGGGGAGGGCCATGCAGCACCAAGGGACCCACATCACACAGTCCAGCATCTGCCGCCGTGTTGGGCCTCGTGTAACACATTTGCCAACCAACCATTATTCAGAAATTATTGAGATCTTCATCACTGACTAATAACCACAGACTACTAGCAGGTGGTAGAAAATGTTGTCCAGTGTCTATTATTAGATTGTGCTTCATCTGCTAATTATAAAAATATCAGTGGTTCATTGTTTTTAATCTCTCAGTTAAAGCTGACTAAGGGAGACTGTTTCTTACTGGTTATGGGAAATCATTTTAATATATAATTTGAATAGCAGTTAGTAAATAGAATGATATTTCAGGCTAAGTAGCCACATCTGTAGTTTTATTTATTAAAAAATGTTGGTTAGATTCAATTGCACATAATTTCATTATTTAATTTAGGAAATTATTGCAAAATATTATCCTTTATTTCTTTATAATTATGGAAAGCGTATTTTAAGGGTTTTTTCCTCCACTGTCTTGGATTTTGTTAATTTGTGATTATGGTTTTCTTTGTTTTTGTCTCAAACCATTTATTTCTCTTTGTCCTTTTTGTTCCCAGACTTGCTGGAGCATTTAGTAGCAAGTGTTAATTCTTCCAACAGACCTAAGCAAACTTTTTGTATCTTTGAAAAAAAAAATCAGTGTGGGAAAGTTCAGTTGATTTCTTAAAGTACAGATTTTCAAAAGTACTGTTTCTTATACTTAAAAAATAGATAGAGGGAGAGAGACTTTAGTAGGTTTGGGTGGGTGGCCTAGGAGTCATTGGGCTGTTACTCGGATGAAGGCATCATAGCCCAGGGTCTAGGTTTAGTTTTGTGGGAGTAGAAACTGAGTCTTATTCATGCTCCCCGCCCAGGGAGAATGACTTTTTCTGGGTGAATGAACTTTCAGGACACTGATGTGTAAACCAGAATGTCAGTTTATTAATATACAGTGAAAATAATCCAGCTGTCAGGTGGATTGGACTTTCGTGCTGGATTGTCCCCATCAGAAAAGCTATAGGAGAGCTGTGCTGTACATGGAAGTGGGAATTACATAGATCATTTTGAAGAGCAAAAATTTTTATTTTGATGACGTCCAGTTAATCAGTGTTTTCTTTTGTGGTTCATCTTTTGATGTCATATTTAAGAAGTCTTTGCCTAACCCAAGATCATAAAGATTCTCACCCATATTTTCTTCTAAAAGTTTTATAATTTTGTCTCTTCAATTTAGAACTATGGTCCATTTTGAATTAATTTTTTAAAAGTTAATTTTATTGAAGTATAGTTGATTTACAATCTTGTGTTAATTTCTGCTCTACAGCAAAGTGATTCAGTTATACATATATACACATTCTTTTCATTTTGAATTAATTTTTGTATATGGTGCTGGGTACATAATGCTAGTTGTTCCAGCACCATTTGTTGAAACGACTATCTTTCCCCCACTTGGTGACCTTGGCACCTTTGTTGAGGATGTATTGACCACGGATGGTTGGGTCTTTCTGGTCTGTTCTTTTCCAGTGATCCGTGTGCCTAATTTTATGCCACTCCCACACCATTTTGATGATTCTAGGCTTATTAAGTGTTGAAATTAGGTAGCACAAGTCGTACGACTTTGTTCTTTTACAAAATTGTTTTGGCTTTTCTATTCCTTTCTATTTCCATATACATTTTTTGATCAGCTTGTTCATTTCCGTAAAGAGGTGTGCTGTGATTTTGATTGTGATTGTATTGAGTCTCTAGGTCACTTGGGGAAAATTGAATGTTACCAGTGTGAGCCTCCTGATCCATGAACGCAGTATTTATTTAGATCTCCTTTAATTTCTCTCAGCAATCTTTACAGGTATAGTATTTTAATGGGTAGCAGAGCATAGACTGTGAAGTGTTCAGATCATGGCTCTGCAGTGACCATGTGATGACCTTGGGCAAGTGACTGAGCTCCTGTGAACCTTGGTGTCCTCATCTGTAAAATAGGGATAGTGCCTCGTGATTTCGTGGAAGGGTTAGATGAAGTAATGTACGTAAAGGGCAGAGTCCAGTGCGCAGTAAAAGTTAGTTGTCACCATCGCTGTCCCTGTTGTCCTTAATGCCCAGGCTGCCCTTGCTCAGCCCCCAGTCGGTTTGGGGCAGCTGCTCGGGCCCCCTTCCTGGTTGCATGGCTGGTGACCACTGCACCTGCCTGCTCTTCGGGCTCTCAGTGGGTTTTCTGACCTTCTCCAGTGGGTCCTGTGGCGTCTCTTTCTTTGTACTGTGTTCATACCATTGATTAGACTTCAGCTTTCCTTCGCGTTCAGTCCAGTCTTTTACCGATTTTCCAGTCTCGGTCTCTGCTTTTGCTCGGAAGATTTTGTCCTAAGTGTTTTTCTGTCCCCAGTGTGCGATGAACCCTCCTATCATGTGTTTGTTGGATGAGTTTCGCTTGTGGAGTCTGGGGGCTGCCTCACTCCGCATCACCTGAGTCTCCATTTGAATGTTTTGTAGATTGTGTAATAATTTACATTGATTAGGGTAGCATATTTTAAACGTTTATGCAGGATATGTATTTGTAAATTTTGCCTCATTTTTGGGAAAGTGGGGAAAAGCAGGATGAGATTTTTCTGTATTTTTCTTCTAAAATGTTTTAAAGATGTGAATTCTGTCATAGAAAATAATTTGATGTTGTCTCAGTCAGCTTGTAGTTTTCGTGTTCCTTCCAGTTGTCGGGATCCAGGAAGCCTGCTGTTTGGGAGTTAGACCCCATCTGCCCTCTTACCCCATCCCCGGGGGGTTTACTGGTGGCACTGTCCCTCCCAGGGATGATCCCAGGGCAAGGGTCATGTCTGCCTGTGTGCACATACTCAGGAAGAGTGCTCTGCATTCAGCACTAGATATTCTACTCTTTTCTGAATCGTCAGATATTATGATGTTTATTCAGTATTGATTTTATTTATTTATTTATTTAATTGAACTATAGTTGATTTACAATGTCGGGTTAGTTTTAGGCATACAGCAAATGATTCAGTTATACACACACATATGTATATATATGTGTGTGTGTGTGTGTGTATGTGTGTGTATTCCTTTTCAGATTCTTGTTCATTGTAGGTTATTATAAGATATTGAATATAGTTTCCTGTGCCATACAGTAGGTCCTTGTTCTTTATCTATTTTATATATAGTATTGTGTGTATGTTAATCCCAACCTCCTAATTTATCCCTCCCCCACTTCCCCTTTGGTAACCATAAGTCTGTTCTCTATGTCTCTGAGTCTGTTTCCGTTTTGTAAATAAGTTCATTTGTATCGTATTTTCTGATTCCACATATAAGTGATATCATATACTTGTCTTTCTCTGTCTGACTTTTCAGTATTGATTTTAGAACAAAATATGCTGCTCCCTAACCATGTAATTCTGGGCGAGGCATGTATGTCATCTGTGCTTGCTTCCTTATTTCTAAATGGGGATAAATGGGAACTCGTACCCATCTATTTTGAGGATTACATTGAGTGAAACTCTCAGAACAGCGCTGGACCACAGCAGGTTCTCAGTAAATGTTGGCAGCCTATTTTATTCCAGTTCTTTGAAGAGGGACATCCTATATTTGCTTTGTTCAGTAAAAATCATTTAGCCAAATTGATGGTTTAACTAGTTGTTTCATTGTTTAACCGTTCTGCTTACATAGGAAATGCTGAGGGTTTTTTCCATTTAAAATGTGAATGTCCTTGTTTTTACCTCTGAGCTCCTGTAGTAGCTCAGAGATAGTCTTTTGACTCCATGGTGCTATTATTTTTCAAATACTAGGTCACATCAAGTTCAGTTTTATTTTTTAAAATAACATGGAAATTTAACATTCAAATATTGAACCTGATTTTCCAAAGATCCTGTGTTTCACCTTGTGAAACAGAACTGGATTTCAAAGCCATTGCCATAACTTGTTCAAGATCAGAAATTGTCTAAATCCTGCAGATTACCGGATTACAGATGATCTGTCTGATTACCATCCTTTCAATCCTTAAGGTCAAAGCTAGTTGTAGTTAGAGCCCCTGGCCTGTTTTGGTACTTAAGTTTTCAGTGTATATACATGAGTGTAGCCTGTATCTTGATAGCTGGTTTCACGAATGAAACCTGTAGTTTAAATGATACGTTGAAATTCATGCGGTAAAGAAAATGACTAAATTGTAATAATTTGGAAGACTGACTTTGATCACATGTTCGGAGAGTCAGTGAGATGGGGTCTTGGCCTTTGACCTCTGTTCTTTGCGTTTATGTGATGGGAAAACTGTCTCCCTTTCCAGCGCCCTGATTCCCACTTTAGATAAATGGTTACAAAGAAATTGTACCTGTGCTGCCAGACTCCCCATGAACCACACAAATCCCTGTGTATTGCATCCTGGGGAATTGTCTTAAATTTTTAACAGAGGAGGGTGACGTCTTGGAATACTCTGAAGGTCTGGGTCTCCACACTGTTAGTCAGTGTTTGATCTCTTGCTCTGTTAGGATGGGTGTCAACTTGCTGGCCAATTTGGCCTGCTTGTAAGATTCATATCAGGGGATGGAACAGCATTTCCTCCTAGCTTTCTCATTGAAAGAGGTCCTGTCTCTGGCAGTCAGGGAAATGTTTGGTAGATGTTCGAGAATTTTATCAAAAGAAAATAGCATGGATGAACTTCCACAGAAGATGCTTATACTCAAGAGTATTTAATTTAAGACGATCCTATAAATTCTTCCCTATTATATTTTGCAGTCTCTTGAACAAATAGAAGATGCTTGTACTCAGATTATTTGATCCTATAAATTCTTTCCTATTATATTTTTCAGTCTCCTGAACACTTAAGAGACTGAAGGTGTATTTAAGCAATAGTGTCACTATTATAGAGATTAAGGAGGAGAAAGTAAAAAACAGTTCCCCTGGAAAATAAAGGAAGGTATCAACTAAAATTGTAGCATACATTTAAAAAAGTATTTCCAAAGGAATAGGCTAGTTTCAAGCAGTTAATGTCATTACCCATGTGCTAGAGTTAATGGTAGATAGGCCATAGTATTAGAAGAGTACCAGAGTTTTATAATCTTAGCTCTGCCAGTTTACCTCTCTAAATTTACTTTCCTCACCTGCAAAATATGGTTCATAACCACTTACAGGATTTTTGTGGGAAGGAAATGGGATGATATAATACATAGCAAACACCCCCAAATGGCCACTATTATTGCGTAGATTTTCACGTCAGCTACAGTAGAGTATTTTGGATCATTTGTCAGTATTGTACTTACACTGTGTGATATTTCTATGTTCTGGGCCTTCTTAAATATAATGATTTGCTTCTTTTCAAATAGAATTTTGACCTTTTCAAAAGTCTGGAATTCACAGAAGACAAGGAATTTTCCAGCACTTCATGAATGGTGATGTTTATATTGGATTGGCTGGAAGCCAGGTGGCAAACACCATTGGAAAGGAGACATAAATTTTTCCCTTTACAAGAGGCTGCATGGTGCCCCTTGCCTGCCCTTGCCCATGGATATCAATGGGTGTTATGTGTGTAGAGCAAGGGAAAGGTCTTGCTGCTAAACGTAGGGCCATGTGCTCTATGAGATAAATTAGTATGTTCCCATGAGCTCATGTTTGTCCTAAAAGGTGTCTTTGTCTTGAGGTCCTTAGAGTCTAGCTAGTAGTAAAGAATCAATATTTGGTACGATTTTCAGTGGTTAAATGTTACTAGGATATACTGAGTTTGTCAAAAAACTAGTGGTATTAAAGCCCAAACAAAAATATTTATTAAAATTTTACATGTCAACACTTTGTTAAAGTGACCTTTGGTAAGAAGTTAATTGTTGTCACCAAATTTGAAAGATTGATTTAATTAACACAACACTGCAAATCAACTTATACTTCAGTAAAATGTAAAAAAATAAAAATTAAAGGTTGAATTAAATCTTTTTCCTAAGAGTTTTAAGATAAGTGTAATTGAACCCATAAAGTTAAGGAAAATTTTTCTCATTGTCCATGGAATCAGAAAATGTAATTCTAATTATTTATAGAATTCTAAAATTTAAATATGTTCTCATTGTCATTTAATTCATGTCATAATTCGTTCTACATATAATGCTCAGTTTTCAAACCCATTTTCTGAGTATTCCTTAAATATAAAAGATAAGTAGATTGATGAAAAAACAAATAATCAAGAAGTAGAAATGGGAGTGGATATTAAGAAATTAGATATCAGCTTTAGTTTTTCCCTTAAGATTTATTATGTGACACGTATTAGCAAGATTAGAACGTTTGGTAAGTTTTACATTGTTGTTTCTCCAGACTAATTATAACTTTTTTCCCTAGAGTTTCTCAAAAATTTCATTATATACAAGTCCTTTATGAACATGTCAAGAGTCTTTGATTTCTCCATGTTATTATAAAGATGAAGTTGCATGATCTAGGGAAAAAGGAGGGTTTTAATTCTTTTCTGGACATTTTATAAGATATGTCTTTTTTTTTTTGTCTTTTTTATATATATTTATTTATTTTTGGCTTCTTTGGGTCTTTGTTGCTGTGTGCGGGCTTTCTCTAGTTGCAGCGAGCAGGGGCTACTCTTCATTGTGGTGCGCAGGCTTCTCACTGTGGTGGCTTCTCATTGCAGAGGACAGGCTCTAGGTGCGCGGGCTTCAGTAGTTGTGGCACGCAGGCTCAGTAGTTGTGGTGCATGGGCTCAGGTGCTCCGCGGCATGTGGGATCTTCCCAGAGCAGGGCTTGAACCTGTGTGCCCTGCATTGGCAGGTGGATTCTTAACACTGCGCCACCAGGGAAGTCCCAAAAGAAGATATTTCTGATCCTTGTCTAGCTTGTGAACAATATATATTAAGCAAATACATACTTCGGGTAGGGAAAACAGTTTATAGGGCTCTTCATATCATTATCTTATTAGATATTCTCAAATAATGGAATTGCTCATTTTACAGCAAAGGACTCAGAGAGGTTAAAATGATTTGTTTTGCTTTAACAGTTGGCGTTGCTTAAACAACTTTCTCCTGAGTGTAAGCAAAAAACAGCCCTTGAGACTGGGAAGATGTGTAAATGCATTGTTAAATGCAGCATTGTACTCTGGATGGGATCCTGGAACAAAAAGAGGACATTAATGGGAAAAGTACTGAAATCCAAATAAAGTCTGGAGTTTCGTTTTTTAAAAAAAGTATAAGGAGTTAAAAAACTGGGGGTGGGGAAACACGAGGCAAAAAGTGTGAAGGCAACTGAACAGATGAAAATATCACGTGTGCAAGTAGATACAAGACATTTTTATTGTACTGTTGCTTTTAATAGGGAAACTTTGGAAATAGCCTAAGTGCCTGTCAACATTATAATGAATAAATAGAGGGTGGTGTAATTGGACAGTGAGTGCTACATATCAGGAAAATGAGCTAGAATTGTGTCAACAGAGGTAACTCTAAACTTAACGTAAGTAAATAAAGTAAGTTACCAAAACAAGCCTTCTTTTTGAATATTTTTAATACACTTTCTTTATACTATGTGTCCATCATTACAAAATCCAACAGTACAGAGCATTTATAATGAAAATGAATAGTTTCAGCTCCATTTCTTCCCTTTTTCTTTCCCTAAAAGCCATTTGGAATCGTGTCTTGGTTTTTCTGGTGGTTCCTTCCAGGTCTCTAAATAGGATGTTTTTGATGCTATTTTAACAACTATACTAACAGTAGACATTTTCTGTTAATTCCTGTTATGATAGATGAAGAATTACCCTGCTTATAGAATTCTTTTTTGTAATTTAGGGTTTTTTTTTAATTTAATTTTTATTTTTTTAACATCTTTATTGGACTATAATTGCTTTACAATGGTGTGTTAGTTTCTGCTGTATAACAAAGTGAATCAGCTATACATATACACATATCCCCATATCTCTTTCCTCTTGCGTCTCCCTCCCACCCTCCCTATCGCACCCCTCTAGGTGTTCACAAAGCACTGTGCTATGTGGCTGCTTCCCACTAGCTATTTTACATTGGTAGTGTATATATGTCCATGCCACTCTCTTACTTCGTCCCAGCTTACCCTTCCCCCTCCCTGTGTCCTCAAGTCCATTCTCTACGTCTGTGTCTTTATTCCTGGCCTGCCCCTAGGTTCATCAGAACCACTTTTTTTTTTTTAGATTCCATATTATGTGTTAGCATATGGTATTTGTTTTTCTCTTTCTAACTTACTTCACTCTGTATCATAGTCTCTAGGTCCATCCATATCACTACAAGTAACTCAATTTCATTTCTTTTTATGGCTGAGTAATATTCCATTGTATATATGTGCCACATCTTCTTTATCCATTCATCTATCAGTGGACACTTGGGTTGCTTCGATGTCCTGGTTATTGTAAATAGAGCTGCAGTGAAACTTTGGTACATGACTCTTTGAATTATGGTTTTCTCAGGGTATATGCCCAGTAGTGGGATTGCTGGGTCATATGGTAGTTGTATTTTAATTTTTTAAGTAACGTCCATATTGTTCTCCATAGTGGCTGTGTCAATTTATATTCCCACCAACAGTGCAAGAGTATTCCCTTTTCTCCACACCCCCTCCAGCATTTATTGTTTGTAGATTTCTTGATGATGGCCATTCTGACTGGTGTGAGGTGATACCTCATTGTAGTTTTGATTTGCATTTCTCTAATGATTAATGATGTTGAGCATTCTTTCATGTGTTTGTTGGCAATCTGTAAATCTTCTTTGGAGAAATGTCTGTTTAGGTCTTCTGCCCATTTTTGGATTGGGTTGTTTGTTTTTTTGATATTGAGCTGCATGAGCTGCTTATAAATCTTGGAGATTAATCCTTTGTCAGTTGCTTCATTTGCAAATATTTTCTCCCATTCTGAGGGTCGTCTTTTCGTCTTGTTTATGGTTTCCTTTGCTATGCAAAAGCTTTTACATTCATTAGGTCCCATTTGTTTACTTTTGTTTTTATTTCCATTCCTCTAGGAGGTGGGTCAAAAAGGATCTTGCAGTGATATATGTCATAGAGTGGTCTGCCTATGTTTTCCTCTGTAGAGTTGGATAGTGTCTGGCCTTACATTTAGGTCTTTAATGCATTTTGAGTTATTTTTGTGTATGGTATTAGTGAGTGTTCTACTTTCATTCTTTTACATGTAGCTGTCCAGTTTTCCCAGCACCACTTATTGAAGAGGCTGTCTTTTCTCCACTGTATATTCTTGCTTCCTTTATCAAAAGTAAGTTGACCATATGTATGTGGGTTTATCTCTGGGCTTTCTATCCCGTTCCATTGATCTATATTTCTGTTTTTGTGCCAGTACCATACTGTCTTGATTACTGTAGCTTTATAGTATAGTCTGAAGTCAGGGAGCCTGATTCCTCCAGCTCCGTTTTTCTTTCCCAAGATTGCTTCAGCTGTTCGGAGTTTTTGTGTTTCCATACAAATTGTGAATTTTTTTGTTCTAGTTCTGTGAAAAATGCCATTGGTAGTTTGATAGGGATTGCATTGAATCTGTAGATTGCTAAGGGTCGTATAGTCATTTTCACAGTGTTGGTTCTTCCAGTCCAAGAACATGGTATATCTCTCCATCTGTTTGTATCATCTTTTATTTCTTTCATCAGTGTCTTATAGTTTTCTGCATACAGGTCTTTTGTCTCCTTAGGCAGGTTTATTCCTAGTTATTTTTTTCTTTTTGTTGCAGTGGTAAATGGGAGTGTTTCCTTAATTTCTTTCAGATTTTTCATCATTAGTGTATAGCAATGCAAGAGTTTTCTGTGCATTAATTTTGTATCCTGCTACTGTACCAAATTCACTGATTAGCTCTAGTAGTTTTCTGGTAGCATCTTTAGAATTCCCTGTGTATAGTATTATGTCATCTGCGAACAGTGACAGCTTTACTTCTTTTCCAATTTGGATTCCTTTTATTTCTTTTTCTTCTCTGATTGCTGTGGCTAAAACTTCCACAACTATGTTGAATAAGAGTGGTGAGAGTGGGCAACCTTGTCTTGTTCCTGATCTTAGTGGAAATGGTTTCAGTTTTTCACCATTGAGGACGATGTTGGCTGTGGTTTTGTCATATATGGCCTTTATTATGTTGAGGTAGTTTCCCTCTGTGCCCACTTTCTGGAGAGTTTTTATCATAAATGGGTGTTGAATTTTGTTGAAAGCTCTTTCTGCATCTGTTGAGATGATCATATGGTTCTTCTCCTTCAGTTTGTCAGCATGGCTTATCACATTGACTGATTTGCATTTATTGAAGAATCCTTGCATTTCTGTGATAAACCCCACTTGATCATGGTGTATGATCCTTTTAATGTGCCGTTGGATTCTGTTTGCTAGTATTTTGCTGAGGATTTTTGCATCTATGGTCATCAGTAATATTGGCCTGTAGTTTACTTTTATTGTGACATCTTTGTCTGGTTTTGGTATCATGGCCATGGTGGCCTCGTAGAATGAGCTGGGGGAGTGATCCTCCTTCTGCTATATTTTGGAAGAGTTTGAGAAGGATAGGTGTTAGGTCTTCTCTAAATGTTTGGTAGAATTCGCCTGTGAAGTCATCTGGTCCTGGGCTTTGATTTGTTGGAAGATTTTTAATCACAGTCTCAATTTCAGTGCTTGTGATTGGTGTGTTTATATTTTCTATTTCTTCCTGGTTCAGTGTCGGAAGGTTGTGCTTTTCTAAGAATTTGTCCATTTCTTCCAGGTTGTCCATTTTATTGGCATATAGTTGCTTGTAGTAATCTCTCATGATCCTTTGTATTTCTGCAGTGTCAGTTGTTGCTTCTCCTAGTTCATTTCTAATTCTATTGATTTGAGTCTTCTCCCTTTTTTTCTTGATGAGTCTGGCTAATGGTTTATCAATTTTGTTTATCCTCTCAAAAAACCAGCTTTTAGTTTTATTGATCTTTGCTATCGTTTCCTTCATTTCTTTTTCATTTATCTGATTTTATGATTTGTTTCTTTCTGCTAACTTTTGGGTTTTTTGGTTCTTCTTTCTCTGATTGCTTTAGGTGTAAGGTTAGGTTGTTCATTTGAGATGTTTCTTGTTTCTTGAGGTAGGATTGTATTGCTACAGACTTCCCTCTTAGAACTGCTTTTGCTACATCCCATAGGTTTTGGATCATCGTGTTTTCATTGTCATTTGCTTCTAGGTATTTTTTGATTTCCTCTTTGATTTCTTCAGTGATCTCTTGGTTATTTAGGAGTGTATTGTTTAGCCTCCATGTGTTTGTATTTTTTACAGATTTTTTTCCTGTAATTGGTATCTAGTCTTATAGCATTGTGGTCGGAAAAGATACTTAGTATGATTTCAATTTTCTTAAATTTACCAAGGTTTGATTTGTGACCCAGGATATGATCTATCCTGGAGAATGTTCCATGAGCACTTGAGAAGGAAGTGTATTTTGTTGTTTTTGGATGGAATGTCCTATAAATATCAATTAATTCCATCTTGTTTAATGTATCATTTAAAGTTTGTATTTCCTTATTTATTTTCATTTCGGATGATCTGTCCATTGGTGAAAGTGGGGTGTTAAAGTGCCCTACTATGATTGTGTTACTGTCGATTTCCCCTTTTATGGCTGTTAGCATTTTCCTTATGTCTTGAGGTGCTCCTATGTTGGGTGCATAAATATTTAGAATTGTTATATCTTCCTCTTGGATTGATCCCTTGATCATTATGTAGTGTCCTTCTTTGTGTCTTGTAACATTCTTTATTTTAAAGTCTGTTTTGTCTGATATGAGAATTGCTACTCCTGCTTTCTTTTGATTTTCATTTTCATGGAGTATCTTTTTCCGTCCCCTCACTTTCAGTCTGTATGCGTACCTATGTCTGAAGTGGATCTCTTGTAGACAGCATATATACGGGTCTTGTTTTTGTATCCATTCAGCCAGTCTTTGTCTTTTGGTTGGAGCATGTAATCCATTTATATTTAAGGTAATTATCTATAGGTATGTTCCTGTTACCTTTTTCTTAATTGTTTTGGGTTTGTTATTGTAGGTCTTTTCTTTCTCTTGTGTTTCCTGCCTAGAGAAGTTCCTTTAGCATTTGTTGTAAAGCTGTTTTGGTGGTGCTGAATTCTCTTAGCTTTTGCTTGTCTGTAAAGGTTTTAATTTCTCAATTGAATCTAAATTAGATCCTTGCTGGGTAGAGTAATCTTGGTTGTACATTTTTCCCTTTCACCACTTCAAATATGTCCTGCCACACCCTTCTGGCTTGCAGAGTTTGTGCTGAAAGATCAGCTGTGAACCGTATGCCGATTCCCTTGTATGTTATTTGTTGCTTTTCCCTTGCTGCCTTCAATATTTTTTTTTGTATTTAATTTTTGATAGTTTGATTTGTATGTGTCTTGACGTATTTCTCCTTGGATTTATCCTGTATGTGACTCTCTGCACTTCCTGGACTTGATTGACTATTTCCTTTGCCATATTAGGGAAGTTTTCAACTATAATCTCTTCAGATATTTTCTCAGTCCCTTTCTTTTTCTCTTCTTCTTCTGGGACCCCTATAATTCGAATGTTGGTGCCTTTAGTGTTGTCCCAGAGGTCTCTGAGACTGTCCTCAATTCTTTTCATTATTTTTTCTTTATTTTGCTCTGTGGTAGTTATTTCCACTATTTTATCTTCCAGGTTGCTTATCCGTTCTTCTGCCTCAGTTATTCTGCTATTGATTCCTTCTAGAGAATTTTTAATTTCATTTATTGTGTTGTTCATCAATGTTTGTTTGATCTTCAGTCCTTCTAGGTCCTTGTTAAACGTTTCTTGTATTTTCTCTATTCTGTTTCCAAGATTTTGAATCATCTTTACTATCATCACTCTGAATTCTTTTTCAGGTGGACTGCCTATTTCCTCTTCATTTGTTGTGTCTGGTGGGTTTTTACTTTGCTCCTTCATCTGCTGTGTATTTCTCTGTCTTCTCATTTTGCTTAACTTACTGCGTTTGGGGTCTTCTTTTCGCAGGCCGCAGGTTTGTAGTTCTTGTTGTTATTGGTGTCGGCCCCTGGTGGGTAACGTTGGTTTAGTGGGTTGTGTAGGCTTCCTAGTGGAGGGGACTGGTACCTGTGTTCTGGTGGATGAAGCTGGATCTTGTCTTTCTGCTGGGCAGGACCGTGTCCGGTGGTGTGTTATGGGGTGTCTGTGACCTTATTAAGATTTTTAGGCAGGCTCTGTGCTAATGGGTGGGGTTATGTTCCTGTCTTGCTAGTTGTCTGGCATGGGGTGTCTAGCACTGGAGCTTGCTGGTCATTGAGTGGAGCTGGGTCTTAGCATTGAGATGGAGGTCTCTGGGAGAGCTTTTGCTGTTTGATATTATGTGGGGCTGGGACATCTCTGTTGGACCAATGTCCTGAACTCGGCTCTTCCACCTAAGAGGCTCAGGCCTGACACCCAGCTGTGGCACCAAGACCCTGTCATCCGCATGGCTCCAAACTCTGGATTTCCACAGTCCAGAGGCCCTCCTTTCTACGTCTGTAAATTAGTTTTAATTTTTATCAAAATTGTTCATGTTTATAGTTTAAAAGTCTACACTGCTTATTATAGAAATCAGTGCCTTCTTTAACCACTCACCCCACTACCCCAGCCATTTTTAGTATTAAAATCATGTCATTACATAACATGTTTGTGGATGGACTTTTTGAGTTTCTGTTTCATGTGTTGTCTGTTGGGCTCTTTCTGTGGAAGGTGAGTGTCTGTTCCCCTCCCCACCCCCGGCCATCAGATGCATCCCGCCCCATCCTCTGTCCTGCTGGTGTGATCAAGTCATTCATTTGTCCAGATCAGTATATTCTGTGTTCACAGTGTTGTGATGTAGTAAATGCTATTCACAGCTGAGGCACGGAATAATTGTGATGACTTTTCCTTCCGTGGACAACTTTTTGTGTTGCCTGGAGTTAATAATTGTCTTGTTTTTTGCTTAGTTTTCTATGTACTTATCTCACGTATTGTCTCCCAGTTAGAATTTTCTCTCAGTACATTCAGATACATAGTTTTATCTGTTTGGATACTGTTCTCTGTTCTGGATCAGTTGACCTGTGTCCTGGGTTGCTCAGCCATCATTCAGGGACCATTAGTCTGTCCCCTGGTTGGATCCCTGTTTGCAGGGTCCCATGCCTTCCTCTTTCTTGCTTTGCAGCCAGGCTTTGGTCGACTCCCTTCTCAAGAAGCACCCTGAGGAAAGCGGCAGGGAGGATAAATTTTGTGAGACCTCAGGGGTCTGGAAATTTTATTGTGTGTTACACTTAATTGCTAATCTCTAGGTTGAAAATAAGTTTCCCTTCACAATTTTGAAAGTCTGATCTGTTGTCTTTGGGCTTTCACTATTGCTGTTAAGAAATCTCAAAATCTTTCTCCCTCCTTGTCTCTCTCCTTTTTTTTTTTTCTGAGCAATTTTAGGACAGTGATTCTCAACCCTGGCTCCTCGTAAAATTGTCTGCAAATTTTGACCAAATCCTAGTATGAGAGATTTTGAAATAATTGGTCTGGAGTGCAGCCCAAACATAAGTATTTCTGGAAAGTTCCCTGGTAGTTGTGATATGTAGCCAGGGTTGAGAACCTCTGTTTCAAGGTTCTTGTCTTGAATACACTGACTTTTCACAGTACACCGCGATGGGGGTCTCTTCATCCATTGTGCTAGGTGCTTGGTTGTCCCATTAATCTGGAAATTTATGTCCTTTAAATTTGGGAAGGTTTTGATTTTCTTCCTTCAAGTTCTCCTGTTCTATTCCTCTGCTTCTATCTTCTGTTTTCTTTAACTTTTTCCTTTTTTGTTTTTTTAAATGATTTCCTCAGTTTGATCTTACAACCTTTACGTTGAGTTTTTCTTCTTTATTGTATTTTTATTTTCCAAGAGTTTACCTACCTTTCATGCTCTGAATATTCTGTTTTTATGGACTCCTATTCTTACCCACCCACCCACGTATTTATTGAGATGTATGGTAATTGACATATACCATTGTGTCAGTTTAAGGTGTACAAGGTGATGATTTGCTATATGTGTATATTGTGAAAATATTATCACAATAAGATTAGTTAACACATCTGTCACCTTACATAGGTATCTTTTTTTGTGTGTGGTGACAACACTTAAGATTTACTGTCTTAGCCGGAGGGATGGATTGGGAGTTTGGGGTTAGTAGATGCAAACTATTATATATGGAATAGATAAACAACAAATCCTACTGTATAACACAGGAAACTATGTTAAATATCTTATGATAAACTGTAATGGAAAAGAATGCGGAAAAGAATGTATATATATATGTATGACTGAACCACTTTGCTGTACAGCAGAGATTAACACAACAGTGTAAATCAAGTGTACTTCGATAAAGTAAATTTTAAAATAATACTCTCTTACCACCTTTCAGGTATATTATGCAGTATTGTTAACTATAGCCACTATGCTGTACATTAGATCCCCAGAACTTATTCATCTTATAACTGAAAGTTTGTACCTTTTGACCAATACCTCTCCATTTCCCCCACCCCTGGCAACCATCAGTCTACTCTCTGTTTCTGTGAGTTTGTTTTTGTTTTAGATTCTACATGTAAGTAAGATCATATAATATTTTTTCTCTGTCTGACTTATTTTACTTAGCATAATGCCTTCAAGGTTCATCCATGTTGTGGCATATGGTAGGCCTCCCTTCTTTTTAGGGCTGAATAATATTTCATTGTATACCTCACATTTTCTTTATTTATTTATGGACACTTAGGTTGTTCCCATATCTTGGCTGCTGTGAATAATGCTGGAACAAACATGGGGGTGCAGATAGCTCTTCAAAATAGTGATCTCATTTTCTTCTGATATACACCCAGAAGTGGGATTGCAGGGTTACATTTTATTTTTTTGAGGAACCTCCATACTCTTTTCCATAGTGGCTGCACCAATGTATATTCCCACCAACTGTGCGCAAGGGTTCCCCTTTCTCCACATCTATACCAACACTTGTCTTTTGTCTTTTTGATAACAGCCATTCTGACAGGTGTGGTGATACCTCATTGTGGTTTGATTGGCATTTCCCTGAGGATTAGCAATGTTGAGTATCTTTTCATGTGCCTGTTGCCGTAGATGGCCTCCTATTCTTATTTTATGGATGCAATGCCTTCCCTCCTTTCCAAAGATGTTAATAACTTTCTGTTAAGTTTTCACCTCCCTTCCTGGCTCTTTTTCCTCTAAGTCCATTTTTAAACATCCATCATTTGTTTCAGTGCCCTCCTTTCCTGTTAGAGGCTTTCCTCAGTGCTCTTCCTTGGCTGCCTGCTTGCTCATGTTTAAAAGGTGATCGTGAAGCTCTGTGTCAATTTTAGCCTTTCCTCTGGGGTGATCTGGCTGGGCCACTGCATCAGGGTGGGGGTGGGGGAGTCCCTGCTATCAGTGTCTTAGGGTCTTTTCTCTTGGGCTGCTCAGATTCTTCAGAGAATACGGTTTTCAGCTCCAGCTGAGGGAGCCCAGTGGGTGGAAGGTGGTGGGAGGATGTCCAGTTTTTTTTTTTTTTTAATTTTATATTGGAGTATGGTTGATTTACAGTGTTGTGTTAGTTTCAAGTGCACAACAAAGTGATTCATTTATACATATACCTAGGTCTATTCTTTTTCAGACTCTTTTCCCATTTAGGTTGTTACAGAGTATTAAGTAGAGTTCCCTGTGCTATACAGTAGGTCCTTGTTGATGATCTGTTTGTATATAGTAGTGTATACATGTTAATCGCAACCTCCTAATTTATCTCTCCCCTCCAGCCTTTTCCCTTTCATAACCATAAGTTTGTTTTTTAAGTCTGTGAGTCTGTTTCTGTTTTGTAAATAAATTCATTTGATCATTTTTTTTAGATTCTACATATAAGTGATATCGTAGGATATTTGTCTTTCTCTGACTTACTTCACTTAGTATGATCATCTTTAGATCCAAGAGGATGTCCAGTTTTTGTGTGACCTCCTTTGTCATCTGTGTCTCTCGTGCAGATGAGACCCTGTCTCTCTAACCCTCTCTCCAGGGGATGAGCCTACAGCCTTTTTGTCAGTTGGGCCATCATGGAGGGAGGGGTATCTGCTTCTGAGGCTGTCCCTTCTGTTTCAAGGCCCGCCCCCCTTCCTTCCAGAGCTACCTGGTCCATTAATTTCTGGTGGGGACCCAGCAGGGTTTATGAACCAGGCTGCTTCTGCTATTGGCTGAGGATTCAGCTCTTTGTCTGTCGGGTCGGGCATCACCAGTTCTTTTGCTTTCTGGCTTCCAGATCTTGTTCCTTTTTTTTTTTTTTTTTGAATTTTATTGAAGTATAGTTGATTTACAATGTTTTGTTAGTTCCTTCTGTACAACAAAGTTACTCAGTTATACATACATATATTCTTTTTCATATTCTTTTCCATTATGGTTTGTCACAGGATATTGAATATAGTTCCCAAATCTTGTTCTTAACAATTCTTTTTCCTTTCTCCTTGTTTGTAGGGGGATATCATAAAAGTAAATCCCCTTACTGTCAATGGTAGTGCTTTCAGGAGAGGAGAGGAGAGCTGGGAGGTCAACCTGCCCTATTTAATCAGAACTGAATAATGTGATTGTGACAAGTGAAAGATAAAGAGATGGTAAAAGGCTTCAGATTGTCATAATGATTCGACTTTGCACATCAGCTCTGACCTCCAGTCAGGTTACTTGGTGTATAAGTGTCTGCAGAGACCTGGCAGGAGCTTATGTTTGGTGTTCTTTCGTGGTGGATCTAGCTGCCGTTCGTTGGACGGAAGAGTTAAATTTGGAAAAGTTATTTAAACTCTTCTGCTGCAGTGCAGGTTGACAGCCGGTATTAAAATAAAATGTTTAGTTTAGAAACCCTAAAAATGCTGTGTCGGTTTCCACCAAAAGAGCTTACATTTTCTCCTTAAATTACTTGTTGACTGTGGCATTTTAAACATTTTTTTCCACAATATCAGGTCTACCTCACCCAGATGTCACAAAGAAAATTTAGAAATTACAACTCATATCGATTCTTTTATTGTATATTTAAAATAGAAACTGTGTAATGTAATGTTTCATTTTAAGACCTTTTTCTTCCTTTAGGGAATTGATAACAGCATCTCAAGGAACTTTTAATAAGAATATGTTTTGGGTGTAAGTTTTTGTCATTACTTACATATCAGGGACAATGTGTACATTCTTCACTGCGTATTCTTTTAAATTGAGAAAACCAGTGTGAAATTAGGCTGTATTTGCTGAACTAAGAAAAAGCCAGATTTTTAATGTTTAATGTTTATACTAACCAGAAACTTCCTTTTTCTGGTAAATATTTTTCTCCTCTTCAGTGTTCTTGCCTATCTCAGAACCTCTTTTGGTTGTTAGAATTCTCTGTGGGTGGTTTGTTTTCCCTCTATTTTATTTCGCAAAACTTAAAATCTGTAGGAAAGTTGAAAGAAGAGTTAAATGAACTCTGTGTATACCCTTCACTTAGGTTCACTGGTTATTAATATTTTGGTGACTTTGTGCTCTGTCTCTATATTTTTAATTTTTATTGAACCATTAAACATTGTTTACACATCATGCCACCTTGTCCCTAAATAATTATGTATGTCCTCAGAATATGGACTTTCTCTTACATAATCAGCATACCATCTTCATCCCTAAGAAAATGTCTGTAATAGTAACTAACATATAACACACATTCTTCCCTCATTTTTCCCAACCTTTAGCTCTCCACCCTCCCCTGGCCCCCAGGACCCCAAGATCCAGACAAGGATTACATATTGCACTTGGTTGGTATATATCTTTAGTCTCATTTTATTCTAGAAAAGACCCCCTCCTCACCAGTTGTCTAAAAGAATGTTCCACATCTGTATTTTTATTATGATCCTTGCTTGATTCAATTATTGTAAAAATTATGAACATTTCTTTCTCATTGATGAGCTGGTACTCTTCTGTAAAGAATTTTCTTCTCCCCACCCCCTCTTTTCTTTTTTAAACATCACTGTTGACTCATGGATTCTTTTTTTTACTCAGTGTGTTAGAATCCATTACCATTGCTATTCTTTTTGACGCTTAAATTGTCCCAGTTTTGGCTAGTGGGAGCCCCTTGCAGCCGGCTTCTGTGTCTTTTTACCACATTCTTGTTAATCTTGAAGCATCCCTTTGCTTTCTGGCACAAGATGTTTACAGCTCACCTTGTGCTTTACATGTCCCAGACCTGCAATCAGTTCTCTCTCTAAGGAGTCCTGGTTTATTTCAGTGGCGATTTGTTTTCAGAAGTTGAGATCTGGGTGCTAGATGTGTTTATTGTTACCTGGTTACCACTGCTTCTAGCTCCTTTCAATGGAAAATAGCTAGGAAATAGATACCTGTTTTCAAATCGTAAGTTTATTAATGATGGTCACTATTTGAATCTGGTATCACGGGGTTCTTCTTTGGTTCCTAACAGCATTTGTATATTTACCTAATTGCTCTCTCACAGAATAGTGCCTCTGTTTCTACATCTCATCCTTAACAGTCTTATTGGGTTTCAAGGTACAGAGACTCGCCCAGGCTACCTACAGGAAAAGGATGAAAGGATAAAGGATTTAGTGTAGGGATACATGGTGGCCCGGATCTAAGGCAGCTTTTGGCATCAGCTGCTTCTGTCCACCTGCTCTCTTGGCCTTGGTTGGTATTTCTTTTTCGTTCTAGGCATCCCTGCTTCTCTTCTCCCACCTTCAGCCTTCCCAAGTGTGGAGGAATTTATCAGGTTGATTATTTACCTGCTCATCAGTAGCATCTGTTGGATGGTACCTTTGGTATTATTGGCCAAGGGCAGGGCGGTGGGATTTCTTTTCTTGAAAGCATCTGGCTGCTTTCTCCTGTTAGGGCATTGTAATCACTGGACACTTTCAGGTTTTGTGAACTGGTACAAACTGGCTTTTATTTTTCTTAGAATGGCTGTATATTCCTTCCCCCAGAAGTATGGTTAATGGTGTATTTATTATTTTTTTTCTGCGGCATGCGGGCCTCTCACTGCCGTGGCCCCTCCCGCCACGGAGCACAGGATCCGGACGCGCAGGCCCAGCGGCCACGGCCCACGGGCCCAGCCGCTCCGCGGCATGCGGGATCCTCCCGGACCGGGGCACCCGCGTCCCCTGCATCGGCAGGCGGACTCCCAACCACTGCGCCACCAGGGGAGCCCCGGTTAATGGTGTATTTTAAGCTCCTGAGTAATTTAGAAAATAAGGTAGTAAAACGTGTCTAGTTTCCAGCTTGCCAACTAGCAAACTGTAGTCTCTTTCTGAACAAATGGAAGTCAATACACAGGGCAGATATATTTAGCTACTGACGACATCTTAGAGGGATCCCAAAGGAGGAAAAGGGTGTGTTTCCTCCCTAGATTTCTGAATGAGAAGAGAAAGTAAGTGCCCAAAGTGTGTGAACTTGATGTTCTAAGAAGAGTAATTTTTAAAAAATCTATTATAGGTGTTAGTGACTGAGAATTAACAAGACATTTTGTGAAATGTAGCATAAAATAGTGAACATAAGCTTTCAACTTAACAGACTTAAGTTCCAAATTTGGCTTGGCTTATTCACACTTTGTGACATTGGGTAGTTGACTAATGCAGTCTGAGCCTCAGTTTTCCCTTTTGTAAAATAGGCATCCTAACATCTACTATCTACCATAATAGGTAGTAACTGTGAGAAATCAGAGAGGATTAGACCAAAAAATTTTTATTAACCTTACTTTCTTATAAGTCAGAAATCCCAGCTCTGGAGAAATAATGGATCCCCAGTGAAAGCAAGTAAAAGCATGGCCAGGAAGGGTAGTAGAAGGACCGTCTCTAAGAGGTGTGATCTGGACACCCAAGGAGCAGCAGTGAGAGAAGTTGGGGGCAGCCCTGGCTGGAGGTGGACTTGCTGGGCTGCATGGTGGAGGCTGGAGCCAGACACCTTGTTGGGGCAGGTGAGGTGAGTTCCCATTCCCACCAGTGACTCTTTTTTTTTTTTTTTTTTTTTTGCGGTACGGGGGCCTCTCACTGCCGTGGCCTCTCCCGTTGCGGAGCGCAGCCTCCGGACGCTCAGGCTCAGCGGCCATGGCTCACGGGCCCAGCCACTCCACGGCATGTGGGATCTTCCCGGACCGGGGCACGAACCCGTGTCCCCTGCATCGGCAGGCGGACTCTCAACCAGTGCGCCACAAGGGAACCCCACCAGTGACTCTTGAGTGACTCCATGCTCAGTATGGGAGCTCCAGGAGCTGAGAGGTGGGAGGGGTAGACTGTCTCATCCTCCACTCCCCCCACCCAGGGAGATGATGTTTGTTAGTTTTTCTTGCCTAGTGTGTGATTTGTTTCTAAAATGTGTTGAATGCCCTCACAAGTGGCACATTCTGGTCTAGCCAGTAAGTGGAAGTGGTAGGCCATGTCAAGTGGCATTACCCTCTGTCCTTAATTGGTGTTCTTTGTGCCAAGGACTTCTCCCATAGAGTTTCACTGTGTTGATGAATATTTGTAAATAAGCACAATATTTTATATGGCAGCAGCATTCACAATAGCCAAGAGGTGGAAGCAACCCAAGTGTGCATCAACAGCTGAATAAACAAAATGTTGTCTATACAGGCAATGCAATATTATTCATACTTAAGAAGGAAGGAAATTCTGACACCTGCAACAACATGGATGGACCTTGAGGACATTGTGCTGGGTGAAATATGCCAGACACAAAAAGACACATACTGTATGAGTCCACTTATATGTGGTACCTGGAATAGTCAAATTCATAGAAACAGAATTACCAGGAATGGTGGATAGAGTGGGGGCAGAAATGGAGGAGTTGTTTAATGAGTATAGTGTTTAAATTTTATGAGATGAAAAGTTCTGGAGGTTGGCTGCACAGCAATGTGAATATATTTAACACTAATGAACCATACCCTTAAAAATGGTTAAGATGGTAAATTTTATGTTATACATTTTTTAATAAAATAAAAAAGCACAGGAGTTTAAAGATACTGTTTGTATTTATATATAATAGAGATATGTGTATATGTAAACATGCACTAACATATGTATCTATATATGTATGGTTATAATACACAAATATTTAAAAACTAGCGTAGACTTATATGTATTTCATATTGTGCTATTTCAAACAGTATTTCTAGAAGATAAAAGGCTAAAAGTTACACAGACTAAAAATGATACAATCTTTCCACAGGTTAATGTACATATTCATGTTGAAAAAATTTAAAATTTTACTTTTAAGAATGTATTATAAGGGAGAAGTCGGTATGCATAAAGGTTTAATAAGGGTATTGGTTACAGCACTATTTATAATAATAATGAAAAGTTGGAAGCAATTCTAATTGCTAATTGGAGAATTGGTTAGATTATGGTGTATCCATCATTTCATTGGAATAGATGGTTGTGGAGATACATCTTGACATTGAAGGATATCTTGATTCTGTTAATACTTGAAAAAAATGTAGGTTTCATGTATAAATGACAGAACTCAAGATTCTTTACATACTGTGCTGTAGCCATTGTAACAGAGGGATTCTCTTGATTATGCAAATTATTCTAGCCCTTTTTTCAAAAGCTGGACACCAACTAATAGTGTATTTTATACAATTCAGTATTTCATAAGCTTTTGCTACTCAAAATATTTGAGGAGGAAGAACTTAATAACATCTTTCTTTATGACTATATAATTAAATTAAGTGTTGTTCAGGTCTGATTTTTAAGAGAGTGTATATTTTATGAGAGTTGCCTTTCTTTCCTAATATTCATTTATCAAGTTAACATTATTCACTTGTACAGAGAAAGTTATTAAACAATTCCATGTTAGAATCTCTTCATAGACATGCTTCTTTTTCTTTCTTTTTCTTTAACAATGGCATTTATTTGGTCATTAATAATCAACAAATAAGATGATCAAGAAATACCCATGATTAATTAGTGTGCTTCTCTGTAAGCTTTGAGTTTCATTCTGAAGAGATGGAAGTCTAATTTTATCTTTTGTGGTATATGTTACAGTGTTTTATATTTTTCCATGCTAACTCTGGTGAGAATTGCAGCCTGTCTTAAATAATGAAATACTTAAGCCCATAAAATACCTAAGCTATTTTGTGCAGTGTCTATGAATGCAAAGCATTTAGTCTAGTTTGTTTTAGAGAAGCCTGACCTTCCAAGTCAAGTCTTGATTTAAGTGACCTTGGTTAAATTACTGTATCTCTCTGAGCATCAGTTTACTCATCTGAATTTTAACTTTTGTAAATAAAGTATTGTTCATCTGAGGTGCATTTATCTTAGGCAGTTCACTGTACATGCCCAGTTGCCGGGTTCATTGTGCCATCTTGTGCTCTGAGAGTTTGAACATCCTCATGCCTCACTTACAAAATGGGAGGAGTCATTGTATGCATTTCATAGAGTTATTGTGAAGTGGATGTGAGTTACTGCATGTAGATTTCTTGGAAGAGTGCCTGGTAACTCAATCATGCGATAAATGCTATTGTTATTATCTTAGTTCAGAATCTGTGATGGTACTTTACAATTTAAAACTTTTAATGTTTCAGTAAATAAGAACTTACCAATTAGTGGATATATATATATATTTTTTACTATGCAACACATCAGGGTTTCAGGGAAATTGCCCTGTGCCTAGTCATCAATTTTGATTTTGCTTCTCCAGGGAGCTGATGTCCTACTGCAGTAGACTAAGATCAAAAAAAGGAGCAGAAGATTCCTAAAAATCAGGATTCTGTCTGACCTTGGAGTTGAGAACTTAGGCTGTTTTCTCCTGAAGATTCTGATGGCCATCAAGTCCTCCTGAACCCATTTTCTCAGCCCTTGCTTTCTGATCCTCTAGTGCGGGAATTTTAAGAAGGCAGCACATGGCTCACATTCAGGCGATGGGGGATGTTCTGCCCCATCACTGATGGACCTCTGGTTTCCGTGCTTAGGACAGTTTGCTATTCTTAGGTACATCTCGGGTTAAAAATGTACTAGGACTGGGATGCTAGGAGCATGATATCAAGGGAAGGAATAATCCAGATCTTCAAGGCTTGGTGATAAATGGAGAAATCAGCAAGTAGGTCTTTGGCTCTTGTCTTTGGACTGATCGGGAACTCCAACACCGGAACGTGGTCAGACAAAGATTAGGGTTAAATGCTGAAGAATTTAGGGTTGTTACCTGCTAGTAGAACAAACACATGTTTATCAAATGTGAGGGATCACTAAGAAATGGGTGAATCTGAAAGTTGTAAGGATTGTATCTTATCACAAGCCACATCTTGGAGGGGGGATGGGATCACATCCTGGAAGCAGCTCTTGTTGCTTTTTCTTTTTACAAGATTTAAGACCCAGGGCTTCCCTGGTGGCACAGTGGTTGGGAGTCCGCCTGCCGATGCAGGGGACACGGGTTCGTACCCTGGACCGGGAGGATCCCACGTGCCGCGGAGCGGCTGGGCCCGTGAGCCATGCCCGCTGGGCCTGAGCGTCCGGAGCCTGTGCTCCTTAACGGAAGAGGCCACAGCAGTGAGAGGCCCGTGTACCACCAAAAAAAAAAAAAAAAAAGATTTAAGACCCAGAGGCACTTACTTTAACTCATGTGTGACAGGCACTGAGGTGAGTGGTGAGGATGAGCAGATGATTCCCTAGAGGCTGAAGGATAATGGCACAGAATGAACATGTAGGTGTAGATGAAGAGGCTCATAGCTGCTGGGTGTCCTTCAAGTATAAGGAAACCGGGCTAAGAGCAAAATAACAAATGAGGAAGACTCCGTCAGTAGACCTCCAGATCTGTAATCCTTTTGTTATATTCCTGCCTCAGTTCTGTACAATGAGACCCTGGACAGTTTTGTTTTCTTTTTGTTCTAATTCATGGTATTGCTTAGAGGAGGCAGAGATGAAGGGACGACTCCCAGTTCCTTGGAATCCAAGGACTTCTTAGACTGACTCAGTCTCTGTGATTTTACATGCATGGAAGAAATTGGCCATCATGAAATAGGCACAAGGAATATGGATATTTAAATGGTTAGACTTTCGCTTGCATTTTTATTTTTTATTTTAAAGTTTTTATTTTGTATTGAAGTATAGTTGATTTACAGTGCTGTGTTAGTTTCAGGTGTATAGCAGAGTGATTCACTTATACATGTACATATATCTATTCTTTTTCAAATTCTTTTCCCATTTAGGTGATTACAGAATATTGAGTAGATTTCCCTGTGCTATGCAGTGGATCCTTGTTTGCATTTTAAAATATTCTAACACGATGCAGCAAAATAAATGGTGATTGTTTCCCTGTTCCCTGGTGGGGGAGATGCTTCTTCCCCATTCAAGATGTGCGCTTCACATGGTGGAGTTGCCATCATGTAGCCCTCCCTGTCCGTTTCAGGGGAGTAGAGGTAGCCCAGCCTGTCTGGTGAGTTTGGGATGAAAAGGCAGGCATGTGCCCCCTCCCCCAACTTTCTCCTCTGTGTGTGTTCCCCGCCCCCACCCCCGCTGCCAGTGCTACAGGGACATGCGGTCCCACCCCCAGGGCACCTACTGCCTGCAACTGGGAGGTCAGTCTGTTCAACCAGGGGGTGGGGTTCAGTGTTTGGAAACCACCTCCTTGTCTGCAGTAAGCAGTGGTCTCCAGTTTAGGTTTTATGGGGAGTAAACGTGACACTTCGGTCTCCCATTTGCCTTCTCATTTCCTTCCTCTTATCCATCTAGCTATGTTATTTCTCTTAGTGCTCATCAGGTTTATTTCATTTCTGAATTGGTTTAGAGTTTGGACAGGACACAGTGTTTCTCCTATTTGCTGGCTCTCCTGAAGACATAGATCCTTGCTTTCCTTATGCCTTGCATTTCTGAGTTGAATTCCATGCCATTTATGATTTGTGTAGAGAAACCACGATTCATTCAAGTAAAGTATTAGGAGCCATTGGCAAGGAAAGAACAATCAGCTGTGAAGGTGCATGTTCATCTCTGCATGAAGATGATCAAGATTCGTTCTTAATTTCTAGTGAATTAATCTGTAGAGCGTAAAGGTCCCTGTGAGTGCCTGTTAGTACTGGCCCAGATGTTCCACTACCATAATTATCAGTAACATTTCAAATGAACTGTCATGGTGTCTATATCCTTGAAACTTACTTTCCTCTAGGTCTTGATTTGACTGTGATCTTTGGAGAGACAATTTGTTTTTGTAATACTATTCAGGATAAAATCTCTGGATGTGATAAAGGGGGTTTAGTGAGCAAGAAAAGGTTTTTTTAAAGATTTTAAAAATAAAAATGAATAACAGGTTAGTTTTTAGTATAAAGGTTCAGTATAAAGCTTAAGTTCAGAGTCCTCTTTTTCACTCAGAAAATAAAAAAATTAATCACTTAGGAGCTCCTTCAGGGTGGTTTCTTTGTGCCTTTGACATGTCCCCTATGCTTTGTGTTTTGAGTACTACCTTCCTTTTCTGACATGACCGAATGTTCTAGGCTCATTTTTTATCTTCCCTGCCCCAGCCTTGGAATCAACCATTTCTCCCAGGAGCCTTGGTTCCTTTTTTCAGAGATGGTTTGAGAAACCAGTATCTCAGCACTGGGCCTTTGAAATGTTTTGTCATCTGATTTTAAGAGTACTGCTAGTATTTTGGAATCATATCTTATAAAACGTTAGACTGGTTTTCAGTTATTAACTGACGTAGTTACTGGTGGGACTTCGGTGGTCCAGTGGCTAGGACTCCGAGCTCCTAATGCAGGGGGTCCCGGTTCAATCCCTGGTCAGGGAACTAGATCCTGCATGCTGCAACTAAGAGTTCACATGCTGCAACTAGGACCCGGTGCAGCCAAATAAATAAGTAAATATTAAAAAAAATAGGTGAAATAGTTACTGGCACCCATTATATGCATAATTATGATGGTTATAGTTTCGTTTAGAGGTAAGAAGGAGATATTTAAGGTTAAGCTTCAAATTATGTGAGCTGTGGGATGCTGGCTGTGCTTGCGGCTGTGACCAGAGGCTCCCTCCTTGCTGAGCAGGGTTGGGGGAGGCTTCTTTATTGCGGTGAACCTTTGACTAGTCCCAGCCCCGCTCAGCTGTAACCTTTTTTTTTTTTTTAATTGAACTGTAGTTGATTTACAATGCTATGTTACTTTTGCTGTACAGCAAAGTGATTCAGTTATACATATATATACATTCTTTTTATATTCTTTTCCATTATGGTTTATCACAGGATATTGAATGTAGTTCTCTGTGCTATACAGTAGGACCTTGTTTTTATCCATCCAGTGTAAAATAGCTTACATCTGCTAATCCTAAAACTCCCAGTCCAACCCCCACCCCCCCCCCAGCAACCACCAGTCTGTTCTCCATGTCTGTGATTCTGTTTCTGTTTTGTAGATAGGTTCATTTGTGTCATATTTTAGATTCCACATATAAGTGATATCATATGGTATTTGTCTTTCTGTTTCTGACTGACTTCACTTAGTATGATAATCTCCAGTTGCATCCATGTTGCTGCAGATGGCGCTATTTCATTCTTTTTTATGGCTCAGTAATATTCCATTGTATATATGCATCTTCTTTATCCATTCCTTTGTCGATGGACATTTAGGTGGTTTCCATGTGTTGGCTATTGTAAATAGTGCTGCTATGAACATAGGGGTACATGTATCTTTTTGATTTAGCTTTGTCTGGATACATCCCCAGGAGTGGGATTGCTGGGTCATATGGTAGTTCTATTTTTAGTTTTTTAAGGAAACTCCATACTGTTCTCCATAGTGGCTGCACCAACTTACATTCCCACCAACAGTGTGGGAGGGTTCCCTTTTCTCCACACCCTCACCAGCATTTGTTATTTGTAGAGTTTTTAATGATGGCCATGCTGACCGGTGTGAGGTGGTACCTCACTGTCGTTTTGATTCAGCTGTAACCTCTTCTTTCTCTCATTCTTGAGAGAGCTCCATTGTTGCTTCACCTGCTACCCTCAGCACTGATCACACTGCTTGCATCTGGCTTTCCCAAGAATCTGTGAGCTCCTTGAGGGCAGGGATTGTGTCTCACCTTTGTATAATCTTTAGCACAGAGTATAGTAAATGAGCACTTCTGGGTGTTATGGATTGTGAATGAACTGAATTCAGAGAATCATATATACAGTATTACAGAATCGTTCCTGAACGATATGCAAGTTTGAAAAGCTGAGTAAATATACCAGGTTCAAATGAAAGTTCAAGATGGTAGTAAGAGTCACTGACCTGATCCGGGGTTAATGATTACATGAATGTCCTCACAGTTCTCTGCTGCAGGACTTGAGGAGGTGGCTGGGAGTTAGGAGACTTTGCCAGACGAAGTGACATTTGGTTTGGTTTTATTTTTTTCCTCGTTAGTGATTTTAATATGATAATATTTTGATATATTAAATTAAATTATTTCACTTGTTTCTTTTTTAAAATTTTTTTATAATTAATTTTTATTGGAGTATAGTTATTTACAGCGTTGTGTTAGTTTCTACTGTGCAGCAAAGTGAATCAGTTATATATATACATATATCCACTCTTTTTTAGATTCTGTTCCCATATAGGTCATTACAGAGTATTGAGTAGAGTTCCCTGTGCTGTACAGTAGATTCTTATTAGTTATCTATTTTATGTATAGTAGTGTGTATATGTCAATCCCAATTTCCAAATGTTGTGTTAGTTTCAGGTGTACAGCAAAGTGATTCAGTTACACATATACATATATTCATTTTTTTTAGGTTCTTTTCTCTTACAGGTTATCAGAGAATATTGAGTAGAGTTCCCTGTGCTATACAGTAGGTCCTTGTTGGTTATCTATCTTATATATATGTAGTAGTGTGTGCATGTTCATTCTAAGCTCCTGATTTATCCCTCCCCCCCCATGTTTCCCCTTTGGTAACCATAGGTTTGCTTTCTATGTCTGTGAGTCTGTTTCTGTTTTGTAAGTAAGTTCATTTGTATCATTTAAAAAAATTAGATTCCACATATGAGTGATATCATATGATATTTGTCTTTTTGTGTCTGACTTACTTCACTTAGTATGATAATCTGGTTGGTTTTAAACATGGACGGGGTGTGGATGGGGCAATAGTCAGGCATGGCATGAGTGGGAAACGCAAGGCTGTTCCAGAGGGAATTGGACAGGCCTGTCTGCTGTAATAGAACATTCCAAAGGGGGCTGGAAGGCTGGAAGGGTAAGTTGGGGTCATGGGGGCGAGCTGTGTCAAAGCCGGGTGGAGTGGCTTGGTCTCAATTAAGTAGCTCTTGGGTAACCGTTGAAGATTTTGAGCAGGGGAATATGGATCAGAGAGAAATTCTAGAAAGATTCATCCAGAGTAGAGGTTGGAAATTGGTAGCTCACAGGCTGAATCCAGACGGTATGTATGTTTTTTCCCATATACTGTTGTAAAATTTTAAACCAATATTTAAAAATTGGGAAATCTAAAAAAAAATTCAGAGTCTAGGCTCCTCTTGAAAAAACAAGCCATCTGGTAACACTGGGCCCACATGCTCCAAGGTGACAATTGGCAGAAACTGAGCAGAAGATGCCCCTTAAGAAGGTCAAACATCCTGACCGTCACCCTGGCTCCCCACATCCCTGTTACCTTGAACTTAGCCCACATCACCTAGGTAGGTCATCGACACTGCCTGCGTGTCTCCTGTGTGTATTTGAACGTGGGGTCCTTGGTTCAGAGGTGTGTAGATGGCAACCTTTTGTGTGTAGGGTGTAGGCTTTTGTGGTATTTGTAATGGTGAGATACAAGGGACCAAGGTCTGGGTGGTGGGAGAGGAAGTGAAAAAAGTGTATGGATGGATGGTTATATAGGACACATGGTAAAGAAAAAGTTAACTGGTGACCGATTACTTATAAGGGCCAGGAGGCTGAGAAAAGAATGCAAAGATAATTGTATCAGTTTTCTGTTCTGTATAATAAATTTTTTTAATTGAGGTATAGTTAATTTACAATGTTGTGTTAGCTTCAGTGTACAGCAAAGTGATTCAGTTATACATATATATATATTTTTTTTCATATCCTTTTCCATTATCGGTTATTAAAAGATATTGAATGTAGTTCCCTGTGCTATACAGTAGGACCTTGTTGTTTATCTATTTTATATAGTATTGTGTATATGTTAATCCCAAACTCCTAATTTATTCCTCCCCACCACCTTCCCCTTTGGTAACCGTAAGTTTGTTTTCTATGTCCCTGAGTCTGTTTCTCTTTTGTAAATAAGTTCATTTGTATCATTTTTTTAGATTCCACAGATAAGCAATATCATATGATATTTGTCTTTCTCTGTCTGACTTCACTTAGTATGATAATTTCTAGATCCATCCACGTTGCTGCAATGTTCTGTATAACAAATTACTCAACAACCTAGAAGCTTTACACAATCAATATTTATCATCTCACCAGGCATCTGTGGGCGACTTAGCTGGGAGTCTGTGGCCCCGGGTCTCCAGCTCAGCAGGAGCCCCCAGAATCCACCTCCAGGCCCCCATGTGCTTGTCCAGGCCTCAGTCCTCGCTTGCTGTTCCCGGAAGCCACATGTGCTCACAGCAGGGCAGCGGGCTTTCCGGGGAGCCAGAGACCCAAGAGGAGGGGGAGAGAGTGGGCCCCCGGGAGGATGGCTCTGTCGTTTGTAACCTAACCTTGAAGTGATGTGTCATTTCTGCCATGTGCCGGTAGTCACACATGGGAATAGACTACAGGCAGTGTGAACTGCAGAAGGTGGGGAGTACCAGGGTGACCCTGGTGGGATTATTGGGGGGCACTGGCCACCACAGTGACTCTGACAGATCACGTACCCTTGGCTGCTGCCTTCTGAGGGCTCTGTCCCCTGTATGTGATGCCACTTTAGTCACCCTGGAACAAAATTATTTGTGATTCTAATTGTTCTGTTCTGCTAACTGACCCTGACTGTCATTGTTTACTTTTGATATACTCATAAATCTAAAATAAAAATAATTAGGAGTTTTAAAGATCATGTCATTCATTCCCTTATTTTTATAGTTTTTTAGAATTGAGAGACTGTGAGATAATGAGTTGATCAGAGTCACGTGACTGAAAATCTAGTAACAGACAGCAGACCCTTGACTTGCAGGAGAATGGGGTTTGGCCACAGCCTCATACCCTCCAGTACAGGGAGCATTATTACATAAAAACGTTACTTTAAGAAACTTCTCATGATTCAGCTAATAAATAACTTACGTCTTTTGGAAATCTTATTTTCCCTGCAGTGAAAGAATACAGATGTTATATTGAAAATTTACCTTGTGTCTCTTAATGTATACATTTGACATCTGGTTTTACCAAATGATAAAGTGCTTATAGAGCAGAAGTTGGTTAAATGTCTAAAATTATACCTACTTTAAAATTTGAGACTTGGATGGGTCAGCATTCTTTGCCTTGCCTAACACTGATGTTTAAAATAGCCCAACCCCACAGGATAAGGTGTACTTTTTCCTGCTTCCGTTGTGATTTCTCTTTCAGAGTGCATTTTATTAGTCATGCTGGTGTTCCTTTATTTTCTCACTGGAATACTAGCACTTTACGTATAAGTCACTGTCCCATGATCTTACAGGCCGGAGTACTAGCCTAGTGACTCTGATGTAATTATTGCAGTGGGGTTCTTCTCCAGGTTTAAAGTTTTTAAGCTGAAGTTAAAAAGTCATGCCTTCCCTAAACTTGTAGGTAAAATTTTGTGTTCGTTAACCATGTACTAGGTGCATTTGGAAGAAAGCCCACAGGTTTCATCAGATTCTTGAAGGAACCTACGATCCCCAAACTACTAATGACTCCCAGTATTTCATGCAGTTTTGTCCCCTAGGTGTGATTAATTTTGCTGTTATGTATGTGTAGTTTGTGCACAGATATTTCTGATTTTCGGATCGGAAAATGGAGTCTCGGCATTTTGCCCATAAATACTCAAAACCAAAACATGACTTGAATATTTTGACCCAGGGGTTTTGCACTTCTTTGATGATTACTTATATATTTAGAATGGTTAGAAATAATAATTTTTACAATTTAATGTTTTATATACGTTTTAATACTCTACATTCAGTTCCGGAAATTCTAGTGTCTCCTTAAATGACACCACATTCTTTAACTATTACATTACAGACACGGCCAGAATGTCAGTTGAACAACTGCTCTTTGCAGACAATTTTAGTCACATAACCAGTGTGAGGATTAGTGTTAGTCTAAATTGGGGGCCCCGTGGAAGAGAATTTCTGAGCTTCTAAAGTAATACCCAGTTTTCTTAGGTAATGTTTATCATTCTCTTCCCTTTTAAAGAGACTTTATTATCTAACAGGAATGCTGTTAAGATGTCTCCTGGTAATTGTATAGTCAGAATCATTTTAAATGATAAGTTATTCTGGGATGTGGTAGCTCTAAGGTTGTGTGTATGTTGTCCAGAAGAGATACTTTTATAAATAGAGCTCTCCTTTCTCCAGCTCCTACCTTACTCCTCAGTAATTTAGTTTCCTGGCTGGTTATTTCTTTGTTTCCATGTTTAAAGGCATCAGGGTTTTACCAAGAGTCCCATTTTAAGGGTGCAGCCAAAACTAGTCTGGGGAACGTTTTAGTTCATCTTTTCAAACCCTTATTACCTTGCAGGACTGAGTAAATCAAGCATGGCAGAGTTATGTCCTGTCAGTAGTGGACCCAGCTCTGGGAAGATGTAGGGAATAAAATAGGGCATCTCACACTCTGGGTTTTAATTTCTTAACAGGCCTTAAAGTTAGGGGCAATTATGATCTTTTTTGATTAAATTAGGCTGGTTTCCAGCTTAACCACTAAGTTATGTTTATTTTATTTTCTAAATTTTATTGCAGTGTGGTTGATACAATGTTGTTAGTTTCAGGTGTGCAGCGCAGTGGTTCAGTTACACATATATCGATACATATATCCATTCTATTTCAGATTCTTTTCCCGTATAGGTTATTACAGAATATTGAGTTCCCTGTGCTATACGGTAGGTCCTTGTTGGTTATCTATTTTATATATAGTAGTTACGTTTATTGTATCACTACCTCTGAGAGCTTGAAGGTAAAATATAGTACAAAAATTATATCATACTTTATGGTGCAACACCAGGACCAGGAGGCCCTGGAGTCTAACAGTCCAGGTGTGGAAATCCTGGCTGTGCCTTTTTTTTTTTTTTGCAGTACGCGGGCCTCTCACTGTTGTGGCCTCTCCCGTTGCAGAGCACAGGCTCCGGAGGCGCAGGCTCAGCGGCCATGGCTCACGGGCCCAGCTGCTCTGCAGCATGTGGGATCTTCCCAGACCGGGGCACGAACCCATGTCCCCTGCATCGGCAGGCGGACTCTCAACCACTGCGCCACCAGGGAAGCCCTGGCTGTGCCATTTTTAAGCTGGGACTTTTTGTTATTTATTTAACTTTCCTGTACTTCAGTTTGTTTACCAAATTTACGGCTTCTTGGTTACTATGGTGTCACTAAACTCCTTTATCTGCTCTTAAGGAGTCTAGTATGGGGCAGACATTGATGAAATCATCACATACCTGTAAAATTATCACTGGAGTAGGTGCTGTGAAGGGCAGATTCGTGCAACCATGAGAGAATGTGATGGAGTTTGATGGAGGGAAGTCAGTGAAGGAATATTGAAAAGTAACACTTAGCTTGAATTTTTGGAGTAATTGTATTGCTTTCCTTACTCGTGGTTTTTGATTTTTTTATAGTTTTTTTTTTTATATAAATTTATTTATTTATTTTTGGCTGCATTGGGTCTTTGTTGCTGCGCACAGGCTTTATTTAGTTGCGGCGAGCAGGGCCACTCTTCGTTGTGGTGCTCAGGCTTCTCATTGCGGTGGCCTCTCTTGTTGTAGACCATGGGCTCCAGTAGCTGTGGCTCGTGGGCCCTAGAGCGCAGGTTCAGTAGTTGTGGCACATGGACTTAGTTGCTTCTCAGCATGTGGGATCCTCCTGGACCAGGGCTTGAGCCCGTGTCTCCTGTATTGGCAGGCGGACGCTTAATACCGCACCACCATATTTTTTTTTACTTTTAGTATCCTTCTTCTGTGTGTGTCATCTGAGCTCCATTTTGGAAGTGGGCAGGATATGGATAATAAAGTAATATGAGAATAAACATTTTGAGGGCAGGAATAAATTTTTTAAATTGATAGACTTTTAGAGCACTTTTAAGTTTACAGAAGAGCTGGGCGTAAGGTATAGAGAGTTCCCATGTACCCCATCCACCCCCACAGTTTTCCTTGTTGTTAACATTTTGTGTTAGTTGTGGTACCTTGATTATAATTGATGAACCAGTAGGGATATATTATTATTAACCAAAATCCACAGTTTACATTAGGGTGTTGTAAAGCTCTGTGAATAGAGATGCGTAATGTCTTACACCTACCATTACAGTATCATAGAGATGCATTTCACTGCCCTGAAAATCCTCTGTCCTCCGCCTGTTTATCCCTCTCTTCCTCCCTGCCCTCACTGATCTTTTTTGTCTTTATAGGTTTGCCTTTTCCAGAATGTTCTGTAGTTGGAATCGTGTAGCCTTTTGTCTTCATTCACTTAGCAATATACTATTAATGTTACTCTGTATCTTCTTGTGGCTTGATAGCTCATTTTTTTTCTTTTTTAGCATTTAAAATGAAAAAGAATAAATTTAGGGGTTTCCTGGTGGCACAGTGGTTGAGAGTCCACCTGCCGATGTAGGGGACACGGGTTCGTGCCCTGGTCCGGGAAGATCCCACATGCCGCGGAGCGGCTGGGCCCGTGAGCCATGGTCGCTGAGCCTGCGTGTCTGGAGCCTGTGCCCCGCAACAGGAGAGGCCACAACAGTGAGAAGCCCACGTACCACAAAAAAAAAAAAAAAAAAAGAGAATAAATTTATACCTTGTTCACTCATTTTTTTCTTACTGCAGAATAATATTCCATTAAATGTATGTTTGTTCATTCACCTATTGAAGGACATCTTGGTTGCTTTTAATTTTTGTCAATTATGAATAAAGCTGCTATAAACATTCATGTGCACATTGTGTGAGGGCATGAGTTTTCAGTTCATTTGAGTAAATACCTATGAGCATGATAAATGGTTTGTATGGTAAGACTATGTTTAGCTTGGGAAGAAATTGCTGACCTGTCTTCCAAAGTGGCTGTACTATTTGCGTTTCTGTCAACAATGAATGAGAGTTTCTGATGCTCCACATTCTTATCAGCATTTGGTGTTGTCTAGTGTTTTAAGATCTTGGCCGTTCTAGTAGGTGTGTAGTGATATTTCTTTGTTGTTTTAATTTGCAGTTCCCTGATGACATATGATGTGGTGCACCTTTTCAGTGCTTATGTGCCATTTGTGAATCTCCTTTGGTGAGGTGTCTGTTCAAATCTTTTGCTGCTTTTCAGTTAGGTTGTTTGTTTTCTTGTTGAGTTTTAAGAGTTCTTTGTCTGTTTTGTATAATAGGCCTTTTTTAGATATGTATTTTGCAAAATACTTTCTCTCAGGATGTGGCTTGTCTTTTTGTTCTCTTAACAGTGTCTTCTGCTGAGCAGAAGTTTTAAATTTTAAAGAAGTCCAACTTATGGCTTTTCTCTCTCATGGATTGTGATATTGTATTTATAAAGCCATCACCCAATCCAAGGTCACCTAGATTTTCTTCTGTGTTATCATCTAGAAGTTTTACAGTTTTACATTAGGTCTGTGATCCATTTCGAGTTAATTTTTGTGAGAGGTCTGAGCCTAGATTCACTTCCTTTGCATGTGAATGTCTAGTTCTTCCACACCATTTGTTGAAAAGATTCTCCTTTCTCTGTTGAATTGCCTTTGCTTCTTTATCAAAGATCGGTTGACTTTATTTGTGTCGTTCTATTTCTGGGCTCCCTGTTCTGTTGCATTGACCTGTTTGCTCTCTCGCCGACACCACACCATCTTGATGACTGTAGCTTTACAGTAAGTTTTGAAGTCGGGGAGTGTCACTCCTCCGACTTTGTTCTTCAGTACTGTGTTGGCTGTTCTGGGTTGGGATGGTTTTTTTATACCTCAAGAATAAGCACTTTGTAAATATTATTTGTCGAGAATCTTTTTTCCAATAGAGCAGCTATAGTGATCTTTTAAAAACTTAAGTCCGATCTGTTATTCTGCCAAAAATCCCTCCAGTAGTTTCCCATTTCAGTGAGGGTCAAATTGAAGGTCCTTGAAATGACTTGCTGGTCCTCCAGTTCCCGGCTCTCCTGTTCCCTCTCCAACCTCATCTCTTCCTTCTGGACACCGTGGCCTCCTTGGTCTTTCTTGAACACACCAGGCGCACCTTGTCTTAGGGCTTTAGCAGGGCTGTTGCCTCCACCTTGAATGTCTTTCCCCAGATGTCTGCATGGCTAAGTCCTTCATCTCTTTCAAGTCTTATTCATATGCAGCCTTCCCAACAATGATCTTTCTGATGATTTTATTTGAAATTCCAGCTTGCCCCTTCCTCTCCTTCAACCTCTAAACTCTCAACCAATCTTTTTTTTTTTATTGGAATAAAATTGCTTTACAGTGTTGTGTTAGTTTCTGCTGTACAATGAAGTGAATCAGCTATATGTATACCTATATCCCTTCCCTCTTGGACCTCCCTCCCCCCCTTACCCCCCCTCCCATCTAGGTTGTCACAGAGCACTGAGCTAAGCTCCCTGTGCTATATAGCAGGTTCCCACTAGCTATTTATTTTACACATGGTAGTGTATTTATGTCAAACCTAATCTCCCAATTCGTCCCACGCTCCCCTTCCCCACTGTGTCCGCATGTCCACCCTCTACGTCTACATCTCTGTTCCTGCCCTACAAATAGGTTCATCTGTACCATTTTTCTACATTCCACATTTATGCGTTAATACACAATATTTGTTTTTCTCCTTCTGGCTTACTTCACTCTCTATGATAGATTCTAGGTCCATCCACATCTCTATAAATGACCCAATTTTGTTCCTTTTTATGTCTGAGTAATATTCCATTGTATATATGTGCCACATCTTTATACATTCATCTGTAGATGGACACTTAGGTTGCTTCCATGTTCTGCTATTGTAAATAGTGCTGCAGTGAACATTGGGGTACATGTGTCGTTTTGAATTATGGTTTTCACAGGGTATATGCCCGGTAGTGGGATTACTGGGTCATATGGTAGTTCTATTTTTAGTTTTTTAAGGAACCTCCATACTGTTCTTCATAGTGGCTGTATCATTTACATTCCCACCAACAGTGCAAGAGTGTTCCCTTTTCTCCACACCCTCTCCAGCATTTATTGTTTGTAGATTTTTTGATGATGGCCATTCTGACTGGTGTGAGTTGATACCTCATTGTAGGTTTGATTTGCATTTCTCTGATGATTAGTGATGTTGAGCATCCTTTCATGTGTTTGTTGGCAATCTGTAAATCTTCTTTGGAGAAATGTCTATTTAGGTCTTCTGCCCATTTTTGGATTGGGTTGTTTGTTTTTTGATATTGAGCTGCATGAACTGCTTGTATATTTTGGAAATTAATCCTTTGTCAGATGCTTCGTTTGCAAATATTTTCTCCCATTCTGAGGGTTGTCTTTTGGTCTTGTTTATGGTTTCCTTTGCTGTGCAAAAGCTTTTAAGTTTCACTAGGTCCCATTTGTTTATTTTTGTTTTTATTTCCATTACTCTAGGAGGTGGGTCAAAAAGGATCTTACTGTGATTTATGTCATAGAGTGTTCTGCCTATGTTTTCCTCTAAGAGTTTGATAGTGTCTGGCCTTACATTTAGGTCTTTAATCCATTTTGAGCTTATTTTTGTGTATGGTGTTAGGGAGTGATCTAATTTCATACTTTTACATGTACCTGTCCAGTTTTCCCAGCACCACTTATTGAAGAGGCTGTCTTTTCTCCACTGTATATTCTTGCCTCCTTTATCAAAGATAAGGTGATCATATATGTGTGGGTGTATCTCTGGGCTTTCTGTCCTGTTCCATTGATCTATGTTTCTGGTTTTGTGCCAATACCATACTGTCTTGATTACTGTAGCTTTGTAGTATAGTCTGAAGTCAGGGAGCCTGATTCCTCCAGCTCCGTTTTTCATTCTGAAGATTGCTTTGGCTATTCAGGGTCTTTTGTGTTTCCATACAAATTTGCAGTGACTTCTTACCATAGTTCTAGGATGGTAATTTGAAGATAACACTTGCAAGTACTAAGTGTTGGCATTTTGGTGTTCATAACTGTTGTGAAACAAAAACTATTCTTGAAAAACAAAATTGGGGTGGAAATGGCATCTGCAGAGATGTGAAGTGGCAAAGGTGGTAGAGGCTTGGCTTTGGAAAATCTCACTGAAAATGGGTTTCCTGCCTGACCTTCACAAGCATGATGAGCATTTTTGTAAGACAGTAAGATACTGGAATGTACAGATCAGGGGGTCTCTGAGATTGTGGACCACAGCCCAGTCAATCTACAGATGATGAACCCGGGCCCAGTGACTAAGCTGAAACTGCCCATCCAGCAAGCCAGTGGCCGGCGGTCACACACAGACTTGCTGAGTCTGAATTTGGTGTCTTTTGCTTCTTCCCTTGCCTGCCTCTTTCCTGACATTCTTCCTTCCTTCCTCCTTCCTGTCCTAATTTTCTTCCCTTTTTTTTTTTTTAACCAAATATTTGAATATCTTCTCTCTGCTGGGCAGTGTGCTTGCTGGGAACATAAAGACAAATGAAACAAGATCCTTGCTCTCAAATTGTGTTGTGAGCTGTGAGGCGGCTGGGCTTCTTTGCAGAGACCTGAGCCTGCAGTTGGGGATCCCAGGCCGCTGGTGCTGAGGGAGCGAGGGAGGCCAAGAATGTGATGGCACCGAAGTTGGAGAAGAGTGGTAGTGACCAAAGGAGGTGGCCAAGCAGAAGAGCAAACGTTATTTGCTGTTGAAGTGGTTTGACCAAAAAAAAGAAACTTCAGGCATCTGAAGATCTGCTTGTTGCTTTACTTGTTGGTCACTTGCATTTTTCATTATAGCCACTAGGGGGAGCAGGACAATTGGGCCTTGACTTTCAGAGAGGCTCCTGTCCAGGTAGGAGTGGTCATACCAGGACTGTGTCCCTGTGTCTCTTCACGGGGCATCTGGGACTGAGTGTGTGTGTGTGTGTGTGTGTGTGTGTGTGTGTGTGTGTGTGTGTGTGTGTGTGTGTGTGTGTGTGTGTGTGTGTGTGTGTGTGTGTGTGTGTGTGTGTGCGCATGCTGGGAAAGGCTTTGCCTTTAAGGAACAGGTCGGTAGACTGGCAGGGGACTTCTTATTGACCTGTAACTACTGTTAGGTTGCATTATTATTAATATGTGTATTTAGTGCTCAGTTACATTACATTTTTGTTATAATAATAACAAAAATATTCCCAAATCTTAGGTAATTGTGTACTTACTGTAAGTACATTCTTGAATGGTAAACAATGTAGGTGTTATAGCACTAGAGTTCTTTGTTTCTTGAAGTAAATGGTAGTTTACAAGGTGAATCCTTTAGCCTTCCTTCTTTCTCTTTTTCTCTCTATCAATTAAATTGATCTTAGAGAAAATCTAGGACATGTTGACTTGATCCAGGCAGAGAGAGGAGGCACTTTGACATAATTAGGCAAATGATCAGAGGGATGAGGCCTGAATTAATGCTTATGTGAATATGCCTAGAATATGTAAGGAGAAAATTAGAACACATGGCCACAGATGCCAAATTCCTAAGGATAAACAAGGAGGAACTACTTTCTGTAAAGGTATTATTTTCTCATCAATTTGTTTTACCCATGTAATGGGACATAGTAGGTGTTAAAGTAAGTGCTTGTTGAGTGAGTACAATAATCAAGAAAAAATCACTTTCGTTTTGTTTTTACTGTGTCTTGTTCAGCAAACATTTATTGAGTGAATGACGCTGAAAGAAAGGAGTACCAAGGAGGTAAGGCAGGATTCCTGTATTCGAAGAGGTATGCTGAAGAGAGACAGCCATGCACAGGTAGTATTAAGGGATGCAGTACGAGCTATGAGCAGAGGTAACCATGTTTAAGGTTTGCAGATGGCAGCTTGGGGTCTAGAGCCTTGAGGAGCTGTGTCTTTGCTGGGGGTGGAGGAGGTAAGCAGACCACACAAGGTGGCTTCTAAAGCCGCTTCTCACTTTCAAGTTATGTGAGTCTGTTTTAAAATTTCCACACCATTGCCTAGGGTTGACATCTGTGCCCTGAGTAGGCAGAAGACTGGGTAACAAATAGAAATTGCTTTTGGGGTTTCAGATGCTCGGCTGTAAGGTGCCTTAAGTAGTCATCAATGAGTACTGAAAGCAAAAGCTGTATTCAGTTCATAAGTCCAGTTTCTGTATACAGTTATTTGGTAAAAAGTGATCGTGATATAAGATCTTATTTCTTGATTTGAAGTGTCAGTGAGTGAAAGCCTGATTAATCCTTTTCTGAGTTGTCAGAAGGGATTTAAGTGCCATTGGTGAGAGTTCAAGCTTGTTTTTTCACAGGTTTTAACCTGCGGTGAAGATGCCAGGACCCTAGCCCAGACCTGTATGAATCTTTGAAGGTGAAGCTTAGGCATCTGTATTTTTAAGAAGTTGCACAAATGACTTTCCCAGCTTTATTGAGATGTAATTGACATATACCATTGTGTGCATTGAAGGTGTACTATGTGCTGATTTGATACACTTGTATATTGCATGGTTAAAGGCATTTGGTACCAGGGTGATTTTTGACTATAAGCAAGTATTATATTTGCCCCCGGCTCTTGCCTGTAGGACAGCAGTGAGATTGAATTCCCTAGACCACAGTACATACTTCCATGACATCTTGTGAGCAGTATCTGACAGCTACATTCGATCTACGGGTACAGCTGGAATTCCCATTTAGTAATTAGCCAGAGAGAAGCCATTGAAAGAGTATATTGTTATTAAAGGCCACGTCGACTTCTGATCTCCCCATTTCCAAGAAAAGCTTGGGATTTATGGAAATGGAATATTTTTCTTTAATAATTTTTTGCTTCTTCTGTTACATAATTTTAGGCATTTTATGTTATTTTAGTGGGTAGCTAATATTATGATGGAGAAAGACCTTAACATTTGGAGCATGCAGATGAAGCGGTATGTGGGAATTTTTTGTATGACTTTTGTGACTTTTTTGTAAGTCTGAACTTATTTCAGAATTAAAAGTTAAGAAAAAATTGCAAACGTAGTATCTGTAAGTAGATTTGTAATATACAGTGATTGCACATCTCCATGTATTATGATGGGTTATACTTGAATTTAGGGAATGAGAGCCTGTCACTTTCCCTATATAAGAAATTAAGACAGAACTGGCTTTTCTCTATGTACTAAATTCATCAGTTAAGTCCTTTTTCTGTACTCTTGTTTGGAAGTATCATCTTTCTATAGTCAGAATCTCATTTTAAGCATGAATTAGTCTATATCTTTGTTTCTGTAAGGAGCATGTGTATAGAGAACTAACTACCCCCTACTTCTTTATTTTGGTAGTAGATTTTCTGAGATACAATTCGCATACTATATACAATTCAACTGTTTAAAGTGTACAATTCAATGTTTTTTAGAATATTCACAGAATTGTGCAACCATAACTATAATCAAATTTAGAATATTTTTATCACCCCCAAGAGAAACCCTGCACCCTAGGAGAGTTGATCCTTCAATGAAAGACTATTGCTATGATGGGAACACCAGGGACGCAGGAAGGACGTGATTGACAGTTGACATCTGAATGACGCTCGCTGTGTGTAGGAGAACCATCCTTTGATTTTATTTATTTATTTATTATTTTACATTATTATTTCTTTATTGGAGTATAATTGCTTTACAATGGTGTGTTAGTTTCTACTTTATAACAAAGTGAATCAGTTATACATATACATATGTTCCCATATCTCTTCCCTCTTGCGTCTCCTTCCCTCCCACCCTCCCTATCCCACCCCTCTAGGTGGTCACAAAGCACCGAGCTGATCTCCTTGTGCTATGCGGCTGCTTCCCACTAGCTATCTGTTTTACATTTGGTAGTGTATATATGTCCATGCCACTCTTTCACTTTGTCACAGCTTACCCTTCCCCCTCCCCATATCCTCAAGTCCATTCTCTAGTAGGTCTATGTCTTTATTCCTGTCTTACCCCTAGGTTCTTCATGACTTTTTTTTTTTTCTTAGATTCCATATATATGTGTTAGCATACGGTATTTGTCTTTCTCTTTCTGACTTACTTCACTCTGTATGACAGACTCTAGTTCCATCCACCTCACTACAAATAACTCAATTTCGTTTCTTTTTATGGCTGAGTAATATTCCATTGTATATATGTGCCACATCTTCTTTTTTTTTTTTTTTTTTTTTTTGCGGTACGTGGGCCTCTCACCTTTGTGGCCTCTCCCATTGCGGAGCACAGGCTCCAGATGCGCAGGCTCAGTGGCCATGGCTCTCAGGCCTAGCCACTCCGCGGCATGTGGGATCTTCCCGAACCGGGGCACAAACCCGTGTCCCCTGCATCAGCAGGCGGACTCTCAACCACTGCGCCACCAGGGAAGCCCTGCCACATCTTCTTTATCCATTCATCCGATGATGGATACTTAGGTTGTTTCCATCTCCTGGCTATTGTAAATAGAGCTGCAATGGATATTTTGGTACATGACTCTTTTGGAATTATGGTTTTCTCAGGGTATATGCCCAGTAGTGGGATTGCTAGGTCATATGGTAGTTCTATTTGTAGTTTTTTTAAGGAACCTCCAAACTGTTCTCCATAGTGGCTGTACCAATTCACATTCCCACCAGCAGTGCAAGAGTGTTCCCTTTTCTCCACACCCTCTCCAGCATTTATTGTTTCTAGATTTTTTGATGATGGCCATTCTGACTGGTGTGAGATGATATCTCATTGTAGTCTTGATTTGCATTTCTCTAATGATTAATGATGTTGAGCATTCTTTCATGTGTTTGTTGGCAGTCTGTATATCTTCTTTGGAGAAATGTCTATTTAGGTCTTCTGCCCATTTTTGGATTGAGTTGTTGTTTTTTTGTTATTGAGCTGCGTGAGCTGCTTGTAAATTTTGGAGATTAATCCTTTGTCAGTTGCTTCATTTGCAAATATTTTCTCCCATTCTGAGGGTTGTCTTTTGGTCTTGTTTATGGTTTCCTTTGCTGTGCAAAAGCTTTGAAGTTTCATTAGGTCCCATTTGTTTATTTTTGTTTTTATTTCCATTACTCTAGGAGGTGGGTCAAAAAGGATCTTGCTGTGATTTATGTCATGGAGTGTTCTGCCTATGTTTTCCTCTAAGAGTTTGATAGTTTCTGGCCTTATATTTAGGTCTTTAATCCATTTTGAGCTTATTTTTGTGTATGGTGTTAGGGAGTGATCTAATCTCATACTTTTACATGTACCTGTCCAGTTTTCCCAGTACCACTTATTGAAGAGGCTGTCCTTTCTCCACTGTACATTCCTGCCTCCTTTATCAAAGATAAGGTGTCCATATGTGCGTGGGTTTATCTCTGGGCTTTCTATCCTGTTCCATTGATCTATCTTTCTGTTTTTGTGCCAGTACCATCCTGACTTCAGACTAGACTACAGAGCTACAGTAATCAAGACAGTATGGTACTGCCATCCTTTGATTTTATCAGTCGTGTTGGAATCTTTACGACTCTTTGATTCTTTTTTCCTTAAAAAGGTAGTTATAGTTTGTGCTATATTGGTGTTTATTTACCTGGTAGGTAGATTTTGGGTTAATCTATATCTGAATTCTGTTTCTGTAGGATATGTTTACATTTTCATTTAAAGGTTCTGAATGAATATTCCTTTGATTTTTTTCTGTTAGAATCAGGTTCCTTTTGAATCCATTCTGTCACAGCTGAGAGGAATATCTTGAGTCGGTGGTCTTTAGTGATTTCCTACCTTCATCTGGACTCGGAGCCCGCAGGGTGGCAGGGGCCAGTGTGACCTGTCTGTCAGCACAGCTTCTGGCTTCCTCCTTGTCTTTTCCTCCTCTGTGACTCCTTCAGTGACTCAAAGCCAGAGGTGGTAGCTTTCTGGTCGAGCAGTTTGGATACACAGCCATAAATTGCTTTATTGCTTAATAAAGGTTTTTAAAAAACCCTTAAATACCAAACAATTTTGTAATGTAAGTCATCGTAATGCCATTTAAGAAAGCAAATGGGGGGCTTCCCTGGTGGTGCAGTGGTTGAGAGTCTGCCAGCCGATGCAGGGGACACGGTTTCGTGCCCCGGTCCGGGAAGATCCCACATGCCGCGGAGCGGCTGGGCCCGTGAGCTATGGCCGCTGAGCCTGCGCTCCGCAACAGGAGAGGCCACAACAGTGAGAGGCCCGTGTACCGCAAAAAAAAAAATGTGGTGCATACCTTTTTGACATATAGGGCCTATTGTCTTCCTAAAAGGAGGGTTAGTTCTTCCTTTGAGGGTCTCCTGCTGTGCAGAATAAAAGGTGTTAGCTTATCCCTTATCCTGTCCTGCCCTGCGGTGGCTTAGGAAGTGGTTTTGTAGACTTTTGTCATTTTTCAGCCATCAGCACGTCAGCAGTGCCCACAGAGGCCCTGGAAATTCTCCTTTGTCTCTTCAGTGCTGGCTTATCATGGCAGAGATGGCCTCTCAGCATCTGGAAGTAAAGGAATCCGCCATCATTCTTGGACTCTGCAAATTGCGTAGTTGTAAATCGTTGCTCTCAGTCATCAGCTTTCAGTTTGGAAAGCAACACAAATTTGTCTCAACAAGCAGAGTCGTTTCCCTCTCTCCCCATCCTGCTTTTCCTGTGATAACTACTATAAATGTTTTATTTACATTCTCCCCTTAGTTTCTCATAAAATGTATGAAACCACGCATTCATACATTTTTATTTTACATGCACACACACACACAGTTTCTTTCGAGAAACAAGATCATACTCTTTTTGCAGAGTATTTTTTTAAATTAATCAGTTTATTTATTTTTGGCTGTGTTGGGTCTTTGTTTCTGTGTGAGGGCTTTCTCTAGTTGCAGTGAGCGGGGGGGGGGCCACTTTTCATCGCGGTGCGTGGGCCTCTCACTGTCGCGGCCTCTCTTGTTGCGGAGCACAGGCTCCAGACATGCAGGCGCAGTAGTTGTGGCTCACGGGCCCAGTTGCTCAGCGGCATGTGGGATCTTCCCAGACCAGGGCTTGAACCCATGTCCACTGCATTGGCAGGCAGATTCTCAACCACTGCGCCACCAGGGAAGCCCCTTCAGAGTATTTTTTTTAACTTACCACCTAAAGGAGGAAGGAAAAGCCAACACATTATTTTCTAAAAGGCAGAAAATCTTTTAGCTTCTTTCTAGTTTCGTCAAATTTTCCCTTAGCAATTAGCATCTGGTTTACCAGAAAGATTTACTAACTATAAACCGAAGCATATATACCAGAACCAAAAAGCTAAAATGTAAGAGAAATTTAGACCAGTGTACCCACCCGTTTAACTTACTGTGGTTGGAACGGAGCATTTTCTTTCCTGTTACACTTTTCTTCTGTTTTCTCTAACTCAAAACATGGTTTATCAAAACCTAGAACTTTGGGAATATAAAGCTCTCCCCCTTATTTCCTCTTTCTATTTGTCTGTCAGTTACCTACTCCTAGAAGAGTCTATGGAACCAACTTATTATTCTGAAAACTTGAAATAAAGGGAAAGAATCAAGCATTTACTTGTATGAACTGTACCTATACCTCAGGGCAAAAAAATTTAATGAAAGTAAGATATTTTTATAGAGATAATTTAGCTTTCAAGTGAAGAATGAGAACAACATCTAATGCTGTCTCGGCTGCTAACTTACAAAAAAGAGATAACCAGGTTTTATGTGCTTGAATCTCACCAGTGGTCTCCATCCAACTTCTAATTTACAGGAAACATTAGGAATATTCTAAATGACACCATGGGGATGCAGTCACCAAAAGTCAAATTTGGGAAACCATGGGACAAATACTCCCATTACTTCAACAGATAAGCTGCAAGGAGATAAAGATGGAGAGAGAGGAGGGGATCCCATAGATTGGAAGAGACTGAGGACACGTATCTGGCAGCTGCAGTGTATGGACTCACCAAGACCCTGAGTCAAAGGAAGAAACGGAAAAGAAACTTACAGATGCTTGGGGAAGTTTGGACGCTTTGTTTCATGATATTAATGAACTGTACTGTTAGAGATAAATGCTGAACTATTCCTGATGAAATAACATGCTGTCTGAGATCTACTCAGACAGTTTTTGGTGGGAAGGACTAGGTGGGATATTGATGGACCAGGGTGGTCTGTGCATTGATAATGGTTGGAGCTGGTGATGGAGATCTGTGCATCCATACATGGCAGCTCATCGTACTTTTCTCAGTATTTTCATTCAAATTTTTCTGTAAAGTTCTTTAAAAAAGATCTTTCCTAGGCAGCTAAATGCATAGTCATCTTGCAGGTGAGGTCTCCTTTAAACTAGGTAATAAACCTCCTTTAAATTATGTTCTACAAACCACAAACACAACTCTTTAAAAAATTTATTTTTGTTTTATTTTTTATTTACAAACTTTTTTATTTTATATTGAACTATAGTTGATTTACAATATTGTGTTTCAGGTGTACAGCCAAGTGATTCAGTTATACATATACCTATATCTGTTCTTTTTCAAATTCTTTTCCATTTTAGGTTATTACAGAACTTTGAGCAGAGTTCCCTGTGCTATACAGTAGGTCCCTGTTGTTTATCTATTTTATATATAGTAGTGTGTATATGTTAATCCCAAACTCCTCCCCTCCACAAACACAACTCTTAAGTTCAGTTGCTAAATACAGGTGGACACCTGGGAGAAAGATGAACTCCAAAGCCTCGTGGAAAAGCAGTGCTGGCCCTACTTGACCACTGTGCTGTCACTGGTCTGTTCCAGCAGAAATCACCACATGGACCCTTCGAGGACCATGTTAGTCTGCGGATGACACAGCGTTCTGCTGGCTGCTCTGTGATGGGCAGATAAAGGCAGTGGAGAGGATGCAACATGTTGGCTTTTTCTTGAGAAAAATATAGTGTGTGCCATCCAGCAGCAGCTCACGAGATGGTCTAATTCTAGCGCCCTGCTGTCAAAGAGAATCTGTGCTTTTCTTTTTAAGTAAATATTGCCTCTGTTGTCGGTTGGTTAAAACGCCAGCATAGTTGGATACAACCTTTTGGAAGTGAGGTGGGCTTTCTGTGATCTGGGAAGGAAACCGTGGAGAGGTTGTGGGGTGTGCCCATTCATTTAGTGAGTCAGTGGTCCATGAATTGAAGAGGGTCTAATGCAGGGGTCCCCAGGCCCCGGGCTGCACAGCAGGAGGTGAGTGGTGGGTAAGTGAGTGAAGCTTCATCTGCAGCTCCCCATCGCCCACATTACCTCCTGAACCATTCCCCCCCTCGCACCATCCCCTGGTCTTCCATGAAACCGGTCCCTGGTGCCAGAAAGGTTGGGAACCACTAGTCTAACGTACACTGTGCCAGGCATGGTATTTAGTCCTGGCATCTCTGGCGGTTGGTTCCATCTTATAGACATGGGTGAACCAGGGCGCAGGGAGGGTTGGTTGAGTCACTTCCCTCAGGTTGCACAGCTGGGAAGTTGTGGAACTTGATTTTAACTTGACCTGTTTCCGAAGCCCTTATTTTTCTGAATTCTACGTTCATAGATTTTGATATTAAAGTATTCTCCTCTGGGGACATATTTCAGAGTTGTATGTGGTTTTGCATGTATTTTGAGATGATCAGACTTTCACAATTTTCTGTGAAGCTAATTTGCTCTCAGAGGTTGGTTTCTTTTTTGTTTTGTGGGGACATAAAGGAACCAATCTTCCTTTTACATGCTTTGCTGTGTATGGGTTTGGGGAGGTAGAAATCCTATTGTCTGTTGATTTTTTAAAAAAGAATAATGGGGCTTCCCTGGTGGCACAGTGATTGAGAGCCTGCCTGCCAATGCAGGGGCGTGGGTTTGAGCCCTGGTCCGGGAAGATCCCACATGCCGCGGAGCAGTTGGGCCCGTGTGCCACAGCTGCTGAGCCTGCGCTCCGGAGCCTGTGAGCCACAACTACTGAGCCTGCAAGCCACAACTACTGAGACTGTGAGCCACAACTACTGAGCCCATGAGCCACAACTACTGAAGCCCGCGCGCCTAGAGCCCGTGCTCTGCAACAAGAGAAGCCACCGCAGTGAGAAGCCTGCGCGCCACAACGAAGAGTAGCCCCCGCTCACCTCAACTAGAGAAAGCCCACAAGCAGCAATGAAGACCCAGTGCAGCCAAAAATAAATAAATAGAATAAATAAATTTATTAAAAACAAAAAAGAATGACGTATCCAGTGTGTACTAAATGATTAGAATGTGATGTGATTCTGTGAAGCTATTAGATTTGTAAGGATTTGCTTTGCTTAGTTGTACGTAGATGACAAGAGAGGCAGCGGAGTGGGTGATTTCCTTGGCCTAGGGTGGGGTCTTTGAGAGGCTTCGGAGTCATTTAGCACATTCGCATCTGGAACTCTTTGTTTTCAGGCTGCAGTTTCTCGGCTACATCAGCATCCTTATTGTCTGGGCTCAGAAACCCCACAGTGCCCCAAACCAGGAAGGGGAATTGGCAGCATGCAAGTGACAGAAGAATTGTACTGTATTGGGGGTTTCTGGTATTCATGAACATTTTTTGGATGAAGAAAATATGCCAACCACTGATAGTATAATATACATTATAGCTACAAAGTGATTCTAGTAGTTACAACATTAGTTTCTTGAGATAGACATTGTTGTTACTCGTGTTTGATGATTTGTTTTTAAATATTGGGGTATATTAGTATTTCCTAAAATTTTGCCTCAGAGACCCACAATAACAGTGGCTTAAAAACGATCACTTTTGTTTGCACTTAGGTGGGTGTCCAGACTGGTGTGCTACTCAGGGTCACGTACTGTGGTAGTTTTAAAACACCTGTGCAGTTTCTTTGCTGCTTTTCCCATTGAAGGGTTGGTTCTTGTCTCCTCCCCTTCAATCTGTGGGTCACCTGCTCACTTGTAACCAGTAGACAGTGGGGTCAGTGATGCTACATGACTTGTGAAGTTAGGTAGGAAAGGTGATGCCGCTTCTGCCTTGTTCCCTGGAACCCTGAGGCCACCGTTCTGTCAGGCCACATGCCGAGGCCACCTGTCAGTGGTGTGCCTGGCTGCTTCCCAATTGAGGTCCCAGCTAATAGTGAGCATGAACCACTAGACATATGAGTGAAGTTGCTTCCGCGTGATTCCAGCCTCCAGCCATCAAGCCATTCTAGCTGTTGAGTTTGACCAGCTGAGGTCCAGACATCCCAGAGCAGAGACAAGACGTCCCCCTTGTGCCTGGTTTGAATTTCTGGCCCACGGAGTCCATGAGCATAATAAAATGGTGGTTCTACAGAGTTCAGTGTTGGAGTCGTTTGTTACCAGCACCAGTGACTGGGACAGGGGCCCAGGTGTCTTCTGTCACCTTGCTTTGCCTTCCTAGGTTGTTACCCTTGCATGGTTCTGAAATGTTTTGGCCACCACAGCTGCTTCCCAGTCATCTGGACCAAGGATGTACAGAAAAGGCACTGCCTTTCCCCTGAAGGACACGCCCCAGAAGTAGCATAATCACTTCTGCTCACATCTTGTGGGCCAGAACTTAGCCACAGCACGGCCACATCTAACTCAGGGAAGCCTGAGAGGGGTGTATTTGTTCTTGGTGATCATGCACCTAGCTAAAAATTAGGGGAGCTCTTTCTTTCCTTGAGAGAGAAGAGTACATGTAGAGTTGTGTTGGCTTGATTATACTAAATTCTTTTTTTAAAAACTGAAGTATAGTTGATTTACAATGTTGTATTAATTTCTGCTATACAGCAAAGTGATTCAGTTATACATATATATACATTTTAAAAAGTATTTTTTCCATTATGGTTTATCATAGGATATTAAATATAGTTCCCTGTGCTATACAGTAGGACCTTATTGTTTATCCATTCTATATATTATAATAGTTTGCATCTGCTAACCCCACACTCCAAATCCGTCCACCCCTCCCCTCCCCCCGGCAACCACAAATCTGTTCTCTATGTCTGTGTGTCTGTTTCTCTTTCGTAAATAAGTTCATTTGTGTCGTATTTTAGATTCCACCTATAAATGATATCATATGGTGTTTGTCTTTCTCTTCCTGACTTACTTCACTTATATACTAAATTATTTACTTTGTACTTTGTAAATGGTGTCTGTTTCTTTCCTAGGAGATTTTCCATTTCAAAGAGCTCTCAGTAGCAGATTTGCTGGAAAACTCTGTATTTTGGTTAGGATTAGAATCAGCTAATAATTATGGTATTTTACAAATGAAGACAAAATAACAGCGACTTAACAGGAATGAAGTTTACTTCTCTTTTATGTAGAATCCAGGGCTGGCTCAGCACAAATACTGGAAACACCACCACTGTCAATAACCCAGGCTCCTTGAACCTTGCTCCTGCAGGAGCCTTAGGGAGCTGCCTTGTGGTCCAGGATGGCTGCTTGAACTTCATCCATCAGGTCAGCTTCCCAGCCAGTAGAAAGGAAGAAACAGGGAAGAAGGGATAGAGGGGAACCAGGTATCTTTCAAAGAAAATTCGTAGAAGTTGCCGTATGACACTACTACTTTAATTCCGTTGACCAGAACTTCATCATTTGGTCATGCCTGCCGAAGGAAGCCTGGAAAGCGTGGTTGCTATTTCAGGCAACAGTGCGACCCATCAAAATCAGAGTTTCTATTACTAAGGAATCAGGCTCTGCTACACTCTTGTCAATTTGGGAAGAACTATCATCCATGTGATATGCTGCAACATGGACAGAAAATGGTTAGAAAATGCAGAATAAGGGCTTCCCTGGTGGCGCAGTGGTTGAGAGTCCGCCTGCCGATGCAGGGGACGCGGGTTCGTGCCTCGGTCCGGGAAGATCCCACATGCCGCGGAGCGGCTGGGCCCGTGAGCCGTGGCCACTGAGCCTGCGCGTCCGGAGCCTGTGCTCCGCGACGGGAGAGGCCACAACAGTGAGAGGCCTGCGTACCGCAAAAAAAAGAAAAACAAAAAAAGAAAGAAAATGCAGAGTAAGATTTTGTTGATCTACGTTTGTGTTCACATGAGGCTCTCAGCCGTTCCTCCCCCATCCTTTTAAACACTTGGGTTTGTAGGGACATCTGATGTTTACTGGCCGACTACACACGGCTGTGTACAGACTGTCACTGTTTTAGCTTCAACCCTCAAAGCCTTTCCTGAAAAAGAACAATCCCGTTTCTAGTATGTACATAATAGGGCTGTCTGTCACTGTCTTTCAGTGGTCCAAAGTTGCTTTGTTTGAGGTGCTGCTTTTCTAAAAGTGGACTCTTTTTTTTTTCTTTTTTTTTTTTGCTCCCTGGAAAGATTTTTCCCCTTTGTTTTAGAATTGAAATAGTCTGAATGACTATTTTAGCCATTTCTGGCTCAAGACTGAACTAGCTGTGAGACACTGATTCTTCCCCGGGCCACGTACAGTGGCTACAGAACTTTTGTCTTAAGACCTCTCCTGAGAAAATACCATGACTCTTTGTTGTTCTCTGTAAAAAGCAACTTTCCTGCCTGTGTAGCAGGGTGGAAAGATTTGATTCACAATTAAACTTGGAAATGCAAAGAAAATATTTTCTTTCAAAAGGGAACCCTCCTACACTGTTGGTGGGAATGTAAGTTAGTGCAGCCACTATGGAAAACAGTATAGCGGTTCCTCTGAAAACTAAAAATAGAATTACCATATGATCCAGCAATCCACTCCTGGGCATCTATCCAGACAAAACTCTTGTTTTGTTTTTGTTTTTTTTTTGCGGTACGCGGGCCTCTCACTGTTGTGGCCTCTCCCATTGCGGAGCTCAGGCTCCGGATGCGCAGGCTCAGCGGCCACGGCTCACGGGTCCAGCCACTCCGCGGCATGTGGGATCCTCCCGGACCGGGGCACGAACCCGCGTCCCCCAGCATCGGCAGGCGGGCTCTCAAGCACTGCGCCACCAGGGAAGCCCCAGACGAAACTCTTAATTAAAAAAGATACATGCGCCCCTATATTCATAGCAGCACTATTCACAATAGCCAAGACATGGAAACCACCTAAATGTCCATCTACAGATGAATAGATAAAGAAGGTGTGGTGTGTGTGTATATATATATATATATATACACACACACACACACAATGGAATATTACTCAGCCATAAGAAAAGAACAAAATGGGCTTCCCTGGTGGCGCAGTGGTTGAGAGTCCGCCTGCCGATGCAGGGGACAGGGTTCGTGACCCGGTCCGGGAAGATCCCACATGCCGCGGAGCCTGCGCGTCCGGAGCCTGTTGCTCCGCAACGGGAGAGGCCACAACAGTGGGAGGCCTGCGTACCGCAAAAAAAAAAAAAAAAAGAACAAAATAATGCCATTTGCAGCAACATGGATGGACCTAGAGATTATCAAACTGAGTGAATTAAGTCAGAAAGAGAAAGACAAATACCATATGATATCAGTAACATGTGGAATCTAAAATATGACACGAAGTTATCTATGAAACAGAAACAGAATCACAGACATAGAGAACAGACTTGTGGCTGCCAAGGGTGAGGGGTGTGGGGGAGGGATGGATTGGGAGTTTGGGGTTAGCAGATGCGAACTGTTACATATAGCATAGATAAACAACCAGGTCCTACTGTATAGCACATGAAAGTATATTCAATATCCTGTGATAAATCATAATGGAAAAGAGTATGAAAAAACCTGAAAATATTTTCTTTCATTTTCTAGCTGCTCTGGTTGTTCTCAGTAAGTCTCACCTCCTGACTAGTAGAGAAAATGTGCAAAGTTGAACCTGTTTTTAATCTTAGTTTGGTGTGCTCACGTGAACAGTCTCTGCGGTCCTGTGTCTCCTGGTTAGGAATGCTTGGTCTGGTGGGTAGCACCCCCCCCTTTTCTTCTGGGCACCTGTGGGGCGGGAGGTGGCTTCTGCAACCTCGCCTTCCTGGGGAAGCAGTGTGCCTGCACCACCAGAGTCTTTATCCTGCCCTTTTAGTGCCTCTCCCTCCCAGTGATGCCTCTTCCCTACCTGATGCCTGGTGCTCTGTTAGCCACTGATTCCAAGTCAGTAACCATGAACTTGGGGCCCATTGTTGTGGCTCAGGCCACATCCTTCATTTACTTGACTTCACCTGGGATCCCTTGGGGCCTGCAATCCCTGGGAGGTCTGGCTGGGAGCTCCCTTGTTCTCGTCCCACGTGAACTGCTCTGTAGCCCAGTGACAGAGCCCCTTCTCCCTGCCAGGTGACCTCTGGCCAGCACCCCAGCCAGGCTCACAGGTCCTGCTGTGTTCAGTCTGCACCAAGTAGAACCAAGGGTCCCAAATAGGGAGGAAGGCCAGGAGCCGCCTTCTGCCTCCAATGACTCCACACCCCCTCCTCCCACAGCCTGGACAGGGGAAGTTGGTCTGGCCCCTGAGTTCGCCTGTCTCCCACAATCTGTCCATTTCATAGCCCACACCGTGCTCCTTTTTAGCTGGCCCTGGCTTTACTGTCAGACTGGAAGGGTATCTTTTCTACCCTGGAGGAGACTTCTGTGAAATCCTGGTGCAACGCAGGCAGGGAGGGGAAAGGAATAAAGCAATTTGTAAAATTCTCTAGATAATAGCATGGCTAGCAGACTTATGTAGTTTTGCTGAATAATCCCAGTTTGTAAATTGGAAGTGATTCTCCATCTTTTGGTAGCATTTCTATAATTTCTTTTGTTTTAGGGTAATGAACACTTTATGTCTAGAGGCAAAGGAGAACATATGAATATTTTTCAAAATATGACACTTTTTTTTTAATAAGTATTAAAAAACATGTATTCTTGAACAGTGATTTGGATGGAAGTAGTGTTCTGAGAAACTTTTTTTTTTTTTTTAGGATAATGAAGCTATTTTAGTATTATTTAAAATAAGAACAACCTTTAAACCTTATGAAGTGGGCAATAGGGGAGAAGCACGCCTTCCTGAGAAGGGTCCTCCGAGAAGGGTCTTCTCAGGGGCAAAGGCAGCAAGGGTGGGTGGGCAAGAGGGAGTGCAGGCCTGGATGTCAGCGGTGCTTCCTCGGGGCGGGCTCTGCAGGTAGGAGAGGTGGCTCTGGGGCTTGGCAGCTCCTGGCTGGAGTGGAGGGAGCTGGCCTGGCGGTCCGTGCCAGTGACTCAGGCAGGGGTAGGGCAGGGGTCAGCTGGGGAAAAGAAATGTGGGTTTGAGTGTCAGGAGGAGGTGGCCCTGGCTCTCAGGACTCAAGGGGGATGTCAGGCTACAGGAGGCCCAGGCCCGGGAGTGCTGATCCGCCCCCATCTCTCCAGCGAGGCTCTGTGACTGTGTCCTGGGCGGGTGGGGGGTGGGGGGGCCTCACAGCAGGGTGGGCGGCAGACGGGGAAGGCTCAGGCAGGGCTGCTAATCAGGCTGGGGCTCAGTGTCCTCTTCTCGGAGGCGCTTGCACCCGGAGCAGGTGCTTCTTCTCAGAGGCCCCGGCCTGGGCACAAAGACAGGGACTACTCCATTCCTCATCACGGGCCGGAAGGCTGACAGCCTGGGCTCCGGGCTCTCAGACCTGAGAGGCCTGTTGAGCCGCCTTTGTCCTTCCTCGCGTTGGCTGAGGGCCCTCAGCGCGGTCTCCATGGCACAGGGGTCTGGGGACTCCTGGCTGGGCGGACACGGGGACAAGCTCCTTAGGCTTTCAACGGGGGGGGTACGGATGTCCACCGGGCTCTGCGTGTGGCAGGAGAGGCGGGCGTTGCACCGGGACCTCATCGTGAAACCGTTGCCATGGCCGGAAAACCCCAGCCCCGAGGAGGTGCGGAGGGGCGGCCCGCTGGGAAAGCGCCTCCAGCCCTGGGGCGCCGAGGACCCGCGGACTGGGTAGTACTTCCAGCGGCGCAGGGCGGCGGGGAGCGGCCGCCTGCAGCGGAACCAGAGCTCATGATCCTGGCGGCGGTGGCGGAAGGACAGGATTGGGCGCCCGTCCCGGCCCATCGGGAAGCAGGTGCCGTGGGCGGACCCGGTGCGTGGGAACCATGGGGACTGGCACTTCCGGGTGTGGGCTGTCTGCGTGGCCTCGGCCGTGTCCAGGTACGTGCTCAGGTAGCTGCCCATGCTAGCGGGTCAGCGGGGTCGGATTTTCGACGGGCTTTGGCTTCTGGGAGGCCCCGAAGTCTGTAGACGCGAAGCTTACGGCGCTAGGCGACCGTTGGCATCGGGGTGTGTGACGGTTCGTGGGGCGTCATAACCTCTGGGCACGAGGTTCTGCGCGAGCCAGGCCGGGGCCTCGCGGACTCACCCGGGGCCTCGCGGACCCACCCGGGGCCTCGCGGACCTACCCGGGGCCTCGCGGACCTGGGGCCTCGCGGGGCGCCCCTGTGTTCTGAGCACAGGGGATCCTTCAGCTCCCACTGCGGGCCCAGGCGCTTGGCTCTGGGTGGCGGGAGAGCCCTCCACTTTTTGCCCTTGACATTTAAAGGGAGAAAATATAATAATTTGTACCAGGTCCTGAAAATTGACTGAAGGGCACTCTCTGTCATTACTGTAAAAATGAACAAAATGCACTTGAATGCTCCTTTAAGGAAAAAGAGCAAATTTACTTGTATTTCTGCAGAGGCTGTGTGCTTCTTCTAGAATGGTTGCTAATGTCACTTTTCGTAATTTTATTCTTTTTTTTTTTTAACATCTTTATTGGGGTATAATTGCTTTACAATGGTGTGTTAGTTTCTGCTTTATAACAAAGTGAATCAGTTTTACATATACATATGTTCCCATATCTCTTCCCTCTCGCGTCTCCCTCCCTCCCACCCTCCCTATCCCACCCCTCCAGGCTGTCACAAAGCGCTGAGCCGATATCCCTGTGCCATGCGACTGCTTCCCACTAGCTTTCTACTTTACGTTTGCTAGTGTATATATGTCCATGCCTCTCTCTCGCCCTGTCACAGCTCACCCTTCCCCCTCGCCATATCCTCAAGTCCGTTCTCCAGTAGGTCTGTGTCTTTATTCCTGTCTTACTCCTACGTTCTTCATGACATTTTTTTTCTTAAATTCCATATATATGTGTTAGCATATGGTATTTGTCTTTCTCTTTCTGACTTACTTCACTCTGTATGACAGACTCCAGGGCTATCCACCTCATTACAAATAGCTCAATTTCGTTTCTTTTTATGGCTGAGTAATATTCCATTGTATATATGTGCCACATCATCTTTATCCATTATTCCGATGATGGGCACTTAGGTTGTTTCCATCTCCGGGCTACTGTAAGTAGAGCTGCAGTGAATATTTTGGTACATGACTCTTTTTGAATTTTGGTTTTCTCAGGGTATATGCCCAGTAGTGGGATTGCTGGGTCATATGGTAGCTCTATTTGTAGTTTTTTAAGGAACCTCCATACTGTTCTCCATCATGGGTATATCAATTTACATTCCCACCAGCAGTGCAAGAGGGTTCCCTTTTCTCCACACCCTCTCCAGCATTTATTGTTTCTAGATTTTTTGATGATGGCCATTCTGACTGGTGTGAGATGATATCTCATTGTAGTTTTGATTTGCATTTCTCTAATGATTAATGATGTTGAGCATTCTTTCATGTGTTTTTTGGCAGTCTGTATGTCTTCTTTGGAGAAATGTCTATTTAGGTCTTCTGCCCATTTTTGGATTGGGTTGTTTGTTATTGAGCTGCATGAGCTGCTTGTAAATTTTGGAGATTAATCCTTTGTCAGTTGCTTCATTTGCAAATATTTTCTCCCATTCTGAGGGTTGTCTTTTGGTCTTGTTTATGGTTTCCTTTGCTGTGCAAAAGCTTTGAAGTTTCATTAGGTCCCATTTGTTTATTTTTGTTTTTATTTCCATTACTCTAGGAGGTGGGTCAAAAAGGATCTTGCTGTGATTTATGTCACAGAGTGTTCTGCCTATGTTTTCCTCTAAGAGTTTGATAGTTTCTGGCCTTACATTTAGGTCTTTAATCCATTTTGAGCTTATTTTTGTGTATGGTGTTAGGGAGTGATCTAATCTCATACTTTTACATGTACCTGTCCAGTTTTCCCAGCACCACTTATTGAAGAGGCTGTCCTTTCTCCACTGTACATTCCTGCCACCTTTATCAAAGATAAGGTGTCCATATGTGCGTGGGTTTATCTCTGGGCTTTCTATCCTGTTCCATTGATCTATCTTTCTGTTTTTGTGCCAGTACCATACATTCTTGATTACTGTAGCTTTGTAGTAGAGTCTGAAGTCAGGGAGCCTGATTCCTCCAGCTCCGTTTTTCGTTCTCAAGATTGCTTTGGCTATTCGGGATCTTTTGTGTTTCCATACAAATTGTGAAATTTTTTGTTCTAGTTCTGTGAAAAATGCCAGTGGTAGTTTGATAGGGATTGCATTGAATCTATAGATTGCTTTGGGTAGTAGAGTCATTTTCACAATGTTGATTCTTCCGATCCAAGAACATGGTATATCTCTCCATCTATTTGTATCATCTTTAATTTCTTTCATCAGTGTCTTATAATTTTCTGCATACAGGTCTTTTGTCTCCTTAGGTAGGTTTATTCCTAGATATTTTATTCTTTTTGTTGCAATGGTAAATGGGAGTGTTTTCTTGATTTCACTTTCAGAGTTTTCATCATTAGTATGTAGGAATGCCAGAGATTTCTGTGCATTAATTTTGTATCCTGCTACTTTACCAAATTCATTGATTAGTTCTAGTAGTTTTCTGGTAGCATCTTTAGGATTCTCTATGTATAGTATCATGTCATCTGCAAACAATGACAGCTTTACTTCTTTTCCGATTTGGATTCCTTTTATTTCCTTTTCTTTTTTCTTTTTTCTTATTTTTTAACATCTTTATTGGGGTATAATTGCTTTACAATGGTGTGTTAGTTTCTGCTTTATAACAAAGTAAATCAGTTATACATATACATATGTTCCCATATGTCTTCCCTCTTGCCTCTCCCTCCCTCCCACCCTCCCTATCCCACCCCTCCAGGCTGTCACAAAGCACCGAGCCAATATCCCTGTGCCATGCGGCTGCTTCCCACTAGCTATCTACCTTACTACGTTTGTTAGTGTGTATATGTCCATGACTCTCTCTCGCCCTGTCACAGCTTATCTTTCCCCCTCCCCATGACCTCAAGTCCGTTCTCCAGTAGGTCTGTGTCTTTATTCCTGTCTTACCCCTAGGTTCTTCATGACATTTTTTTTTTCTTAAATTCCATATATATGTGTTAGCATACGGTACTTGTCTTTTTCTTTCTGACTTACTTCACTCTGTGTGACAGACTCTAGGTCTATCCACCTCATTACAAATAGCTCAATTTCGTTTCTTTTTATGGCTGAGTAATATTCCATTGTATATATGTGCCACATCTTCTTTATCCATTATTCCGATGATGGGCACTTAGGTTCTTTCCATCTCCGGGCTACTGTAAATAGAGCTGCAATGAACATTTTGGTACATGACTCTTTTTGAATTTTGGATTTTTCAGAGTATATGCCCAGTAGTGGGATTGCTGGGTCATATGGTAGCTCTATTTGTAGTTTTTTTAAGGAACCTCCATACTGTTCTCCATAGTGTTTGAACCAATTCACATTCACACCAGCAGTGCAAGAGTGTTCCCTTTTCTCCACACCCTCTCCAGCATTTATTGTTTCTAGATTTTTTGATGATGGCCATTCTGACTGGTGTGAGATGATATCTCACTGTAGTTTTGATTTGCATTTCTCTAATGATTAATGATGTTGAGCATTCTTTCATGTGTTTGTTGGCAATCTGTATATCTTCTTTGGAGAAATGTCTATTTAGGTCTTCTGCCCATTTTTGGATTGGGTTGTTTTTTTGTTATTGAGCTGCATGAGCTGCTTGTAAATTTTGGAGATTAATCCTTTGTCAGTTGCTTCATTTGCAAATATTTTCTCCCATTCTGAGGGTTGTCTTTTGGTCTTGTTTATGGTTTCCTTTGCTGTGCAAAAGCTTTGAAGTTTCATTAGGTCCCATTTGTTTATTTTTCTTTTTATTTCCATTACTCTAGGAGGTGGGTCAGAAAGGATCTTGCTGATTAATGTCATAGAGTGTTCTGCCTATATTTTCCTCTAAGAGTTTGATAGTTTCTGGCCTTACATTTAGGTCTTTAATCCATTTTGAGCTTATTTTTGTGTATGGTGTTAGGGAGTGATCTAATCTCATACTTTTACATGTACCTGTCCAGTTTTCCCAGCACCACTTATTGAAGAGGCTGTCCTTTCTCCACTGTACATTCCTGCCACCTTTATCAAAGATAAGGTGTCCATATGTGTGTGGGTTTATCTCTGGGCTTTCTATCCTGTTCCATTGATTTATCTTTCTGTTTTTGTGCCAGTACCATACTGTCTTGATTACTGTAGCTTTGTAGTAGAGTCTGAAGTCAGGGAGCCTGATTCCTCCAGCTCCTTTTTTCGTTCTCAAGATTGCTTTAGCTATTCGGGGTCTTTTGTGTTTCCATACAAATTGTGAAATTTTTTGTTCTAGTTCTGTGAAAAATGCCAGTGGCAGTTTGATAGGGATTGCATTGAATCTATAGATTGCTTTGGGTAGTAGAGTCATTTTCACAATGTTGATTCTTCCGATCCAAGAACATGGTATATCTCTCCATCTATTTGTATCATCTTTAATTTCTTTCATCAGTGTCTTATAATTTTCTGCATACAGGTCTTTTGTCTTCTTAGGTAGGTTTATTCCTAGATATTTTATTCTTTTTGTTGCAATGGTAAATGGGAGTGTTTTCTTGATTTCATTTTCTGATTTTTCATCATTAGTATGTAGGAATGCCAGAGATTTCTGTGCATTAATTTTGTATCCTGCTACTTTACCAAATTAATTGATTAGTTCTAGTAGTTTTCTGGTAGCATCTTTAGGATTCTCTATGTATAGTATCATGTCATCTGCAAACAGTGACAGCTTTACTTCTTCTTTTCCGATTTGGATTCCTTTTATTTCCTTTTCTTCTCTGATTGCTGTGGCTAAAACTTCCAAAACTATGTTGAATAAGAGTGGTGAGAGTGGGCAACCTTGTCTTGTTCCTGATCTTAGTGGAAATGCCTTCAGTTTTTCACCATTGAGGATGATGTTGCCTGTGGGCTTGTCATATATGGCCTTTATTATGTTGAGGAAAGTTCTCTCTATGCCTGCTTTCTGCAGGGTTTTTATCATAAATGGGTGTTGAATTTTGTCAAAAGCTTTCTCTGCATCTATTGAGATGATCATATGGTTTTTCTCCTTCAATTTGTTAATATGGTTTATCACATTGATAGATTTGCATATATTGAAGAATCCTTGCATTCCTGGAATAAACCCCACTTGATCATGGTGTATGATCCTTTTAATGTGATGTTGGATTCTGTTTGCTAGTATTTTGTTGAGGATTTTTGCATCTATGTTCATCAGTGATATTGGCCTGTAGTTTCCTTTCTTTGTGACATCCTTGTGTGGTTTTGGTATCAAGGTGATGGTGACCTCAAAGAAGGAATGTGGGAGTGTTCCTCCCTCTGTTATAATTTGGAAGAGTTTGAGAAGGATAGGTGTTAGCTCTTCTCTAAATGTTTGATAGAATTCGCCTGTGAAGCCATCTGGTCCTGAGCTTTTATTTGTTGGAAGATTTTTAATCACAGTCTCAATTTCAGTGCTTGTGATTGGTCTGTTTGTATTTTCTACTTCTTCCTGATTCAGTGTTGGAAGTTTGTGCTTTTCTAAGAATTTGTCCATTTCTTCCAGGTTGTCCATTGTATTGGCATAGAGTTACTTGTAGTAATCTCTCATGATCTTTTGTATTTCTGCAGTGTCAGTTGTTACTTCTCCTTTTTCATTTCTAAGTCTATTGATTTGAGTCTTCTCCCTTTTTTTCTTGATGAGTCTGGCTAATGGTTTATCTATTTTGTTTATCTTCTCAAAGAACCAGCTTTTAGTTTTATTGATCTTTTCTATTGTTTCCTTCATTTCTTTTTCATTTATTTCTGATCTGATTTTTATGATTTCTTTCCTTCTGCTAACTTTGGGGTTTTTTTATTCTTCTTTCTCTAATTGCTTGAGGTGCAAGGTTAGGTTGTTTATTCGAAATGTTTCCTGCTTCTTAAGGTGGGCTTGTATTGCTATAAACTTCCCTCTTAGAACTGCTTTTGCTGCATCCCATAGGTTTTGGGTCGTTGTGTTTCCATTGTCATTTGTTTCCAGGTATTTTTTAATTTCCTCTTTGATTTCTTCAGTGATCACTTCGTTATTAAGTAGTGTATTGTTTAGCCTCCATGTGTTTGTATTTTTTACAGATCTTTTCCTGTAATTCATATCTAGTCTCATGGCGTTGTGGTCGGAAAAGATACTTGATACAATTTCAATTTTCTTAAATTTACCAAGGCTTGATTTGTGACCCAAGATATGATCTATCCTGGAGAATGTTCCATGAGCACTTGAGAAAAATATGTATTGTGTTGTTTTTGGATGGAGTGTCCTATAAATATCAATTAAGTCCATCTTGTTTAATGTATCATTTAAAGTTTGTGTTTCCTTATTTATTTTCATTTTGTATGATTTGTCCATTGGTGAAAGTGGGATGTTAAAGTACCCTACTATGATTGTGTTACTGTTGATTTCCCGTTTTATGGCTGTTAGTTTTTGCCTTATGTATTGAGGTGCTCCTATGTTGGGTGCATAAATATTTACAATTGTTATATCTTCTTCTTGGATCGATCCCTTGATCATTATGTAGTGTCCTTCTTTGTCTCTTCTAATAGTCTTTATTTTAAAGTCTATTTTGTCTGGTATGAGAATTGCTATTCCAGCTTTCTTTTGGTTTCCATTTGCATGGAATATCTTTTTCCATCTCCTTACTTTCAGCGTGTATGTGTTTCTAGGTCTGAAGTGGGTCTCTTGTAGACAGCGTATATATGGGTCTTGTTTTTGTATCCATTCAGCCAAACTGTGTCTTTTGGTGGGAGCATTTAGTCCATTTACATTTAAGGTAATTATCGATATGTATGTTCCTATTCCCATTTTCTAAATTGTTTTGGGTTCGTTATTATAGGTCTTTTCCTTCTCTTGTGTTTCTTGTCTAGAGAAGTTCCTTTAGCATTTGTTGTAAAGCTGGTTTGGTGGTGCTGAACTCTCTCAGCTTTTGCTTGTCTGTAAAGGTTTTAATTTCTCCATCAAATCTGAATGAGATCCTTGGTGGGTAGAGTAGTCTTGGTTGCAGGTTTTTCTCCTTCATCACTTTCAGTATGTCCTGCCACTCCCTTCTGGCTTGCAGAGTTTCTGCTGAGAGATCAGCTGTTAACCTTATGGGGATTCCCTTGTGTGTTATTTATTGTTTTTCCCTTGCTACTTTTAATATGCTTTCTTTGTATTTAATTTTTGACAGTTTGATTAATATGTGTCTTGGCGTATTTCTCCTTGGATTTATCCTGTATGGGACTCTCTGTGCTTCCTGGACTTGATGAACTATTTCCTTTCCCATATTAGGGAAGTTTTCAACTATAATCTCTTCAAATATTTTCTCAGTCCCTTTCTTTTTCTCTTCTGCTTCTGGAACCCCTATAATTCGAATGTTGGTGTGTTTAATGTTGTCCCAGAGGTCTCTGAGACTGTCCTAAGTTCTTTTCATTCTTTTTTCTTTATTCTACTCTGCAGTAGTTATTTCCACTATTTTATCTTCCAGGTCACTTATCCGTTCTTCTGCCTCAGTTATTCTGCTATTGATCCCATTTAGAGTATTTTTCATTTCATTTATTGTGTTGTTCATCATTGCTCGCTTTCATCTTTAGTTCTTCTAGGTCCTTGTTAAATGTTCCTTGCATTTTGTCTATTCTATTTCCAAGATTTTGGATCATCTTTACTATCATTATTCTGAATTCTTTTTCAGGTAGACTGCCTATTTCCTCTTCATTTGTTAGGTCTGATGCATTTTTATCTTGCTCCTTCATCTGCTGTGTGTTTTTCTGTCTTCTCATTTTGCTTATCTTACTGTGTTTGGGGTCTGCTTTTTGCATGCTGCAGGTTCGTAGTTCCCGTTGTTTTTGATGTCTGTCTCCAGTGGCTAAGGTTGGTTCAGTGGGGTGTGTAGGCTTCCTGGTGGAGGGGAGTAGTGCCTGTGTTGTGATGGGTGAGGCTGGATCTTGTCTCTCTAGTGGGCAGGTCCACGTCTGGTGGTGTGTTTTGGGGTGTCTGTGGCCTTATTATGATTTTAGGCAGCCTCTCTGTTAATGGGTGGGGTTGTGTTCCCGTTTTGCTAGTTGTTTGGCATAGGTTGTCCTGCACTGTAGCTTGCTGGTCGTTGAGTGAAGCTGGGTGCTGGTGTTAAGATGGAGGTCTCTGGGAGATTTTCGCCGTTTGATATTATGTGGAGCTGGGAGGTCTCTTGTTGACCAGTGTCCTGAAGTTGGCTCTCCCACCTCAGAGGCAGAGCCCTGACTCCTGGCTGGAGCACCAAGAGCCTTTCATCCACACGGCTCAGGCTCAGAATAAAAGGGAGAAAAAGTGGAGAGAATTAGTAGAAGTAGGAAGAAAGAAAGGAGAGAATGAAGGAAGGAAGGAAGAAGAAAAGGAAAGAAAGGAGGGAGGGAGGGAGGAAGGAAGGAGGGAAGGAAGGAAAAAAGACAGAAAAAAGATACAGTAAAATAAAATAAAGTATAATAAAGTTATTGAATTAAAAAATATTTAGAAAAAAAAAAGGGACGGATAGAACCTTGGGACAAATCGTGGAAGCAAAGCTATACAGACAAAATCTTACACAGAAGCATACACATACACTCTCACAAAAAGAGGTAAATGGGAAAAAATCATAAATCTTGCTCTCAAAGTCCACCTCCTCAATTTGGGATGATTCATTGTCTAAAGGAGGGAAGGAAGGAAGGAAGGAAAGAACGAAAGAACGAAAGAAAGAACAAAAGAAAGAAAGAAAGAAGGTAAAGTATAATAAAGTTATTGAAATTAAAATTAATTATTAAGAAAAAAAATTTAAAAAAAAACAATGGACAGAACACTAGGACAAATGGTGGAAGCAAAGCTATACAGACAAGATCTCACACAGAAGCATACACAGACACATTCACAAAAAGAGGAAAAGGGGAAAAAATTATAGATCTTGCTCTCGAAGTCCACCTCCTCAATTTGGGGTGATTCGTTGTCTATTCCTGTATTTCACAGATGCAGGGTACATCAAGTTGATTGTGGAGATTTAATCGGCTGCTCCTGGGAGAAATTTCCCTTTCTCTTTGTTCGCACAGCTCCCGGGGTTCAGCTTTGGATTTGGCCCCGCCTCTGCGTGTAGGTCGCCGGAGGGCGTCTGTTTTTTGCTCAGACAGGACGGGGGTTAAAGGAGCCGCTGATTCGGGGGCTGTGGCGCACTCAGGCCGGGGGGAGGGAGGGGTACGGCGTGCGGGGCGAGCCTGCGGCGGCAGAGGCCGGCGTGACGTTGCACCAGCCTGAGGCTCACCGTGCGTTCTCCCTGGATCCCGGGAACCTGGCAGTGGCGGGCTGCACAGGCTCCCCGGAAGAGGGGTGTGGATAGTGACCTGTGCTCGCACACAGGCCCCTTGGTGGCGGCAGCAGCAGCCTTAGCGTCTCCCGCCCGTCTCTGGGGTCCGCGCTTTTAGCCGCGGCTTGCGCCCGTCTCTGGGGTTCGCGCTTTTAGCCGCAGCTCGCGCCCATCTCTGGACTTCCTTTAAGCAGCGCTCTTAAACCCCTCTCCTCACGCACCAGGAAACAAAGAGGGAAGAAAATGTCTCTTGCCTCTTCGGCAGGTGCAGACTTTTCCCCGGACTCCCTCCAGGCTAGCCGTGGTGCACTAACCCCTTCAGGCTGTGTTTAAGCCGCCAACCTCAGTCCTCTCCCTGCGCTCCGACCGAAGCCTGAGCCTCAGCTCGCAGCCCCGCCCGCCCCGGCGGGTGAGCAGACAAGCCTCTCGGGCTGGTGAGTGCTGGTCGGCACCGATCCTCTGTGCGGGAATCTCCCCGCTTTGCCCTCCGCACCCCTGTTGCTGTGCTCTCCTCCGCGGCTCCGAAGCTCCCCCCTCCACCTCCCGCAGTCTCCGCCCGCGAAGGGGCTTCCTAGTGTGTGGAAACCTTTCCTCCTTCACAGCTCCCTCCCACTGTGCAGGTGCTGTCCCTATTCTTTTGTCTCTGTTTTTTCTTTTTTTTCTTTTGCCCTACCCAGGTACGTGGGGAGTTTCTTGCCTTTTGGGAGGTCTGAGGTCTTCTGCCGGCATTCAGTAGGTGTTCTGTAGGAGTTGTTCCACGTGTAGATGTATTTCTGGTGTATCTGTAGGGAGGAAGGTGATCTCCGAGTCTTACTCTTCCACCATCTTCCCAGCACCCCTCGACACTTGATTTTAAGGTGTGTGGAAATTTCACTGTTCTTTTTTAAAAAAAATTTATTTCAGTATAGTTGATTTACAATGTGTTAATTTCTGCTGTACAGCAAAGTGGCTCAGTTATACATACATATATTCTTTTTCACATTCTTTTCCATTATGCTTTAACACAGGATATTGAATATAGTTCCCTGTGCTATACAGTAGGATCTTGTTGTTTATACACTCTATACATAATAGTTTGCATCTGCTAATATCGTGCTCCCGATTTCCCTGGCGGTCCAGTGGTTAGGACTTGGCACTTTCACTGCTGTGGCCCCGAGTTCAATCTCTGGTCAGGGAACTGAGATCCTGCAAGCTGAATGGCATGCCCCCCCCCCAAAAAAATGTCCAAATCAAGCTCCCAATCCTTCCCTTTCCCACCTACCCTCCCCCTTGGCAAACACAAGTCTGTTCTTTATGTCTGTGAGTCTGTTTCTGTTTTATAGATATGTCTATATGTGTCTTATTTTAGATTCCACATATAAGTGATATCATATGGTATTTGTCTTTCTCTTTCTGACTTACTTTGCATAGTATGATAATCTCTAGGTCCATCCATGTTGCCTCAAATGGGATTATTTTATTCTTTTTTATGGTTGAGTTGTATTCTGTTGTATATATGTACCACACCTTCTTTATCCATTCATCTGTAGGTGGACATTTAGGTTGCTTCCATGTCTTGGCTATTGTAAATAGTGCTGCTACATAGGGGTTGAATTATAGTTTTTTCCGGTACATGCCCAGCAGTGGGATTGCTGGATCATATGGTAGCTCTATTTTTAGTTTTTTAAGGAACCTGCATACTGTTCTCCAGAGTGGCTGCACCAGTTTACATTCCCACTAACAGTGTAAGAGGATTCCCTTTTCTCCACACCCTCTCCAGCATTCATTAAAATTTCAGTCTTCTTAAACTTGGCATCCTCTAAGTCAGTCTCTTTGCTGGTAGTTAAAGCAAGAATATGGGGTTTGGTGATCCAGAAACGGGGTTCAAGACCCGGTGGCCAGGTGGGTGGAGTTGGATAAATCGCTCTCGTCTATTAGGGCCTCATTTTTTTGCCAGGAAGTGTAGGGTGCAGTGTGGCCTCACTCATGCTCATTCCCAGCTCACGTCTTTTTGTCCCGGGGCGACTTCTGCTGGTGGTCCTTCTACCCAGAGGGTCGCTGCTCCAGTGCCCACAAGTCTTCACAAGTGCTCAGGATGACGCTGGCCACCCCGCCCTGGTTCCCCTTCCTACTTGTGGTCAGCAGGCTTCTCATTCTGTGTCCAGTATCCTGTTTTCTGTTTTATTTCCTCTGTAGATATGAAATGCCTTGATGGCAAGAGCTATAGTTTACATACTTATGTCATACGCCACAATATTTCTATATCATAAGCTCCTTAAGTCCTTTCCACTTCTTATATATTTCATGCTTTTTGGGGTATTTTCTGTAGTTCTGGGGCACACTTTGCAGCTGAAAAAAAATAGGCATTGGTTGGTATTACCAAAAATTAGTGAACTAGAAAGGACAATCCGATCATATTTACTTTATAATCCTATTTTTTATCTGATACCTTTTGGATTCTGAAAAGGACCCAATCTCTGAATAAGTTGTAACTAGCTGAAGTTATTCAGGACTTATAAAATAAAGAACATACATCTCAATTTAAATACTTTTACCATATGCAGTTTTGACTGAAGTATTTTTAGGTTTCAGAAATTTATCTTAGGACTCCGAAGTCATTTCTTTTATCACACTAAAATATTTATGCCTCCGAGGTATTTTTTGACAGTTGGTTTGTGTGACTCCAGATCTAAAATATGTGACGTTTTGATTTTGGTGGCCATGTTTACATAGCGCTTGGATCTTCTCAAGGACTGTATCCTCAGTTACTGTAATTAAGCCATCTCAGATTTCACGTATATTTAGCTAATAAATATTCATGAGGCTCAGGGGAGGATAGAGGAGATGGCCTATGTTCAGAGCCAGTTGAGCACATTACTCTTCAGGCCCTGTGGTGGATGATGTGCTAAAGTAAAGTAAGTCTAGATCTCTCAGCAAAGAGCGCAGACTCCAGAAAGAATGAGTCCTACAGACCCCATCTGCAGAAATAGAATTTAAAAATTGTATGGATATAGAGAACGAACTAGTGGTGGAAGAGGGAAGGGGGGAGGGGCCAGAGAGGTGTAGGGGATGAAGAGGTACAAACAACTATGTATAAAATAAATAAGCTACAAGGATATATTGTACAGCACAGGGAATATTGCCCATATTTTACAATAACTATAACTGGAGTATAACCTTTAAAGATTGTAAATCATTATTTTGTACACCTGTAACTTGTTTAATACTGTACATCAACTATACCTCAAGAAAAAAAACTATCAATAAAAAGAAAGAAAAATTTTATGAAGTCAGACAAAAATCTGCCTTTATTATGAACGTCAGGGTATTTATACTTTTAAAAAGGTCAGCATCTACAAATAAGCTTTATATTTCTTCTGTTGAGTTAATTTCTTTGAAAAAGTTTCACTTTATAAAAGTTATAGTATTTTCACTTAGAGGGCATGTATCACGATTTAATACTTTCATTTATTTTTCATTCCTATTGCTAAAAGGTACAGAAAGTTTTATTTTTTTTGTAATTGAAAATTTCATTATCAGTAGAAGTGCATTTCTGAAATGGTTCGTTTAAACAAAAAGTTCTGTTTTAAGAAGCATTACTGTGTTCTTTGATGCATTTTGGAGCTGTGGGCATTTAAGTGACTTTGCTGTTGCACTGTTCCTGGATAATCAGACTTGTTTTTCATGGCAATAGTAACCTGATCAGGGTCGAGTTGAATATGTAGCCCTGATTCATGTCCTATTGCTACTCCAAACTTCATTCTGTTCACTTGCGCTCACTCTTTTTGTATCTTCTTAAAAATCTTCTCCAGAGAAAATTGGTTAACTTAATTCAAAAATAGGTTCAAAAATTGGTTACTAGAGGTAAATCTGCAGTTTCTGAAGCGGTGTGAGATTAGCAGAGGCTCTCCAGGGTGCTTCTGATGGTGCTGTTGGTTAGATTCCAGCCCTGTTTGAGGTGAGTGCATTTAAATCCATCCCACAGCACTAGGAGGGGCTCCCATTTTATGCTAAGTGTTCTTTTAGCTGTGTGGCTTTCATGATTTCTTTTTAGCCTCTTTACAGGTCTTTGAAATGGGTGGCATTTTCTCCATTTTACAGATGAAGAAAATAAATCTTAGGGAGTTTTACTAACTTGCCTCAGCCCACAGAGTTAGTAGCAAGAGAGGGATTTGAGGCCAGGTCTTTCTGCCTTCAAAATAGGTGTGCTTTGAAACCGCCTCTCCGAGGTTGTAAGGAAAATTGAAGTTCTGTTCACTGTTCTTGATGCCTTACTCATAGAGTCCCAGCTCCTTAGCTTGTCCTGTCTTTATAGGCCTCTGTCCTGCCCAGTCGTCCAGGACTCTTTTACACGCATCCTGTACTTAATCCACGCCTAACATCACACCTTTAATTCTCTCAGGATTTTGCCTTCTCCCTGATCTATCTTCTGTGAGAACCCTATTGGTTCCAACTGTAACACTCTCTGCCTCCTTGCCCCCTACATTAAAAACACATACAAATGTAAATCAAAGAGATGAACCAAAACAGAAGAAACTCAACCTTAATTGTAGTAGCACAAGTTGCTACGATACTGTTGGAAAGTGCCCAGCCTCCATCAGCAGGTGAGTGAATAAGCAAACTGGCAGGTCCATATGGTGAAATGCCTGTCAGCCATCACAGGGAACAAATCATGGATACGTGCAGCAACACGGATTAATCTTAAAAAGCTAGAATCAAATAGGTTCTATTTATGTGAAATTTTAGAACATGAGAAACTACGGTGATAAAAATCATGTTGCCTATGGGAGGGGTGTGGGGATAGACTGCAAAGGGGCACAAGGGGGTGGAACTGTTTTCTCTCTTGTTTTGGGTGCCGGGCATAGGATGCAAACAACTGTCAAAACTCTCTGAACTGAACACTTAGTATTTACCTGTTTTATTTTGTTAGTTAAACCTCGATTTAAAAAATGAAATGAAATCAGGCTAAGGTCCTTTTGCATAATTCTGTCATAGCACTTGTCAGGCAGTTTTGCGAAGTCTTGGTTCTGGGCCTCTTTCCCGCTGGACCGTGGTAGGTGTGGGACTCTTCCCATTTTGTAGCACCAGTGCCTAGCACTTGCCTGACACCTCGTGGTATTGGGGAAGAAGAAATATTCCTCTGCTCTTCTAGGTCTGGCTGGTCTAAGAATTAAGTTGATAGGAGATAGATTAACAGGAGAAAATCAAACAAAATTTTAATAACGTGTACATGGGAGAGACCCAAGAGAAAACTTGCCTGCGTGGCTGAAGTCCTCCCCTTAAATACCATCTTCAGCTAAAGACAGAAGAGGATGTTGGGGGTAGTGGTTTGGGACTTCAAAGGGGAGGAAGGCAATTCCCATGAAGATGGAAAGGCAAAGGTTTGATAAATGTTTGCTGGGCCAGGCAGAGGCAATGGGACACAGAGTGGACTCTGACCTCTAGGCCCTGTTCTTCTGACCACACGTAACCCATATTCTTTGCAGATAACTCTGGAGATTCCTCTGTTCTGGGAACAGTCCATCTATCTGAATTCTTCAGACAGTTAGGGGGAAGGTCAAAGTTTCTTCCTGAGTCTTGTTTGGGCCTTGATTGTTTTCAGCTGGAAAGAATCCACAGGCCAAAGAGACATGTTGGGTTGGCAAATTTTGTTCCTCTACTCTGGGTTCTCAAGAGGTGCTTGTTGAATGCATGGAACGCTACCTTCTGATGAATCCTGGCTCATTAAAAAAAAAGAGTAGGTTTGGAAATAGTGGGGGCCCCAGGAAGAGGTTTAATATGATCTTTAGGTGCCTGGAAACCTAAGCTTCATGGGAGATGTAGTTCAAGCCATTATGAATTTAAGTAGTTACAGAGATTTGCATACAAAAAAATGGAGACTGATTTTGTATATTTTTAGTGGTTTGCTTTGAGTGTTTTAGTCTCTAAACGTCAGGTGATGCCCAAAGTTTAAACTAACATAATTTCTCTAGTCATCTCTCCATTTTTTTAAGGAATAGGTTTGGGCTGGAGCAGATCGCTGAGTCACACCTCTGGCCTTAGGGACCTTGAAAGACCTTCATTATTGAAATAAATTTGAGTTTACAAATTTCATTTCAGCAGCCAGGCAGAGGGACTGAATGCTCAGTTGATTTTTGGCTAATGAGCCACATGGTGGTGCTCTGCTTTCTGGGGGAACCCAGTAGCTTTAAATGGAAAAATTCCCCAGCATTTTAAGTGTCTGCCTGAGTCTGGCGTTTCAGTGTCAGCCACACGTGTTTAAGGTGACACCAGGAGGAGCCAGGAAGGGAAGGTATAAGATATTTTTTAAAAGTATTGTGCAAATTGAGAGGTTCTCAAAGCAAAACTCTCACAATAATGCCTGCTACACAACTCTTCCTTCCATTTGTAAAAAATAATGTATATTCCTTGAAGAAAAATGGAAAGAAAATAGTGATGTTGTAATTGGTATATTGCATGTCCTGGAAACGGTGCATTGTTTGTTTAATGAAAGCACAATCATTTTGTGGCCATGCCATAACTGAGTTGCTCACTTTTCTGTCCTTGGATATTGAGATTATTTCATATTTTTCTATTAATAGGTAATAATTAAATACCTTTATACATTTTGAGTATTTATCAAGCAAGAATTATATTTAGTGGGTTTTTTGGTCATTAGCAGCTTTTTATTGTTACCCTCAATTTACAAATGAGGCAAAGAATTTGTAATTATCTAAAAATTATATGGCCAGAAATTTGTAGAGCCACACATAATAAACAAGAGAGCATGGCATAGAAGAAAGAATGTATTCTTTTTTTTAAATTTATTTTTTATTGAAGTGTAGTTGATTTACAATGTTGTGTTAGTTTCAGGTATATTTAGCGTTGAGATGAATATTTCCTTATGTAAAACGTAGTCTGAATTTGGATTTTCTATAGACTGTATTCTAAAAGCAGGGTGTCATCAGGGATTAAGAGTATAGATTGTGGGGCTTGATCCCAGATTCTCTACTAATCCAATTAGTAGGAAATATAAGTATATAAATTTTATTTTATTTTATTAAAAAAAAATTTTTTTTGCAGTATGCAGGCCTCTCACTGTTGTGGCCTCTCCTGTTGTGGAGCACAGGCTCTGGACGTGCAGGCTCAGCGGCCATGGCTCACGGGCCCAGCCGCTCCACGGCATGTGGGATCTTCCCGGACCGGGGCACGAACCCGTGTCCCCTGCATTGGAGGCGGACTCTCAACCACTGCGCCACCAGGGAAGCCCAAGTATATAAATTTTAGATTAAAAATCTTATATATTAGGAATATTTCTTCTCTATTGATTTTCTTATATTCTCACTTGAAATATTGAACATACTCAGGGAGAAACAGGGACAGGAGAGAAGCAGGTCCCTTACCTTTCTTGCCTTACTGTATTTCTTTTTGACCTTGACCAAATAATGTCCCGTGCCTTAGTTTCCTCCCCTGTGAAGGTGGTGGAGTAATAATAGACCTCCACGGTGAAGATATCAAATGCTTGGGGCAGGGCCTGGCACAGGAAGTGCTGTATAAATATCAGTCATTTTCCATCTATGTCAGAATGCAAGAATATTATGAACATACTAAAGGCTCCTTTATCACTGTTGCCAAATTCCCAAAGATCATACCAGTGGGATCTCTCATCAGCACCACCTCAGGGTGCCTGTTTTCCCACACAGAATCAGCTATTAGCAAAACTTCCTTGTGAGCATCCATCGCCATTGGCACGTGATCATTCAGTTTCTCCTCTTTTCCCTTGGAGCCCTGACTTTCGTTGTATATCATTAATAAAAGTGTGCACTGACTAGCTTCTTATATTTTCTTCTTCTTTTTAGGGACTAGGATAGACACATTGCTTTCTCATTAAAGATGGGTGGAGGGGTCAAGGAAGTGGAAAGTTTGGGACCACTATTCTAACAGTAGATAATAAAGGTACGTAGAGTATTTAAAAATGTTTGGAAGGATCTCTGAGGATCCACTTCTTCAAAATTTGCCTTTGGTTTTCAAGGAAAAAAAGCTGGTGGACAAAGCAAGAGTTCTGCAGAAAGCAGAGGCATGGAAATGATCAACCCAAGGTGATACTCTAGTGGGTAACTTGGCGAGAAGCTCTTTGCTCCTCTGACTTCAGTCAGAGCTATTTTATGTCCGTCTGTGTCATCTGTGATGTTCTGGGTGAGCTCTGGTTGGGAGAATGCAGCCCTGGCTAACTCAGGTTTGAAGGTCTTCTCTGTGCAAGAGGAAGTAAGGCCGAGGGAGAACTCTCCTGGCACCCCAGACATTTAGTCATCTGCCTGCCTCTCCTTTTGCTCATCAGTGCTTCTGGGAGGGATGTGGTGGTGGTGATGGGGTGGTGGCAGAGCCTTTCTGGGATGGGTCGGGTCACCTGGTGTGTGGCTCCTAAAGCCTACCAGGGCATGCTTGGTGATCCTGTAACTAAGGCACGTGTCCCCACGAGCTGTAAATTACATTTGAATAAAGCGAGGGAGGGAGGCACAAGAGGGAGGGGATATGGGGATATATGTGTACATGTAGCTGATTCACTTTGTTATACAGCAGAAACTAACACACCATTGTAAAAAAATTATACTCCGGTAAAGATGTTAAAAAAAAATTAAAAAACAGCCCCCCCCAAAAATGAGGGTGTAATTAGACTAACATTAATTCTGTTTTAACCAGCAGCCCTGCTCTGTTTTAAGTTGAGTTACTGCCATAACTTATGCAGACAAGAGAATAAGGAAGCTTTTCTTTTTAATTGTATCTTCAAGTGTTTCACAGGCCTGGAAAAGTTTGTCCATTTCTACAGACCTTAAAATCCTGACTTTTCTTTCCATTTAGATGAAAAAATAAATAAAAAATCAGTATGGAAAGAAAAAAAAAAAAACCTTGAGCAGGAGGCAGTCTCAGTGTGAAACAAGCCTAGGTTGAAGGTTTCCCCAGGGCTTCAGAGTCTTGTCTTTGGTGATCTCCACCTTCTTATCCCCGCTGCTGACTCACTCTGTGTCTGGCCGGGCTGTTACAGGAGGGAAAATGTTGTGCGTGTGAGTCACCCTATATTTTCATGGACTTGGGAAGTTAGTGTAACACAGACAGAGAACTGCAGAGACTTTCTGTCCTGCACAGTGAATCAGAACGGCAGCAGTCAGCTCGAAGACAGCACTTACCTTCCAACAGTGTAGCTGTAACTGGAAGGTTCTTTATTCTCAGGTGGGAGAAAGATAAAAAGCAGATACTAGGAGTTTTATGTTCAATTCTTGGCCAATCGTGAGAACAGATACCAGTAAATCCTTCTTCAGAGCAGAACCCATAAGCATCTGGTACTGTTGATCCGATCCTGTTGGTCCGCAGCCGCTGTCCTGACAGCGGAGCATGTGATCTGATCATTGATGGGGATGGGGCAGCAGATACACAAAAGGGTGTTTGTGGGAAGGATTTATGGGGTCTATTGTTCTCCATCATCTATGCCTTAGCTTACTTATCACATTCTACCCCTGTGCTATTTCTGGATTCCTGACTATCAGCACAAAACCAGACTGCATTTTGCTCCATGGCAGTTAAACTTCGACCGAGGATGCCCTCCAAGCAGGGTAATTTCTGAGTATTTTCTCAGTTACTGATTCTTCTTTCAGAGACTCTCTAAAGACTCATCCTTTAGTATCCCAGCCTGGACAGCCATCCTCTGAAGAGGTGTCACCAGCTGCCCCTGCTGTTCTTCTCGTGGCCTCTGACTCCTCCCCTTTTCCCACCTCCTCCCCTCCCCGCCCCTCCCCCTTCTCCCTGTCCCTCCCCCTTCTCCCTGTCCGTCCCCTCTTCTTCTTCCTCCCCCCTCTCCCTCCCCCCTCCTCCTCCCTTCCCCCTTCTCCATCCCCCTCCCTCCTCTTCTCCCTTCTGCCCCCAGCAGCCTAAGAACAAGCCTACCCACAGCTGAGGTGTTTCTCTCCATCTTTGGATCTGAGTTGGGGGTGCTCCGGCTGTCTGTCTTTTCCCTGTATCTTCCGTAGAGTCTACCGGAGTATTGAATACATAATTGAATAAAATAACTTGAAACACTTCTTTCCTCACAGTTATTGTTAATAGTAATACACAGATACATCTTCCTTGTAAAAGACTGAAACACTCCGTCTAGAAATAATGCAGAATGAAATGTGAAATTTATGACCCCAACCCCCTCCTCTTTTAGCTTTCACTCTTACGATGAAATGGCTTTCTCAATTTGATGTGCCTCTTTTATGTGTATTTATTATTTTGCATTTTTTCCACTTAACTGTGTATCTTGGAATCTTTTTATGTCACTATGTACAAGTTTTCCCTTATTAATATTCTAGAAGGTGGGTGAAGTATATATAATTCATTCATCTAGCTTCCTATTGACTGACATTTAAGTGGCTTCATATATTTTGCTACAGTAAACATTTTTGTATGCTGATCATATATATGCAAGTGTTTCTTTAGTTTTACTACAGGTAGAATTGTTCATACAGAAAGTTGTATGCATTTTAATTTGTAGTGGATCCTGACAAATTGCCCTCAAAATTTTTTTTGCCATTGTACACATGGGGCTGCCTGTCTCTGCATTAGTTATTGTCATTCTTATAAAATTTTTGCCAGTATGAAATCATTTGCTTCATGTGCATTTCCTGATTGGAAGGCTGGGGGAGCCTTTCCCTGAATCTTTTTCATTCCTTTGAATTGTGTAGTTGGGGAGGGGCTGCCTTTTTTTCTTACTGAATATTAATAGGACTTATTCATCTATTTTGGATATTCTTGGTGTGTATTATATATGTAGCATATATTTTCTTTGTTGCTCATGTTTTTTTTAAACTTCATTTATAGCATCTGCTTTGTCAAATTTGTCAGCCATTATATGTCTAGTTTCTTTTGGGTTTTGTAACTTGTTTTTTTTGTTTGTTTGTTTGTTTTTGCGGTACGCGGGCCTCTCACTATTGTGGCCTCTCCCATTGCGGAGCACAGGCTCCGGACGCGCAGGCTCAGCAGACGGGCCCAGCCGCTCCGCGGCATCTGGGATCTTCCCGGACCTGGGCACGAACCCGTGTCCCCTGCATCGGCAGGCGGACTCTCAACCACTGCGCCACCAGGGAAGCCCTGTAACTTGTTTTGAAACACTTTTTCTACCCAACTATTTATAAAACATAATTTTCTATACTTTCTTATAAATGATTTATTTAGAATTAAAAATTTTTTATTTAAAATTTTTTCTTATTCTCATTTCTAATATTGTATAATTTCCGCATGTACTGCCAGGGAGCATAAATCTGAAGATTTTATTGTACTGTGTTTCTGAGATGTATTGTCAGTTCCATCTCCTTTTTAAGCTGCCTTCATTTCCTTGGCAGAAGGTTTAAGGATTTCTGAAAATGTAAAGAGCTTTTCTATGAAGATTATCATTTAGATATGCAAATAACTCCTTTTTAAATGTGTTTTTTAATGATGCTTAGATCTAGCACAGAAGCAGTAGGTTGATCATGCTCTGATCAAGGAGGGATGATGATAGAAAATAATGTCAATTTCATTTAGATTCAGATCTTAACAAATAATAGTTATAAAAAACAAATGCTAAGAAAATCATCAGCATGGGGAATTTAAATTGATAAAACCAGTAATGAGAAGAGGACAGCCCTAGAGTTTTTGGTGCTGTCATTTCTTGTAGAAGAGAAAAAATTCTGTTTAAGCTAAGAAGAATTGAACCTTGAGAATGGGAGAAGAGAACCTCTCTCCATCAAAATGTTAAAGTGTGTCTTTGCATCATGCAAAAGCCTGAGGTTTGCTGTGGCCAGAAGTAAAGACAGCAGATCTGGAACAGGCTTTCTTATTGGGAGAGCAGCTATAGGCTTGAAGTATTGATATATGGGACTTTGGAGTCATGACTAAGCTAAAGAATTACTGGGAAATAACACTGGTATACTTTCATTCATGATGTTTTGCAACCTTTTATAAAATGATGGATAGATCAATGGCATAATTTTAGTGGAATTGTCCTGAAAAGAGTCTTGCTTTTAAGAAAATGGGGTAGGGGTGGGCGTGGCTATGCTTCAGAGATGTTCAGTTTCTTCCTCTACGTCCGTGGTCCCACAGAAGCAGGGCACACAGACCAATGGGTGAACCGGAAATGGACATCAGCTGTACCTCTGTGCTCATGGGAACATGATGCTTCTGTGGGAATATTTGGGAAGCGTTTTCAACCAAAAGAGGAGCAGGGACTCCCATCTCTTATCCATTGCACCTCCAACCTCCTGTCCCAGTGATGTTGGCCGAGACCACTGTGGGTGAAGGTCCTGTCAAGTGGGCAGGGCTGTTGTTACTGGGATGAGGCCAAGGGGCCCCAGGTGATGAGGGGTGAGGCTCACGGGGGGCCTGAGGGGTGATGATGGCAGCAGGTCTGACCCCTTCTCACCCAGCTCCCTGGTCACAGCTGGACATTGTCTTTCAGTTTTCAGGAGCTAGTCTTCTTACTGATCCCAACTATTTCTTCCAGCCAGTTTTCCTTCTTCTGTAATGAAAGAAATCTTACAGCTTTTCCCCTGTTGTTTTCACTGTATTGTATTACAGAGCTATTTCCCAGCAATAGCGGGGAAATTGCCTAGATCCCCTTTTTCCTTTTCCTTCCATCTTTTTTTCCCACAAAACTCCACCACTTCATCTTTTCTTTTCCCTCCCTCCTTTCCCTTCCCCGCTTCCTCCTTCCATCTTTCTGTTCCTTCCTTCCTTTCTTCTTTTTCTCTCTCTCTTTTCTTAGATAGAGCCTTTTGCCAAGTGTTTCCCAGTCTTCTTCTAAAATTCACACCTGACCTTTATTAATAAATGCAGAAGTCTCGTCCTTATCCTAAATTCTGACCTCCTTGGGAACCATCCTGAGTACCTTCCTCCACTCTCTACAATCACTGATGTGCAGAGTGTGAATTACATCTTTTGTGTATCCCCACTACTGAAGATTCGGCCAAGCCTCAGGTTTTCCTTTCTGTTAACTTATTTTTTAAAAGCTAGTACTTTGTTTTCCGAGTATGAAATTATAATATTGAACATGCTTTTGAAAACTGCATCTTCTCCCCACCCCCTGCACTTAGTAGCTCTGTGATCCCAGGCAAATGTTTTTCGTTGCGGAGCACAGGCTCCGGACGCGCAGGCTCAGCAGCCATGGCTCATGGGCCCAGCCGCTCTGCGGCATGTGGGATCCTCCCGGACCTGGGCACGAACCCGTGTCCCATGCATCGGCAGGCGGACTCTCAACCACTGCGCCACCAGGGAAGCCCTCAGGCACATGTTTAAGCTTCAAGTGCCTCGGGTCCTTCTGTGAGTGGCATGATCCTATTATGGTTGTGTGAGGATGCCATGCCGTCTGTGTTACATGCGTGTAGGTGAAAACAGTACCTGGCACATAGCAAGTGCTCCGTGAGTGTTTGCTATTATTATTACCCTCTTTCAGGGAGATAGGTAGGCTTAGGCTTTTTGGTAGTGGAGGTCAAGGCTCTGAAACAGACAATTGGAAAGGGAGAGAAAGTGAAGGATACTTTAAACTTTTGCAGAAGTTGATATACAGTCTATTTAGAGTAGAGTTAGAAATCATACTTGAATGTTTCAAAGCACATTCAAAGCTACTGTTAATATGGCATTGTCTCTTCCCTCGGCATGATCAAATTGGCTGATTCCCTGTTGCCAAAAATAAGTAGTGATCATTTCCTGTTTGTTGTTTGTGGAGTTACTGTTTGTACAGTTTCTGTTCGGGCAGGTCTGTTTGTGTAAAGTCTCAGGCAAACAGTTGTGCTGGGGACACTTGGTCTGGTGCTTCTTTAGAGCAAGGATTCTCATTTCCTGACATTTTTCTTCATGCTCAAAAGTGAAGTCCTTATAAGCTGGAGACTCCTTGTTTTTCCTGCATTATTAGATTGGGGGCTCTGTTATTTGATGACATAGAAAAGTTCTGTTATTTGATGACATAGAAGAGAAGTGGGTTTTAGAATCAGATTTCAGATCCCACTTAGGCTGTGAAATCTCAGGCTAGTTTCTTCATCTCCCCAAACCTTGTTTGTTACATCTTTAAAATGAAGATGTACCATCCAGGTCAAAGAATCGTTGTGAGATTCATGTGGAAATGTGTGAAGGTGCAGAAAGAAATACCTGATAGTGGTGTTTCCCCTGAAGGAGGTGTGTCTAGCCTATAAAGTTGGGCTTCCTAAACCACCTTCATCTCACACATATCAGGCATGAGTGAAACTAGTTGAGCTAGTTGTTGTTTTGTTTTTTTTATCCCAGGGGTATCCTGCCTGGGGTGTTAGAGGAGGGAATGTGATGAGCTGGTGCAGCAGTGAAATCTAACATCCGATTGGTTTGCCTCGTTGCAAAAAAGTTAGGCAATCAAAACTCTCTTTTTAAGGGATTTCATTTGAACAGCTTTAAGCGTCAAAGGAGAAAGAGATGATTTAGTTTCTTTTTAGTAAGTGTTGTCTGCGTCCCCTGCAAAATAGTGGCGGAGGCTGGCTGGCTTTGCTCATGTTTGTTTAAAAGGGGGAGTGGACTGGTTGTCAGCTTGTGAGTGGGAGTGTCTAGTCAGTGTTTTCCTTTCTACCCAGAAACTTACCAGGACTCTGACACATGAGCTTTGGTATGGAAAGTTTAGGGAGCTGCTGGACCGATTTCCCGTGCAAGGATGGGGCAGGTCCTGAAAGATGATGGCGACTGGAACGCGAGGCTGGTGGGGCTGATGTGCTGCATGGGTCAGTAGCCTACCCGTTATCTCACTTTCGTGCCGCAGGATTGGAGAGGGAAGTTGCAGGACCTGAGTGGGTTCGCACAGCGGGGCTTTAGCAGACTGTGGGGCACCTTCTGGAAATCTGGACAGGCTCCCGTGACAACTCCTGAGGCTCCCTGGACAGAACTTCCCCCTGTTGTTGGGCATAGGATATGCGTTGAAATAATAATAGTTATTTTGTGTGTGATATGAAGTGGGTTTAGCTTTTATTGGAGTTTATTAAAGACCAGTCAGTGTAAGTTGTAATAATTGGTGCTCTTTTTGTACTTTTTTATTTGTTTTTTTTCAAATTCTGTTATTGTTTGCATTCTGTGTCCTTATAGAATGTTCAGCCATGTTGTACTTTACGAGTTGATCGTACATGTATATTTTCACTTAAAACGTACTCTCTAAATGAAATAATTTTCCAAGAGAGGGATGTTATAAAGCTTCATTCAGAAAAATAGATGGATAGTCTGTAAAACCAGTAGGATTAGTTAAAAACTCAGGAGTGATCTTTCCTTTTTGTTGTCTTAGCAGCGTCGCCCTAAATATAAATCTCAGTGTTAGGCAACCCTCATTGAAGTGAAATAAAGAACCATTACGAGACTTGGAAAATTAGATGGTGTCATCAGGAATACTCCCTTTTGAAATAATGTGTATGGAAAGCGGTAAATCACAGTCTCCCCAGGCTTAAAGTCCTGGATTGTAAGTTGCTTTCCTGAAGAAAGTTGAGCGCCTAATGTCCACATTAACTCTTTCCTCATTCTTGTAGCATCGTGGGAAACTTCACGTGTTAAAGAACCTCCCTTGGCGTACTTGAAGGGGAATCATCTAGGTTTATTGAAGTTTAAAAGAAAAGATTAGGTTGTTATTGTTAGAAAACAGTATCAGAATCTATGAATCACGTGTTATTTAGTTCACTTTAGTCTTTGTACCTTAGCCAGTACTTTAGCTGTGGATCATAATCCCGAGGTATGACCTCAGTATTAACCTGCTAAACGTTTAGCTCCCACCTTACATTTTCAGCAGTGCTTTTGAAAAGCTGCTAGCAACAACCACAACAAAACCTCAGTGATCAAAAAAGCCATTTTATGGTTGTATAATTTAAGTGAGTTTCTCATTATTTGATCCTTCGATTGAATCAGCTTTCTTGATCTACCACGTGGCTAAAAAATTAACCATTAAGAGATTAGTTTTTAAGAACCTGTGTTCTATTCTTCATGTTCCTTAAAATATAGGACCGTTTTTTATTAATTTAGAAAGAAGTAAATATATATATATGTACATATATATATTTTTAAAGGACAAATCAGAATTTAATAATCATCAAATATTAATTAGATTGCTTCTAATTTTTCCATCATAAATTATACAATTAACATATCAATGCATATGGCTTTTCACAACCCAAAGAGATATATTTTATTTTTGTAAATGTATTTTTTAATTGAAGTATAGTTGATTTACACTGTGTTAATTTCTGCTGTACAGCAGAGTGATTCAGTTATACATATATATACATTCTTTTTTTAAAATAAATATATTTTATTAACCATTATGTACCAAGAGGAGTTTGTATAATACACATCATATGTTAAATTTAATGGGACAGAGTAAATTTGTTAGAGTTCATATTATTATGCGCTGATTCAATAAATTAATAAAATTTTGGTAGATAGTTATAGGAATGCTTTTCATCTCATATTTCATAACTTGATATGGAAGCTATCTATTCTTGAACAAGAATTTTTAATAGTACATTTTGTTTTTTACTTGACGATTTAACATTAGGGTCCTAGGTTATTAATTGGATGGTATTAATGTGAATATTGCCTAGGAAGTACTCTTTTTTTTTCCCTCACTCTGTTTTCTTTGCTGGAGGTTAGAAAAGCACTGCCGAAATGTGATAGGAGCCCTAGACTTTGTTGAGGAGGTTCCCTTGTTTGCACTCGCTTCTCCGTCCAAAGTCCACAGCTGTCAGGAGGGCCTGGCTCCCCAGCACTATCTGTGATTGGGATGTGCTCAGTACTTCCTTTTGAAAGGAAAGGTGGTAGGATCTTGGGTTAGTGGAAGCAATTCTGGGGGGAATCACGACACTTGAGTTCTAACTAAGCCTCTTTCAATCTGAAATTATGAGATCAGGGTTTCTTTTTTTAAATTAATTTATTTTTATCAAATTATAGTTGATTTACAGTGTTGGGTAATCACAACACAGTTTTTTATATGTAAAACAGAATCACTGTGCTGCACACCTGAAAGAAACTGAATGACTGTGCTGTACACCTTAAACCAACACTACATTGTAAATGTATTGGGTTGGCCAAAAGTTTGTTCGGGTTTTTCCATAACATCCTACGGAAAACCTGAACGAACTTTTTGGCCAACCCAATATTATATCTATTCTTTTTCAGATCCTTTCCCACATAGGTTATTACAGAATATTGAGTAGAGATACAGTAGGTCCTTTTTGTTTATCTATTTTATATATAGTAGTGTGTATATGTTACTCCCAAATTCCTAGTTTATCTCGACCCCCCAACCTTTCCCCTTTGGTAACCATAAGTTTGTTTTCTATGTCTGTGAGTTTATGTCTGTTATAAGTTCATTTGTATCATGTTTTTAGATTCCACATATAAGCTGTATATGATATTTGTCCTTCTCTGTCTGACTTACTGTACTTAATATTAAGATAATCTCTAGGTCCATCCGTGTGACTGCAAATGGCATTATTTCATTCTTTTTTATGGCTGAGTAATATTCATTGTGTATGTGTATCACATCTTCTTTATCCATTCATCTGTCAGTAGACATTTAGGTTGCTTCCATTGTTGGCTACTGTAAACAGTGGTGCTATGAACATAGGGGTGCATGTATCTTTTTCAGTTATGGTATTCTCTGGATATATGTCCGGGAGTGGGATTGCTCGATCATATGGTAGCTCCATATTTAGTTTTTTAAGGAACCTCCATACTGTTCTGCATAGTGGCTGCACCAGTTTAAATTCCCTAATTATTAGGGAAATGCAAATCAAAACTACAGTGAGGTATCATCTCACACAGTCAGAACGGCATCATCAAAAAGTCTACAAATAATAAATGCTGGAGAGGGTGTGGAGGGTTTCTTTTTGATGGAGAAGTCTGCACCAGGGCTGGCTTCTGTCTTGCTAATTAATCTCCTTGCCCTCCTTCCAGCCCCACTTGCCTGTGCTGGACAGGGGTGGCCTTTCTCTCCTTTGTACTGCTTGCATGGTGAGTGCCACATCCTTTGCTCAGCTGGCGTGCTTGTCACACTGCCTTCCTGTCAGGTGCCCTCTCTAGGTGACAGCTCTAGAGAACAAGGGCCAGTGCTCTATCTGTCCAGTCTAGGGGGCCCAGCACTACACAGCACTGGGCTCAAGCAAGGATCTGATGGATGCTGGGATGAGTGAGGGAGGGAAGCTGGGACTAGTAGATTGCTTCTCTTTCTTTGTTCTTGCCTTACGTACTAATTATTTAGGTTCATTCTGACCTCTTTAGGAATAGCAAGTCTGAAAGACATTTACGACATCATTATTACTTTAAGAGATACAGTAATATGTACCACTGTGTCTAAGTATATAAGGAATTATACCTTGTTATCCTGAGTAGGATTGTCCTTTGGGAAACATAATTAATTCACATCATGGGCATTTGTTTGTTGAGTGCATAGAAGCATCATGGCATCTACTGTGGGTAGACAAAGATGACTGAGGTCGAGATCATGCCCCAGAGGGGCCAACAGGGGAATTCATAAGTATTTTGTGGATGATAATGTTGGTTAACAATTATTGATAAAATTGGTCTTGGCGGAGTAGTTATATGCAAAGTGCCTGGGGATTTTATGTTGGGGATCAGGCAAGTTTAATAATTTCAGCATAAATTCTGAGCATTTATATTCAGATTTAGCAAACTTCTGTCTTCTTGGTCAGCTTTTCCAATTTTTAATACCCAAAGTGAAGTCCAGAATGAGACTAGAGGTTTGGGCACTGAAAAGGAATGTGTTATTGGCGGTACAAAATGCAAGGCCCTATTTAGGTGCCTTTTGGGTTCTCCCTGATGGTGATGGGAAGTGGGAAGGGTTTCAAGGGGATACTTTGGAGAAGAAATGCTTGTGAAATACAAGGGAAATTACAGGGTCCCTCCCCTGCCCTTTCATGTTGGCATTAAAGGGTAAGAGAGCTCTCAATAATATGCCATCACTGGGTAGCTTTGCAAAGAATCGAATCTGAACAAGCCTTTGGATTGCTTTACTAAAATTTATTTATCCATTTTTTAAAATCATTGAACATTTATGTTTTTTCCTAAACTTTTATTTTCAAATAATAACACTGATTTATATTCTCATAGATACATTTTGTGCACAACCATGATGATAGTTCTAAGATAAATTTTAGAAGTGGACTTACTGGGAAAGGGTATTAAATATAATAATACCCTTTATTATTATAAAGGGTATAAAATATAATTAAATATATTTTTAAGGCTTTTGATATTTATTGGCAAATTGTCGTAGAGCAGCACTGTCCAGTAGAAATTTTTGTGACAGTGGGAATGTTCTGTATCCGTACCCTGTCCAGCGTTAGTTAGTGCACACTTGAATTGTGACTGGTGTTACCAAGGAACTGAATTGTTAATTTTATTTTATTTTGATTAATTTTGGTTTGAAGTTAAATAGCCACATCTGTGACTAAGGGCTGCAGTATTGACAGTACAGGTCTAGGAGATCTCAAACAAATTACATTTCCACTAGCCATATATATATATATGCATATGCATATCCACAGATATATATAGATATATCTGTTCCCTGTGCCCTCGTCAACATGAATTTTTTTTTCATAAAATCTTGACAACTTGATAGGTGAAAAAGCTTATTTTTATTCTATATTGTTATTTGTTAGTGAGGTTGAGTACCTGTGGGCATTTACTTTTTTTCATTTTTAAAATTAATTTCATTTCATAAAGTTTTAATCATTTTCATTGTCTGCTTTTGCCCAGTTATACATTATGTTCATCTTATTCTTTTTTATTTTTATTTTGTATTAATATTAGTAATCTGTGTCTCAGTTTACAGATGTTTTTCCCAGTTGACATATTTAAGTATTTTTGTTTATGTTTAAATTAGTGTAAAGCACGTAAATACTTTTCATGAATAGGACAAGCATTTTCTTTTTTTCTTCTTTTTTAAAAATTTTATTGGAGTATAGTTGATTTAAAATATTGTGTTAGTTTCAGGTGTACAGCAAAGTGATTCAGTTATACACATACATATATTCATTTTTTCTCAGATTCTTTTCCCACATAGGTTATTACAGAGTATTGAGTAGAGTTCCCTTTGCTATGCAGTAGGTCCTTGCTGGTTATCTGTCTTATATATAGTAATGTGTGTGTGTTAATCCCAAGCTCCTGATTTATCACCCCCCCACCCATGTTTCCCCTTTAGTAACCATAAGTTTGTTTTCAAGATCTGTAAGTCTGTTTCTGTTTTGTAAATAAGTTCATTTGTATATTAAAAAAACTAGATTCCACATAAGAGTGATATCATATGGTATTTGTCTTTCTCTGTCTGACTTACTTCACTTAGTATGATAATCTCTAGGTCCATCCATGTTGCTGCAAATGGCATCATTTCATTCTTTTTTATGGCCGAGTAGTACTGCATTGTATATATATGTACCATGTTTTCTTTATGCATTCTTCTGTTGATGGACATTTAGGTTGTTTTCATGTCTTGACTATTGTAAATAGTGCTGCTGTGAACATTGGGGTGCATGTGTCTTTTCGAATTACGCTTTTCTTCGGACATATGCCCGGGAGTGGGATTGCTGGATCATAGCATTTTCAAAGAAACTTTCGTTCCATTTAAAGTAGTTTATGGGGCTCAGGGATGAAGAATGAGAAGAGAAAGAGATGAAGAGAGCGAGGCCTATCTGCCCCTAGGGAAAGGATGGAGATGTGGACCAGGGGTGGGAAAAGAAAGAGGACCACGGGGAGAAAGAAGAGCTGGCCCCAGATGTAGAGTGGAGGGAGGAGGACACAGGAGAGTGGGGTTTGCTGCCTGGGAGCAGGACGGGGAGGGAGTATGGCTTCCAGCATCCTCTCTAGATGTTGGAGATTAGGATTTCTTTGAAATAATAACTTGATGAACCGGAATGTTCCAGTGCTCTTCCTCCTACACCATAAGACCTCCCCTCACCCTTCTCTGCACCGTGTCTAGTAACCAGGACAGTATCACTCTCTATGGCAAGGATCTAGTGGGGCGTTTTGTTGTTACCAGATCGTTCAACACAGGGAATCTAGGAGAAAAGCAGCATGGTTCGTGATTAAACCAGTGTCCACTTCCAGCCAGAGGACCTGAATTCAGTCCTGCCTTTTATCACAGCTTTAAGTCTTTTTCTGGATAATCGTCGACAAGTCCTTTGACCTCTCGACATCCTGGTTTCCTCTTATGTGAGATGGGAGTGACACTGCCTCCCTTCCCTGTTGTGGCCATGAAGACCAGCTGGGATGTAATCTGTGGTCAGGTGCTTTGGGAAGTTCATGCAGGGGCTCAGTGGAGGCTGGTGGTGGCGGTGGAGGTGAGAGGACTTCCTGGTGGTGGCGGCGGTGGGGATGATGCAGCAGAGCGTGTGGAAGGCAGTGCTGGCAAACGCCACACTGGGAAGAGGCCAATCTTTCTCACAGGTAGTGTCAAGGTGCCAAAACTTACCAAGAAAATTCAAGTGCACCAAACAGTACTTTTTGAACACCTTACTCTTCTTTATTTGCATAGTGATAATGAAAGTCTCCTATTCATAGATTTTTACCAACCTTCTTTTATATCTTTTTTCCCCCTTCCAGATGAACGGGACAAAGTTCAGAAGAAAACATTCACAAAATGGATAAATCAGCATCTCATGAAGGTCAGTGTATATTTCTTTTGCATCTTGGAATTGTTTTGCAGGTTTTAATTTATTGTGCAGTACTTGGTTATATGGCTGTGAAGTACAGCTTTTCCGTATCAAGTGGGAAGTTTCAGTTCTAGAGCATTTCACATGCATTTCAGGCATCTGTTACTATTTGGTATATGGCCTGTGGGTCATGATGGGGGTGGTAGATGAGTGCCCAGTGATTGCAGTGTCTTCTGTGACATGAGTAAAACCTCTTATTATTGGACTCTAAAAAATCTCAGCAGGTTAAGAAATATGTAAATATTTACGTGTTAGGGCATCGAAAAACTGCAGTTCTCAGTAATGTTTTTTCCTCTCAAGATTCCAAGCAAGTTCTGGCATCAGATTTATGCAGATGGAAGAAAGTTAGGTGGGACTAAGGATGGTTTATTTAAAAAAAAAAAAAAGGGACTACCCTGGTGATCCAGTGGTTGAGACTTTGCCTTCCATTGCAGGGGGCGGCGGGTTCGATTCCTGGTCAGGGAGCTAAGATCCCACATGCCTTGTGGCCAAAAAACCAAAACATAAAACAGAAGCAATATTGTAACAAATTCAATAAAAGACTTTAAAAATGGTCCACATCAAAAAAAGATCTTTAAAAACAAGATAAAAAGGACGGATTACAGACAGAAGTCTAGACAAATCAGTTTATCTCTTGTATTTAGTATGACCCAGAGATTGGTGCTTATGTGTATGTTTCTCTGTGAAGCAGTTAATAGTTGTGGTTCTTAAATTAATATTTATTTGTGTGCCATGGGTCACTTTGAGAATCTGATGTAAGCTCTTCCAAAAAATACACATGTGCACAACGTTTGCATACAATTTCATGGAGTTATTGGGTCCCAATTCCAGTAGAATTATTGGATCGGTGGGACCCAAAATAACTCCATAAATCTCAGCTAAAGAGCCCATGGGATTTCACAATTAACTCTTAGTCACTTTCTTCCCCTTTTATGGACAGTCCTGAAGTCGGAGAGAAGGTAATATTTTAAATCTGTTGTTTGGGACTTGGAAAGAGTTTTCTCGCATAGAAACATTATGTTAATGTGGTTATATCCCTAAGCTATCCTACAGATCCTATTCAAACCATCATGTACCCTAGGGGGATGGTGCCAGTACTGTAATAGCATTTAATAACCTTCTCTAAAAGCGATTCTTATTTCAGGGAGCATATCAGATTACCTGAGAGAAGTTTTAGTCCCCTCTCTCTCATCACCCATGGACAGAATCCTTTTCCCAAATCTGTTACATCCTTCTGGGGGGCCATGTCATTCACCCCCCAACTGAGACTCACTTCCGTAAGGATTTCTGTTACTACTGGGATTTCTGTTACTAATCCTCCGATGTGTTGGCTGGAGATGAAAGGTGGAGACCCTCTGCTTTATGATGCTCTCGTGAGGCAGTGTCTTGTGAATTCTGAGGAAGGTATCACACCAGCAGTTTACCTGCCCTCCCCCAATCTTTTGTGTCCCACGCGCTCCGTGTAAGCAGGACTCTGCTACAGGCTAGGGCAGAGGTGGGCTGATGTGAGGGTTGCATTGTGGAACGTTGGAGCTGAAGGCTCTGACAGGACTTCCCCATCTCTGAGCTGAGTCCAGGGGGAGCGAGGTTTTGGATGAAGAGATGCCCCTTTGGTGCCTCCTGCCCTGGCAGTCTTTGTGGCTGTGGCCATCTGGGGGTGGCACGTCGGGGACACAGAGGGCTTCCCCGTGTCTTTGGGAGTGTAAGTCACAGTGTTGGCAGTGGAGGGTAGAAACCCATGAGGATGACTCCTGTGGGAACGCAGCACTGGTACAAGACGGATGTTCCTTGGGGACCTACTGGGTACTGGGCGTGTTGGGCTGGGCCACTCACCTTACGAGCAGCGTGTAAATTGGATGAATGCGTGTAAGGAAGCTGCCTTTGCTCAAAATTCAAAACACTAGTTGAGCTTTTTGAGGACAGGTCTGCATTATCCACTCCTAGGGCGCATCATGGGGCCTGGCAAGAGTGTTCTCACCATGTGTAACGCCCATGGCAAGTTTTAAATCACTTAATCCTCCAACAACCCTCCAAGGTGGTTTAATTTAGTGATTAGGCCCACAAAGCCAGCACAGTCAGACAGCAAGGGTTCAAATCCTGATTTACTTGGAGTATGTGACCTCTTTTTTTGATAAAATGACACATCTAGGAGATTTTAGGCTTACTTCTGCTGCAACCCAGTAAGAAATAGGAAAATAAGTATTTTATGTACAACAGCCATTAGATAGATGCCAGTCTAACTAATTAGGGTTATAATCAAACTAGCTTATTTCTTGAAGTAGGGCAGAATTTAAAATTCACTCTTACTGAAAAATTGTGCATCGAAATTTCTGACCCAAAACTCACATATGTGAGAACATAGGTTTTTTTTGTTTGTTTGTTTGTTTTAACATTTATTCTTTTATGTCTGGAAGCTAGAGCATTACCCTCAAGTGAAGAAAACTCATCAGATATCCCTAAACGTTTTGGGGCACCAGGCTCTTCAGGTTTGTGTTGTGAGTTGACCAGAGAAAGGCCAGATTTCGTGTCATCTTTTCCACGTTTCACCTACATGATGATAAGAGGAATGTTGGATACTGTCGCTGGTGGGGGCCATTTGGTTGTAACCCAATTAGTAGGAAATGCAAAGTAAGTAAATGGATTTTAGATTAGAAATCTCTATATTAGAAAGAAATATTTCTTCTGTGTTGATCTTCTTATATTCTTCCCTTGAAATATTGAACATATTCAGGGAGAAACAGGGACAGGAGAGAAGCAGATCTCTTACCTTTCTTGCCTTACCTTATTCCCTTGCAATGAATGAAAGTATGTTATTTGAAGAGTTTTTCATAAAATTAGTTTATGTTATATAAATGTTAAGGGAAAGGGTGACCATGAAGAACGAGTCAGCAAAATGAAGGAAAAATTGATGGGTAAAGAGAGAAAAAAAGTGGGAATAAAATCATTTAGATAATATTTGAGTAGTTTTATGTGTGTACTCACTCTGTTTTGTCATTTTAACTGTAGACCTTCCCCTTAAACAATGGGGAAGGGAGGGGGAAAGGGGGTTAGAAGAGAAAAGAGAAGAAGGAGTGGAGGAGGTTAAAGGGGGAAAAGAGGGGAAGGATGCCTACCTTGTGCCCTGTGCTGCCCCCCATAGCCCGGGAGTTGTATGCTGGGACCAAGTTCTGGAGACTCTGCCCTGGGCTTATTAGCTGCCTGGACTGCTGACGCAGGCCAGAGTGTGCTCCCCATCTTTTGAAATAATTCTTAAAATTTTTGACCTTTCTAAGTGATTATTTTATGTGTTTATTGTGGTTTAATATTATTTAATTATTTTACCCAAGTTGTGGCTCCAAGGAGATCTGTTGTTAGTAGTTCTGCTCCTTTGGGCAGTGAGGTGATTGAGAGCTTAGTTCCACAACAGACCTTCTTCACTGGATTTTCCTTTTCATTTGATAAATAGTATATTTTGTCTTTGAAAGAAGACTCTCCTACAATGTTGTCAGTCTGGGAGATGTAAGGCAAAGATGGAAGGTAGACAGCTCTGCACTTTATTATTGGTGTGACCGTAACCTTTTTCGCCCTTATCTGTAAATAGTGGATTAGTGTGAGGATTTGATGAGATCGTCCATCTGAGCATAAAGTATGGTGCTTGGCAGATTGTCAGCACTCAGTCAGTGAGAGCTGGTGGAAGAGTGGGCTGACATGGATGGCTGCAAACCAAATGGTAAAGCAGGGGCGGGGTGCCTCTCGTGCCCTGCTACCTGCCTTATCCAAATCTCTTCTTTACCTCAAGTACTTTCCCTCTTAGTACATCTGTTTTAGAAAAAGCTAGGGTCTGGGGGTCAGAATCTGTGGGGGAGATAGTTTGGCCGTTTTGCCTTGGAGTCCTGCTGGGTCACTTGAGCCGCACCCTCTCTACACACCCCTCCCTTGTGGTCTGTGGGTTGATCTTGGGGGCCCAAAGGCCTGTTTTGCTCTTCTCCCACATACTCCCCTCGCAGAAAAGGTGTCTGTGAAGACTCAGCACACTCCTGGTCCTCGGTTGTACCTTCACTTGGACTTGCGCTTGGAGGATAGCTTTCGAATTGTCCAGTTTGCTTCCCTGATTTAAGGGAGGGGGCACCCGCCACAGCCCCTCCTGGTTTAGCTGCATCAGAAGCCACATAGCGAGAGCAGGACTTGGCTGGGGGCCCAGGTCAGCCCTGGGCTCCTTGGTGCACTGGGGCGTTTTGCAGATGCCAGCGGGTTCCCCTTGACTGTTAGACTGTTTACTTTTCTCCACTTTATACTTTCAGGTATTTGCTAGTTAATCCCCGTGATTTAGGAAGTTAGGATTTATGCAGCAGTAAACTAGCGTATACCCAGTGCCCAGGGTATTGACCTTCTAGCAAGGTCAATTTTTAAAAGTTTATGTGACTGAGAAAAGTAAACATCGTGGAGCTTTTAGATGATTGCTTAAGTTACTATTATATCCGTATGTGTAAACACTGTTTCCTTAAAATACTTGGTTAGGATTTTTTAATATAGCTTTTTCTCCAGAAAAAAATTAATATAGACTTATATTTATCAGAGCTAAAATTACATTTGTTTAAACAGTTTGCTTAATTAAAACTCATGTTTGTTGGTGAGCAGACGTCTTTGGCTTTTTTCCAGATGTATCTAAATTTTAGTGCTCTGGTATTTCAGTTGTATGACTAAGCCTGTCCCTATTTAAACTGATTGTTCTGGCAAGAATGTTCTCCTTTTGATTCATCATTCTGCAAAATATATTTAAGGATGAAGCCCAGTTAACACATCACATCTGCTGCCTCTACAAGATTCTTCCCATGCTGAATATATTGGATTGTTTACCTTGCAAGTTATGATCTCTAGGTAAACTATGGTTGTCAGAAACAATTATGTATTATTCTTTAGCATAATTTAAATTATAGTACTAAAACATGAGTTGGTTGTTATTGAAAATACCTGTGACTTCAGTTAGCTAAATTTTACCCAGAGAGTTGTTCTAAAGTATAAAATTGTTGGCCTTCTTCTATTATTTACAGTATTTATTTATGCCCATTCTACCTATGGCACTTTATAAACTAGAGGGTCTTAGGTCACTATTTAATTTTTGTTATTCCTGATCACATGCAGTTCTGTCTTGCTGTCTAGAAACTGATGAGTATATATAACAGATGGCACCCAGATCTAAGTACCAATGATGTAGCTTTTGCCTTGCTCTGAGGAAACAAGAAGAAAGGAAGCTCTTTATTTTCTGAAGCACTTTAAAGATCAGAAGATTCCTTTTTAACTCATTGTTTGCCTGGGCCCAGAATTAGAACTTGAGCTGTGAATGAGAGGCTGCATTGAAGAGGAATAAAAATTTAAGGGGATGAAAAATTTTTGCAAGATTGAAGTCTGGAGAATTCATATAATGTGCTTTACTTGTGTTGGATCCATCTAAATAACCGTTCATGGTGGAAATATATTCTTCAGCACCGGTTAGCTGTACTGTAAATGTATTAATTAACATTGTGTAATTGGATGTTTGGTCTGAGTTTTACTTTATTGATACATAAATGCATTTGGAGAGGAAGAGGCCCTGGATTCCATATTGAACCACACCCTCTTAGTAACCTGCTTGGTTACCACCTGTGAGATACCCAACTGATGATTACACTTTTATCTCTGTTCCATCTTGTCTTTGGAAAGCTTGATTTACTTACAGCATAGACATCCTTTGCACACATTGTAAAGGCAATGACTTCATGGCCCTGCTGAATCAATCACACTGTTCTTTGTTTTGTGATTTGGTGGCTGGGAGGAAGTGTAAATCCCCAAGCTGAGAACACAGTGATAACTTTTAGGGAATAGGAAGAAATCTCTATTTGCTCTGTGTTCTCGACCATTGCATACTTCTTGAGTAATTTTACCATTTGTGGGCACAGGTGAGAGAGGAAAATTTTTGAAGCATCGACTTTTAAAGGGCTAATGAAAAATACCTTTTCTGAAAGTATAATGCAGGTTGTGGTTCTTAAAATTGGCAAATAAAGTATTTTTTCGAGACCTTAGACTTATACACGTGATTCTTAAACTTTAGCTGCATCAGAGCCACTTGGAGGGCTTGTTAAAATAGATGGTTGGGCCCCAGCCCAAGGCTTCATATTCACTGGATCTGGGGTGGGGCCTGAAAATTTCCCATTCTAATAAGTTCCAGGAAGTTGGGTTTCTAACAAAAAGCTGATGCTGCTTAGCTGGGGCCACACTATGAGAGCACCTGTCATAGATAAAATGATAAATATTGTAATGAACCATCAGTTTCATTTGATATAACCAACAAATATTCTGATAATGTTTAAAAAATAGTAGTAGCTATTGCACCTCTACTGTAGGCTATGTTTATTAATTAATAATAAGTTTAAAAATTAATTTATATTTACAATATTAATACTATTACTACTAATAGCTGCTAATATTATTTGAGAGCAAACCACATGCCAGGCTGTCACTTTCACGTCTTAATGTATTTCTCACAACAGTTCATATGGACAGGACCTATTTTTTTAAATTTATTTAATTGAAGTATAGTTGATTTATAATGTTATGTTAATTTTTGCTGTACAGCAAAGTGATTCAGTTTTATATATATATACACACACACACACACAACCATACATTCTTTTCATATTCTTTTCCATTAAGGTTTATCACAGGATATTGAATATAGTTCCCTGTGCTCTACAGTAGGACCTTGTTGTTTATCCATCCTATATATAATACTTTGCATCTGCTAATCCCAAACTCCCAATCCATCCCTCCCCCACTCCTCTCCCTCTTGGCAACCGTGAGTCTGTTTCTGTTTTGTAAATAAATTTATTTGTGTCATATTTTAGATTCCACATAAAGTGATATCGTATGATATTTGTCTTTGTCTGATTTACATCACTTAGTATGATCATCTCTAGGTCCATCCATGTAGCTGCAAATGGCATTATTTCATTATTTTTTTTATAGTTGAGTAGTATTCCCTTGTATATATGTACCACATCTTCTTTATCTATTCATCTGGATCCTGACTGTTCTTAATCCCCACGTTACAGATGATGAAACTGATGCCCAGAGAGGTTCCATAATTTCCCCGGGTCACGTAGCTAATAATTCTCAGGATGTATATGGAAAATAAGGCTAAGAGAGAGTACACCTGTCTGAGGAGGAAGGGAGGATGACACCCTAGTCTGGCTGTTTCTGGATCTTGTTCTCTCTCTACTGCACTAAATTTTTAAGGATGAATTTAGTGATCAAAGCTAAAGGGGGAAGCTGAGCTTATGACGTGACGTTTAAATTATTTCTGTTGTGGTGTAAGAGATAGTGTACGTACTAGAGGAAGGGTTGAAAGCTTTTGGAGGAAATGTCTGGTTTAAAGCCTCGAAGTGTAGAATATAGAAGCAAATCAGGTTTTTGTAAATGTGAAAAAATAGTTGACTTGGTAATCTTGACAACTTCAAGATTGTAAGAGATAACATACAGGAGTGTGAAGTCACCTGCTAGTATGTAGGTGACTAGTAGCTTGGGATTGAGAAACTCTGAATATCTTCTCATCATGAAGGATAACAATTTCTTTGTGATAAAATTCCTCATCAATAAAAAAAGGTCCAGAATAACACTCAGTTCACTTTCAGCAGGGCTGTGTTGAACTTTGGTATAAGCAGGGCTGTATCTGAAATACAGTTTAGAAAGTACTGTTTTCATGCAGCTTCCTGTTTTGTTGGAGGCATTAAATACATTTGTGTAAAACCATTACCAGTTATGCCAGGCAGCATAGGATGAAGTGCCAGAATGAGTAGGAGACAGTAAGCGTTTTACGAGATCAGAGCCAGGAGACTTGGGCGGCCCTGAGTAGTCAGGGACTGTGACAGGGTAGGGACGTTGGCTTAAGCTGGGTGCAGAGGAGGGGATGGGCTGGGGCCATGTGCCGTGCGCCTGATGTACTGGACCACTAGGGTTTGCTGGAAGGAGACCAGGTTGGATAGAAATGGTGAAGCCACACCTGAAACTAACACAACATTGTCAGTCGACTATGTTTCAGTAAAAATTAAAAAAAAAAAAGAAAGAAAGAAATGGTGAAGCCAGGTAAGAAGCAGATGTGATGGGTTAGCCAAGGATGTCATTGGAAGTTTTTGAGGACACAAGCAACTGGCATTTTAGGAAGAACTGTGAATTTCACACATAGGCATTAAGGAACTGGAAGTAACTATATTGAGAATTCTATGAAGGGACTGACTGTGTTTGCTGAATGAGGGAACCTACAGGGAGGGGACTACAGGGGCCTCTGTCTTAGTTCTTTCCTTTGTTTTGTAGCAGGTACTCAGATGGAGTTGGAGAATGCCTGCTGATCAGACTATAGGTTGGAAGGATACTTAGTGTAATAAATAGATCAAGAAAGCTGGACCTCTAGTCTCATCAAAAAGACAGAACTTAATGGTGGACAATGTAAAGTTCTGCTCAAAGATTGAAAAATTTCCCTGTAGGACACAGAAGGTCTGGTGGGGCAGCGATTCATGCAATCAGAGCTGGGGGGTCCTGCTGACTGCAGATTGACAACAGTGATGCACCTGCATGCAGTCTCAGGCCGTCTTAGCAGAGCTGAATATGCTCTGGTCAGCCCACATCCAGGGTGTTTTGTTCAGGTCATGACAGTGAGTTTTAAGGGACAGTCAAAAGGAAAGTGACCACAGGAGGCAACCATGATGGTAAGCGTCTGGAAACCATCTCTCGGATGAGGGATGACAGAGACAAGTTGGGAAGGTGGCTTTGAGAAGAGAGGATTACAGAGAAATGTGTTTTCAGATATTGACAGGGTAGTCATATAAGAAAGAGTGCAGTTTGGGGTTTCTTTGATCCAAAGATCATGAATACTTTCAAGTTTGAAGATTTAAATTCAGTATAAAACCTCTCTCTAAACATCCGCAGTGCCCAGTAATAGGCATTCAGTTAAGTGTTTTTTGATCTAAGGATATATTATTAGTTTCTGATGGCTGCTGTAACAAATTACACACACTCGGTGACTTAGAGCAATGAAACCTATGCTCTCACAGTTCTGGAGGGTAGAAGTCTGAAATCAGTTTTTCTGGGCTGAAATCAAGGTGTTAGCAAAGCCATGCTCCCCCCAGAAGCTCTCGGGGAGAATTCCATCCTTGTTTCTTTCAGGGTCTGGTGGCTCCAGCATTCCCTGACTTGTGGCCACACCATTCTAGTCTGCCTCCGCGGTCACAGCGCCTCCTCCTGGTCTATGTGTGTCAGGTTCCCAGTACCTCTCTCTTTTTTTATTTTTATTTATTTATTTATTTTATTTTATCTTATTTTTGGCTGCATTGGGTCTTTTTCGCTGCGCGGGCTTTCTCTAGTTGTGGCAAGCGGGGGCTACTCTTCGTTGCGGTGCGCGGGCTTCTCATTGTCGTGGCTTCTCTTGTTGCAGAGCATGGGCTCTAGGCGCGTGGGCTCAGTAGTTGTGGCATGCGGGCTCTAGAGCTCAGGCTCAGTAGTTGTGGCGCACGGGCTTAGTTGCTCTGCAGCATGTGGCATCTTCCCGGACCAGGACTTGAACCCGTGTCCCCTGCATTGGCAGGCAGATTCTTAACCACTGCACCACCAAGGAAACCCTCCAGTGCCTCTCTTTTATAAGGACGCTTGGAATTGGATTTTGGGCTCACTGGGATAATCCAGGATAATCTTCCCATTACAAAATTCTTAACACATCTGCAAAGACTCTTTTCCAAATAAGACAACATTCAGTTTCCAGGGATTAGGACCTGATATCTTTGGGGCCACGATCATCCTATTACATATGAACTATTAAAACTGCCTGGTGTGAAGTCAACCATGGTTTCATGGGACAGGCACTCCCCAGCCGTTACGAAATTTCCACCAAAATCCTGTGGAGACATAGTTAGAGTCTATCAGAGATGGAACAGAAATGGTTCATGCATTGGTTGGAGGGTGGACTAGGTGGTGTCAAAGATGCTTTCCAAGCAGACCAAGATGATATAATCATATCATTTGTTTAGAGCAGTGGTCCCCCACCTTTTCGGCACCAGGGACTGGTTTCTCAGAAGACAAGTTTTCCACGGTCGGGGGGATGGGGGGATGTTTCAGGCCGTAATGGGAGTGATGGGGAGTGATGGGGAGAGGCAGATGGAGCTTCGCTCCCTCGCCTGCCTCTCACCTCCTGCTTTGTGGCCTGGTTCCTAACAGGCCGCAGACCGGTACCCGTTGGGGATCCCTGGTTTAGAGGACAAGATGTGCGAAATACTAATTAACAGAGATAGACCAGAGATTTATTTTTATATTTTTAAATTGTTGGAAATAATTTTATGCTTTAACAAGTTGTAAAAGTAAAAATAGTACAAGGAACCCTGCCCTGGTATGCTCTTTACCCAGATTGACTCTTGTTGACATTTACCCTGTTTTCTGTATCATGACCCCGACACGGTGTGCATGTGTGTGTGTGTGTGTGTGTGTGTGTGTGTGTGTGTACTTTTTTATCTGAACCATGTGGGGGTAAGTTCTATACCCCATGGCCCTTTCCCCCTCAATACTTCAGCATTTCCCAAGAGTAGGGATGTTTTTTCATAACCACACATTTACCCACTTCATAAAGCTATGCTGCTTTACAGTCTGTTTTCTATGCCACAGTTTTGTGGTTGGTCCTTTACACCATTTCCCCAGGACAGCGTCCAGGTCATGGTCAGCGTTGTATTTAGTTGTCATGTCTCTTCATTCTGCTTTAACTGGGAACAGTTTCACAGCCCTTTTACAGACTTTTATGACATGAGCATTTTTGAAGACTACAGAGCAGGGGTTTATTTATACAGAATGGAAGATGAGTTAATAGTAAAATATATTTTGAACTTAAATCTATTTTATGACAAGAAGACAAACCTTTTTTTCCCAGGGAGAGTCATTTAAGTAGTTACAAGTGATTTTAGTGTTTTTTTGATATAGTAGTGAATTACCTTTTCAAATTAAGAACACCAAAATTTGACTAATTTCATCAGATAACTTTAGTTCCATCTTGTGGTCAATTATAATTTTTCTTCTTCTTGATTTTCTTATTGTTATTATTATTACTTGTGCTCCCAACACTGCCATTTTAAATGTTTAGGCTGTGCACGTGCTGGACGGGATGCATAACGTGGGTTGTCTGGTTGAATCCTTGTTTAACCAGTGACATTTGGGAAGCTCAGGGAACACCGTTAACCTGCCCAGCGTGAAGGGGCTGGAATGTGGCAGAGCTGAGGGTCAGTCCTTGGTCCTTCTGGGGCCACAGAAAAACTCTGTCATCCTGCCCCATTTTGCCTCAGTAGAGTCACAGGGCTAAAGAATGATCAAGAAATGAAGACACAGAAGTAGGGGTAAAGCACTATGCTGAGGTACGTTGCTGCTTTCCTCAGTTCTCATCTCTCCCAGCATTACTTCAAGTCTTTGCCATGATGGTTCAGCCATAAATTTTTATTTGCATTCTTCTCTAATCAATACACTTTGCAAGAATTTAGAGATATAGATTAAAATATATGAAAAAGCCAAGCAGCATTCCTGAAGGTGACAGTTTAATCAGAGAAGGGCACTTGACTAAGGCATTTTTCAAAGAAAAAATTACACTTTGATCAGCAGTGCTGACACCTCCTAAGTCATGTTATATAGGGCTTTAACTCAGCGCACGCATTCTTTTTTTTTTTTTTTTTTGCGGTACGCGGGCCTCTCACCGTTGGGGCCTCTCCCGTTGCAGAGCACAGGCTCCGGACGCGCAGGCTCAGCGGCCATGGCTCACGGGCCTAGCCACTCTGCGGCATGTGGGATCTTCCCGGACCGGGACACGAACCCGTGTCCCCTGCATCGGCAGACGGACTCTCAACCACTGCGCCACCAGGGAAGCCCCAGTGCACGCATTCTGTAGTGGGTGGATTTCAGCAGAAGACTTGGCTTGTTGTTTATACTGGACTCCAAGCCGCATGAGGACAGCCCTGTGTTTGTCTCACTAAACAGGGCTTCTCAGCCCCAGTGCAGTGCCTGATACACTGTTTCCCTCAGATCCCTGAGGAATTTTTTGCTGCATGAGTGAATCTGAAACCAGATGAAACTTTCCCTCCCTAGTTTATAATACAGAACTGTGACTACTGTGATGGGAAAGTAAAAAGTGTTGCTTTGTTGGGAGTGAGATAAAAGTTAGTCTGGAAGAAAAATAAACCTGTGATGACTTCCTTCTTTTAAAGCTGAAGATACCTATTGGGCTACAGGGACAGAAACTGAGGCCCCAAGTCAAACAGGAGTATCGTCAGCACCATGTTTTGATCATCCTTCTGAGGCCTCTGCTTGTTTTTTCCATGGCACAATTCAGTTTCTCCATTCGTGTTGGTGGTAGGAAGTTTACTCATATTAATAGATGAGATTAATGTATTTATCTAAGGTTAAATACATATAAATAAATAAATACATATAACAAAAATATAATATAATAAAAATAAATTAAATACATATGAATAAATAGGAATACACATAATAAAAGTATAATATAAAAATAAATTAAAGGCATATAAATAAATAAGTAAAAAAATAAATTAGCTTTGCCATACTTACCCACCGCTATTTTCCTCAGTTCAGAATTTAGCAGGTATTGGCTAGAGCTAGATTTTCCTCACTTGGGAATTCTCTAATAATATACTGATAATATTAGTAGATTCTCTGTAGCCTTATTGCAGGTAGGGAAGGAAGAAGAAATCTTTTCCTTCTACGCTTCTACGTTCTTGGTTGGGCTGTAGAACAAAAGACAGATTAATAAGAGAAAAGCATACAGATGTATTTCATAAGAGTTTTGTGTGATCCAGGAACCTTCATGAGGAAATGAAGACCCGAAGAAACCGTTAAACCTGAGTGTTTTTAACACTAGATTTGATGCAGGGTAGAGGGTCCTGGGAAAATGTGACAGGACAGAAGGGTGTGAGCTGAGAGTAATAAACTGGGGAAGCTTAGGAAGGCCTGTCTGTTCAGATTCTTGTCACCTGCAGAGATAAGGATGTTCCTTTCCTCCAGGTACAGGGAGGGCACCTCTCACATGAGGGTCTCATGACCTGCTCAGAGGAGAGGGGGGTGGGGGGAATGACAGAGCCCTGCCAGCACCTGCTGTTTCCCAGCTCCTTCAGCTTAAAGAAAACATTCAGTCTGTCCAGGTGCCCTGTTTGGGGTAGTGTATCCTGAGCCCTGTCATGCAGGTGTGGCTAGGTTTCTTTGAAGGTTATCTAAGATGCTCCTTTCCATAGAATCTAACAGAAAGCCCTGTTTCCGGGCCCTGGTCAGTGTTTGCTGTGCTGCAAACCTGAGGGAAGATTCAGAAACTGGTTTAAAAGGGGCTGATAAGGAAGAGAAGTAGGAGGCAGAAACCAGTGATGAGAGAGCGCAGAGGGGCTGTGCTCTGCAGGGTGGGTAGGGGAGAACTTGACACAGAAAGTGGTCGGGGTGTCAGGGGCTGCGATGGGTCACATTGGTCTGGCCTAGGAGGTTGGAAACAGTTGCCTATATAATACAGTCATTTGATCAGAAGCCCTTGGAGCTGGGAAGACTATTGTGTACGTCTAAAAGTGCTAAACTAAATGCCGATGACCTGGGCTGTGGATTCACAGTGCTAACGTATTCTGACACTGATGTCGGCTTAAAGAATTTCTTTTTTTCCCTTCTTCCAGTTTTATTGAGATATAATTGACGTACAGCCCTGTATAAGTTTAAGGTGTGCAGCACAATGATTTGACTTGCATACATCATGAAATAATGATCACAATAAGTTTAGTGAACATCCATTGAATCATACAGATATAAAATAAAAGGAAAAAAATTTTTTCTTATGATGAAAAGTCTTAGGATTCACTCTTAACAATTTTCATATATAACATACAGCAGTGTTAATTACGTTAATCATGTTGTACTTTACATGCCTAGTATTTGAGAGTTTTGTTTAATTGAGATGATTGACGTGTGGTCATAGGCTCAGTTCAGTGCAGGTTTTTAACTGTTCTTTTATCTGTTAAGGATTCACGTGTGTATTAAAGCTACACCACCCTAAGTGATCATGAAGGGTATAAAGCTGGTAACAGCTGTGGAATCTAACAAACCTAAGTTTAAAGATGCACAAATTTGGTCAAGTAATATGACTTTTTTTTTTTTTGCATACGCGGGCCTCTCACTGTTGTGGCCTCTCCCGTTGCGGAGCACAGGCTCCGGACGCGCAGGCTCAGCGGCCATGGCTCACGGGCCCAGCCGCCGCGGCATATGGGATCTTCCCAGACCGGGGCACGAACCTGTGTCCCCTGCATCGGCAGGCGAACTCTCAACCACTGCGCCACCAGGGAAGCCCTAATATGACATTTTTAAGGCTCTGTGTCCTTAGTTGTAAATTAGTTATTTACATTTACCTGACAGGTCAACTCAATTACTTTATAATCTTGAAAGTACAAATATACGGACAAATATCTCTCTTATTGATGATTTCCCTGAGTCTTCACGTGCTCTTGTCACTTCACTTGAATAGTTCCCCTCAAATGACGTGTTCTAAGGAGTTTTCATATTATTGGTTCAATTTATATCACATTAGTCTAGGTTAATGTTTAATCTTTCACTTATGATGTATTCATGTAAGACGTTCACTTTTTTAATTTTAATTTTTTAAAATTTTATTGAAATATAGTTGATTTACAGTGTTGTGTTTCTGCTGTACAGCAAAGTGATTCAGTTATACATATATATATTCTTTTTCATATTCTTTTCCATTATGGTTTATCCGAGGAGATTGTTTTTGGTTCCCTGTGCTGTACAGTAGGACCTAGTTGTTTACCCATCCTGTATATAATAATTTGCATAAGATGTCCACTTTTAACAACTTTTTTTTTACCTATTTTATTTTCAATTAAAAGAGGGATACGGGGCTTCCCTGGTGGTGCAGTGGTTGAGAGTCCGTCTGCCGATGCAGGGGACACGGGTTCGTGCCCCGGTCCGGGAAGATCCCACATGCCGCAGAGCAGCTGGGCCCATGAGCCATGGCCGCTGAGCCTGCGCGTCCGGAGCCTGTGCTCCGCAATGGGAGAGGCCACAACAGTGAGAGGCCCGTGTACTGCAAAAAATTAAAAAAAAAAAAAAAAGAGGGATACGTTTCACAAATGAAAGTAGCAAAAGATCTACCTTTTTTAGGATTTTCCAACGAGATGTGTATGATATGGTATACAGGAAATACAGAGCATTACTAAAGTGCTGTTGCTTAATATTTACGCATGGTATTGAGATGCATTTGTGACAGAATCAATAACTGAAATAAATGTAAGAACATCTACCAGCATAATATGGACAAGAATATATTTTTATTTTAATTACTTCCTCACAATGCATTTTATTCATTCATTGCCAAAATTTTCCAATTCCATTGGAATGAAAACAAAATTGATCCAGGAGTATGCCAACCTTTACGTGTCCATTATAGGGGTATGGGAAATGATATTTATTGGCAACCAATAGGTCTTTTAAAATTTTTTTTAAAAATTAAAAAAATTTTTTTGACTGCGCCATATGGCATGCGGCATCCTAGTTCCCTGACCATGGATAGTTCCATGTCCCCTGCAGTGGAAGTGCAGAGTCTTAACCACTGGACCACCAGGAAATTCCCCCCACATGTCTTACATTAGGAACTTTTAAATATATTATTTTATGGCTTTCTTACCTGCTTAAAGAGTTTCTTTTCAAAATTGTTCAAGTACTCTTGTTTGTGATTTAAAAAAAACTCTCACGGAAATATACTACTAGTTTTCAAATAAAGTTTAGGGACACCGTGGCATTTGGGATCAGATCGTTTTTTGATACTACGCGTTTACACAGTCCTTCACATGTGTCAGTCATTTTCAGAGAACTACATTTCCCCATGTGGTTGAACTAGGGTAGTGGGCTGCCCTTGATGCAATCTAGTGCTTGTCCTGATATACGGATGTTAAGAGCTTAATTAAGTCCTGAGATCAAGGAGCCATAACACACTAGAGTGGCCCCCGGACTCCCATAGAGGTGTAGGTTTCAAACATTGCTCTGTTTCTCTGTTCATTTCTTACACTCCCCCCACCGTTTCCCCAGAGGCCCAGTGCGTGAGTGTGTCCTCCTGACTCTTCGCGTTCCATCCTGGACTCCCAGGGTAGCTGGTCTCTGTGAGGGTCTGGGGGAAGCCCTGATGGAAAAGACTGATGGGCACCAGATTCATTGCAGTCCATAAATATGTCTATGGTGGAATCTCAGATAGGCTGGAGGAAAACAAATGCCTGGGGGTAGGGCGGGTAGGAAGGCAGCATAGAAATAAGCTAGTCATGCCTGTAGTCTGTCCTGGTGGGTGGTTTTTCTAAGCTAGTCCTACTTGTTGCAACATCTTCCCTCACTGTGCTGTGGAGCCCAGAGGAGGTGGTGCAGTGTGGTGGTTGAAAGCACGGGCCCTGGACTGAGCTGCTTGGGCTCACATGCTAGAGATGTGTGACCTTGAACCTATTTTTTTTTTTTTTTTTTGTGGATTTATAAAAGCCTCTCCCTCTTTTTATTTTTATTTTAAAAAATTAAATTGAAGTATAGTTGATTTATAATGTCGTGTAAGTTTCAGGTATACAGCACAGTGATTCGGTTGTACGTGTGTGTGTGTGTGTGTATGTGTGTGTGTGTATAAAATTAACTTTGAACCTTTCTAAGTTTCTGTTTCCTCATCTGTAAAACAGAGAATAGTGCCCTCTTTAGAGACGTTTGAGATCATCAAAGAGCTTCAAGTTTGTACTCCTCTCTTCCATAACAGTGGCACTGGTGGTCCTGATGTTTGCGTTTTTGTGGGTTTGAGTCATATTATTGCCTATATATTGACAAGAGAGGACGGCCAGTATGTACAGGGGCAGTGTTTTTTTTCTATTACGGTGTTGGATGCCAGTTAGATGGTGAACTCTAAATAAGAGAGTGTGTTTTTCATGGTCTGGCTGAGGCCCGTGCTAATACCTTTTTCCTTCCTGTGGGTATGGCAGTTGAGGTGAGATGCTGTGAGTGTTGGCAGCCCACTGTATTATTTGTGTGCTATCACATCCCTGGTTGAGTTTAGCCTAGATAAAGTAATCCACAGAGCAGTGCTTTAAAAATCTCCAAAAAACAGTACTACTTAATAAATTCTTAAAGAATAGTGTAAAAATTCCATTTCTTAGATTTAAGTACAGTTATACCAAAAAGATATAATATAGGTGCCCTGACAGTTTCTATAAGTAGAAATGTTTCCTATAGATCTGTTGTCCAAGTTAATGAGTTTCAGGGTTATCCTTTTTCTAATCTCACAATATGTTATTGTTCCCAAATGTTTTAAACATCTAACTCTTATTATACATAAGCTTAAAAAACTTAAGAAGCCGTATTTGCAGACACTTTGATGTTACTGAGCATTGTATATAACAGAACAATTTTTAAAAGTCAAGGTATAGTTGATGTACGATGTTATGTAAGTTATAGATGTACAAAATAGTGATTCACAATTTTTAAGGGTTATACTCCATTTATAGTTATCATAAAATATTGGCTGTGTTCCCTGTGTTGTACAGTATATCCTTGTAGCTTATTTATTTTCTACATAATAGTTTGTACCTCTTAATCTCCTACCCCTATCTTGCCTTCTCCCCTTTCCTCTCCCCACTGGTAACCACTAGTTTGTTCTCTACACCTGTGAGTTTATAATAGAGCAGTTTTAATGTTTCTTCTTGGCTGTTAAATTCCAAACTTTTGTCTTGTAAATTAATTTCTGATTAAGACTTTTCTTGCTGGATTTAAAAGTAATTTTCCAGAGTTGACAAGATCAAATAAAAACATATATATATTTTTTTCTGTGCAAAGAGCAGCATTTTTCAAACCAGCTTCCCAGGGACACCAGTGTTGTGAGATGCCTTGTGGGGATAAAAAGGTTTCCTTTGCCAAGAGTTTGGAAAGCAGCCTTCCCAGATTGAAGAGATTTACGGTACATATTAGCATATTAAAGACTGAACTTTTGTGGTAAAGAACCGTGTTAAATCCAGTGTTTCACAAATTCACTTGGTCATGGATTCTTTTTATCAAAGAATATCTATTAACATCCCTTTGAGAAATCCTGCAGGAGAATTTTGGAAACGACTGCTTTTAAGCAAGTTTAATTAATTTTGTGTTAATTCGAATCCCAGATTTGGACAGGATCTAGTTAATTTGGTTGTCATTGCAGGAATGTTTTCTCACAGCCTTTCTTATGGGTCATTGGTTTTCTAATTTATAGATAACTTACACTTTTGGTCTACTTGAGTTGTAGCTGAGCTATGTCTTTCATTGCCCAGAATTTGTCTATTATAACTCTCACCCTCTTATCTTGGGACAGCCCCTCAGAATGGTATAAAACACATAGGTCAGCTCTTAAATATGTGAAGAAATTATTTTGTCCCTTTCTTAAAACTTTTCTGTCAATACTTCCATCTCCTTTATTTCATTTTTATATGATAGGATTTTTGTCATATCTTTCTTTTTCTAGCATGTTCTGTTTGAGTTTTTACTTTTGAAATTGTTAAGATCCTTGAGTTGAAGGCAGAAAATGAGTTGAAGGAAAGTCTACCCAGTAATCACAGCTGTATAACAAGAGCGTGGGCCAAAGTTATCTACTCCATGTGTCAACTCCTTTTACATTATCTGTGACCTTCCACCTCCCTACCTTAGTATGTGTTGACCTGTTTACCTGTTTACTTACCTTTACGGATTTTTTCTCCTTTGTCGAAGGATAACTCCTTTAGTCTTAACCATTTTCCAGTTTTTCTCCAAAGAACAAGTACTGATTTTATTTTCAGAAAAGAGCAAGATAATGTTATTTTGTACATCTTAGTCTTTTCCACTCTGAATTTGCTATGGGAAGGGAAGGCAATTGGATAATTCATCTCCTTTGCAGGAATGGCCTGATAATGACTAATGTGTTGCTATTCCTAAGGGTATTTGTGTCTCAAATATCTTGGTGATAGTTCTGGTGGGAGGTCTGCAAATATGGCCTGAGGGCCAAACCAGGCCACAACCTGTCCTTTGGAACAGCCCATGAGCTAAGAATTATTTTTACATTTTTAAAGAATTGAAAACAAATCAAAAGAGGAATATTATTTGGGTACACATGAAAATTATATGAAATTCAAAATTCATTGTCCATAAATAATTATACTGAACCCAGCCAGAGCCATTCGTTTATGTATTATTGTACCACGTGACCCTTAAATCCAAAAATATTTAACGTCTGGCTCGTCACAGAAAATATGTGTGGAGCTCTATCTCTGGGTGAGGTTTTGTATATATTTAGGGTAAGATTTTGTGTGTATTCACTTTCCTCCAAATCCATTTGTGAAGATGGCTTTCTTTTCCTACATGTAAGGCCAGCTATGGTTCTGTGAATGTAGTTTTATACCATAGCTGCAGTGACCTGAAACAAATTAGACTGCCAGATATTTCTCCAGCAGAGATGGTTTATTCAAGATCTGCAGACAATTGCAGTTCAGGGCCTGCAGCCTTGGGGAGCAATGTGCAAGTCCCCACATGGCCAGAGAGGGAGCTGCTTTTATAGAGTGGAAAGGAAGGTGGGAGGGCTGTAATTAACAAAGAGTCCATGGCTTTTCATTGGCTGAGCCTTCGCCAGCAAGGAAGATAAGCCTTCTTCCTGTTGGGCTCTGCTGTCATCACAGGGCTTGAGAGCTCCTTCTGCTGGTCTCCTGACTCTATTTAGTTGAGGTTTTTGTTTATTAATTTTTTTACAGCTCCTTTGCTGAATGTGCTTCCCTCTTTCATTTACTTAACAAAATGGTATTTGAAAAGGCCAGCTCAGTACATTGCTCTATTTCTTAGGCAAAATTTTCTTTCTGTGATAATCCTCTTTGAGTCAAGATGTAGTCATGAAAGATACACCCACTTCAAATAAGAGTTTAGTAAGTAAGCTGATGAAAAGCCGAGAAAATGTGTCCCTTGTCCCTCAAATTAGATGTTTCCCAACTAGATCACTGGGTAGCTCTTTAAATTTGACTATTCCATTTACTCTTTGCTCTTCTAAGATAGATTCTCCTTTTTCGTTTCGATGAAAGGTTTTGTAGTGGTTGGCATTGCCAGCTTTTCCAGCTTTATTAGTATTATGATTAGTCCTTTTATTTAATTAAATATTAATTATTTTTGGAACTTTTTTCAATAAATACAAATTATACATGCTTTTAAATGTATTTCTGTTGTGTGTACTTCCAGATTAGAACAGTCTGACATCCTGTCCTATATTCTGGGCACTGTTATTAATTCCTGTTGAATTGTGATGAGTGTAAACATGTCCCATGTGCAAACATTTCTGCCACTCAGTAACTCAAAGGGAATGTGAGTTAAATATTTTTAAGAGCAGCTTTTAGGAGATATATTTTACATACCATAAAAATCACTTTTTAAAAGTGTATATAAAATTGAATGATTTTTAGTAAATTTATAGAGTTGTGACATCATCACCAGTCTAATTTTAAAGCACTTCCATTGCCCTGAAAAGAAACATTGTGCTCATTTGCTTTGTTCTTCCCACTCCCCTCAGCCCTAGGAAACCACTGATATCTCAAGAGATTTGCCTTTTCTGTATATTTCACATAAATAGAATCATTATGATATGTGTTTTTTTGGCTCTGGCTTCTCCCACTTAGCATTGGGTTTTTGTTGTTGTTTTGCTGTTGTTGTTTTTCGATGTTTGTCCATGTGGTAGCAGGTATTCATTCATTTTTATTGTCAAGCAGTATTCCATTCTATTCATATATCACGTTCTGTTTTTCTGTTTAACAGTAAATTGACATTTGGGTTGTTTCCACTTTTTGGCTATTATGAACAATGCTGCTATAAACATAAGCATACAAGTCTTTGTATGAACACATGTTTTCAGTTATCTTGGATATTCATCTAGGAGTGGAATTGCTGGGTCATTTGGTAAATCTAGTTAACAGTTTAAAAAACTGCCAAACTATTTTCCAAAGTGGTTGCACCATTTTGTATTTCTACTAGCAATGTGTGAGGGTTCTGGTTTCTCTAAATCCTTGCTAATACTTGTTCTTGTCTGTCTTTTTGATTTTAGCTTTCGTGTTTCTCTAACAAGTAATGACATTTAGCCTCTTTTCATGTGCTTATTGGCCATTTGTGTATCTTTGGTGAAGTATCTGTTCAGATCTTTGCCTATTTTTTAGTTGGGTTATATGCCCTCTTATTACTGAGTTTTCTTTTATCACTTATGCTTTTGGTGTCATTTATAAGATATCTTTGCCTAAGCCAAGGTCGCAAAGATTTACTTGTATGTTTTCATCTAACAGTTGTATAGTTTTAGCTCTTATATTTAGGTCTCTGATCCACTTTGAGGAAAAGGTCCAAATGAATCCTTTTGCACATAGATATTAGTTTCCCAGCATCAGTTGTTGAAAAGATTCAACACTGAATTGCCTTTGTTCTTTCATCAAAAACCAGTTGTCCATAAATGTGTGAGTCTATTTCTGGATTGGGTTCCATTGATGTATATATTTTTACCAAAAACATTTTTTAAAAGATTCTTTACTAAGTCTTGAAATTTGATTTATATGAACACCATTCTGTCATTGGTCATTTATCACACCAATTTAGATGGGTCAGGGGGAACACTTAGAAGACTTGGTGTTCAGGAATGGCGGTCTCCCTCTGCGTGTTAGTCCTTCAGCAGCATTTATTTAGCTCCACCTGTGTGATAGGGCACGATGCCAGGTACTAACTCTCACAGATGCTGTGGTGGGCCTTGCAGGCAAAGACAAATCCCCTGCTGGGAAGTATGTGGTGGAGTTCATGATTTTATTTCCTGAGTTTCTCTTTTTTCCCCATCACTGGGCAGGCACTCAGGGGCCCACAGCCGAGGGCAAGGCTAAGGTCACAGGCAAAGTACAGATGACTAATCTTTTATTTATTGAACAAAACTTCTTTGACAGTCTACTGTGTGAAAGGTAATGTGCAAAGCATGAGGCATTTATAGTGAGGCCCTAAGACACAGCTCTGTCCTTTTAAGGGGCTTATGCTTGTGTATATCATATATGTAAAACTATTCTTTAAGGAAAATGATGATCGGTGTCTTGGTATAAACCAAGGAATGTGGGAGGGCAGAAGAGGGAAGCCTTCATGGTTTGGGCAACATTAGAGCTTGACCTTGAAGGAAAAGTAAGATTCAATAACTGTAGGAGGAATGGGACAGAACAGCATTTTGGGTAGAAGGAATAACCATGAAGCAAGCAGAGAAATACCACCGACAGTGGGGGCTTTGAGAATATGACCTCAACTATTCAGCCAACATTCCTTTCAAATTCTCTTAGCTTTTGGGACTGGACATGCAGCTGTCCTGTTAAGGCATTGGGACCTACATGTCCTGCAGTGTACCCACAGCTGTGTCCTGGGTTCACCTTTGGAAATGTGGCCCCTGATTTGCTAGGTGGTACCTGGTTCCAGCCTACTCTTGGTGAAATGTGTCTGTTTAAAAGAGAGGATGCTCAGAACAGGGGCTGGAGGGGAAATAGTGTCCACTTAGATTTTAGGCTTTAGTATGAGATATACATGGGCATCGCCTCTGATTCTGGTCGTGAACACCTGCGTGGAGTAGCCGCTGAGCATTTGTGGTCTATGAGTCTCTGTCGAACAGGTTGGCATCTGGAAATTTGGCAAAATTGTAATGTCGTTTAGGAGATTATCACTTTTTAAAAATTGAAGTATAGTTGATTTACAATGTTGTGTTAATTTCTGCTGTACAGCAAAGTGATTCAGTTTTACATACATATACCTTCTTTTTTTAATAATTCTTTTCCATTGTGGTTTATCATAGGACATTGAATATAGTTCCCTGTGCTATACAGTAGGACCTTGTTGTTTATCCATTCTATATATAAAAGCTTACATCTGCTAACCCCAGCCTCCCACTCCATCCCTGGGAGGTGATCACTTTGATGAAATTGATGGCATCTTTGCAAGTTTGAATCTTCCCACAGAAGATATAATTCTGTGGCAGAGATTCGTTTCAACAACAGCATATATAACATTTGTCAAAATTTTTTTTCATTAAGTAATTAATGGAATAATCCAGTATTTATGATTCCCTCCAAACATATCTGTTTCCTAGATATGTTTAGCAGTGGTTTTAGTTTGGAAAATATAAATCATGGTACTGGGGGCCTTGGAGTTTCATCTGGATTTAAGGAAACATTTTAACAGGCAAGAGGTTTTAGGCATTAGCATGGATGAGAGCAGAGACAGAGGAATTGCATCGTCTGGGGGTGTCTTTAAAAATAGTTTCCGTGTTCATCTCCCCATTGCAGTTGTCTTGGTCATAATCCCGGGTTATTTCAAAGGTTTAATGAAGAGGATGCAACCAGTTGTTCTCAGTTGTTTACTTGTAAGGACTTGAGGACATGGGCTTATGTTTAAAGAAGAGTGAATTAGTTGCATGTAAAGTATCAGAGAGCATCATGGTATTAAGGCCTCAGAACTATAAAATGTGCTCCTGAGAGACCCCTGAGATTTTCCATTCCTTGAGACTTCAAAAGACATGAAGCAACCATTTGTGTCATCCCCCTTTGGAAGTCTCTCGCCCAGTGTTCTGAAAGCGACGAGGGAAGTGCCCATGTTGGTGTGACCAGAAGGCAGCCCTGCTCACCAGCTCCCCCGCCCTGGCGCCTTACCCACAGTATCTGCCCTACTCTCTCCACGAGGGTCCCGCTTCCTCCCCAGCCTGCAGCCTGACTCATGTTATAACCATTCCAGCAAGTGGCACACAAGTGGCTAGTCATCCTCCATGAAGGAGAAGTTAGTCCTTGAGGGCTCAGTTGGTTCTTGGCTTTTCTGTGTGCCCTGTGATTGTGCTTCTTTTTGCTATAAACAGCTATGTTGTAAAAGGTATTTTATTCATTTAAAAAAAATTTTAAATTGAAGTATAGTTGATTTACAATATCATGTTAGTTTCAGGTGTACAGCACAGTGATTCAGTTTATATATATCTATATATATATGTAGATATGTATATTCCTTTTCAGATTCTTTTCCCTTATAGGTTATTACAAAATATTGAGTAAAGTTCCCTGTGCTATACAGTAGGACCTTGTTGGCTATCTATTTTATGTATAGTAGTGTGTACATGTTAATCCCAACCTCCTAATTTATCCCTCCCCCACACCCTTTCCCCCTTTGGTAACCGTAAGTTTGTTTTCTATGTCTGTGAGTCTTTTTCTGTTTTGTAAATAAGTTCATTTGTATCATTTTTTTAGATTCCATATTTAAGCAATATTGTATGGTATTTGTCCTTCTCTGTCTGGCTTACTTAGTATGATAATCTCTAGGTTGCTGCAGGTGGCATTATTCCATCCTTTTATACACACACACACACACACACACACACACACACAAACACACAACACCCCCCCCATATCTTCTTTATCCATTCATCTGTTGATGGACATTTAGGTTGCTTCCATGTCTTGGCTATTGTGAATAGTGCTTCAATGAACATTAGGGTGCATGTATCTTTTTGAATGATGGTTTTCTCTGGATACATGCCCAGGAGTGGGATTGCAGGATCATATCGTAGCTCTATTTTTAATTTTTTAAGGAACCTCCATAGTGGCTGTTACCAACTTACATTCCCAGCAACAGTGTAGGAGGGTTCCTGTAAAAGGTATTTTACATGGTGCCAAAAGGAAAGAGGACAGTTCCTATTTGGGGCAAGTGTCTACTTCATTGTTGAATTACTGTGGAACAGGTTTGGCATTGACAGCCTGTAGGGCATTTGAAACAAGCCCCAAGGAGATGATTCAGCTCAAAAGTGTTCAGTAAGCAAAGTTTTTGTCACTCCCCTCTGCCCCTCTCCTGGACTCTTCTCTCCCCACTCAACAGCTGCTGAGGGTCCTCCTGCCCCCTCCTCAGTGTTCAAAGCTCTTACTCTGGACTGCTGGGTGCCCTGCGGTGCCTCCCTCCCCCTCCTCCAACCCCCAAAGTTATTCCTTCTTATCGCCAACCATGGTCGAGGCTTCTTTGAAATGGGTAATAGACAGGTGTTAAGAAGAAAATCAGTCTGCTAAAGTGACTTGGCATTAAGGGGCAATGACTGGTATGTTTCTCTATTCCAGGAGCTGTCTTTATTTTCATCTGGGAACTGGATATATTTACCTGAATGCATCTCCAGTTTCTAATAATTAATCTGAACCTAACTTACGATGTTGGAGTCATTAAGTGGGGGTTTATTGAGGACATACACATTTTTTGAACTAGTTGTAAATTTTGGTCATGTCTGTAACCTAAATGAAAGTTTAAGAAAATAATTTTACATGATTTTTCTTGAAAAATATGCACAATTCTGTTTCAAAACTTTTCCAGTAAAAGCTAGAATTTGACAATACAGTGGAATCTGTTTAAAATGTTGGTGATAACGGAGCAGGACTTTGATACTGTAGCTATGGGTTACCTGTGTCAAACAGGCTCATTTTACATCCAGTTCTGTTTTTAGGACTTGACACATATGAGCTCATGTAGTGCATCACTGGTTTAAAAGTATTCGGCAGAGTTGTCATCATTTGTCTTGTTACATCACTGCAGTCACACATTTACGTTTATTTCAAAATTTAGTTTCATTGACTAGCTTATTAAATATTCATTAGAAGTAAGTGATTCTGATTCCCATTTTCCCAGCTTTTTCTTCCTTTTGCCCAAATTGTGAGAAGGTGAATGGGAAAGAGGTGAATATAAAAATGCCAGTGATTGGTACCTTTCCTTTTCCTTGTGTTATCATTGAAAACTGTTCTGATAGATTAGGATTTGCTGTGATTTCTTGAAGTGATAAATAGTTTAAAGAAAGGTTTATGTAAGTAGTGAGCTAGGAAGATATTTTATAAACTTTTAAAAGGAGAGGCCCACATCCTCCTGTCAAAACATCTCTGTATTTGACCCTCAGGACAGTCTTGGGCAGAGACATCCTTTAGTCTCATCTGAAAAAGCCCCCTCCTACCTTTTAAAGCCTACATGGAGTGGATGACGCTGATGTCTTTGTGAACCCATGCTCCTTTGTTTGACATTGTAGTATAGAGGTTGTTTAGACCACATCTTTTTTTTTTTTAATAAATTTATTTATTTATTTATTTTTGGCTGTGTTGGGTCTTTGTTGGTGCACGTGGGCTTTCTCTAGTTGCGGCGAGCGGGGGCTATTCTCGTTGTGGTGTGCAGGCTTCTCATTGGGGTGGCTTCTCTTGTTGCAGAGCATGAGCTCTAGGCGCACTGGCTTCAGTAGCTGTGGCTCGTGGGCTCAGTAGGTGTGGCTCGCGGGCTCTAGAGCACAGGTTCAGTAGTTGTGGTGCACGGGCTTAGTTGCTCTGCAGCATGTGGGATCTACCCGGACCAGGGCTCAAATCCGTGTCCCCTGCATTGGCAGGCGGATTCTTCACCACTGTGCCAGGAGGGAGGTCCCTAGACCACATCTTTAATGAAAATTAACTTCAAAAACAGTGGGCAGATACAAAATAATTAATATGCAGAGTAATTGATTTCTAAGTTCATTTTTCCCTTTCAATTACATTACTTATAAGTGTTTAGCATCAAGGCGTATACAGGTCTCCAGGCGATAAAAGATCCACAGGACAATGGGGAGACACATGCAAAAATAGATTTTTGTCTATTTTCCTGTGGACTGAAGGGAAGACCTGGAAGGAAAGGTAGACCCAAATCAGACCAAACCAAACCAGAACCAGCCACCAAACCCCAAACAAATTGTTACAGAAAAGAGCTTCTTGCTTTAAAATTTCTAAAAATCGGAATCGCCTTTTGTAAAGGTTCCTGCAACAATGGTGAAGCTGTACAGAAGAGAGTATAAGAAGTACCTGGGTGAAACCGTGACTAAAATGCCCCCAAATCATAAAGTGTTTATCAGTAAGAAAGATGCTCTTATTTTATTTAACAACCTATAGTTCTACCTTGTAGTGAAAGACTAGAGAAGACCTTGTTGTTTTTTGCTTGTTTTTTAATTGATTGTAGATCGTCAACCTGAAAGCTTAAAAGAGAAATCTTCTTTGTCCGAGAACTAATCAGGTCCAATATGGAGTGGACAGATTATTTGTGCTACTTAGGGCCAACACTGATTTGTTTAAAACTCTTCATTATTTTATTCATTAATACCCTATGATGTATGACGAATATCTTTATTTTATGGTTAAAAAACAGTGAAGGAGATAAGTTATGTATGGCCTTAATGCTGACCTAATATACCGCCTAGGAAAAAGCATGATCACCTTTTTATTACATCATATAAAGATATTTCCCTTTTATATTTACCTGCACCAGTTTAGAATTTATGGTAATTTAGGAAGAGTCTGAGCTGTGGTTTTATTTTTTCACCATTCTTAAAGAAATAGTACTGAAATAAGTTTGTAATAACTGTTCAGATAAGGCACCTAAGCGAATACATTGTTTTGAAGCATTTCTGTGTATTTTTAAAGCATCAGTTTACTTATCAGTAATTTATATTGTAACATATTAATAGAGTAGGACTTGTAAGGAGCTCTCCCAGGAGAATGTGGTTGCTTATTTTTCCTGAGTGTGTTTGTTTGAAGTCAAAAAATTACATTGAAAAATGTTTTCACTTATAGTTTTCCCTGCAGCTGACTGTCCCCTTTCTCTCCACCTAAGGCAGTGAGGCGCTCTCACTTGGGACAAGCCTTCTTTTATTATTTATGCGGCTTTCTAAAGATAGGGGTTGTTTTCCAGAATACTGTGTCCTTCAGATGTAGGACTGCTTTAAGAGAGGCCTGGCAGTCCTTTCTGGCATTTTGCTCCTTGCTGCTGGGTTGGGAGGCATGCATTTTACCAAGTGGCCTCTGTTTGTTTCCCCCCGCCCCCGCTCCAGCCGAGATACCTTTCCTCCATCCTTGCCTACAGATTGGACCTTTGGGGGCTTTATCTGTGCTTCAGGTTTGCTCAAGATAGTTAGAAGGTTTATATTGGTCAGATACTGTGTCCTCATTCTGCGTGGAAGCCTTCAGTGGCTGTCTTTGCTTTGCTCAGGGAAGGTCTGTCCTTGTTCAGGTGGCAGGTCAAGCCCCCTCCACGCCCTGGCCCCCTTCCACCCTCATCCCCTACCTCATGTTTCCTTGGTTCACAGGCGCTTTCCTTCCCTGAAACTCACCCTACAGCTGCATGCACCCTCACCTGGCTCTTTGTTCTGGTTCTTTCTTCCGCCTGGAACACTCCCATCTTTGTGGGGGGACTTCTCAGACTCCAGACCCCTCTGTAAATTTCTGTCATCCTAGCCTGTGGGCCTCAAGAGGTGGCATGCTCTTATTCAACTTTGCACCCTTAGAAGTCAGTTGATACCCTGGCATATGATGGATGCTTACTAAATATTTGGTGACTTGAACTGAACTGCAGCTCCAGTTTAGGTATGGGAAGTATGGGAAGTAAAATTAGGTATGGGAAGTAAAATTTTTGTGGAATTTGTCTAGATTGACATCAACCACTGCAGAGTCAGACTTTTGAGAAAGGTATCCTTGAACATTACATAAGCAGCTATATGATGATCTGATCTTCAAAGTTGAATTTGATTTAGCCCATGTAAAATCAGACAATTACAAGTTAACAAAATAAAAATTTTGAGTGGTATTTTGAACGGTTAAACCATTTAGATGATACAGACCTGGCATGATCTACTCTGTTCTCTATCAAAAATAAAACGGAAGTATTTAGTATGTCATCACCAGGACCTTGTTTGGAATCTCAGCCTAACCTCCTTCTACTTTTATTTCCCTTCCTTAGGAAACTTTTCTTAAGCAAAAGATGAGCGCCCTCTAGGGGTGAACTGTAGGTGCAATGCTGTACACATGTTTTAAAAAACTGCAAAATTCTGGAAGTATTGTATGAAATATAGAAAAGGATGCTTCATCCCTGTTACGTAACTCAAGTTATATAATTTAACCACAGAGTGTCTCAAAGTGCTTTCACGTTGCTCATCACTTCCTTGAGCACTGTTTATTCAGACAGTTTTTTGTCCCACAGGGAATATCCAAAATGGGAAGAAAGAATGTTTTATTAAAAAGTGAAAGCGGAAGGTTGAGACTGTTGGCAGTTTGCAGTCATCTGTGAAGGAAAGTTACCAGGCCAAATATCTATGACACAGACTTTGGACAAAATAAAAGGCTTTTCTGTGTCAGCTTAACTATTTAATCCCTTCCTTCTTTCATCCCCAGTTGATCACATGATCAGATATTTCTCTAGGACCCCAGTTATTTCCACACAGTTCATCCATTACCACTCCTTCCCCATAATGTTAATTTTTTTCTTTTTTTCCATAATGTTGATATTTAATTTTTAATTAACACTCTCTTTTACCCTATTCTTTTGTGGTGAAGAAAATGAGGCATTACTTATAAAGCACTTAAACAGGGTTGGATGCCTAGTAATAACTCATCGTTTATATATTTTTGTTTATTTTTGTTAATACTGGTGGCATTTGTTTTATACAGAGTGATAAAGATGAGAATAATGGTATCTTACATTTATATAGTGTTTTTCATATACAGTATTTCTCTGGACCCTCAGAATGATCTTCTGAGACAGGAAAAACAAGCAATATTCCATGATAACCAATGACTCAGGATGTTTTAAAGCATTATAGAAGCTAAATTATTCTATTTATGTATTTTTTTCTAAAATTCTTAAGAAATTAAGCCAGAAGGCTTAAGAGTAGCTTTCCATTTTACATATTTTCTCTTTTAAGTTGACACATTGATTTTTTTAAAACAATGACAATTTTATTTTCAGATCACAGAATTTTTGTTCTCTGATTTGAACTCGAGGCCTTCTGTTTTCAAACTTTCATTTTGCAGGTGAGAAAATTGAGGCTCAGAGAGTTTGGGCAGTTGGTACTAGTTCATGAGACCTATGGCAGAAACATAACTAAAATCCTATTTTTTTTCCCCTTTATAACATGTTTTCTCTTTTCCTAACGTGGTTTTACTTGGCATAATCTTCTCTAAACATGCCTAATTTGATTTTTCTTTATTGTTGCATAAATATGATGGTGGAAAAGGACACCTTGCTGTGGAAAGTTTCCCTGATGTAGATGGTTTGGTTCAATCTGGCAAGTTGTGAAATTGCTTTCCTGTGAAATATGTGTTCAGAATCATACCCATCTCTTTTTTTCTTTTATTGAAGTATAGTTGATTATAATGTGTTAATTACTGTTGTGTATCAAAGTGATTTGGTTATACATATAAATAGTTCTTTTTTTATATTCTTTTCCATTATGATTTATCATAGGATATTGAATATAGTTCTCTGTGCTATACTGTAGGACCTTCTTGTTTATCCATTCTATATATAAAAGCTTACATCTGCTAATCCCAAACTCCCAGTCCATCCCCCCACCAACCCTCTCCCTCTTGGCAACCACTAGTCTGTTCTCTATGTCCGTGATTCTGTTTCTGTTTCATAGATAGGCAACCACAAGTCTGTTCTGTATGTCTGTGACTCTGTTTCTGTTTCATTAGATAGGTTTATTTGTGTCCTCTTTTAGATTCCACATATAAGTGATAGCATATGGTGTTTGTTGTTGTCTTTCTGACTTACTTCACTCAGTATGACAATCTCTAGTTGCATCCATGTTGCTGCAAATGGCATTATTTTGTTCTTTTTTTATGGCTGAGTAATATTCTATTGTATATATGTACCACGTCTTCTTTATCCGTTCGTTTGTCGATGGACGTTTAGGTTGTTTCCATGTCTTGGCTATTAATCACACCCCATCTTTAACTGTCCTGAAGTGAGAAAGACAGAGGAAGTGCATGTGGATTGAAGTGTGACTCAGGCAGGCCTCAGTGGGTAAAGGGGACCAGAGCGCATGGCATACTCAACTCTGTGTGTTGGTTACTGCCCTGCGGGACCCCATCCTGACCGTGCACTTGTGACCTACTGTACCTTCTGAAGATGTCAGACGTGCACTATGGAGTTGTCTATTTTGAGGGATTCAGCAGCTGGCCAAGGGTCAGGAGCTGCATAATATTGTTTATATATATGTGATCTCTCATGTCCCTGCTCAGGCTCTTAGAGTTAGTCTGCTTTCTGGTTACACTGGAGATACATAGAGGAGTACATAGATTTAAATGCAGCGATGTGCATGAAATTCACAAGCTTAGCTCCTCTGCCTTGTTTTTTTAATTGAGGTATAATTGACAGATAACATTGTATTGGGTTCAGGTGTACATCATCATGATTTGATATTTGTATACATTGCAATATGATCACCACAAAACTCTGTAGTTACCATCCATCACCAGACAAAGTTACCTTTCAGGATTTATTCTCTTGGCAGCTTTCAAGTATGTGCTACGATATTATTGACTATAGACACCATGCTGTACGTTACATCCCCATGACTTACTTATTTTATAACTGGAAGTTGGTATGTTTTGATCCCCTTTGCTTGTTTTACCCACTCCCCATACCCCTTCCCCTCTGGCAACCACCATTCTGTTCTCTGTATCTGTGATTTTTGTTTTGTTTCGTTTGCTCATTTGTTGTTTTTTTAGATTCCACTTATAAGTGAAATCATATGGTATTTGTTCTTCTCTGTCTGACTTATTTCACTTAGTCTAATTCCCTCAAGGTCCATGTTGTTGCAAATGGCAAGATTTCATTTTACTGGCTGAGTAATATTCCACTGTGTATATATCACATCTTCTTTATTCATTCATCCATCTATGGACATCCTCTGTCTTGTTTTCAAGTAGGCCCTTGGGCTTATAAATTCAAGCTCATGACTTGGAATGAGGCCAGGTGAATTCTTACAGTGAGTAGTATGTGAGTAGAAAATTAAGTATTAGTGCTCATTTCATAAAGTTGCTTTTCTGCACGCATGTGTGTCATGGATGTCATAGATTTGTTCCTGAAAAGATCCTTGGAAATTGGTTCATCTCTGAAATGTAATTGAGTACTTCAGGGGATTGTCATTTAATGGTATTTATTGAATGGAAGGTAAATACTGAGTTGGCCAAAAAGTTTTTTCCGTAGCATCTTATGGAAGAACCTGAACAAACTTTTTGGCCAACCCAATATTTAATGGAAGGAATAATCTCTTTGTAACTTATTTGGATATGTATAGATTTTCTAAATAAGGATTGCCTGAAATGTGTTATGATATACTCTTTTTTTTTTTAGAAAAATGAAGTATTTTTGAGCTTTCTATTACTGTTGTATCTTGTGACACCAAAGAGTCAGCTGATATTCCTTGGGAATTAGGAAATCAAAATAAAAATGTCAGCTTGTGAAAATGGGGACACTTGGTTAAAAGTAATTTGACTGTTTCAGTTTTCCTTGCCACTTTATAGGTACTATTGGAATTAGCAATTACTTAGAGCTGTTGGGCCTGAGTTTAATGCCTATATTTTTTGTAGTAATGATGCATAGATGGATAATTGAATATTAAATTAATGGAATATTAAAAGGTTCTGTGACTTAGGCAGAAAGTCCCAAAATACTGTTATAGGAGGTGGTAAATTTGATACGAAACTCTTAAGGGAAGTTTTTTCTTCACTAATCAAAAATATTTTCTGACGATAAAACATACTGCAAAACATGTAGATAGTCAGTTAAGATAATAAAATTTAGCTTCTTCTTTAGACCCAGAAGACTTACCCATCAAAGCCTTGCTTCTAGTTTCCATTAGGCCCTTTCTTGCTGGTTGCTCTGTAGTCAGAGAGTTTTGACTATACTTTGGATCTCTGTATTACTTTCTGCTGTATATTCACCTGACATTTTGCAAGCGCAAAGGAGTTTGACTCATGTGTATAAACCTCCAGAGTGTACCACACAGACAGGGAGCATGTAGGGCTGTGCCCAAGTGATGCAAGGGGGATGCTGGTCTCTGCCTCTTTCTGGACCACTTCCTTGACTCCTTTCCTGAGCGCAGCGCAAAGTAACGCAGCCCAGAATCACCCAAAGGTGAGAACGTGGAGATGAACCAGCCCACTGTGGGACAGCCATTCTCACAGCCTGCTCTGTCCTTGTCTGTCTGGCAGACACCTTACAGTGGGCCAAGCATTCATTCACAGGAAGTGTCCCTGCGTGGCCAGCTAGCAGAGTTTGGGGGAAATCTTTGGTGGTTTGAGCTCTAAAATCAGAAACTTAAACGAGGCCTGTTAACTTGCAGCTAGTGTAAATGTGGTTATGAAAACCCTCCAATGGAAGGGGTAAATTAGGAGGTTGGGATTAACATATATACACTACTATATATAAAACAGATAATCAACAAAGACCTACTGCATAGTACAGGGAACTCTGCTCAGTACTCTGTAATAACCTATATGGGAAAAGAATCTGAAAAAGAATAGGTATATGTATAACTAAATCACTTTGCTGTACACCTGAAACTAACCCAACATTGTAAATCAAATTACTTAAATGTAAAGTAAAATATTAAAAAAGAAGGTATCAAAAAAAAGAAAGAAAGAAAGAAAGAAAACTCTCCACCACAGGAAGATTTACGCTGTGCAGAAGAATTTTGGACAGAGATCTTATGACCTCACATATATGAATTTTAAAAAACATTTTATTTTGAAATTACCATAGACTCACAGGAATTTTCAAAAACAGTATACAGAGTCTCATGTACCCTTTCCCCAGCCTACATCTGTGGATTTTTAAAGTGTGGAGTGTGTGCCTCTGGCATCCTGGATTTTGTGGCCCAGAGATTAGGAAGACCAACCGGGGGATAAAAACTCACCCCTCTTGCTGAGGTGGCTTTGGTTGCTGTATCAGGAATCATGATTCAGGTCAGGGCATTGCCTGTATTTTGGAAATTGTAACTCTATGTAGTTGTCCAGATTTTTATATATTCTGTTGTGTTAAAAATTTAACAGTTTTACTTGTATGAATTATTAATCTGAAATTTATTTTTTTAGTTTTTAAATTTTATTTTATTTTTTTGCGGTACGCGGGCCTCTCACTGTTGTGGCCTCTCCCGTTGCGGAGCACAGCCTCCGGACGCGCAGGCTCAGCGGCCATGGCTCACGGGCCCAGCCGCTCCGAGGCATGTGGGATCTTCCCGGACCGGGGCACGAACCTGTGTCCCCTGCATCGGCAGGCGGACTCTCAACCACTGCGCCACCAGGGAAGCCCTAAATTTTATTTTTTAAGTAGTGAGAGAATACTAATATTTTTAAAAACACTACATGAGTGAACACATGTACATGAAGGAATGTTTTCTCCTTGTCCCCTTTCTTGTTTGAGTCTTAAGGGTGATCTGGGTTCTAGGACCGAAAATTTTAAATTTCTTTTTTCTGTGTAGGTTCGAAAACACGTGAATGATCTCTATGAAGACTTGAGGGACGGACACAATTTGATCTCTCTTTTAGAGGTTCTTTCAGGAGACACCTTGGTAAGTTTTAAATTTCATAATTTATTTTGAAGAACATGTAATCCTTTTTGCATATGACTAATTTGTTTTCAGCACAGACTGTTCAGAGTTTTGCAGCATTCATCTTTTGAGCTGCTGTGAATTCTGCCTGGAAAAAGTTCTGGTTAGATTATGAAGCATTTTCAGACTTTAAATGCTGTGCATTTGGGAGATGGAAGTACTTTGATGACCTTGCTTACATAATCAATTCTATAATTAAAATACTACTTCTGTTCTTTTTTACCTTTGGGTTTTTTTTTTTTCTTATCAGAAGTTAGATGCATAATATAACCCCCTATTAAAAGACTCACAAATAGCAAGGAAATAAGCATCACTTTCTGACAGATGGTCTAACCCCCTCCACAGGTGTCATCTCCTTTTTTGTGAACATTTCTCCCCCTTCTTGGTTACCTGGTCTCCTTCATTAAGTTCTGTTCATGCTCTTCTTTTCATTTCTGGTCTGTCTTGTGTCTTTGCTGTCCTATCTTCTGTCTGTTATATTCATTAGCCAAGGGAACGAGATTTTTTGAAGACCTTACGATTGGTGAGTGCCACAGAAGCATGCGAATATGAACAGCATGAGGATGTGGAGGATGAGGATAAGGGGGTAGGTGTCGCCCCCGTAACTCCACTAACCTAGCCTTACATGCGGTGAGCGCTAACACAATAGTGTAACCCACGGGTTTGGGCTCCTTTTTAGAAAACTGTAGAAAGGACCAAAACCCGCAGGGAGATGGATGTGTGTGTACCAGCAACTTGGACAAAGGACATATTTTCTCTTTAAATTTATTTCTGTATTTCTGTGCACTGCATGGTATTCGAACATATGTGGTTAAATTACAGGAGGGCATTTGAGCTAAAGAAATTTATATACCTTTTGTATAAGTATGGAAATCTTACAACCAGCCCACTAATTTTAATGCAGATCTGTTCCACTTCTGAAATTAATATTTCCAACATAACTGTCTTTTGTTTTATTTGAAGGAACTTACGGACATTTATTTAATGTTTAAGATTATGCTTTAAATCATTCCTACTGGCAGTAGGTATTTGAGGGACATTCTTTACCTACCTTATATGTCTCGTTTTATTTAGGGGGGAATACTTAAAATGCTAGAATCCTGACAGGGCTCACAGAGCTGTTTAATCCCGGTGACACTCAACTGACTCAGCCTACCTTTGCAAGACAGATGTGCTTCTTTTGTCATCACGTCCCTAGAGCCCCCTGATTTTATTAGAATTTGTGCTTTTGTGGATCCAGTGGGGAATTCATCACCATCATTTCTCCTGTTATATGGAACTTATTTTCCCATTCTGTGGTCTGCTGTCTGTTTTAATTCTGCTGCCTTTGGCTTCAGCAACCTATTCATGTTTGAGCAGCTCAGCTGTCAGTTTTCTTTTTTCTTTTTTTTCCCTTTGGAAGATATTATGTGGTAAATTTCAGCTCCATTCTTTGCATTTTTGTTGAACATTTTCTCAGGTCTGTTTCCTTACGTTTTCCTTCTGCTAACTTGTGACATTTCTTAAGGGGAATGGCATCAAGGAAAAGAGTTAACGGTTTGTCAGTTTTCCTGAGACAGCAAATCATCACGTCCATCCCCAAGCAGTGTAAAACTATTAGCGAGTCCAACCGATTTTGTGCAAAACGAAAATAAAATAAAGAGGAAATATATTACACGGCCTTAATTGCTTTTCTCTCTTCCTCTATCATGGCTAAGTAAACCTCCACTGTCTTTCTCCTTCTTGGTGATTTTTATACTAACTGATGCTACTTTACCTCATTTTCATTAACATGCCATACATATATGATTATAAAAACCTTCTTGATTTAAAGTTTATTAAGAAGGCAAAATGGGGAATGGTATTTAATTCTTTTTGTGCATCTGTAGCTAATAACTGTAGGCTAGAATTATAAGATAGTGAATATGAAAAGTGTACATGTTCCGTGGTATTTTCTCTTTTTCTTTTGTTTAAATATTTGGAATAAAGGATCTGTTTAAAATAAAATAATACTCAGAAAAATCCCAAGTTTAAATTCAATCTCAGATAATACAAAAAATTTAAAATATCATTAAAATATTTAATGGATCTACCCAAGCAGTAAATACTGTTTTGACATATTAAGATGAGCATACAGTATATTTATATAGGATATTCAGCATACGTGTATTTAGCATGATCAGTGGTATCAGAAAATACAGTGTTTTTTATACCCTGCATTTTTCTATTCTTAGCCCAGAGAGAAAGGTCGGATGCGTTTTCACAGACTACAGAATGTACAAATTGCACTTGACTATTTGAAAAGACGCCAGGTATGATGTTTTTCAAAGATTGTAATCATATAAACATACGTGACTGAATAAATATGCATAGGACCATGTCAGGGAATGAAAAGGTTAAAGTTGACTGTGAATTATAATCATTAAACTTGTGCTTTCATGAGACAGATGTTTTAAAATGTTTTTAAACATTTGTTCCAAAGAAAAGGAGGTTAATAGTAGGTGTAAGTGGCTACATTTCCATCTGAATAGGAGCTACTGAGTTTTCCTTCTGTTGGAACTGGAATGCTTTTGCCTAGGAATTTAATGACATTTTAGTAGCAACAGAATGTTAAGAATGTCTATGAACAGTTCTTAGTAGTGGGGAGACAATACTTTATTTTTTATTAAAATTACCTTATTTTTATAAAAGATAGTTAACATAATACTTTTAAAAAACTTGACATATGTATTTTTAATACATAGTAGTGAGGAAGCAATAGTTTATTTTTTATAAGTAGATACAACTGGATAATCTAGAAGTAGTTAAAAATAAAACAGTTCTGACAACAATCCCTGACTGGCTTGAGGTTTCAGAAGAAATGATGGAAAAGAATGAACAACGTATTGGATTTGATCTTGATTTGGTAGCATTGTGTATTATAGAGATATAAGGCAAATAATTGGTAATTTTCAATTAGTAGAAGAAGGAGGAATCAAAGAAACTCAGGATAATTGAAAGTTACTGAAAACAGTGAGAAATCAGAGGTGGCAACAATTTCGCTTTTTAATGGAGTAGGAGGAAGAGAAGAGAGGAGGCAAGGCGGAGCAGGAAACACTGTCTGTTTATTAGTCCTTCATTTAGTTTATTATGGCATCAAAGTGCTTTTAGTTATTAAATTCTAGCAAATACTCAGTGCTTATATTTTAAATGATATTGGTATTTGCCTTACTCTTCTTTATTCTAGTGGAAGTTTACAGAAGGATTAATGGTTAATTATGTCTCCTTGTCGAAATATTTTTGGCAGTGATTTGTCCAGGAAGTAAAATGTTAGGTATCATTTTCTTGAATTCATGATAGATATTTAATTCTTTTACCAGGAAGTAAATGTTAAATATCATCCTTACATTTATTTACCTGAATGCATAATTGGGCAGTTGATAAGCTTTAAGTCTGATTATTGTATTATTTTTAAAGTTTTGAACAGTCTTCCAAATGTCCAGTGAGTTATATAGTTACTTATCTTGGTAGCAATCTATGATAGACAAATAGAATAATAGTGCTAGTTGTTTTTTTTAAAATACTCTTTATGACCGAAGTGTAAGAAAGTTGTTAAAATTATTTGGTGGTTCAGAATAGTTTCCTACTTAATTGTAAAATAACGCTTGTTTTCAAAAGGCAAAATTATTTCTAATTTAAAAATCTTAAGTATTTAGGACTTTTCGCTTGAATTGTGTTTTTTGTTTTGACAAGTGTACTTTTAATACTTGCTGTAGAAGACAAAACCAAAATAATATTGAGGTTTTTTTCCTTTGTAGTTTCTCTATAATTTGCAATGAAAATGAGTGGGGATGGGGGTAAAACAGTAATTTAAGGATTACTGTTATTTAAATTATTCAGGCTTTTTTTTTGTATCTGTAATTTTGAATCACTTTTATGTAGATAAAAATAACTCGTGCTGGTTTGAAAAATATTTTGTTTTATCTCTTCTTCACATACAAAACAGGTGAAATTAGTGAACATTAGAAATGATGACATAACAGATGGAAATCCCAAATTGACTTTGGGATTAATATGGACAATAATTTTGCACTTTCAGGTAAGCCTGATTTTCTTAACTGTCATTTCTTTTAGCCTCATTGCTAGTTTTCAGGTGGTTCATGTGAAGGGTGAATTACACATTCACATCCAAAGGAGGAAGATAAATTTCAGGCTTTCTTTCTTTCTTTTAAAATTTAATTTTAAATTTTATATTGGAGTATGGTTGCTTTACAATGTTATGTTCGGTTCGGGTGTACAACAAAGTGATTCAGTTATACATATATCCATTCTTTTTCAGATTCTTTTCTCATATAGATTATTACAGAATTTTGAGTAGAGTTCCCTGTGCTGTACAGTAGGTCCTTGTTGTTTATCTATTTTATATATAGTAGTGTGAATATGTTAATCCCAACCTCCTGATGTATCCCTCCCCCCACCTTCCCCTTTGGTAACCGTAAGTTTGTTTTCTAAGTCTGTGAGTCTGTTGCTGTTTTTAAATAAGTTCATTTGTATCATTTTTTTTAGATTCCACATATAAGTGATATCATATGATGTTTAGGCTTTGTTTCTTAAACAATATATTTGTATTGTTCCTCTCAGTAACATGCTGCTAATGAACTTGGCATCTCATTTCGTGTTGTTGAAAGCTTAAAATACTTGTAATCTCAGTGTTCGAAGACAGAGATTCCCTTTTTTTGAATGTAGCCACATTTCTTTGTTTATTGGCCAGCATTACCTGATTTAGATACATAAAAGTTTTATGATTCAATCCTTATTTAGAATGGGTTTCATTGATATTACAGTTTCTCAACTATGCCTGCTGTTTTCTCCTAGTTTTGTAGACACTAGGTGGCAGTATCGTTCTCATAAAGACATCTCTTGAACTAGAACCATCCACGTTTCCTGTAGAGCTCCACTTTCTCAAACTAGGTTTAAGGAGAGTAAAGGCAAATATATTAACTATGAATTATTATCTAATTACCAGTGCCAGTTAAAGGCTGATCTTGATCTTTGGTTTTTATAAAATGATGCATTTTTTAAAAAATCATCTTCATTTGATTTAGGGTGAGTCCTAGTTTTGGAACTGGCTTTGGGTTTGTCAATCCCTTGTGTGACCACGCAGCATTGTGTGTGCAGCGCGCAGAGCCTGGCCTGTAGTGGGCACACAGCAGGTCTTACTGATTGACAGCTGTGTGGTGGACCTTGCAGGAGGAAGAGAGAACTTGCCAACTTCAGAAAGGAGCTAGGGTTTTGGACCAAATTTTGGGAAGAAGAAGACTTATTTCTAATCTTTAAAAAATTTGACTGGGATACAGGGTTTGTCGGAGAATGTAGGTGGAAAATAATGTAGTCAGGGCTCATTTGGGAACAGGATAAATCTGGCAGGGATGAACAGGTATAGGAAGTAGAGTCTTGTAGGTTCCAGGACCTGGACAGGCAACAGAGTTGCAGCAGTAGGAATTTGGAGGAGGAGACCCAGGTCCCAGGAGACCAGGTAACCAGGTGTCAGCCTGCCAGACGACAGGGCAGCTAATACAGGTGAATGTCCACTTAGCTGTGCTATTGATGGCTGGGAGATCCAGTATCAGGAAGTGGAAGCAGGACCCTCATTACTAGAGGACCCCATCCTTAGGGGACCTGGGGTACTGAGTACTTACCCAAGGCAGGGATTTGGTCATGGAGCCAGACCCCAGACCTTGTTACCAGCACAGGTGAAGTCTAGCTAGAACTGGCCAAAAAAGCAGATTTCACATGGTGTTTCTCAGCAGCTTTCTCAGGGATCCAGAACTTATAGGGTTGAAAATGCAAGAGCCCCATATAGGGAGGTTAGAGGCCTGTTGGATGGAACCAATCCCATAGTTACTGACAGCTGGTGATACAGGCTGAGTCTGGATTTTGAAGGTCAGAGTGGGAACCCCTGTGGGGCACACCCAGGCTCTGGAGGGAGGGAGAGCTGAGTGTCATCGTTGGCTCTTTTATCTGTAGCCATGAAGGCATCGAGCAAGTCACCTAACCATTCTATGGGCTCCAGTAAAAAAAAATCAGAAATGATCACAGGCCACAGTCAGGGGTATAAGCTGAGAGGCTGAGGTGGTGCCCTCCGAGTGGAGTGATAGAGGCCAGGCAGGACTCAGATGGGGAAGAAAAGTTGAATCCAGGGGGTGGTGTTTTGAAGAAAGAAAGGAAGGGACTTGGTGACAGAGTGTGGAGGATGAAGGAAGGGGATTAAAGATGCCTCTGAACGGTTAAGCCTGGGAGATAAGAACCAGTAATGGAGGTGAGGGTAAAGGGAAAGGTGACCTTCTGCGTGAGTTTGACGTTCTGGTGGGATACCCTGGGCTTCTGTCTGCTGAGCAGCTGGAAATGTGTGAGCAGAGCGGAACTGGGGAGTCAGAGGTACAGGTGATAAACCTGGGAGTTTCCAGAATACAAGTGGTCCTTGAATCTGTCAGAGAGAAGGGATCTTCAGAGGATCCAAGGGAAGAGCACGTGTGGAGAAGAGCAGAGAGCAAAGGACAGAAATTTGGGGAAGGCCCATGATTAGGGGTGCAGGAGGAAGACGTTCCATCTGGGGAAACAGAAAATGAACAGTTGGAGACCTCTGGCTGGCAGCTGGCATCCAGCTGGCAAAGCCTATCTCTAATATCAGTGAGCATCTCCCTTTTTCTCTAACACCTTTCTGATCCTACAACACTCCTCTACCTCCCTCTTTTTATTTATATTGAGATAGATTCATCACAGCCCTAGGTGATAGTTTTACCAACATTCTCCCAATAGATAGAGCAGCATTCTTCATTTCTAATTGTAGTAACAAGAAAATGTAGTATTGACTAAACCAAGGGAAGATAATTGCAAGTAGAAAGGAATGGTGAGCAGTGTGAAATGCAACCGGAGAGCCTGAAAAAGTTAAGATTGAGTACGGGTTAGTAGTTTTGTCTAGGAAAAAGACATTGGGGACCTTGGAGAAGGTCCCCCCAAGTTCCTGGGAGAAGAAACCAGAAAGTAACAGACCAAAATGTGAGTAAATGGTTGGAAATTAAAGGCAGTATGGTTAGACCCTAAATTGAAAGAATTGTAAAGCAAAAGATCATTCAAAAAAGAATTACATATTAAGAAAGCTCTTTGGGGTTCAGGTGTCTTTGGAGGACAGAAGAGGACTAGCCACAGAAGTACCAAAGAAGTTTTGTTTTTTTTTGTTTTTTTTTTTGGTGGTACGCGGGCCTCTCATGGCTCAAGGGCCCAGCTGCTCCGCGGCATGTGGGATCTTCCCGGACCGGGGCACGAACCCGTGTCCCCTGCATCGGCAGGTGGACTCTCAACCACTGCGCCACCAGGGAAGCCCGTTTCTTTTTTTTTAACATTTATTTTATTGAAGTATAGTTGATTTACAGTGTTGTGTTAATTTCTGCTATACAGCAGAGTGGTTCAGTTGTACACATATATACATTCTATTTCATATTCTTTTCCATTGTGGTTTATCCCAGGATATTGAATATAGTTTCCTGTGCTATACAGTAAGACCTTGTTGCTTATTCATCCTCTATATAACAGTTTGCATCTGCTAATCCCAAACTCCCAAGAGTTTTGCTTCTTAATATGATCCTGTGGCACATATTATGAAATCCAGTGTATTTTAGGACCTGAGTTACAAGATATTATGACTGTTAAATTATCACCAGTATTTAAAAGTTAGACCAAGATTTATTTAAAATGAAACATATAAATTTTTTGGTAAAATTAAAATTTTCCTTTTCATTTAAAGAAATACTTTTCTTAGTCCTATGATAATTTAAGATTAGAACGATTTTACTGGTTATGCCAAGACAGAGCCTTATTTATTGATTTAAAAATATTTGAGCATTGCAAATTGAATATGTTACAGAAGGTAAGCATTATCAATACAGTAATCCTGTATTATTTACCATACGCTAGATCCAGAGATACTAATTGTTACTGACCAGGGTTCTTGGCCTCCTTAATCAATAGAAATTGACTAGAAACCAAACAAGAAATTCAGGCAAGGCTTTACTGGGGCCCCTGCAGCAGCAGGGGGAACAAGCAACAGGTTCCCTTGCTTGTTCTTGTTCCCTGAGGCGGGACGAGCTTGTTCCTTATATGGGGAGAGGGTAGGGGTGTGTCCAGGACTCAGGCTGAGGGGTGGCTTAGGTGATGTTGAGTGCAGGGGGCACATGCCCGTATCCTGCTTTTTGCTCTGGGCTCTTCAAAAGTGGCAGTTGGGTTTTTTGGGCTCTTTGTATCTTTTGTCCAGAATTTGCCCCAACTGCAAAATGCACACAGTTATTTTTAGTCGCATATAGTTTCTTTGTATTTTGTTGCTGGAGGAGAGGTGTGTCCAGGTGCAAGCACTGCAGCAAAGCCTGTCTCATTCAGATGATGAAGTATATTGTTCTATACTTGGGAGACTGCTTGTAAAACCGACTATAATCTGGGGTGATGAGTCTATCACAATACAAATAAGAATAGGGATGTAGAGGAGGGTGTGTTGTGGTAGGATTAAGAAGGTCTTAGAGAATAAAGGAAATTATCACTGATGGGCTTTGCAAGAGGAATGCCAGTTACCAGGCAGAGACTGAAGTGGGGCCATTCCTGGGGGAGGGAGCAGTGTGCAGTGGCCTGAAAATGGGCATTTGCTTTGTTTGGCAGGGCTGGAAGCAATTGCAAATCACTGGTTTCGCCTCTATCATCGTGTTAGTGTAAATACCAGCCATTATACTTTGAAATTCTCTTGAATAATGTTCCATTGCCAATGAAGACATTGAAAATCAAATTAAAAAGAAACAAACCAACAAACCTGAAGCTTTATTTTTACCAGCTTGTCTTCTAGGATATTCAGTTATTTTTCTGTTGGAGATTAATTTCCCCTTGAAATGATTAAGGAAAACCTCACCATTGCAGGTCTGTTATTGACAAATATCAGCCACATTGCTAACTTGACTATTTAATTGAATATTTTTATTTAGAAAAATGAGTTCCATCTTTGATCAGTCTAAAGACAACCTAAAGAAAGGCAATTATCAATTTTCTTTCCATTTTTTAAGATAAATTTATTTATTTAATTAATTTATTTTTGGCTGTGTTGGGTCTTCGTTGTTGCGCACAGGCTTTCTCTAGTTGTGGTGCGCGGGGGCTACTCTTCATTGCGGTGTGCAGGCTTCTCATTGCAGTGGCTTCTCTTGTTGCGGAGCACAGGCTCTAGGCATGCGGGCTTCAGTAGTTGTGGCTCGTGGGCTCTAGTCAGCTTATGCAAAAGACTAGTCATGCGATACTAATTTCCTTTTTACCATATTGATGACTCAGTGTTAGAAATATGCACACTTTAGGTCATCGGGTTCCATACTGATTTATTATGTATACACCATGGCCCTGGTAAAACTGTGTAATATTTAACTAGGGTACAATTATAAAAGTTACAAGTAAAGTTCAACTGCCTTAATTCATGTATAAGTACACACAGATGTTTCTTCTGGCTAAGAGTTCCATGCTTTAAATCATAAAATTTATCAATTTCCTCATATGAAAATCCTAATGATCATAAAAAGAGAAATGGCTTGGAAATTTGTCATATGAAAAGTATGACAAACTATTCGAAGAGATTGATTTTAGAAACAATTTGGATAGAGTGTTTTAGGCATTTAGCATGTATTATCTCTCCTTCAGCTGTTGAATCATCCTGTTCTTTTTTTATGGCTGCTGTTTTTGAATAAGAGTCAGTACAGTTTATAGAGGTTTTTGAGCCCTTTTTGGGGGGGCAAGTGCCAACATTAGATTGTGTTTCTTAAGAAAAAAAATTGTATGGTGGAGAATCTCTGAAACTAAATTTGAAAGGCACTTTGAAACTAAGTTTGACTGGGATTTGCTTTCTGTTTGTGCTCGTGTTTGCTGAATCACCAGTGGTTCCAAAGGTTAATTCAAACTTTGGTAGTGTAACCGCATTTCAGAAAACTGAAAGTAAAGCAAGGATCAGAATTTTTTCGTGCAATAAAGTTAAGGGTTTGCCTTGAAAGCTCATCAGCGTGTCATTTGACAGTGAGCAGTGATGTTTGTCTAAGATGATTGGTGGCCAGAAGTAAGCCACGGGGTGTCTAATGAGACCCAGGGACCGGCTGGGCAGGATGCCACGGCATTTCTTGCGGGTGCCTTTCTCATAAGCAAAATGGCCTCATGCTGAAAAGGATGGTCATGAAGTCTGAGGAATTAGACTGCATGGAGATCTGAGTAAGCCCTGGCTTTTGAAATGAGTGACACTGAGCAACTGTGATTTCCTGCAAATCACATGGGGAATGTCTGTGGATGTGTCCGAGCGGAGAAAGAAGAACAATATTTAGATCCTGCCAAAACTCCTCTGAGCCTTGAAAAATATTCTGCTGGAAGAAGAAAATACTTTAGAAGAGAACCGACCAAGAAAACTGTAGGTGACACAAAGTCAGGAGAGCCAAACCATGAAAATGAAGGGAAGAGGAGTAGCATCCTGGTCTCCAGGGAGCAGGCAGCCCCCTGGTCCAAGGGGCTGGTGCAGGAGGGATGTACCAGCCCCAGCCTCACTCTGGAAGCGGGTGTCCAGCATGAGACGGTGAGCAGTCGGTGTCATCCTGGGAGCCCTTCTCCTCCTCAACACCAGAAAACAGAAGTCAAAGTTAGTGAACTAGAGGAAAGGATTTCAGAAAAAGACAGCACTCCCTACTGTGCAAAGAGGAAGGACCATTTCGATGATGTCAACCCAAGAAAAATAACATTCCAGAGAAGAACTGATAGTTTTTCTTTCCAAAAGGCAGCCAGCTTAAATTCCATTCACTGTGGTACAGAGAGAGTGCTTGAAAAAAGTGGGTTTTCTGAAGACCCATCAAAAAATGACTGCGGTGTTCAAGAAAAGCAAAACATGGAGAGATCTTGCCCTCATGCAACACATCATTTCCAGTTTGAAAAAAAGAGATGTGCTTCCCTCTGTGATAACGTGTCCTTTCCTTCCAAGGACACAAGTGGAAAGGAGGTAAGTGCAGCACAGAGCCTGAGTTTAACGTGCAAATAAGGACTCCAGGTGCTCACACCTGGCTGAGGTTCTGTAATTTGTCCTTTGTAAACATTCTTTTCATATTCATTTATGTGAAAGCTGTAGAGTTCTTGGTGCATTTCATTTGTAGCCTTAGGTTTGATTACTATGATTTTATTTTTGGTGGTACATTCTTTAATCCCACCTTTATTTCAAACCCTATACATTTTTGTTACTGTTGGAAGACTCAGTGAACCACTGCTCTAAGATAATGCACGTCTTTTGAATTTCTGTAGTTCATGTGTCTTGACTTTTCCGATGGAATAGCCTTTGGAAACAAAAGTTAAATCAAAAAGCAGTTATGACAAGACAGATGTAGGGAGGAGATGCTACAATGATCAGTCAGCCCTGACCTGCTGATCTGTAAGTTTGATTGCTGATCCAAAACCCCAATTCTAGTTCTCTGTCCGTTTCCATACACAGGGACACTGACATAATTGCTTTCAGTTCCGTGTGTGTATCTGTGTATGCTTCTGTGTGTGTGTGTGTGTGTGTGTGTGTGTGCGTGCGTGCTTTGGGGGTGACAGGCACAGATGAAACTTCCCAAATCTATTCTGTCTCTTTGTTACGTGAGTTACTCCCCGGCCAAGTCTAAAATCAGAACTCACTTGGGCAACGGGTCATAGGAATCTGAATATGACTCAGGCTGCCAGGAAGTTGTGATCTTTATTCCTAACATGGATATTTAGCTTTAGACAAGTTGCTTCTCTGGGGTTTTTACTTGTCTTTAAAACGTAAGTGAATATTGATTTACTTGCCTGAGAAGTGCATCACCCAAGCAACGTCCTGTACGTGGTACCACTTGGCAGCTGATGGCTTTTTCATTTAAGCTGTTCCTAACTTTGCCTTTTAGGAAAAAATCTGGACGTTAAGTGGTATATGGAACATGAAACATTCATGGCAAGATCGTTGTATTGCTGGGCAGAGATCCTTGACCCAGTGGTCAGATGAGGTTTTAGTAGGGTCTAGGTGTGCAGTCATCATTGGCCTTGGCCGCTTGTCCTCCTGAAGCTGGTTCCCCTGTTTGTATCCACCAACGCGGCTTGCCAATGTTATGTCGTGCATTCTATTTACATTTTACAGTGGTTACATTTAAAAAGAAAGCGTCCGGTCTAGGCCTTGTCTATGTAGGCCTGGCATGAAGGTCAGTGAAAAAGAAAGCCGCTTGGCTGCTGTGTGTTTATGAATGTAACCACTTGCTTTGCTCACATATGTTTTCCATCTGTTTTTTGCATAATTTGGCTTCAAGTAAGCCTCACATGTTTTCATTAGTGGAAACTCATAAAATCTGTTTCCTAGTGGTGCCTAAGCCTTTTTTCCCACTTGAATTATACTCATGCCAAGGATTTTACCCCTTCTTTCTACTTTGTGTAGCTAATGATTTTTGAAACTTCAATAGAAAATACATGTGAAAATAGGTCATAAACCTGTCAGTCAGATTTGTTAAATAATTGTGATATGGAGGTACTTAAAGCCTCTTATCTTCTAGGGAAATGCTGAATGAGATAATCCTTATTTTTTTTCACTTTTTAAAATTTTTTTATTTTATATTGGAGTATGGTTGATTTACAATGTTGTATTAGTTTCAGGTGTACAGCAAAGTGATTCAGTTATATATTTATATATATCCATTGTTTTTCAGATTCTTTTCCCATTTAAGTTTATTATAGAATATTGAGTAGAGTTCCCTGTGCTATACCGTAGGTCCTTGTCGATTATCTATTTTATATATAGTAGTGTGTATATGTTAATCCACAACTCCTAATTTATCCATTCCCCCCACTTTCCCCTTTGGCAACCATAAATTTGTTTTCTAAGTTTGTGAGTCGGTTTCTGTTTTGTAAATAAGTTCATTTGTATCAATTTTTTTAGATTCCACATGTAAGTGGTATCATATATTTGTCTTTCTCTCTCTGACTTACTTCAGTTAGTATGATAATCTCTAGGTCCATCCATGTTGCTGCACATGGCATTATTTCATTCCTTTTAATGGCTGAATAATATTCCATTGTATATATGTACCATATCTTCTTTATCCATTCCTCTGTTGATGGACATTTAGGTTGTTTCCATATCTTGGCTATTGTAAATAGTGCTGCTATGAACATTGGGTTGCATGTATCTTTTTGAATTATGGTTTTCTCCGGATATATGCCCAGGAGTGGGATTGCTGGATCATATGGTAGCTCTGTTTTTAGTTTTTTGAGGAACCTCCATTTCTGTTCTCCTTAGTGGCTGCATCAACTTACATTCCTACCAATAGTGTAGGAGGGTTTGCTTTTCTCCACACCTCCTCCAGCATTTATTGTTTGTAGACTTTTTGATGAGGGATAGTCTTTATTTTATCTGAGGAGTTTGATATCTTAACTTCCCCGTGGTCCAGATAAAGACTGGTGGCAGAGTCAGACCAACAGCTTGGCTGCTCGTAAATGCACTCTTCCCGGTACTTTGGAGGTGGACTCTGCCTAATTATCTTTGGTTAGAACTGTGCACGGCCCTCTTTATCTTGCATTGGATTCTCCATTTTTCATTGCAGAATTGGATGCAAATGAGAGCTCTCAGCCCCTTCACTAGTATTCCATCCCAGAAATGGCCTGTTAGCCAGCATTCCTTTGCAAGACATTGTCCCTTCAAAATCTTTTCCATATCTTCTCTATTTGAGTCATTTTTACTCATTCATTTGTGTGTGCACGGTTGGGCTCAGTGACGTTTGGGTTAATCTCCAAAGTAGAATATTACACAATTCTTTGAACTTATCTTAAGCTTAGACTTAGTTTAAGCCTCTGACTTGAACTTCCCAGGTCCTGTGATATTTGTCATTCTTCGTCTAGGTGACCAGCCCACCTCCTCTTTAATCCTTGCCATCGTAAGCCAACCTCGGGTGGCCCTCCAGGCCCTGGGGTTCTGTGGAGCAGACTCAGCCGCCCCTTCTTGGGCATCTACTGAATGTAAATCTCATAACCTGTGAAAACTTCACTAGGGTAAAGAGGTGTAAGTAAACAAAGGAAGCATCTTAGATTTGCATATTGCTTTGGAAGTGGAAAAACACTTTCAGACACGTTGTGTCTTTTGATCATTCTTAACAAGTGTATTAAATAGGTGAAATAGACAGTTCCTCTTTGGAAGGAAGAAATGGAAACTCAGGTTAAATAAGGTCCTTAAGGGAACACAGCAGATGAGAGTAGCTGAGTTTAAATGACACAGCATCCTACTTTGATGAGCTGTCAGAGTTCTGAAGGAGATGCTGTGAACTTGGAACAGGGGTTGATGTTTATAAGAGCTGATGTTCATCTGGGGAGGATGAGTGTTGCCAACAGAGGTGGCAGAGGCAGAGCACGTTTGGGGACAGGGAGTGATGAGCTCAGGGTCTGCACCTTGTGCAGGGCCCCTTCTTTGTCTGACTCACATGCTTCCCGGACTTGTGACGGGGAGTCCTGCCTTTCCCCTCGAGCTGTGCCCACAAAGCATTCTTCTTCTTGAGTTTCACAAATCCCACCTCTTCCCAGTCTTGTGATGTTGCTCTCAGCCAAGATTGTTGTTTTCTCTATTTATAGGTCATTGGTTCTCTAACAGACCACATGTAAGTGTCACCTAAGGAGCTTTTAAAAATATAGGTGCCTGGGGACTTACCAATGGTAAAGAATCCACCTTCCAGTGCAGGGAATGAGGGTTCAATCCTGGTTGGGGAACTAAGAACCCACATGCTTGGTGTCACCTAAGCCCGTGTGCCACAACTACTGAGCTTGCGTGCCTCAACTAGAGAGCTCACCTGCAGCAAACTAGAGAGCCCACTTGCTCTGGAGCCCACGCACCACAACTAGAGAGAGAAAACTCGCATGCCACAACTAGAGAGAAGCCTGTGCACCACAACTAGAGAGAAGCCCGTGCACCACAACTGGAGAGAAAACCTGCATGTCACAACTAGAGAGAAGCCCGTGCACCACAACTAGAGAAGCCTGTGTGCTGCAACAAAAGATCCTGCGTGCTGCAACTAAGACCCGATGCAGCCAAAAAATAAAAAACAAAAAAAAAGATAAAGAAAATAAATAAATAAAATAAATATTAAAAGAAAAATATAGGTGCCCGAATGTCAACTCTAGTGATTCTAATATAATGGATCACCGCGGGCCAATGATTCTGATGGTCAAGACTGTGGCTAGGGTGCTCGTTACTCTTCATATTCTCAAGTGGACCCCAGGGTCCCTGTGGTGCTAGAATCATCTCCAGATGAAGCTTTACCCTGGATTTAACTGTATCAGAATATCTTATGACGGAATGTGAGAGCACTGCATATGTTTCAGGCGCCCTCTCACATGTTTCTTGAAAACATGCTAAGTTCTGAGAACCAGCTTCACCCTTCATTTTCTCCTCATCATGGGTTTTCTGACAAGCAGCGTGGATCACGGGCCTGGAGGCAGGAGGTGTGAGTTCTCGCCAAGCTTTGCCACCAGAGAGCTGTGTGCCTTGGACGCCTTCTTCATTTCTCCGGGTCTCGGCTTCATTTTCCAGAAAAGGAGGATGTGGGACTGGATGACGACACGACTGTTATTAGGCATGGTATTTGTGGAGTCCTACTGCATGCCAGACACCCCCCACTGTGCTGTTTAACCATCATGAAATGGTTCTGTTGTTTGCTGCATTTACAGAGGAGGACATAGAGCCTCAGGAGACGTAGTGACTTGCTCAAGTCACTCAGCCAGGACGTGGAAGGGCTTGGATCTCACCCACAATTATCTCCAAGCTGAACTTTGAACTGATGTCATTTCCCTACCTTTCCCCACATACAGCTCTTTCACTTTTAAATCCCTACAAATCCATGCATTTCATTGCATACCTTTCTGTTGAGTGTTTTCACCCCTTCCTCCATCCGTCACTTCTTTGATTCCTCTACCAAACATTTATTAGGCACTTGTTATATACTGAACCAACACTAGGCACTTATATCCCATTGTTTGTTCATTATAAATGATGGGGACCGTGGCTATAAACTTAGTCACCTGAAAGACTTTGGGGATGAGGATGCTTAATATAGTTGTTCCCCCTTTACCTGCAGGGGATACATCCCAAGGCTCCCAGTGGAGGCCTGAAACTGGATAGTACTGAACCCTCTGTGTATGTACTGTGCTTTTTCCTGTACTTACATACCTATGATAAAGTTTATACATTAGGTACATTAGGAGACTATCCAAGTTGCCAGCATCACTGCTTTTGCACTTTGTTATTAAGTTATTAAGTAAAATAAGGGTTCCTTGAACACAAGCAGTGGGATACCGCAACAGTCAGTCTGATAACCAAGACATATACGAAGTGACTAGTGAGATGATTCCTGTTGGGGGTGGGGCAGACCGGTATGGTGCAAGATCTCATCCTGCTCCCCAGAATGTCGTGCCATTTAAAACTTAAGAATTGCTTATTCTGGGAATTTTCCATTGAATATTTTTGGACCGTGTTTGACTTTGGTTATTGAAACCACGGAAAGCAAAACTGTGGATAAGGGGGACTGTTGTCATTTTAACGTCCCACCCTGTCATATAGCTGTGTTAACTACTGAACACTAAACTCTTTTCATGTTCCTTTTCATCCTTTGGTGAACTGCAGTAAACAGGGCAGTGACATACAGGAGAGAAGCCAAGGAGGGAAGGGTGGTGAAGGGTGTGGATAGTGTACAAATTACATTATCAGCATCTGAGTAATGATGGGTTAGATATTTTCATTCATTGACTTTCTAAATTATAAAAACAAAATAATTGAGAGGTATCTCAAAATGTTAGAATAATACATTAATATTCAACCTCACTGAAATGTAATATTTATTCAGTATTTTTTTCTTTAACCAAGTCTTCTGTGAATCTTAAGCTATAGAAGCGTGCTTAGAATTCAAGGACTAGGGTGAAATCTAAATATTTCTACTTTTCCACGGTAGCTTTGCTCTATAGATCTTGAAAGCAAAGGTCATTTGGTTTATAGTTGACTAACATTTCTTTCTGAACCATTTCATCTTTTTTAATGAAAATGAGTTTATAGATTTTTAAATTTCTAGTCTTCATTTGGATTTCATGACCCAGTTTGTGAAAGTTTAGTTATAAAATCATGGCACAGAATTGGATCTCTATCAGCAATAGAATGCCTCTATCTTTTCAGTTAAATGAAGGACATGCCAAGTTTAAAATCCTTTACTATACAAGAAATATAGTCATATCTGTGTTAGTTTTCCCCCATAATTTGAATAAGAAATAAATGAGCATTTGCTAAAGGTAGCCATCAACGTAGAGCATTAGCACTTGAACTTTATCAACTTTTTACTTTTATCCTCAATTTAACTCTTCGTTTTAGGAAGGCAGTTTTTAACCAGATAGCATTTTCAAAATATGTGTGCTGTCTTTACAGTTAAGAATATTTTGTGGAGCCTTTTCACACATTTTTGAAACTTGGAAGCAGACTCTAAAAATGTGTTGATTACATTGGTTTCTGCCAAAATAGTTGAAACATTGTTAAAGAGATTATCTTTGGAAGCAAACATCTTGGCTTGGAAATATTTGAGTGTTTTGACACATTCAATGTGGAATTTGCTTTTGCCTGAATACAGTGTCAAGCAATGTGAGCAAAAAAATGTAGGGAATAATCCTCAGTCTGGTGTAGTCGCTTCCACTCATGTGGGGCAGGCACCATTCTGAACCATGTGTGCGTGTCGGCATCTTGATGAGAGGAAACCAAGGCCCAGTAAGCGGTGGGGTCGGGGATGGAACATGGGTCACCACCCTCCACAGCTGTGCACCAACCTTGCTCCCAATGATAAACTTTCACTCTTGAAATAATTATGTTAAAAGAGGTGGAAGCATCTTGAGATCACCTTTTCCAACCTGCTGCTTTCATCCTTGTTAATACCTGAACTCTCTCAATTAGAGTATAAACTGTCGTTTATTTTAACAAAACTATATGAAGGAATTGAAATTCCCTGGATGATACTCGTGACTAGCCAGTAGGGATTTGGGTTCTGCAGGGAGAACATTTGACAACTACCATTCCCATATCCACTGTGTATCCCTTAAATCAGTTTTTCCTTCTGTAAAATGAGCTGGTTCATTGATAGATTAAAACTCTTCCTGAAATGCTGTAGGGCGTCGCTACAGATTGGGTGTAGCAGAGGAAAGGGGACTTAGGAGCTCTTGAGTCAGAGGACTTAAAATTTTCTTTTTAAGTTTTATTTTTTTAATTGAAATATGGTTGATTTACAATGTTGTGTTAATTTCTGCTGTACAGCAAAGTGATTCAGTTATACATACATTCTTTTTTATATTCTTTTCCATTATGGTTTATCACAGGATATTGAATATAGTTCTCTGTGCTACACAGTAGGACCTTGTTGTTTATGCATTCTATACATAAAAGCTTACATCTGCTAATCCCAACCTCCCACTTCATCCCTCCCCCAACCCCCTCCCCCTTGGCAACCACCAATCTGTTCTGCATGTCCATGAGTCTGTTTCTGTTTTGTAGATAGGTTCATTTGTGTCCTATTTCAGATTCCACATATAAGTGATAACATATGTTATTTGTCTTTCTCCTTCTGACTTACTTCACTTAGTATGATAATCTCTAGTTGCATCCATGTTGCCTCAAATGGCATTATTTTGTTCTTTTTCATGGCTGAGTAGTATTCCATTGTGTATATGTACCACATCTTTTTTATTCATTCATTTGTTGATGGACATTTCGGTTGTTCCCATGTCTTGGCTACTGTGAACAGTGCTGCTGTGAACATAGAGGTACATATATCTTTTTGAATTATAATTTTGTCTGGATATATGCCCAGGTGTGGGATTGCTGGATCATATGGTAATTCTATTGTAGTTTTCTGAGGAACCTCCATACTCTTTTCCACAGTGGCTGCAACAACTTACATTCCCACCAACAGTGTAGAAGGGTTCCCTTTTCTCCACACCCTCTCCAGCATTTGTTATTTGTAGACTTTATTTATTTATTTTTGGCTGCGTTGGGTCTTCGTTGCTGCACACAGACTTTCTCTAGTTGCGGCGCGTGGGCTTCTCATTGCGGTGGCTTCTCTTGTTGCGGAGCACTGGCTCTAGGCTCATGGGCTTCAGTAGTTGTGGCTCACGGGCTCTCGAGCACAGGCTCAATAGTTGTGGCACATGGGCTAAGTTGCTCCGCGACTTGTGGGATCTTCCCAGACCAGGGCTTGAACCCGTGTCCCCTGCATTGGCTGGCAGATTCTTAACCATTGTGCCACCAGGGAAGTCCCTGTAGACTTTTTAATGATGGTCATTCTGACTGGTGTGAGGTGGTGCCTCATTGTAGTTTTGATTTGCATTTCTCTAATAATTAACGATGTTGAGCATCTTTTCATGTGCCTATTGGTCATCTGTATGTCTTCTTTGGAGAAACCAGAAGACTTACATTTAATGCAGGTCATACTTCGCATGTCTGTGAACTAGGATGGTTTCTTGTTCTGAGGATTCAATGAAGTAGTATGTGGGAGAAAGACAGGAGGTTGTAGGCGCTTTTTAACTTCTGTCTCACCACTGTCTTCTGCTCCTGTTAAAAAGGGGACACATGTTGTGACCATCTGTTGTGAAGAGCACTTCTTTCTTTCCTTGGACATAAGGTATCCTTCTGCACCAGCAGAGCTGCCTCTCATCCCCCAGGTCCATTCTTCTTTTGACTGTTTCTTCAGCAGATGTTTAGTGAATACCTATAACGTGTCAGAGAGTGTGTTCTCTAATTCCACCATTAGCTTAAAATTCTGTCAACCTCTTGGTTGACAGAAATAACCCCTGGGAGGGACCGAGTCGTAAAACTAATATGTTTATTTGCAGCTCAGTCCAGATGCATCCAGAGGGCCTATTGCAGCAGCTCTGGGAGAAGAGGAAGGACGTGAATCTAGGGACAGCTCTGCTGCTCTGTGGCGAGGCTGGCAGTCAAGGGCGTGTGTCTAGTCTAGTGAGGGAACCTCTGTGAACCCTGACGTTTGGTTCCTGTGAGAGATCCAGGGGTGGGTCCTCCTCTGAAAATGAGAAGTGTTCTCTGTAGCAGCTGCTTTGCCAGTGTAGAGGCTAGGAAGCTCCAGGGGAAGGGTCTTGACCTTAGGGTTGAGGGGAGCTGGGGGCTACCCCTAACCCTAACCCAACCCGGGTGCAGACATCTCTCCAGCATTGAAGAGTGAGCACCCACTGGGCCTCCTGAGGAAAGATCAGTCTGAGTTGTACGGGTAGATTTCTTTTCTAAATATGAAGGAGAGATTTCACTCTCCTCTTGCAAATTCTGAGTTGGAATTTAGGAGACATAGGTCCATCCCCTCGGCCCCTTCCTGTTCGAGTGCTGAGACCCTGGGCCAGTCCCCTCACCTCCTTTGGCCTCAACTTGTTCACCAGTGAAACCAGGGAGTTGCCAGAGGGCTTTGTGACCTTCCAGTTTGAGTTCCCCGGATTCCTTAATCCTTTACTATTTTTATAGCCTCTCTAAGTTAAATTTCTCAGTTCTCTTAACCTCAGAGACATTGCCTTTCTGGTGTCACATGTCGATTATTTAAATAGTAAATTTGATTAACTTTTTAACCTTTTCAATAAATTATAGTTATTTAAAAAAATTTTTTAAGTTGCATATTTGCCTAGTATAGAATAAAATAAATAAAAATGTGAATAGTCTCCTAGGGAGTATGTGCGTCAGCTTTGGAAGTTGGCTGTTGGTGTGCCCTCCCCTCCCTGCATGCCAGAAGCATGACAACATCCATAAAAATCAGGTGTGGCTGTTGCCCAGTCATCTAGTGCCATTGACTTTACTCAGAGGACTTCCAGGCTTGCAGCCTCAGCTGACCAGAATCAGGAGGCTGTGGCGATTCCCGCAGCAGGTAGCGGGCCAGTCCGCTGTCAGCTGGGAGTGAACTCTCAGATGGGGGTTGATGGCTTGTTTTCTTCCATTGAAAAGGCATTTCAAGGCTATGTCCTGGGTCAAGTTTATGAAACTGTTTTACAGAAATGATTTCGATGACACTTAGGTAATGTGGGGCTCTCACTTTTTTTTTTTTTTTTTGCGATCCTCAAACGTTTTATTGACAGCAAAACTTCCGGCAGTTGAATGTGAGCCACGTGAGGGTGGTGGGCGGGGGCTTGCGAGGCAGGGAGGGAGATGGGCAGAGGGCTCCTGGCAGGGATGCCCCTCCTCCCTTGGGACACTGTGAGGGGCATGGCGGTGGCTGTCACGGGCTGGGGGGGGCATAAATAACACTGTGTGCAGGACTGGGGCAGCAGGAGGGGGAGCGTGGGGCAGCCACCTCAGAAAGGCCCACCCAGGCCACAGAGACACCCAGGGACGTGGGGCCACGAGACACAGACATGGGGACACGTGGGGCCAGGAGTACGCAAAAGGGGGTGATGGGCGGCTGGAGACACAGAGGCGGACACACCCAGAGAAATGGGGATTGGTCAGGGCTCTGGAGAGTAATCTCCGGGGCTGGGCTCACCGCCCGGGCACTTCTGGGCAGTGGTCGGGGTGTTTGGTGATGATTGCAAAGTGAGCTTAATTGGCAGCCATTTACTTTCTAAGATGACAAGGTTTACATGAGAGACTAAAACCCATTCATACCAAATGAAAACGTGACACGTTTTTCTGATCTTTCCTCCCCGCCTCCCCCACCCTCCTCCCTCCTCCCTCCTCCCTCCTCCCTCCCTCCTCCCTCCCTCCTCCCTCTCTCCTCCCTCCTCCCTCCCTCCTCCCTCCCTCCTCCCTCTCTCCTCCCTCCTCCCTCCCTCCTCCCTCCCTCCTCCCTCCCTCCTCCCTCCTCCCTCCCTCCTCCCTCCCTCCTCCCTCCCTGCTCCCTCCTCCCTGCTCCCTCCTCCCTCCCTCCTCCCTCCCTCCTCCCTCCCTCCTCCCTCCCTCCTCCCTCCTTCCCTCCCTCCCTTCCTTCCTCGCCCTTCCCTCCCTCCCTTCCTTCCTCCCCCTTCCCTCCCCCCTCCTCTCCTTTCCTCCCCCTTCCCTCCCTCCTTCCCTCTTTCCTCCTTTCCCTCCTTCCCTCCCTCCCTCCCTTCCTTCCTCCCTCTTCCCTCTCTGTCTCCCACCCCTTACTCAGCAGATGGTAAGTGAGCACCTAGTCTGACCACGTTGGGCAGGGTATGGGGAGGATGTTCCAAGGGGAGAAGTAGCCTGAACAGAGGACCCGAGGAGAGAGGGAGTGTTTAGTCCACATGGTCTGACGTTCGTATGGTTTGATCGTGGAATAGAAGGAGAATGGCTTGGGTCTGGGCAGACCAGCCAAGACTGACCTGGATTAATGTGCCTGCGGAGTGAGAGCAGGGCAGACGTGGTCCAGTGCAGCTGGTTAGGAGGCTGTTACTCGTCCCGACACTGAGGCTTAGTTCCAGAGGAAGGGGAAGCTCTCCTGAGCCCGGTATTGTTGGTATTGACACTGGAGACTAGAGGCGATGGTCCTGAGTAAAGATAATAGTTGCTTCAGCTCATCGTTGGCCATGGGGAAACAGAAGAAATGGGGCTATAAGACCCTCTTCTCCCTTGAAGACAGTCTTGGGGCAGCTCATGCATCCCTGGAATCAGGTACTTCGGTCTCCCCAGGTTCGTGGGGAATTCGCAGATGAGCAGGTTTGGCAGAACTGCTGCCTCGGCAAGGTCAGGATGGGGAACTGGAGGAGAGACCGATGACCCTGTGCCGTCTCTCAGCGCCTCATCCCCTCCTGTGCCCACCACTTCCTCTGTGACGTTCCACCAACCGTCTAATTTCCTTCTTTCCTGAGAAAACAGAATCATGAGCAAGAACTCCCTCCCTTTTTATCTGGTCACCTCTCCTTACTTTTCGTGGAGTGTTTGGGGTGGAAGCCAAGTCTGGACGGGTTGAGGAGTAAAGATAATAAAGATTATAAAACACAGAATGGTTTTTTTTTCCAGTTGCTTTACTGAGAAGAGAGTTGGTGCTAAGTACAGAGGAAACTGGGTTTATGAGGGTTATTTGTTTTTATTTATTTTAGGATGGAAGAGCCTTGGGCATCTTATATACTCAGAGCAAAAGACCCAGGTGAGGGGAGGGTCACTGATAGTGAGACCCCCACCCCAGGAGGTGGAGGATTCACAGGAGGGAAGCAGGTCAGGAGGAAGCAAAGGTCAAGGGTGACAAGGTGGGACAGTGAGGGGGCTCTTATATGTGTCACTGTTTTCTCTGTAAAGAAGATGAAAAAGTGATGCCAGATGTGGAAAGAAGAGGGGGTGGGGTACGAGTTTCAGGCATTTCGGGAAGAGTTGGCAGAGATGCTGTGAGGGATAGAAAAACCAGCTGTTTAGGACACTGAAAAGAAAAGGCAAGTTTCCTGGAGCCCCCGGCTGAGATCAGAGCTGGGATTCGTGGAGGCAGTAGTCCACGTGGTGGTATGGTTTCCTCTAGTTCAGGTGTATACTCAGGGCAGGGGTGGAGAAGACTCAGGGCAGGGTTGGAGAAGACATACCGCTGCCTGGATCAGGGTTGAGGTTTGGCTGGGTGGTTGCAAGGTGAGGACGGAGTGAGGGAGTTGAGGATGGTGGTTGAAGTGATGGATCATGTGGTGCAAACCGAATGGAGAAGGAGGTAAAGAGAGCAGAGGGCTCAGAGACGGGGCAGAATCAGGCCAGTGGAGGAATGTGAGATGTTGCTGAGCCTGGTGGTTGGTCCAGCTGGAGTTAAGGAATGAAAGTACTGGAAGAATGGACATTGCTATCAGAAGGTACAGACCTGAAGTGGACTAAGTTGGGTTCAAGGTGACAAGATCCAGGCTGTGGCCACAGGTGTGTGTGACCGGCTGACATGGAGGGAAGACAAAGGCCTGTGAGGATGGGGCCCTGGATGCAGACGGGGACAGCCAGCCCGGTGTCAGACCGCTGGGGAGTGTGGGTCATCTTGAGGACAGCAGGAAGGTGGTGGCACAAGAGTGACCTGCTGTGTGAAGGCAAGGTCTTTGTGCCCATGGATAATGGTTTGAAAACTACTGGTTTTCACTGGGAGCGTTTGAAACACATGCCCTGCCCGTGGGCCCGGTGGTGTCCAGGACTTGAGTTAACGCAGTGCAGTGGCGGGGCCTGGGTTTCAGTAAAAAGGCAGAAGCGGGGCAGGGTAATGATGCTGAGGCGGACTTGGTTTCCCGTGGAAGAGATACTTCCGGAAAGTTGGGAGTGGAGACAGTCTGGGTCTGGGAGATGAAGCAGAGATGAAACGTGGCCGGAGAGGCTCAGTGAGAGGAAGAACTTGCACTTGGGGGGCAGCAGCAGTGACCTGGATGAGAAGCATGAGGGCTTCCAGTTTCGAAAGGAACTTGGGTCTAAACGATCTTGTTTGTGTTAGATGCGAGCTGACAGATCGCTGGTGAGAGGCTTGAAGCAGCAAATACTGCTCATGAAGTTGTGGGAGAAGCTGACATTTGTAGAGTTTTCTATCTGCCAGGTCCTGTGCTGAGATAGTGCAGATTATCTTGTCTAAACTTTAGAACTGCTCCAGGAGGAAGATGTTATTATGGCATCATGTAAGTTTTAAAAATGAGGAGAATCTTTTCTTTGTTTTAATTGAAGGATAGTTAATTTACCATGTGGTGTTGGTTGTAGGTGTAAAGCAAAGTGATTCAAGTATACATATATTTATATATATATTCTTTTTTAGATTCTTTTCCATTACAGGTTATTACAAGATATTGAATAGAGTTCCCTGTGCTGTACAGTAGGTCCTTGTCGTTTATCTCTTTTATATATAGTCGTGTGTATCTGTTACTCCCAAACTCTTAATTTATCCCTCCCCCCCTTTCCCCTTTGGTAACCATGTTTGTTTTCTATGCCTGCGAGTTTCTTTCTGTTTTGTAAATAAGTTCCTTTGTATCATTTTTTTTAGATTCCATAAATAAGCTATATCATATATTTATCTTTCCCTGTCTGATTTACTTCACTTAGTATGATAATCTCTAGGTCCATCCACGTTGAGTAGCTCTGGGTCTTATTCCTCTTAGTGGTTGCAGTTGGGATTTGAATGCAGGCATCAGGAATTGAAACCATCTCTGCTCTCTGTGTGCCTCCAGGATTCGAAGGGAGGAGCCTTGGTTACTTCCTAGAATCCCACGTGGCCTGCCCTTGATGGAAGAGTCAGGCTGTTTTGCTGAATGCACAGATTTTACATTAGGAGTCATGAGTGGCAACGGCAGACTTAACAACGTTTAGCGTTTGATTTATTTTGCTTTTTAATTTTGTTTACACCGTATCATGAAAAGTTTGATAGACTCAGATAGGTAGTGACTAGTGGTAACAGTATACCTAAAAATGCCTTGATTTCCCTGTGGGGTTACTACTCAGTTAATTGGAAATCCCAGGAGAAGCTGAAAGACTAAACGTGATAGTGGTCTTCGATATGTTAAAGTTTGGTTCAGAACATATTTGAAATACCCTTTAAAACTATAGCTTTTGAATCAGTGTATGCATGTGTAATGGTCTGATACAGTGTGTGTGAGAATAACGTGCTGAAATATGATTTGGGAACTTTCGGGAACTTATTTAATAAAATATATTATTTTCTCCTGGTTGATGTTTAGCCATATTCAGACCTCTAAACTCTTCTTCTTAATATCTTTCCCTGGATGTGCTGGGCAGCGCTGCAACTATTAAACTTAACCCTGTGGTTGAAATGTTTTGGCAGCCCTTGTTAATAGGTAGTTACCTTTGTGACTGGACTGGCTTGGAACGTTCTTGACCCGGCAGAAACCAGTCCCCGCCTCTGCCCAGCTATCGCCCCTTTCTTCATATAGCTATAAATATCACCCACGTAGCTCCTGTGTTCTTAGGGTTCCCAGAAGCAGCTGATTTTATATATATATATATATTTTTTAATTTTATTGAAGTATAGTTGATTAACAATGTTGTGTTCATTTCTGCTGTACAGCAAAGTGACTCAGTTATACATATATACATTTTTATATACTTTTCCATTATGGTTTATCATAGGATATTGGATATAGTTCCCTGTGCTATTTATTATACAGTAGGACCTTGTTGCTTATATCCATCATATATATTCTAATTTGCATCTGCTAATCCAAAACTCCTAGTCCATCCTTCCCCCACTCTCTTCCCCCTTGGCAACCACAAGTCCAAAAGAAGCTGATTTTATAATCTGTAAAGGCTCTTGTGAAATTTTGCATAGAGGTTCAACTTTTCATTTACAGTTTCCTAGATTCGTTTCTCTGAACCTTGTTTTCAGAGATTTCAATTGGTCTGAGGCAACAAATTTGAAAACTTTTATCTTTTACTCTTTTCCTAAGAGAATTGGGAGAATAATAAAGCCAAGTATTTGCTTCTCCCTTTGTCAAAAAAAAAGAATAACCATAGCAATAAAATAGCCAACAAATTGAAAGTGTACTTACTGTGTGCCAGGCATTACTCTGTGTCCGTGTTGTTGAATTTGCACAACACAGTGTAATGACTGTTATCATCCTTGTTTTACAAGTGAGAGAACGATCTTAAAGCAGATAAGTAACTTGAACATGTAGGTGGTAGAGATGGGATTTGAACTCCTGGGATGTGCTGGAAAGGCTCACCAGCATGATTTTAGGGCAGAATGTCAGTTGGAAGTTGGGTGATGTTTCTGCTCTTTTTTTTCCCCCATGTTTTAAAAAAAAAATTACCAAAGGGGAGAGGCGGGGGGAAGGATAAATTAGGAATTCGGGATTAATAGATATACACTACTATATATAAAAGAGATAACCAACAAGGACCTACCTTATAGCACAGGGAACTGTACTCACTATCTTATAATAATCTATAAGGGAAAAGAATCTGGAAAAGAATATATAAATATGTAACTGAATCACTTTGCTGTACACCTGAAACTAACACAGCCTTGTAAATCAACTATACTTCAATAAAATGAAAACAAAAACAAACAAAAAGAAATCCTTCCCATATATCCTATATAACATGTTCATGCACACAGTTCTTTCCTGTGCTGTGGAGATGAGCACAGATTCCTAGGAAAGATGACTAAATTGAGGTACACCTGCACTTTCAAATACTGGCCCTGTGTGGGGAGCCTTGCTCCGGCTGTGTCTGGGTGTGAGCTCCCTGGAACGGCTGTTTCACCCAGTACCGGATGGAGAGAGGCGTGTGGGCCTATATCCCTTCCACGGGGTGCTGGCAGAGCTGGTAGGCCTAGGGTGGGCTTAACTGCCACGTGTTCCTTCCCCACGTCCCTGGGTTGGCCTCTAGTCCTCTGGCTCCTGGAGCAGCGATAGGAATAAAGGGCTTTCTGTTTGCACCAAGCAATGGCCAGTGTAAAAGGCTTTCTTTGTTTTATTTTATTTTTTTAAATGTTATTGAAGTATAGTTGATTGACAATGTCATGTTAATTTCTGCTGTAGATCAAAGTGACTCAGTTATTATACATATATATTATTTTTCATATTTTTTATTATGGTTTATCACAGGATATTGAATATAGTTCCCTGTGCTATATACAGTAGGACCTTGTTGTTTTTCCATTCTATGTGTAATAGTTTGCATCTGCTAATTCCAAACTCCCAGTCCATCCCTCCCCCACCGCCCCTCCCCTTGGTAACCACAAGTCTGTCCTCTGTGTCTTTGAGTCTGTTTCTGTTTTGTAGATAACTTCATTTGTGCCATATTTTAGACTCCACATATAAGTGATATCATTATGGTATTTGTCTTTCTCTGTCTGACTTAATTCGCTTAGTATGATAATCTCTAGGTCCATCCATATTGCTGCAAATGGCATTATTTCATTCTTTTTTTACAGCTGAGTAATATTCCATTGTGTGTGCACGCGTGCGTGCGTGCGTGTGTGTGCGTGTGTGTGTGTGTGTGTATATATGTGCCACATCTTCTTTATCCATTCACCTTTCTAGACTAAGGGCTATCTTTGGTCTGGGTTTTCTACTTTCAGTTGCCTGACTGCCTGTTTGGACCTTTGCCTTCTGTGTTGTTTTTACAGTGTCTTAGCCTCTCAGAGTTTAGACTGAAAAGAGTCTTGAACATTATCTGCTTCTGCCTCCTTCCTCCTCATAGATGAGAATGTTGACTCACAGATGTAAAATGACGTGTTCAAAGCTATGGGACTAGCGGCCAGGACTGGGGCCAGTGTCATGACTTCAGGGATTTTCTTCCTGGTGCAGGATGACTTGACCCCCCCCGCCATTTTGCTTCCCATCTGACCCTGGCTGGCCGCCTGTCCTCTTGATCCCCTGGCTTTGCTCCTGCACTGGCTGAGGGAACAGTTTGCCGGTGTTACTCCCAGTTTGGAAATCACTGTGTGACCCCTGCCGAGGTCACTTGGTTTCTTAATGTCATCATCAGCAGGTTAAGTAGGACCCTTATCAAAGGGCGACTTGCAGATGTAAATCGTGTGAACTGGGGACCTGTTTTATTATCGTTTAATGGAAGAGACTTTAAAAAATTAATGAAAACAAAGTATAGGGAAAATTATTTGATAAAAGTTTCCCATTGAGTAAGCTGAATGAGGATTCATGAGAAAATTAGAGAGACCTCAAGCCAAATTGTTATGTAATGTGGTTAATTGGAGAGGGTGCTGTTTTCCTTTTCTGTTCTTTACACAGAATACCTGTTGGATCAAGTTCTCTGCAGGCAGTAACGTAGATTAATTTGTAGGTTCTGCTTTGATCCATTTGAACTTGGAAAAACATGTGCTTAAGTTGTTTGAACAGATCTAATTAGTAAAGTGGAATGGAGAATTTTCAACACTGGGACATTTTGGAATGAAAAATAAATGAGATGCTTGGGTTAAATCTGACTTTTCCATCTGTTAACCTCTTTGAAACTCAGTTTCCCTATATGTAAAATGGGGAAAATATACTCCTCTTACAAGTGAGAGTTAGGAGGATTAAGTGAAACAGCACTTGTAAAGTGCTTGGCACATAGTAGGTTCTTAATCTGTGTTAGTTTCCTTCCTTCCTAATGGTTTAATGTTTTCTGTTCCATTTAGATATCTGATATCCATGTTACTGGTGAGTCAGAAGACATGTCTGCAAAAGAGAGATTGTTACTGTGGACACAGCAGGCCACAGAGGGTTATGTGGGGATTCAGTGTGAAAATTTCACCACCTGCTGGAGAGATGGAAAACTATTTAATGCCATCATTCATAAATACAGGTATGGAATTTGTTGGGTTTTTTCCCCCTTTGACAAATCTGAGAAGTGTTTCTTTCATTTCCAAATTTTAAAATAACCTTTTATTATTAGACAAGCACTGAATGTGTATGGCAGAACATTAGAAATACAGACAAGTGAAAAAAAAATCACATTTCCACTACCCAGAGATCGTCACTCAGATACACAGAGCTATGGTGTGTCTTTGGATTTTGTCAGTGACTTAGTGGAGAGTAAGCTCTGATACGTAGAATCTGTAGGTGGAGGACCAAGATTGTGTATGTAGAGAACTGATGATTAGTGAGGTCAAGGTTCAGACTAAGCCTCACAAGTTTCCATATCATAGCGTCCTCATCTAGTTACTCTAGTAAGCAGCTGGGTTTAACGATGGCCAACTTCAGGGTGGTAATCAGTTTCCCGGTGAGAATTGTTAACCCCAAGATCTGAGTTAACACTGACATAGCACCTACTAAGTGCCAGGTGCTGTCCTAAGCAGTTTACATATGTTCATTCACTCAGGCCACACAGCATCCCTAAGGGAATCTTGTCCTCCCTGAGTTACAGACAGAAACTGAGACCAGAGTAAATACTTGCTTCAGGTCACAAAACCATCGAGTGTCAGGCTTGGGATTCAAACCCAGGTACTTGCATGTTGAGTCCACACTCCTATTGCCTTACAAAAAATGAAATTCCTGGAAATTCTTTACTGAAAATGATGTTTTGATCTCCGTTATTTTTCTTAGTTTTGCAAGGATTATGTCATGTCGTTGAAGAACTGAATATCTTCCCAAATAGAGTAACTCACTAAACTGACAAACTTATTGGATTGCAATAAAAACAATAGGCGGAATAGGTCATATTTTGATAACTTTCTGCATGTGAGGCATTCTGTTAAATGCTTTCCTTATGTTATCTCACTCATCTCCCAGAGTCCCATAAAGCAGGAGCTGCTGTCACCCACTTTTATAGATGGGGAACTTCAGGTTAGCCAGGGTCACACTGCTACCAGCTTGCAGAGCTAGATTCTCACCCAGTCTGTTTGCCTGGAACCCCATCTCTCCCTTTCTCTTTCTTCCTTTCCTTTCTCTCCCCTTTCTCCCCACTCTTTTTTATTTTGGAGACTTTGACATCTATAGAACTGAACTGAGTCTCCCATGGGTCCACACCCAAGAGTCCCCTTTAAGCGCTGTCATAGTCTGCTTCCTTTACAGGACAACATTTCAGTAGAGGTAGGTGTAGATTGCTGAGTTAAAAAGAAAATCCTGTGCTTGCCCAGAGTAAAGTGCCAGCTCTCCTTGAGGGACACGGTGCCAAGAGGGCTTCATGGTCACAGACAGTGTGATGATCACACTGTGTCCCATGTGACTTAGAACACAGGCCGTCAAGTCTCACCTGTTCTGTACCTGGGGTGGAAAGGTCTTCTTAGCCTTTGAATGACAGTATTTGGATTGTTACACCAAAGGATGTGTGTCACGATGCATTTTGAGGGTGTGCTCTGCTCTCTGAAGTTTTTTAGCTTAGAAGCAAAACATTTAGAAGCCAGCTATTCTTCTAAAATAATTGACTTTTAAAAACAACTGATCTCCAGGCATTGTCTCTTCAATACTTAGGAAGGATTATGAGTACCAATTGGTATATACCTGCTGTGCGTTTTTATACTTAAATAAGTCACTGCTGTGTCACAGATCCTAAAATTTCCTGTTTAATGTTACAGAACTCACGTTGCTTTAGGAGAAGATTTGGATCTTGTGAAAGTGATTTGTTTTGAACTTTTATTTTGACAGAGTGATCATTTTGGAACATTGCTTAGCTTTAACTTTTTTTTTTTAATGGAAGTATAGTTGATTAACAACGTGTTAGTTTTAGGTGTACAGAAAAGTGATTCAGCTGCATATGTATCTATTCTTTTTCAGATTCTTTTCCCTTGTAGGTTATTATGAAATATTAGAGTTCTGTGTACTGTCTATTTTGTATATAGTAGTATGTTTAGCTTTAACTTTGAACTTGGATTTCCTAGTGTGCTTTGTTTTCCCTTGTTGGAGTTCATGGTAAAAATACTGAATATCAGGTTTAAATACTTCGAAGATATCTTTGTTGCTGAAGTTTTGTTCAGTTACCCTATGCCTAGAATTACTGTGGTTTCTTTTACTAGAAGAAATCTTTCATCTGTAGAACTGTATTTTTTGTAAGTTCTTGGGCCTTTCTCTTTACTTAAAAAACAAATGAGTACTTTTTTTTCCTAGTATGTGTAAGAATTAAGCAGGTGGCATTGAGCTCCACATGGTTTTCTTTGGTGAGAGCCTTGATTTACTCTAGGAACAAAGGAGACAAAGTTATGAACAATTATGAAATCACTGTTAGCGGATTTTTGGCTATTGGGCAGTACTAATCACATTTAGAGAGTAGTGTTTTACTTAGCAGTTGTTTTTACTTGATAATTATTCTCTTAAATTTTGTAATGTATTTATTTGGATTCGCTCTGGAAATATACCCACTTCATTGGACTTTTTTGGATTTTTTCAGATAAAAAGTTTTATTATTTATATGAATTTTACTTGACTTCTGTAATAAAAATCATCTGAGGTGGCACATGGGTTTGGTTTCTACTCAGATGCCAAGTCTAACCATATAGGATACTTTGTTGAGAAGGCCCTTAAGAGGGAAGGAGGGCTTCACAGGAAACAACCTCGTGATTGAGGCAGTGGATGGAAAGAGGGTTATGGTACTCCGATGTGACAAGGTCACCTGCAGTAGATAGAATGCGAGAGATTTCTCTGGAGATGAGAAGGAAAATAGTGTTTATCATTTAAGAGTAAACCAGTATTATTTGTAATAACTGATTTAGTAAGGTTTTTGTGTACAATTGTCCCCTGGTATCTGCCGGGGGGGTTGGCTTTAGGACCCCCGCAGGTAACAAAATCTGTGGATGCTCAAGTCCCCTATGTAGCATGGTGAAGTGTTTGCATATAACCTCACACATCCTCCATATACTTTAAATCATCTCTAGGTTACTTCTAATACCTAATACAATGGAAATGCTGTGTACATAGTTGCCAGCACACGGCAAATTCAAGTTTTGCTTTTTGGAACTTTCTGGAATTTTTTTTCAAATATTTTTGATCCATGGTTAGTTGAATTTGAGGATGCAGAAACCGTAGATACAGAGGGCCAACTGCATTTAGTATCTTCTAAGATTTAGAATTAAGATCTGAAATGGGAAGGTAATAGCATCCTTCAGATTCTGTATTGATGTGAATACTGTCAACAGTTGTGAGTCAAGCACGTGATTGTCTAGCATATTTCTATTAGTGTCCCCTTATACATTATGACTTTTGAAAGTGGAGAGCGTGTTTGTTAACCCCAGTAAACAGCACTTTACTAACAATTTACTAACTTTTATTCTAAAAGTTCCATAGAAGCTTAATTTTCTAAAATTCTTTTTTTCGAAAGAACTACTATATGAAATAAAAATGAAGAGAAATTTTCATAAGACTGATTTATAGATGTTACGCACTAAGAATGTTCCATGGAGGTAAAAAGAAAGTAACTGTCACATAGCAGGTACCCAGGAAATAGATGCAGAATGTTGACCAGGTATTAATTCCTGTCCTGCCTGTTTTTAATATATGGTAGCTTTTAAAATTATCACAGTCCTGTGAAATAGATGGCACTATTTCCATTGTTATCAATTTGTTATCAAATTGTTAAATTATTAAACTGAGGCTCAGAAGGTAACTCACGTGCTCCATATCACATACACTTTTAAATAATGGAGGTGATTGCTCTGGGTTCTCAAGTCCTCGTATACTTCCATGTAAATACTTAGGTAATTTCCTGTAGGCAGACTGCATATCAAGAAATGGAACTTTTGGCCAGAGAAGCTGTGGTAGTGCATCCTTGAAAACTAATGATATTCAGCAAAGACATGTGAAAATTCTTGATGGATTTAAGAAATTGTTACCTGAAAACTGGGTTTGCCTTTTGGTGGGTGTCCAGCCAAAAGACACAACCAAACCAAAGATCGGGAAGGATTTATTTTACTTGCAGCAAGTAGGGAGAACACTGGAGATCTTTCCAGAAGCAGTGTCTCCACAAACAGCAAAATTGGGGAAGTTTTAAGCTAGCAGTACATGCATAGTCATGAAGGGGCTTGGGTGGTGGACAGAGCCCAAGCTTTAGTTGATTGAAGTCACAAGGGTCAGAAAAGGTCACCATTGTTACCGTTAGGTTCTAATTTATCTGGTGGTTGAGCATTTCAGGCTCATCTTCACCATTGAAACAGAACTGGGAATCTTTACAACTGATATATTATCTTTGCTATTGTTACTTCTCTTGCCTGATAACAGGCAATGTTTCTGCTTTCTTTTGTTCCATTAAGATCATTAATTACTGAGATCTGTTCAAGGGCAAGCACTGTGGCCAGTCTTATATCACAAAATGGCTTAGACCAAAAATGGCTCCTCTTACATAAAGATAGCCGTGCCTGGTTCTCTTTCTCCGGGGACCCCCTACCCTATCTGCTTACAAGATGACCAAATGAGCAGTATCATATATAACTGCCAGCTAAGATCTTGGTCCCTTGTAAGAAATTAATGAGGACAGCATTAATTGTTTAACTTAGAATCAGCCATCTCTGAAAATAGCATCACCAACAACTGTAATGTAGTGAGGAAAGTTGTAGATAATAAGAGAACATTAAAATACTTAGTACCAGTAAGAGGAAAATCACAAATGGACTATTCTGTAGTTTTAGTGTGTCGTGTTATCCTACAGAGGGTGGATAGCCTGGATTGTGCAATGGATAGTGATGCTGAAAACTCAGCCTCTGTGCGCCGGTGCCAAACTGAATCTCAGAGACAGGGTTTTGGGTAGGGTAGGAAAGAATAGCTTTATTGCTCTGCCAGGTAGAGTAGGAAAGAATAGCTTTATTGCTCTGCCAGGTAAAGGGGGCCACAGCGGACTTGTGCCCCTCAAAACTGCGTGTCCCATCCCAGGAGGATTTGGTGAGGAGTTTTATAGCAGTGGTACAAGGGTGGGGTTGCTGATAAGATTAGGGTGTGTGCAGGGCCTGCACTCCTTTAATCTGGTCTCAGGTGATCTCCTAATCTTGATTAGCTTCTCTGGTTCCTTTAATCTGGCCTCAGGGGGTCTTCTCTGGAATGAAGAATGCTGACACCTTCCATTTATTGGGGGTTTTAGTTCTGTAAAGAGCTCAAAGATATTGATACGTGTATCCCTTGAGGGGAAACCAGGATGCTGCCCCAGGGCTGGCCCTCTCTTGTCTCTGCATCCCCCTCCCTTCCCTGATTGGCAGCTGTTCGAATCTGCCCTTTGGGACTCAGGGAAGATCATGGAGGCTGTAATCTGTTCCCTACAGACAAGAGACGTGGGACAGAAAAGCTTCCTTGCCCAGGAGCCCCACAGGGTGCTGCTCGGTTTCAATAGTAAGGATGATAAAGTAATATGATTTAGTAGAAAAGATTACAAGGAATGGTTCTGTGGGTTCTATTTAAATAGGTCACTGATAAATACATTGTTTTTATATTACTTCTGTCTTAGGAAATTCTGTTCCTAATTCCTTCTAGGCACGTTTATTTGTTATATTCAGTTTTCCATGCAAAGGGTTCAAATAATAAAAATACCATATATCTATACTAGTTTCTGCTTGTTTTGTCTATATAGTTTAAATTTTCTTTAAAGCATATTAAAACCTTTTCACCAAAAATCACAACTGGTAAGATATCTTAACTTACTTTTCATTTGAAAGAATGACAAAGCAGACTTGGATTTGATGGACTTAGATGACAAGCATGTCACAAGAGCATTTGATGAGTAAGGAGCTTAAAAGCGAGAGAGGATGAAGTAGAATTAACTGAGAACCAATAGCCAGGGGATTCTAGGAGTATCCTCTAGACACCAGATTGGTAAGTCACCAGGAGTTAAGACACACACAGAGGAGTGAAATTCCTGACAGTAGCACATGTTCTTTAGAGGCAGGTGTTAACAGTAGAGGGTTCAACTGAGACTTCTGTGCTCTCAAGTATGCTCATACACACAGGAAAATGGACTTTTTCCTTTCTGAGAAATAAAGCTCTGATTTCCAGCTTGAATTCAGCCCCCAACTTGTCTGACTTTATCAGTCCCTGCCCTGGAACACTGATGAATGCCAAGTTCCAACTCAGCAGCGCCCAGCATCACTCAGTGTGAAAACATTTCTGTCTGACAGGCAGAGGCAAGAATGGGCACCCACGGGCCAGAACAAAGAGCACAGACTGTGCAGTGGGGCCAGGCGAGCCTCAGGTGGCCACACGTCAAGATACTAATAAGTATGTCAGGACTGAAATGCTGAGGGTGTTTTGTAGAGAAATTATTTCAGCTCACTAGTTTCTGCTTGTCCTCTTCTTGTTCTTAATTTATCGCATTCATTTATTTAACTCTCCTTTTCAAGCCCCTGGCATTCTTTTCACAAGCATGTTTTAAATCTATTACCCAAGTAAGACAACATTTTTGGAACAGGTTGTGTTTTAGAAGCATGCCATTTAAATATTTTCTAATTAGGCAGCCAGGAATTTTTCACTTCTCTGAGTGTGCAGTTGGGTAGCAATGATTTTTGTTCATTGTGTTCATTTGGATTTAGAATTTAATGGGACCATCCTATAGCATTCTATTAATTCTTTAAAGACGCTGTAATTGGGAAGGTTAGGCTGTAAGGCCGTGGTCAGAGTCATCTTCTTTAATAGGACCTGGAGGCTGTGATTCAGCCTCTTACCTGGATTCAGTCACACCTTACAAGCTATACTGGATTGGACTGGTTTAATACTGGGAGGAGGCCCTTTAGGGTTTGAAATGTTCCCATAGGAAGTTGGATTAGTGTTGACTAGGGATTCTTTCTCTCTCAGAACCTGGTCTGCCCTCAGGCTGCAGAACCCAGAGGTACGAGGGTGTGTGTGTGTGTGTGTGTACACAGGTAAGGTTTGTATGGCCATGGGCTAGACACAGACAGAGTCTTGATGGTTGTTCATTTTTTAAAAAGTCACAAACATTTCAGTTTGTGAGGCAAAATCAAATTGCTTGTTTACCTTACCAAATAAACTTAAAACACTTGAACTCTGAGGGCATACGTGGGTGACTTGTAAACATTATCACATTTTAAAATCCATAGGGAGCTCACATGCATGGCTGGTAATGCATCTGTATCCACGAGAGGCATGTGAGTTAGTGTTCATATCCGGTGACCTTTTTTAGTATTCTTCTGTGTATTTTTTCTGTGTATTTAGAATACTAGCGGGGAGGGAGGCGGGTGTCTTGAGATAACAGATGAGAACGTGCCTGTCACACCAGATTTAGGAAGCATGTAATAAATGTCAGTTTCCTTCCCTCCCTCCAGGCTGCTGCTGACCCACTAATAACAGGGCTGTGGCTAGGAGGCTCGGGAGAAGATGGGCTTTGATTAAAGCCTCCCCTTACTGCGAACCTGATGCATTCTTCCTTCATCAGCTTCCCCTCAGCATTCTCTGACCTTCTCCTACCCTGAGATTTCTCCTGCAGTGCAGGACCAGTGGCTGTGTGCTCTCCATCTCTTGTTTCCTGATAGGTCCCTCTGTTTTGTTGCAGCACCTCTTTTATTTTGGCTCATTGATAGATTCATATTCTCATGTTATTCTCTGAAAGAAGTAGTTTACTATTTTCTCCCAGAGTAAATAAGTTGATTCATCCCACACACACACCCCTTTTTTTTGTGGGGGAGGGTGGTATCTAGCCCCTAGATTTACTTACAATTTACTCTCATAAGGTCACTTAAATATAGGAACTGAAGGAGTTACTCTGTCAAAATCAATACTATTCTCTATGTTTAGTAAAGTCTGTGAGGCTGTTATGGGGTTAATTGTTCTTTGTGAAGAAGTGAGAGTTATAATTTATTAGGTATCTTCTAATGTCTCACGTTAGATTCTAATCTTGAAGTCCTAACAAAGCTTGCTGTGAATTATAGTGTTTCTTTTCTTTTTTTTTAATTTCTTTTTTATACTGGACTGGAGCATAGTTGATTAACAATGTTGTGTTAGTTTCAGGTGTACAGCAAAGTGATTCAGTTACACATATACATGTTTCTGTTCTTTATAGTGTTTCTCATTCTTTGCTTTCTGCCTTGTTGGTAGGAGAGAGTCACTTTGTAGGAAAAAAAAAAGAAGAATATTGGAAGTAAATTCATACATCTCCTTTTGAGAAAAGGGAAAGTTACTTTTATAGCTTGTTGCTACCTTGGAGCTCTTGGCTTTGTTTCTTCAACACTATGTACCCAAATATGAGCATAAAGGACTGTCTACACCCAGTTACACAACTGTGGGTGGGTCTCCTGCACATTTGTAGTTATTTGCTGGGGGAGGGGAAGGACCATATTATAGGTCTTTTTTTTTCCCCTCTTGAGGGGAAGGGGCCGAGGTGACATGCTTTTTCCCACCAAGAAGAACAGTAAGAATATGCTAAGCCTGAACACGATTTAGTCCAAACAGTCATCTTCAGGAATTTGTTACGGTGACTGTCCTGCCATCATAGACTAAGTGAGGCATCGTTAATGCATGCTTGTGTTGTGTGATGTATCTGAGAGCGGATGGAAGTGACACGGGTGGCTTCGTGCATCTGTGTGTGAGTTGGTGTGCTGTGTGCTGAGCACAGAGGTTGGGCTAAGACTGATGTCTAGGTGAATGGAGTGGGTTTCTCCCTCCTTCCCTCCCTCTCCCCTTCCTTCCTTCCTTCCCTCCCTCCCTCCCCCTTCCCTCCTTCCTTCCCCCCTTCCTTCCCTCCCGCCTTCCCCCTTCCCCCCTCCCTCCCTCCTTTCCTCCCTCCCTCCCTCCCTCCTTCCTTCCTTCCTTCCTTTCTTCCCTTCCCTTCCCCCTTACCCCCCTCCCCTTCCTTCCTTCCTTCCTTCCTTCCCTCCCCCTTCCCCCTTCCCCCCTCCCTCCCTGCATCCCTTTCAGCTCCTTCCGTACTGCTGAGTACACACCAGTTTCCCAGCAAAGCCTGACCTGTCTGAGCCCAGCTCTCTGCTTGCTCTGTGCCTGTACCCAGCAAATGAAGCACAGTGGAGAAAGTCCAACTTCAGGGTGTATTCCCAATCTCATGGTTCTGCCCAGCCATCTCTTCTATACATGTTAATTCACCCCTTCTCTCCCTCACACCCTCTGTCCTTCCTCACTCCTGCTTTCAGAGGATTTTGAGGCCAGAAGGTAGAAAGTCTTTCTTTTGGCTCCCAAAGGTACAAATCTACCTTCCTCTACATCCATCTCGCCATCTTTTCCCTGGTTTGATGGGCGTCCTCCCTCCACCTGTCCAGGGCTGTCCCCTCCTCCCCTGCTCTGGACCCCATCCCAACTGTTGCCTCAGAAACCTTCTTTCTCCTTCTAGTAAACTTTTCTCTCTGAACAGATCTTTCTCACTGGATTTTAAGCCCACTGAAGCCTCTTCATTAATAAAACAATTAAAAAAAACCTCTCTCAACCCCATGCTTTTTTCCATCTACTGCCATAGACCATTTCTTTCCTTAAAGGGGAAGACTACTCAAAAGAATTGTCCGCACCCTCTGTTTTCATTTCTTCACCCCATACTTATTCTTCAACCCACTTGAATCTGGCTTCTGGCCCCCAAATCCACCAAAACCACTTCTTCTAGGGTCATGAGTGATTTCAGGATAAATGTGGGTATCCAGGACACATTTTCCAGGCCTCATCTTATTTGTCAGTATTTGACCCTACTGACTGCAGGTATCTTTTCTTCATGAAATGCTCTTTTTCTTTTCTGGCCCCACCCTGCCCTGGTTTTCCTCCGTTTCCTGGACCATTCCTGCTCAGGACCCTTTCCACACTCGGACTGTCTCACAGGCTGGTGGACATGGGAATTCTTCAAGGTTGCCTGTCTGCCTTTCTCTTCGGTGTTGACTCTCGTCCGTACCTACACCCCTGGCTCTATGCATTTGACCTTCTGTCTCCCAGCCTATCCACTTCTCCCCACTGCTGCCACGTTCTTTTGCAAGTCACCCTGACCTCTCCCTGGATTCTCTGGGAGTACTTTCACCCTTTTACATTTCTTCTCTGTCTGACGTCAGAGCTGAAAGCTTAATCTCTTAATCCTCCTTAATGCATTTTAATAGTTTTCCATCGTTCTTGGGAAAACGTTCAAAATCCCTTAAGAAGTTCATGAGATTCTGCATCATCTTGGATCCTGCCATTCATCCAGCCTCGTCTCTCCCTGTGTCCCCCTGCTGCTTGCTGGCTTGTGGCCAGAGCACTGGTCCCCTTGTACGCACGCTCCCTCTAACACAGTGCACGTGTGTGCTTTTGCCTCATGCCTGGTACTCTTCCACCAGGTTTTCTCCTGGTTTCCCCCCAGCTCCCTTCAGAGCTCTGAGCTCTCCATACACAGAGTCCAATATTCTTTAAAATTTTTTTTTAATTTTGTTGAAGTATGGTTATTTATAATGTTTTGTTAATTTCTGCTGTACAGCAAAGTGATTCAGTTATACATATATATATATTCTTTTCCATTTTGGTTTATCACAGGATATTGAATATAGTTCCCTGTGCTATACAATAGGACCTTGTTGTTTATCCATCCTGTATATACTAGTTTGCGTCGAAAAATGTGCAGAAGACCTAAATAGATATTTCTCCAAAGAAGACATACAGATGGCCAGTAGGCACATGAAGACATGTTCAAAATTGCTAATTATTAGAGAAATGAAATCAGAGTCCTGTATTCTTAATGCCTTACTGCCAGGCACATAGTAGATGCTTATTAAATATTGAGTGAATGGATGAACACCTAGTTTGTTGCCTGGGAAGGATTATTTATAATTAGCATACCAAAGCACCACATTCTGCTTCTCTGATTACATTGTGTTACATTGTTTGTGTGCCCATAGATAACTTCTTAATAACTTCTGTACATTGCTCTGTATACTTAGTTCCCCAAGTACTTTCATATGGATCTTCTCTTGAGACTTTGGGCAAATCAGTGGGGTTTTTCAAACCATATGGTGCAGCAGCCCCCAATGCCCTCCCTCCACCCCATACACATTTTTTGTAGACGGGAAGTGTGACACAGGTGTCTGGATGTGTGTTCAAAGTCAAAGCAAGTTAGGACTAAATCACAGCCCTTTGACTTTTTCTACCTCAGTATAGACTTTTTCTCTCAAATATGTAAAAATTTGTCTTTAATAATTTTTGGAAACTTTAAAAAACTGTGGTAAAATATATAGTCAACCCTCAGTATCCATAGGTAATGGGATCTGCAGATTCAACCAACCAGGGATCAGAAATACTACACGATCTGGGGCTGGTTGTATCCACTTATGCCGAACTGCCTATACAAGGGGGCTTGTAAAGGACTTGAGCATCCGTGGACTTGGGTGTCCTTGTGGGTCCTGGAACTGATCCACCGTGGATACTGAGGCACCATGGTACGTAACGTAAAAGTAAAATTGGCCATCTTAACTATTTTTAAGTATACAGTTCACTGGTATTAAATACATTCACAATATTGTACAACCATCACCACCATCCGTCTCCAGAACTGTTTTCATCTTGCAAAACTGAAACTCTGTGCTCATTAAATAGGAACTCCCCCTCCCCCTCCCCCTAGACCCTGGAAACCACCATTCTACTTTCTATTTTTTTTCCAGCTAAGAAAGGAAATTATGGCTCAGTGTCCTTTCAGATGATCAGATATCTCAAACCACAAGGTTTATTTCAGTGGTTTTGATTTTATTTTTAAAACAATCTGTTATGAATCATGGACATAGAGAACAGACTGGTGGTTGCCAAGGCGAAGGGGGTTGGGGGAGGGATGGGGTGAGAGGTTGGGGTTAGCAGATGTAAGCTTTTATATATAGGATGGATAAACAAAAAGGTCCTACTGTATAGCACAGGGAACTGTATTCAATATCCTATTATATTCTGTAATGGAAATGGAAATATATATATGTAAAAGAATATATATGTATAACTGAGTTACTTTGCTGCACAGCAGAAATTAACACAACATTGCAAATCAACTATACTTCAATAAAAAAATAAAAATTAAAAGTTAAAAAATATGTTACCAAATGGTATCTTTTCCCGAAGTCATCATTTTATAGTGTCTTCCAGAGTTAGACCAGCATGAAACACCCCCCTCCGCCACTCCAGGCCTAAGTGTGTTCTTTGCCTCTAGATTTAAACAGTAAAAATCAACACTGGAAAAGAATGAAAAGGTTTGCTGTCTCCTGGTTGAGAGTATAAGGCATGTTTGTGATTGTCCTGTTTGTCTTGTTATATCTGATATTATTGAGGATTTTTTTTCCAGTACAAAATGTTAATAATTTTGAAAGGAAAGATTAGAGACTAGGGGAATTCTAAGATGGTTTAGTTCCCAACTTCCCTGATAAAATTCACCTGGAGGAAGGGGAGAACCTTGTTAAAATAGAGATGACCAGGCCTTCCGCAGTCTGGATCAAACCATTCCAAGTACGGGAAGCGTTCGTATATTCGATGAATACTTGTTTTGTTAACAAGCTGGAACTACATCTTAATGCTTACAGTTTATTTTTCTGAGTATGCCAGTGTGCACACATACACTTTGTGGTGTTTCTTTCTGGGAATTACCATCATTATCATTTTCCCCAGTAGCAGAAGCATGAATTCATCTGTATTTTCTTTATCCTGATTTTTCAGCTTCATACTGGACACGACTGTTTGATGAGTTCTCAGTGTATAATGCCAGCAGAGTGCAGCATTTTGGCTCGGGCTTTGCATGGAGACAGAGCTGTGTTCAAATACTGACTGCTGCTTGTCAGATTCTGCCCTTGTCCAAGTTATGTAATGTCCTTAAGCTTCAGTTTTTCCGTCTGTAAATTCAGGACAATAACACACCCTGCTGCTCAGGGTTGTCAAGAAGATAAAGTGAAACAGTGCCTTTAAAGCCTGTAGTGCACTGCCTGCCACGTAGTAGGTATCAATACATATGAATCCCTGTTGTTGTTTTGTGACTGTTATTATTTTATAAGACATCCCAGCTGGGAACATGGCCAAAAGCTGAAGCTGAGTGCACATGAGAACATGAGAAGGGAGGATTCAGAGCCCAGGAGCAGTAATTAGTGCTTTTGAAAATGTTATAATTGATCCCTTGCATGTTGTTTTCACCCCAGGCCTATTTTCCAGATTGTTTTCAGTAGAGAAAAGCCCTTGGGAAACCTCAAAACCATGTGTATTTGTTTGGGTGATGGAGGAGCTGTGATATCGGATCCTATTCCCTATGGATTTTGATGAGGATTTCAAATCCTGATTGGAAGCCTTAGATAGTGGCTTTGTCTGTAGAAATTAGTGAAAAGAAAAGGATCAAACCTAAAATGGAGACTATCTCCAGAAATTTGAATTAGTGGTACTTTTCAGTCCCCAAAGCTCATCTGTTCCTTTATTATCCATTCATTCTTCAAGTATTCATGTGCTGGGCATTAGGCTGGATATTGAGGATAGAGATGTGGATAAAACATGGGTTCTGCCTTCAGGAAGCCTACAGTCCACTGTGAGAGATGGACAAATGCATAGTTGTAACAAACTGTGGTAACTACAGAAATAAAGGTAGCACAGAGCACTGGAAACAGAGAAGAGCATTTCCTGGAGGAGACGGTGGTGGAACCAAGTCTTGCAGGAGAATTTGAGTTGACCAGGTCGTGTCATCTCGTTGGGGTGAAGTGTGCAGTGGACATTTCCTGAGCAAAGGAGAGATAAGAAAAACCTGATGTTTTTGTTTTGTATTAATGGACTCTGCTTCTCTCCCTCATGTTTGTAAAAGGGAAATTTCTCAAACAGAGGTTGAGGGTTCAGATCCTGGGTAGCCAAGACTTAAGTCTATACTCACTCCATAAATGACTGCTGAGTGCCAACTGAGAGCCAATACAACCCAACAAACTCTATGAAATTTCTTTTTATATGTACCATATCTTTATCCATTCATCTGTCATGGACATTTAGGTTGTTTCCATATCTTGCCTACTGTAAATAGTGCTGCTATGAACATAGGGGTGCATGTTTTTTTTCTTTTTCCCTTTTTTTTTTTTTTTTTGCGGCACACGGGCCTCTCACTGTTGTGGCCTCTCCTGTTGCGGAGCACAGGCTCCGGACGCGCAGGCTCAGTAGCTATGGCTCATGGGCCCAGCCGCTCCACGGCATGTGGGATCTTCCCAGACCGGGGCACCAACCCGTGTCCCCTGCATCGGCAGGCGGATTCTCAACCACTGCGCCACCAGGGAAGCCCTTCCTTTTTTTGAAAGTGAAGTGTAGTTGATTTACAATGTTATGTTAATTTCTGCTCTATTGCCTCTGCTAATGGCAAGCTCCCTCTCCTACACTCTCCCACCCCCCACCCCCTTGGCAACCGCCAGTCTGTTCTCTGTGTCTATGAGTCTGTTTCTGTTTTGTAGATAGGTACATTTGTGTCCTATTTTAGATTCCACATGTAAGTGATATCATACGGTATTTGTCTATTTCTGACTTACTTCACTTAGTGTGATAATCTCTAGTTGCATCCATGTTGCTGCAAATGGCATTATTTCATTTTTTTATGGCTGAGTAATATTACATTGTGTGTGTGTGTGTGTGTGTATATATATATATATATATATCTCACATCTTCTTTATGCATTCATCTGTCAATGGATATTTAAGTTGTAACAAACTCTATGAATTTAAATCTTTTTTTCCATACTTTGGAAACAAATCCTGATTTGGACTTTGACTATTGATATTTCTTATATATGTCCTTTCAGCAGTTGTCACATTTTTGGTTCAGGATTTGGTAATCTTGTGTCTGCACTACTGTATTCTTTTCTTAGCTAACTTTTATCAGTGCCCTCTCTGGTATGTTCCGATGGCAATTTCTAAGGACTTTCTTTCCAGGTATTTTGACTTTGCTTCATGCTCCTTGTAGTTGGGCTCATTGGTGTTGGACGTGATAAAATATGGAAGCCTAATCTTCAGCCATTTGTGACACTAAGTCAGATTTTCTCTCAGAATCATATCTAATACTTATGTGAGCTAATATGTTAGTAAAGTGTTTGAGGACTGCAAAGTTACTTGGGGTGTCTATACCAAAAAATCTCTTATAGAATTTTAATGTTCCATTAGTTTGGCTATCAATGTGGGTGATGATATCTTTATATTTTATACACACACACACACACACACACACACACATCTCTCTCTCTCTCCAAATGCCTCTATATACATAAATACCATACATATATATGTATATATGCTTGTGGGTGTATATATATCTTATTTTGTCCAGGGAGAATGCACTTTTAAAATGGGTGTTGTATGCAAGATAAGCATTACTTTTATCCAAAATTATTTTGCATTATGACAGTTACTGTTTCATTTGATACCTTTTTGTCCTGTATTTTTGGGAATAAATCAAAGACACTAAGCATGCGTAGAAGTGGTTTGCAATTTTTGGCCTTTCTTTCAACTTCATCTTATGGCCTTATCTTGGTTTTATATTTCTAATTTAAAATGTATGTGACCATCTCTTGTTTTTATTTCTTTGTAAGTTGTTTTTACTCATTTAATGGGAAAAAGATGGGATATAAATATGTTTTAAAAACTGCTATCCATGATGATCGAGTCATTGAGAAAAGATTACAGTATCATAGAATAATAATACAAGTAAGAGTCACAATGGCTTTTTTTCCATAAAAAGACTAGTATATATTATTTTAGTGGCAGAGGATTACATTATACGATTTTCAGTGGTCTTCAGTGAACAGGGAAATTACACTAGTTAACACTCAACTATCTAAACTAATACAGGAACTTCACTGCTCACAGCCTTTGCTTAGTCAAACCTCAGATGGGAATAAAATTTCCTGTGAAAGTGCCCCAAAAGGGAGATGTTACAGTGAAATGGAACCTTTAGAATGAAAATAAAAATCTTCTGTAGGTGGAAAATAGTTGAAGTTTTTAAGGGTTATATGATCCCAGTGAGGTGATGAAGGAGAAAGAAAGGTAGGTCACAGCACATGTGACTTCTGGAAGCTCCAGACAACTGAGGAAAAGCAGGATGGGAGACTGAAACGGGACCCCAGGGGAGGGTAGAATTATGACAACTTGGAGGCTGCTACTTTTTTGCAGTAGTTTTAAAAAAGCATTTTCCTTCATTAAGATTTGTCTACTGCAGTCTTTCAGTGGAGGAAAACCATTGCAGCTTTTGTGCCATTAAAGGGTTAAATATCATGAAAAAAGAGGTGACTTACCCCAGATTGATGCATTACACAGCTGCTTTTGTGCTGAAACAACTATGTCATTCTGAAGGAGGTTTTATGTTTTGTTCTCTCAGTGGAGAACTAAATTCTTCAATGACTTTATTCATTCTCGGGGATTACTCAGTGTTTACTTTCTTTGCTAATGGCAGGCTTTGCATGGTAACGTGCCCTTTCTTGTCGGGAGATTTGGCAAACTCAGAAACGTTGGTTTTTTATTTCTTTAAAATGTCAGAACTTTGTGGACGCAAAACAATTTTTTGAACTTCAGAGGTTTGTTTTTGTCTAGACTATCATCCACACCTGTTTAGTAATCTTGAAGTTGGAAGATTCTTCAAAATACTTCTGTGTGAATAAAAAATGTTATTTTTAGGTATGTCATTTACCTATGTTGTTGTCAGTAGATTCATAGTTCGTGTAATCAATGTGGGTTCCCTTTTCAGTGATCATATTGGTGGTAATGTGAAAAGAATTAAAGAATTTCCAAATAATTCCTGGGAAATAGGTAGGTAGGTAGTTACATTTCAAGGTTATGAACACTTCTCGACTTCCCTGGTGGTGTGGTGGTTAAGAATCTGCCTGCCAATGCAGGGGACACAGGTTCGATCCCTGGTTCTGAAAGATCCCACATGCCGCGGAGCAACTAAGCCCATGCGCCACAATTACTGAGCCTGTGCTCCAGAGCCCGCGAGCCGCAACTGCTGAGCCCATGCACCACAACTACTGAAGCCTGTGTGCCTAGAGCCCATGCTCCGCAACAAGAGGAATCACTGCAGTGAGAAGCCCACGCACCACAATGAAGAGTAGCCCCAGCTCGCCACAACTAGAGAAAGCCCACGTGCAGCAATGAAGACCCAACGCCACAAAAAAAAAAAAAAAAAAAAAATCAAGGTTATGAACACTTCAAAGGGCTATAAAACTGTGAGTAGATTTCTTTGGAGGTCTGCTTTCTCATCAGATAAAAATAAGAGTACAGATTTCTGTTTCCCTCCCTAAGATAAATGATATATTTTCCTCATGTAAACAGTCTTCTCATAGTATTCAGAATAATTGTGTTTCATCCTCCCATACTACCTCTGAGCCCTCCCACTCTTTCTGCAGACCCTCAAAGGGTTATTTTGAGAAAAGCAGATTGCCCTTGGAGGTTGGAAAGAGAGCCTTTCCTTAGATGTTGAGAAACAGGTTCTTAGAGATTTTAGAGGTGGGTGCCACTCTTTTTGAAGACTTTACTGTTTTCACATTTGTTTCTGCATTTTTTTAATGCTTTGGTTTTGAGAGGAAAGTTTCTTGACTCGCTTCTAGCCTTGAGTTAAGTTTCCAGCTACTGTGTTTTGTCACTTTGTATTCAAGGAGTATTCAGGAAGTCTTTTCTTGTCTTATGTGTAGATAGAGCCAGCCTCAATTATCCCTGTGGTTTAGAGCATCATGGAAGTCTCACAAATTAGAAAGAGGTGAAATCTGGGGTGTGTATGTGTGTAATGTGTGCTCGTGAAGATATAAGCTAATGCTTATTTTAGTCTTTCATTTATGGTTCAATTTACTAACCAACCTACTTACCAATTTATTGGTAGATATTTATTAAGTGTCTACAATGTATACGCCACTCTTTATCTCAGCAGAAGGATAAAATACAGAGGTTCATTAAAACCACATGGTTCTTGCAGTCTTAGAGTTGACCAGTCAGGAGAAACAAGATGTGCCTGCACATTGAACAGTGAATTTAGAGGACAAAGAAGTATGTGATTATTCCAGGTGCCAAATTAACTGACACAGGCCCAAGACTATAAAGAGTTCAGGGAACAGAGGGGAAAGAAATGAGGGCTGGAAAGATGAGTGAAGGCACCACAGAGGAGGTGGGGCTTGATCTCTGCTCCCAGGATGAGAAGAAGTTGGATTAGATGGATGCTTTTGAGGTAGTGGGGTTTAAACAGATTGAATGCGACACATATTCATATATTGAGTAGGCCAAAAGGTTTGTTGCTTTTTTGCATTAAGATGCCTCTAATAGCGCTTAGTTGTCTTTAACTTCATTCGAAGCAATTTTGTTAGCTTGTATTGTGACAGCTATCATATCAGCGTGCATTTAAAAAAAAGAAACTTGTCAAAATTGGTGAATTTTTGTGTAGCCATTTTAATATTGAAGATGGAAGAAAAAAAGCAACATTTTTGGCATATTATGCTTTATTATTTCAAGAAAGGTAAAAACGCAACTGAAACGCAACAAAAGATTTGTGTAGTGTATGGAGAAGGTGCTGTGACTGATCGAATGTGTCAAAAGTGGTTTGTGAAGTTTCATGCTGGAGATTTCTCACTGGACAGTGCTCCACGGTCGGGTAGACCAGTTGAAGTTGATAGTGATCAAATCGAGACATTAATTGAGAACAATCAACCTTATACCACGCGGTAGATAGCCAACATACTCAAAATATCCAAATCAAGCATTGAAAATTATTTGCACCAGCTTGGTTATGTTAATAGCTTGGATGTTTGGGTTCCACATAAGTTAAGTGAAAAAAACTTTCTTGACTGTATTTCCGCATGCGATTCTGTACTTAAACAAAATGAAAATGTTCCGTTTTTAAAACAAATTGTGATGGGTGATGAAAAGTGGATACTGTACAATGATATGGAACGGAAGAGAAATGAACCACCACCAACCCCACCAAAGGCCGGTCTTCATGCAAAGAAGGTGATGTTGTGTATATGGTGGGATTGGAAGGGAGTCCTTTATTATGAGCTCCTTCCGGACAAACCAAACGATTAATTCCAACAAGTGCTGCTCCCAATTAGACCAACTGAAAGCAGCACTCAACAAAAAGTGTCCAGAATTAGTCAACAGAAAATAACTCAGGACTGCATGTTTCTTTGGTGACCTGGCAAAAATTGTTACAGCTTGGCTGGGAAGTTCTGATTCATCCACCGTATTCCCCAGATATTGCATCTTCGGATTTCCATTTATTTCAGTCTTTACAAAATTCTCTTAAATGGAAAAAATGTCATTTCCCTGGAAGACTGTAAAAGGCACCTGGAACAGTTCTTTGCTCAAAAAGATAAAAAGTTTTGGGAAGATGGAATTATGAAGTTGCCTGAAAAATGGCAGAAGGTAGTGGAACAAAACGGTGAATACGTTGTTCAATAAAGTCCTTGCTGAAAATGAAAAAATGTGTCTTTTACTTTTACTTAAAACGTGAAGGAACTTTTTGGCCAACCCAATATATTCTGATCATGAGGAATTTGTAGACTTTGCTGAAAGTTTATACATTAAAATTGTTATATTTTCCTACATTTGCTTTTGGCACACAAAAGTTTCTGAGAGAAGCGAGTGTCGACTGAAAAATGTACAACCTAAAAGTTGAGAGTTGTGTTTTATTTGGTGGACAAAACTGAGGACTTAATCCCGGGACACAGCATCTCAGATAGCTCTGAGGGACTGCTCTGAAGAGGCAAGTGGGGAGCCAGCAAGTGGGGAGCAACAAAGACCAGGGAGTTGGAACATCAAATGATTACTGTTAATTAAAGAAAAGCAGACATCTCAAGTTAAGGAATTTAGCGCTTTTCTATGGGAAGATGCAAGAGTCTGGGCTTACTGAAATCATTCCTTTGATATGCACCTCAGCAGTCTGGGGCCAGTATCCTGCTTTTCTCATTCTGAGTCTTCTCAGGGTGCATCATCAGGGGTGACTGCAATGTCTAATGGTTTGATGGCGGGCATCCTGTTTCCTTCCTGAGTTCCCTTAGGACTCAAGGTCGGGGTGGCTGTAATGTGATGGCTTCAAGGCTGCAACATCCTTCGTTTACTGATATGGCAGGGGGCGTTTTTAGTTCACAGACTGGTAAAGACTGGATGAAAAACTCTGTATTTCAACACAGGCTTCGTAATAATATTTGCAGGAGTTGTTATGTCAATAGGTACACATGTAAATTTCATGTTGAATTGGCAAGTGAAAAACACCATTAATATGGTGCCTTTTTTCCTAGGCCGGACCTGATAGACATGAATACTGTTGCTGTTCAAAGCAACCTTGCAAATTTAGAGCACGCTTTCTATGTAGCAGAAAAAATCGGTGTTATAAGACTTCTGGATCCTGAAGGTGAGTGATTATTTTGACCAGATGTCCACGGGCTGGAAAGTCTGATACAAAGTAATTGATCAGCATTTTGAAATAATTCATGTTGCTGCTTTTAGATGTTGATGTCTCCTCACCTGATGAAAAATCAGTAATAACTTATGTATCATCTCTCTATGACGCATTTCCCAAAGTCCCTGAAGGTGGTGAAGGCATTGGTGCAAACGTGAGTATTGATTTTTCCATTCTGAAGCTGCTGACTCAGAACTGACTGAATTCTCTGACAGTGCTTTTTACAGTTTTTTAAATATGACTTTTTAAAATTGAAATATAGTCGATTTACAATGTTGTGTTAATTTCTGCTGTACAACAAAGTGATTCAGTTATACACACACACACACACACACACACACATTCTTTTCTTTAATGTTACTTTCCATTATGGTTTATCATAGGATATTGAATATAGTTCTGCTGACTTCAACCTCCCACTCCACGCCTTCCCAAACCCCCCTCCTTTGGCAACCACAAGTCTGCTCTCTATGTCTGTGATTCTGTTTCTGTTTCATAGATAAGTTCATTTGTGTCATATTTTAGATAGCACATATAAGTGATATCATATGGTATTTGTCTTTCTCTTTCTGACTTACTTCACTCAGTATGACAATCTCTAGGTCCATCCACATTGCTGCGAATGGCATTATTTCATTCTTTCTTACAGCTGAGTAATATTCCATTGTATGTATACGTGTCACATCTTCTTTATCCATTCATCTGTCAATGGACATTTAGATTGTTTCCATGTCTTGGCTATTGTAAATAGTGCTGCTATGAACATTGGGGTGCAAGTATCTTTTTGAATTAGAGTTTTGTCTGGCTATACGCCCAGGCATGGGATTCCTGGTTTATATATATATATATATATATATATATATATATATATATATATATATATATATATATATATATATATATGTAGTTTCCTTTGCTGTGCAAAAGCTTTTAAGTTTCATTAGGTCCCATTTGTTTGTTTGGTTTTTTTTTGTTTGTTTTCATTTCCATTACTCTAGGAAATGCGTCAAAAAAGGTCTTGCTGTGATTTATGTCAAAGAGCATTCTTCCTGTGTTTTCTTCTGAGAGTTTTATAGTGTTCAGTCTTACATTTAGGTCTTTAATCCACTTTAAGTTTATTTTTGTGTATGGTATTAGGGAGTGTTCTAATTTCAGTCTTTTACATGTAGTTGTCCAGTTTTCGCAGCACCACTTATTAAAGAGACTGCCTTTTCTCCATTGTATATCCTTGCCTCCTTTGTCATAGATTAGGTGACCATAGGTGTGTGGGTTTATCTCTGGGTTTTCTATCCTGTTCCATTGATGTATATTTCTGTTTTTGAGCCAATACCATATTGTCTTGATTACTGTAGCTTTGTAGTATAGTCTGAAGTCAGGGAGCCTGATTCCGCCAGCTCCCTTTTTTTCCCTCAAGATTGCTTTGGCTATTCAGGGTCTTTTGTGTCTCCATACAAATTTTAAGATTTTTTTGTTCTAGTTCTGTAAAAAATGCCATTGGTAATTTGATAGGGATTGCACTGAATCTGTAGATTGCTTTGGGTAGTATGGTCATTTTCACAATATTGATTCTTCCAATCCAAGAACATGATATATCTCTTCAACTATTTGTGTCATCTTTGATTTCTTTCACCAGTGTCTTATAATTTTCTGAGTACAGGTCTTTTACCTCCTTAAGTAGGTTTATTCCTAGGTATTTTATTCTTTTTGTTGCAGTGGTGAATGGGATTGTTTCCTTAATTTCTCTTTCTGATCTTTCGTTGTTAGTGTATAGGAATGCAAGAGATTTCTGTGCATTAATTTTGTATCCTGCCACTTCACCAAATGCATTGATTAGCTCTAGTAGTTTTCTGGTGGCATCTTTAGGATTATCTATGTATAGTGTCATGTCATCTGCAAACAGTGACAGTTTTACTTCTTTTTTTCCAATTTGGATTCCTTTTATTTTTCTTCTCTGATTATGTGGCTAGAACTTCCAAAACTATGTTGAATAATAGTGATGAGAGTGGACATCCTCGTCTTGTTCCTGATCTTAGAGGAAATGCTTTCAGTTTTTCACCATTGAGAATGATGTTTGCTGTGGGTTTGTCATATATGGCCTTTTTTATGTTGAGGTAGGTTCCCTCTGTGCCCACTTTATGGAGAGTTTTTATCATAAATAGGTGTTGAATTTTGTCAAAAGCTTTGTCTGCATCTACTGAGATGATCATACGGTTTTTATTCTTCAATTTGTTAATATGCTGTATCACATTGATTGATTTGCATATATTGAAGAACCCTTGCATCCCCTGGATAAATCCCACTTGATCATGGTGTATGATCCTTTTAATGTGTTGTTGGATTCTGTTGGCTAGTATTTTGTTGAGGATTTTTGCATCTATATTCATCAGTGATATTGGTCTGTAATTTTCTTTTTTTGTAGTATTTTTGTCTGCTTTTGGTATCAGGGGGACAGTGGCCTCAAGGAATGAGTTTGGCAGTGTTCCTTCCTCTGAAATTTTTTGGAAGAGTTTGAGAAGGATGGGTGTTACCTCTTCTCTAAATGTTTGATAGAATTCACCTGTGAAGCCATCTGATCCTGGACTTTTTGTTTGTTGGAAGATTTTTAATCACAGATTCAATTTCATTACTTGTGATTGGTCTGTTCATATTTTCTGTTTCTTCTTGGTTCAGTCTTGGAAGTTTACACCTTTCTAAGAATTTGTCCATTTCTTCCAGGTTGTCCATTTTATTGGCACAGAGTTGCTTGTAGTAGTCTCTTATGATGCTTTGTACTTCTGCGGTGTCAGTTGTAACTTCTCCTTTTTCATTTTTAATTTTATTGATTTGAGTCCTCTCCGTCTTGAGTCTGCCTAAAGGTTTATCAGTTTTATCTTCTCAGAGAACCAGCTTTTCGTTTTATTGATCTTTGCTATTGTTTTTGTTTTGTTTCTATTTCATTTATTTCTGCTCTGATCTTTATGATTTCTTTCCTTCCACTATAGCTTTTGTTTGTTCTTCTTTCTCTAGTTCCTTTAGGTGTAAGGTTAGATTGTTTATTTGAGATTTTTCTTGTTTCTTGAGGTAGGATTGTATTGCTATAAACTTCCCTCTTAGAACTGCTTTTGCTGCATCCTATAGGTTTTGGATCGTCATGTTTTCTTTGTCATTTGTCTCTAGGTATCTTTTGATTTCCTCTTTGATTTCTTCAGTGATCTCTTGGTTATTTAGTAACGTATTGTTTAGCCTCCATGTGTTTGTGTTTTTTATGTTATTTTCCCTGTAATTTATTTCTAATCTCATAGTGTTGTGGTTGGAAAAGATGCTTGCTATGATTTCAATTTTCTTAAATTTACCGAGGCTTGATTTGTGACCCAAGATATGATCTGTCCTGGAGAGTGTTCCGTGTGTGCTTAAGAAGAAGACGTAATCTGCTGTTTTTGGATGGAATGAATTATAAATATCAATTAAATCTATCTGGTGTATTGTGTCATTTAAAGCTTGTGTTTCCTTATTAATTTTCTGTCTGGATGATCTGTCCATTGGTGTAAGTGACGTGTTAAAGTCCCCCACTACTGTGTTACTGTTGATTTCCTCTTTTATAGCTGTTAGCATTTGCCTTATGTATTGAGATTCTCCTATGTTGGGGGTGCATATATATTTGTAATTGTTATATTTTCTTCTTGGATTGATCCCTTAATCATTATGTAGTGTCCTTCCTTATCTCTTTTAACATTCTTTGTTTAAAGTTTCTTTTATCTGATATGAGTATTACTACTCCAGCTGTCTTTTGATTTCCATTTGCATGGAATATCTTTTTCCATCCCCTCACTTTCAGTCTGTATGTGTCCCTAGGTCTGAAGTGGGTCTCTTGTAGACAGCATATATTTGGGTTTTGTTTTGGTATCCATTCAGCGAGCCTGTGTCTTTTGGTTGAAGCATTTAATCCATTTACATTTAAGGTAATTATCGATATGTATGTTCCTATTACCACTTTCTTAATTGTTTTGGGTTTGTTTTTGTAGGTCCTTTTCTACTCTTGTGTTTCCCACTTAGAGAAGTTCCTTTCACATTTGTTGTAGGGCTGGTTTGGTGGTGCTGAATTCTCTTAACTTTTGCTTGTCTGTAAAGCTTTTGATTTCTCCATTGAATCTGAATGAGATCCTTGTGAGTAGAGTAATCTTGGTTGTAGGTTCTTCCCTTTCATCACTTTAAATATATCATGCCACTCCCTTCTGGCTTGTAGAGTTTCTGCTGAGAAATCAGCTGTAACCTTATGGGAGTTCCCTCGTATGTTGTTATTTTTCCCTTGTTGCTTTTAGTAATTTTTCTTTGTCTTTAATTTTTGTCAGTTTGATTACTGCATATCTCGGCATGTTTCTCCTTGGGTTTAACCTGCCTGGGACTCTCTGCGCTTCCTGGACTTGGATGGCCATTTCATTTCCCATGTTAGGGACATTTTCAACTATAATCTCTTCAGATATTTTCTCTGGTCCTTTCTCTCTCTCTTCTCCTTCTGGGATCCCTATAATGCTAATGTTGGTGCATTTCATGCTGTCCCAGAGGTCCCTTAGGCTGTCTTCATTTCTTTTCATTCTCTTTTCTTTATTCTGTTCCGTGGCAGTGAATCCCACCATTCTGTCTTCCAGGTCACTTATCGGTTCTTCTTCCTCAGTTATTTGCTATTCATTCCTTCTAGTGTATTTTTCATTTCAGTTATTGTATTGTTCATGTCTGTTTGTTTGTTTTTTAATTCTTCTAGGTGTTTGTTCTTTAATTCTTCTAGGTCTTTGTTAAACATTTCTTGCGTCTTCTCGATCCGTGCCTCCATTCTTTTTCTGAGGTCCTGGATCATCTTCACTATCATTATTCAGAATTCTTTTTCTGGAAGTTTGCCTATCTCCACTTCATTTAGTTGTTTTTCTGGGGTTTTATCTTGTTCCTTCATCTGGTACATAGTCCTCTGCCTTTTCATTTTGTCTGTCTTTCTGTGAATGTGGTTTTCTTTCCACTGGCAGCAGGATTGTAGTTCTTCTTGCTTCTGCTGTCTGCCCTCTGGTAGATGAGGCTCGATTGCTGGATCTTATGGTAATTCTATTTTTAGTTTTCTGAGGAACCCCCATACTGTTCTCCATAGTGGCTGCACCAATTTACATTCCCACCAACAGTGTAGGAGGGTTCCCTTTTCTCCATACCCCCTCCAGCATTTGTTATTTGTAGACTTTTTAATGATGGCCATTCTGACCAGTGTGAAGTGGTACCTCGTTGTAGGTTTGATTTGCATTTCTGTAATAATTAGCGTGGTTGAGCATATTTTCATGTGCCTGTTGGCCATTTGTATTTCTTCTTTGGAGAAATGTCTGTTTAGGTCTTCTTCCCTTTTTTCGATTGGATTATTTTTTTTGCTGTCAAGTTGTATGAGTTTACAGTTTTTAATTATCAAATATTTTTTAAAGGATTTGAGTTAATAGGTCACTTAATTTAGAGATTTTCTTTTTAAACTTACTGCTGTTTTACAGCTGCCCTACTTGGTATCCTTCTCTGCAGAGAAGGTATGCAGAGAATATCTCACTTTTGAAATCACTTTCAAGTTTTTTAACTTACGTGATCCCAGGAGGCAAGGTAGCTCTGAGTTGGTTTCTCATTTAAAGGTGAGGCCCAAAGGAGAGCGATTTGATTTTGCCAAATTAACGGAGCTTCTTCGTAGCAGGACACAGTCTCTGACGAGTAGCTTTGGGCTCTTTATTTAGTCCACTGCTTCCCAAAGTCTGTGCAGTTCATTTCAGCGGTGCGTTTTGTGCTGGTCCTGCTGACAAGTGCTGTGCATTTCTGGAGGACAGGACACCCTGTACATGACGTGCATTTGGGGGGACCCCCCTCACCCTGACTTCTCCACTCCTCCTGCAGATTTCTCCTTTATTCTGTCTCACTTTGAAGGTTTGGGAGCTCCCCTTTTGGGTCTCTTATTTCGCCTCTGTGTGCTATTGCTTGAGGCTTGTTTCCATTCTCTCCTCATGTTCTTTCTCACAGAGGCTGGTCCCCAGGTGACTTGGTCCCATGCTCCCCCTCTGCTCCAGTGTCTGCCAGTGACTCAGGGTTGAGTGTTGCTCCAAAATGTTATTGTGGCCGTTCCTTGCTTGGTCTTCTCACTGCCTGTACCCAGTTCCTCACTCTTATCCCTTCACTAGAATGAGGATGAGAGCTTTCTTTTGGCTTACTTTCTCCATTGTTTTTCTCTTCCCATGAACTCTGCACATTGTCGCCACGTGAGCTAGAAAAACTTCCGTGGCTCCATGTGGCTTGCAAGGTTCAACCCAGTCTAGATGTTCTGACGTCCACAATTCTGCCTTTTATCAGTTCTGCTTACCCACATCATTCCCCACGTGAACTGTTTGTGGTGTCCGGGGCATTTCTGTTTCAGAGTCCTGACTCCCTTGACCCCCATCCCCCATCTTTTCTCTGCTCCTTCTGCCAGCCACCAACAATTACTGGTCATTGTACAACTGCTCAGGGATTCCCTCTCCCAGGAAACCTTCAGTGATCATTTTGAGGCACATTTATGCTCACCTGATTCTTACCTCAGTGCCTCACATGTACATACCCGTTTCCGTTATTTCAACACTTCTTAAATGCTGCTTTTCGTTTTGCGTAACTGTTTATATTATGACTCTCTGAGTCCTCATCTAGACAGAAACTCTTTGATAAAAGAGATCATGTCTTGAAGTATTATATTTTTATTACAATGCTTAGCACAATGCTTTGAACATCATAAGCAGTCATCAAATACTTAATTGAGTAAGGCAGTTTACAATTTTCCAGTCTCCTCCATTTTAAAAAAAGTTTGCCTAACAGTACTTGAATCATCCCACATGTACATTTCCTCTAGTTTTCACTCCTGTCTGGTTTCCTATGTATCGCGTAGCTCTTTGACTTTCAGATATAAGGTGGACTTAGAAAGGTTGGCAGAGAGGGCAACTAACCTGGCTTATGCAGGCTATAAGCCTTTTGAGTGCCTTTCTTGAGTACCTGGAAAACACCCCAAATTGATCACAGTGTTCTTTTTTTTCTGCTACATTTCAATGCAGCCTCTGAAGCCTTTGTAACACAGTGCTTCAGGCAGCCTAGATCCCTGGATCAGAGCTGGCACTCCTTAGGCTAGTCTTAGTGGTCAGATGTTGATTGTGTGTTTTTAAGGCTGTTTAAGTGGAAAGGATTGGGACCGGGTGGAAAGGAAGAAAACATGGAGCTGGTCCTCTCCGTCAGGCTTAAAGCCCTGCAAATCCACAGAATGACCTCTGGCCAGATTGTGTTAGACGTGAATGTTACAATCTGCAGATATAGACCTTCTCTGCCATCTTCTCGTTGTAGGATGTTGAAGTCAAATGGATTGAATACCAGAATATGGTCAACTACCTCGTCCAGTGGATCAGACACCATGTGACCACTATGTCCGAGAGAACATTTCCTAATAATCCTGTAGAACTCAAGGTCTGTGTCCCTATAGAAGTTAAGTAGGATTGAGTTTATTATTAAACTTTTAAATAATGCTGAAATGGTTCTGTCATTTCAGAAATTGAAGAAAAATTGCCCTTGGCAAGGTACTAATCATCAGGCAAATTATTTATTTATTCGTCTCCTATTGTACAGAGAAAATGGAAGTCAACATTAATAATTAAAAGATAATAGTGACAACATCTTAAAGAAATTTGTAGTCCCTTTGGTTTGAATTGTTGAGAGTTTTAAGGTTTAATTTGGGAAGGTTTCTGGAAGTGACGTTGCCAGATTCTTTTTGGTGCCTGGGAGATGCTTGGAGACAGCAGATGGCTGGGGCACGAGGGGGGGCGGGAGCTTGTGCAATGTGACCGTGGCAGGGCCTGTGCCTGTGGTCACATCCTGTTAAAAAACAGCCTCAGAGGCTCCTGTGGTACGGCAAGAGGTACATACCGTCTTTCACCATGAGTTCGAAAATACATATCTGACTCCCAGAGTAAATGAGTTCCTGGTTTAGTAGAACATTTACTACTACCTAAGAACCTGGGTCCATCTCTTTGAGCAGAGACATTATAGAAATATTAAAAGATAGTACAGATATAGAAACGTATTGAAGATAAGTTGTCTCATTTTGTACATTGGGATTTGTCATAGCAAAGTAGTGTACTTTATTTCAAGAAATGGGTAATGCGAATATGAACAACAAAGTCTAATTCCTTGAATTGCAGACTTTGTTTTCTGGATCAGACTAGCATTGCAAAAAACGGTCCTAACCCAGGGTGGGCCCTGTTAACGTTAGTAATTGTGTCCATGCGTCTATACGGAACATCTGTGGAATAGCTTTTATTCATGTTGCCACGGGAAACTTGTCCTTGGCGCAAAGTTCCTTGGCGTGTGTCGATGTGATGCTGTTTAAGTTCTCTCTGAAGCTGTTTGTGTGATGTCTCCCTCTGTGGCTGGAACCTCTCCTGGCAGGAAAGCTTTCCTCCCCCTTCTATCAGCATGTCTACTGTGAACAGTGGGTAGCCCGTGATGGCATTCCGTGCTTATTCACCTATGGACATCCTGAAATGGTGCATTTTGAGTTTAAACCAATTTTCAGATTTCAAGTTCCATTTATTTCCAGATGGATTCCTTTTGTCCAGACATTTGAGTAAATTCTTGCTGGCTTCTGATTAATACAGATTCTTAAATTATTAAAGAAGTTCGAGTGACCACACAGATTACTGACTGTTGCCTGGTATAGGACGTGATACAGGAAAAAAATACATTGTGGGGAAATACCAAATAATTTTATTAGCCAGCAAAACATTAAATGGAATCCTTCAAAGAAATGTGTCTGCCTGAATGTTTGCAGGGACTTGTCTTAAAGCAGCATGAATTAGGATGAAATAATTAGTATACACTTATTAAATGTGGAGATGCTTTATCAACATAATTTTTATAAGGTCCTTGTTAATAAATATAATAAACATATCTAAGAAATTCCCAAGTTAATATCTATAAATTAGATAGTAATTTAATTATATGGTTCAAACTTTTATAATAATAGCAGCAACCAATAGCATCTGTCTCGTTTACTTATAAGATCTGCATTTGGCCAATGGGATATTGAAACAAAATTTTAGTCCTATCTATCTGATGAGAATTCTGTTTTCAAGGATAGACCATGAAATAGAGGAGAATGCTCCCCACCCCTTTTTATGGGAATTGCATCAGATGATTTTTCCAAAAACTAAAAGCTGAAGTATGGCATTTGGGAAGTGGATCTTTTAAAGTATGTATTTTCTTGTTTGGATAATGAGAGATTGTCAGTAGAGCCATAGTAGATACTGCTGTGGTTTTCACTATCCAGATGGCTGGGTAGCCTATGTTGAATCAGGGCTCATAGCCATAATTACACCCTCCTCAGATCCCATACAGCCTGGTTACCGACTGGCTGGGAATCAGCAGCGTCCTTGAGTGTCTGTTTTATAAAGGAATGCCACCGAGGGCACGCGACAGAGTAAATAGCGTTTGAAGTGGTGACATTATGTGATAATGAAAACAGGTCTTTGAAGTTTGGCCCTTCATTTATTTTCCCTTTCTTTTTAGGCACTTTATAATCAGTATTTACAGTTTAAAGAAACAGAAATTCCACCAAAGGAGACAGAAAAATCAAAAATTAAACGCCTGTATAAATTATTAGAGGTAAGCAGAAATTTCCTTTGTATTGTCAAATGTAATATTTTAAAAAAAATTTATTGAAGTATACTTGATTTACGTGTTGTGTTAATTTCTCTTGTACAGCAAAATGATTCAGTTATACATATGTGTATATTCTTTTTCATATTCTTTTCCATTATGGTTTATCACAGCATAATGAATATAGTTCCCTGTGCTATTATACAGTAGGACCTTGTTGTTTATCCATCCTATATATAATAGTTTGTGTCTGCTAACCCCAAACTCCCAATCCATCCCTCCCTCACCCCTCTTCCCCCTTGGCAACCACAAGTCTGTTCTCTGTGTCTGTGAGTCTGTTTCTGTTCCATAAAGTTCATTTGTGTCATATTTTAGATTCCACATATAAGTGGTATCATAAGGTATCCAATGTTATCTTTAATAATATACCTTGATGTAAGAAACATAATTTTTTATGTCTTTGCTTCACATTAACTTTTTTGTTGTTGTTTTCTCTAGATTTGGATAGAATTTGGACGCATCAAACTCCTTCAAGGTTATCATCCCAATGACATAGAAAAGGAGTGGGGAAAGCTCATCATTGCCATGCTTGAGAGGGAGAAGGCTCTTCGTCCCGAAGTGGAAAGGTGAGTGGGGATGGCCTCTGCCCTGGGTGTCCAGTGGGAGGGGTCAGCCTGTGTCATGGAAAGAACTTAAGCTTTGGAGACCAACATTTACCTTTTTCATTCACTTGGCTGTGTGACCTTGAATAAGTCACTTAGCCTTTCTGATTCTCCATTTTCTTATCTAGAAACTCTTCCAGGAGGTTTGAGGAGGGCTTGGTGAAGTAGTGTTTGAAGAGGGCCTAGGTTGGTGTGTGAAATCTCATCTTGTACGATGGTTACGGTTTTAAAGCCAATCAGGATGACCCATGAGAATTTCTCCAACTGACTTTAAAGTTGCCAGGGCCTGGATCCAGAAGTTCATCCATACATAACATAGACTAACCATGAACTTATCTTGTTTCTTGTTGTATTTGTGGCTACGGCCCTCTTTCTACGGGGCAGTGAACCCTCTATTTGAAGGGCAGTGAGGCCGCTTCTAGAGAACACTTAGTAAATGCTAGCTTAAGTTCCCTCTCTGCTTTTTTGCCCTGAAAACATCACTGACTTTCATCCTTTCTCTCCCGCTACACCCAGCTGCCGGGGAAGGTCCTGCTTGGTCTTCAGGACACATTTGTTGGATGGATGTGTCTCTGGGGTAGTCCTTACCTCCCAGCCTGACTTGTGGTGTGTGGGGCTTGTGTGGCCTGAGTCCATGGGGCTGGCCTTACAGCCTGGGGACCGGTGGCCAGGCCAGGCATCGCCCTCAGGCGATGGCCCCACGCCGCCTCGCTTCTGCAGTGCGGTCACGCCGTCTGCCTCTCAGGAGCTCTGACTTGCCAAGGTCCCAGCCTTCCCCATTTATGAGATCTCTGCACTGTCTGATCCTTTGGCTGGGAAGTCTGTTTCATCCCCTCTTCACTCCTCGTCTTTCTCAGATCTCGGCTTCAATGTAATTTCCTCCAGAAACTTTCCACAGTCTCCCAGGTTGGTTCAGACGTCTTGGTGATAACCCTCCTGTTTATATGGATTGCTCCTTCATAGCCGTCATCTCCGTTGTAATTTTGTATTTGTGTCTGTGATTGGTTAAGGGCTGCCCATTCTACAGTTGTGAGCTCTAGTAACGTGGAGACAGATTCCTGTTTTTGTAGTTCCTCGTGTCACCAACACTTAACACCCTGCCTGCTATCAGTATCCTGATGCTCTCTGCGCCTCCTCGTAACTTCCACATGGAAGAAATATGAACTAATGTGTTGAAGATACAGGGGCAGGTCTAACTTGTCAGGCCTTTATTAAATCACTGATGACACTGTTGTTAAAGCAGCATATTCTGTCTACATAACTAGATCATTAGAACCAGAACAAGCTTGAAATACCCAGGATGAACCTTTTATGGAGGAGATAATTCTGGGTGGTTCAGATGGGATGCTCAGCATCTCATGGGAAAGAGTGGAAAAGGATGCCACAGAAAGAGTACGCAGTAGATTTTAGTCGACAGAATAGCAGCTGGATTTTAATATATGTTAATGAAAGAATGCTATGGTTAAGAGTTCGAGGTCTAGGAGCCAGTCAATCCTGGATGAATTATTAGCTCAGTGTACAAGCCCTGTAATCTTAGATTCAGTAACCTCTCTAAGCTTCAGTTTCTTCCTTTGTAAACAGGATGTAATAGGACCTACTGCATTTGGTGGTTCTGAGTGTGTCTGTAAAATGATTAGTTAATTTCCTGGCATGTAACAATTGCTTCAGAAATGTTAGGTGCTGGCTGCTATTACTATTTGTGCTTTTCTTTTTACTAACTATATCTGACATGGCACTCTCAAATTTCCTTTTCTTGCCTTGTGAAAAGAACAGTATCTACCTCTAGGTGGAGAAGCAATAGTTTGGCCTTGCAGTGTCAGGGACAGGAAAATATTTAGGAGCTTGGCTGATTCAATGCCTTCATTTTTCTTGATGCAACAAGTTTTTTTTTGGCATTAACTCTGTATTGCAGAATAATAGCTGTGCAGCGTGGGAGTGTGTAAAAAACAGATGCGAAAGAGCCAATGATCTTAGGCCAGGTAATAACCTACAGGAAGGAAAAATAAGCACAGACAAATTAAATTTGCAAGCATTGCACTGATATTCTTCTTAGCACTTTGGCTTTTAAAAATGTAAAGTAACTTCAGTACGATTAGACGTAACATTCCTGGGAGCTCATCCTATAAAGAAAGGTAAACGGACAATTTTCCATTAATTTAACCTAATCAACAAACACCATGGTGGTTAAAAAGGAAAAGTACTTTGCTTCTCCTCAAACTCATTTGTTTATAGGTGCTTGTAAGTATCAGTTTTTAACCCTGTGTTCAGTACAGACCTGGCCTTTTCCAAAAAGCTGTGATCAGGATCTGATTGACTCTTTGTGTTCTTTTAGCTGATGATTTGCCGGAATAACCTTTTCTAATCGTACCTGGGCTCCTGGGAGGCATCAGAGTTGTTTTTGAGGCAGTTGCAAATGGATGACTCTTGGTGAAAATATTTGGCAAGTCTTCTCCAGTGACGCCCTAGTCAGCCTGCCTTGTCCATACTTGTAGGGCTTTAGTGCAGGCTACAAAAGGCAGACCTCAGCTAGTAAAGCCATGGCTCTAGGCGAGATTCTTCTGAATAGCTATCAGTGTATTATTTGCTGTGTGTTGAATATGCACGTTGGAGCATATTTAAGGAGCCATTAAAAGCTGTACCATTCAGCCGCCACTCTTCACCGTTAGAAGTAGCGCTTTTTGTAGACCGTCTACTTTTGAGTCTACTTTTAATGGTGGAGGAAAGAACATCATTGCAAGGATAAGAATGCACAGCAGTAGTTACAGTTACCGTAGCAGTGATTCTGTGTTTAGTAACACGACTAGCACACGAACCAGTCTTGATTCAAATGAAAATTTCCTCTCAGTTCATTGTGGTCCAACGCTGATCAATTCCTGCATTAGCTTTGGCAATGAATCCTTTGATGGACACAGGTATGGAGTCATTGGTGTGGGATTGTGTTTTTTCTTTTGGTGGGCTGCATTTTTCAGGGATGGCCAACTCTATGACTTTAGAGGGAGAGGCTTTATTTTATCTCGTTCCTTCCTTTAGATTGGACATGTTGCAGCAGATTGCCGGCCGAGTTCAGAGGGGCAGTGTCATTTGTGAAGACAAACTGATGCTTGCTCGAAACGCTCTCCAGTCTGTAAGTTCATTTCAGGAGCTGGTGGGATTGCAGTAGGTGGGTCAGTGTGTTCGGATGAACTAAAACTTTTTATAACGTTGGGTAGATTGGTCTACTGAAACAAAGTTTGTTAAAGATTATGATTACTTTGCTTTCTTGAGGGAAAACATGTTTTTGAAGCAAAAGGGAAAACAGAGAAAATCCAAGTAGCTTCTGTTCTAATACTTCGAGTTTTATATTTGAAAACTATATTTATAGTTTTGAAACTTGTTTAATTAATTAATTAATGTAGAATTAATATTGAGTTCTTTTAAAAATACAGGATTCTAAAAGATTAGAATCCGGGGTGCAGTTTCAGAATGAAGCAGAAATTGCCGGGTATGTCCTTGAATGTGAGAACCTTTTACGCCAGCATGTAATTGATGTACAGATTCTTATTGATGGAAAATACTACCAGGCAGACCAGTTGGTACAGAGGTAAGAGTGCTTGTTGGTCAGCCCTGTCCTTCTGGGTGACTGTTTCATGGCACCTGCATTAAGAATTTAGAGTGTGACAATTTTATGAAATATTTCTTAAGCTCCTTTTTGTTGAAAATGTGTGTCATGTTAATTCTGTCATATTTGGGTGTGTTTAGTAGGTTTTGTTCTTCAAAGGTAAGTAATAGAAAAAAATTTTATGATACATATAATATTTAACTCTGTAGTAACTAACATACAGTTGAAATATTCATGTGTGATATTTGAAAAAGGGACAGTATGTGAAAATTATCTTTTAAGTCAGCATTTCAGTTTTCTGTTTATCTTATCATGAAAATGTTCCTAATAAAGTATTGGAAGAAATATATGTGCATAAACATCTGTATCTCTGAGAAGTAGGTTTGGGAGTAGGGATGGAACCTTTCAGGTTGAATACTATATATATTATATATGTAAATATCTAAATACATGAGATATATAAAGCAAAAATTATAAATGATGCTTTGACCCAGTAAGTCCACTTTTAGGAATCTATAGTAATTCTAAATATAGAAAATATCTAAATAAATATAGGGAAAAAAGCCTTTGTTCATGTCAGAAATATTTTATAGTAACAAAAATTTGGAATCCTACATGTCAAATAGTAGGAGAATGATCATATTATAGTGTAGTAATTGTGTTCATTATAAAATATAGTTATAAAAATCGTGATAATATGCAGAGTACTTGTAGTACAATATTCAGTGAAAAAAATTGTGATGCAAACTTTTATCAATGTGATTACAATGACATTTTAAAATAGACTTTATTTATTTGAGCAGTTTAGGTTTATAGAAAAATTGAGTGGAAAGTCCAGAGTTCCCATATCCCCCCTCAAAGCCCCTTCTCCTGTTAGTAACGTCTTGCACTAGTGTGATGCATTTGTTACAGCTGATGAGCCAATATTGATATGTTATTGTTAATTAAAGTCCCTAGTTTACATTAGAGTTCACTCTTTGAGAAAAATGCCTCTTATATTATAGCTTATCCCTTTTGATTTTCTTTTCAGGGTTGCAAAACTGCGCGATGACATCCTGGCCTTAAGGAATGAATGTTCCTCAGTGTACAGCAAAGGCCGCGTGCTGACAGCGGAGCAGACGAAGCTCATGATATCAGGAATCAGTCAGAGTTTAAACTCAGGGTTTGCACAGACCTTAAATGCCAGTCTGAACTCAGGGCTGACCCAGGGTCTAACGCCTTCCCTGACCCCGTCCAGCGTGACCTCAGGCCTGTCATCAGGGCTGACTTCTCGCCTGACCCCATCTGTCACTCCTGCATATACACCTGGCTTCCCATCAGGATTAGTTCCAAATTTCAGCTCAGGAGTGGAGACAAATTCCCTGCAAACTCTGAAGCTGATGCAGATCCGAAAGCCCCTTCTCAAGTCGTCTCTACTGGATCAGAATTTAACAGAAGAGGAAATCAACATGAAATTTGTTCAGGATCTTTTGAATTGGGTTGATGAGATGCAGGTAAAAATATTTACTTTACCTGAATTTCAGGCTTTATTGCTACCAGTTTCTTTTTCAAACTTTATATCTTTCTATTTAAAGGTGCAGCTGGACCGCACTGAATGGGGATCAGATTTGCCAAGTGTTGAAAGCCATTTAGAAAATCATAAAAATGTTCACCAAGCTATTGAAGAATTTGAATCTAGCCTCAAAGAAGCTAAGATCAGTGAGGTATGTGAATTTGAAATCTGTATGTATTTCATCCCAGCTTCTGTTCTCTCTTTCTATGAAGACCCTGTTGCAACAGGGTAAATGATACATTGCTTGTGAATCAGAATTCCTTAAGATTCCTAACCTTGCCATCTTTTTATCCCATGTTATAGATCCAGATGACGGCACCTCTTAAACTAACTTATGCAGAAAAGTTGCACAGATTAGAAAATCAGTATGCAAAACTCTTGGTAAGTTTTTTTAACTTCCTGTTCACTTTACCTCTATGTGGCAAAGACACGATTCTTACAATGATTCTCCTTGTAAAGAACACATCCAGGAATCAGGAACGGCACCTTGATACACTCCACAATTTTGTAACTCGTGCAACTAATGAGCTTATTTGGTTGAATGAAAAAGAAGAGGGGGAAGTTGCTTATGACTGGAGTGAAAGAAATACCAACATAGCCCGGAAAAAAGATTACCACGCTGTGAGTATGACTTCTGTAACTAGATGTTAAAAATGCATTTCAGGTTTTATCATTTTCTAACATATTTCTTGCTTGTTTCTTTAAATTAGGAATTAATGAGAGAACTTGATCAAAAGGAAGAAAATATTAAATCAGTTCAGGAGATAGCAGAGCAGCTGCTTCTGGAAAATCACCCAGCCCGATTAACCATTGAGGTAAGTCAGAAAGTGTAATAGTCACAGTGGAATACAGACATTTGATTATTACCCTTCAGATTCTTCTATTGTTGATAAATTGAAAAATGCAAACTATTAAACTTCTATTATAACCTGAATCAAAAAGAATGTTTCTGACAGATCATACTGATTTGCCTTCAGTTCTGCTGAAGTGTGTCACCCACTCATCACTTCCAATAAAGGTACTTTGTCAACCCCTGTGGCCAAAGAGATGTAGTACAGTAACTGTAAAGGACCTTGACTTGACAGGCTTTGAGGTTGATATTTCTTCCTAACCATATGACACTGCCCCAGCGATGTAACCTTACTCGGTCCCATTCACTTACCTAAAATGGGGGAAATTGCTTCTAACCCATAGAGTTGTGTGAGAAGAAGAAGAATGTACTCTTACTATTTAGTTCAGTTCTTGGTACACAGTAGGTTTTCAAGAAGTACTAGTTATTATTATTTAATTTACTAATTGTATTCATGATCCGGTTTTGTGAGGTGTTTCCTCAGGGTGTAACACACACATTTCAGACCCAGAAGGGGAGGGTTGACCTAGGGTTTATCAGGCTGCCTGTGGGGTGGTGGGGGGTGGGGTGTGTTTACTTTTGGGGCCTGATATTTACTGGTTAGAGTTAGTGACTGTCTGAATGTGCAGGGGGTGATGTAAGAGGGCGAGAAGCATGTAACATGGACAGATGTGGTGTATTTCCAGAGGAAGAAAAATGAAGCTATGCTTAACAATGGGACACGCAATTGAAGAAAGGGATCTGAGAGTCTTTGTTCACTGAAATAAGTCTTCATGACACAAAAGATTCATAAAATTCTAGGCCTCACTTGGTGGTCTTGGGAATATTATAGGTGACCTTCTTTCATATAAAAATGTGGTTTTCATCCCCAGGAAATGCTGCATAGGAATGTTAAAGACACAGAAGGTAGGGTGGCACCAGGGAAAGGAAATTAGAATCATGAAGGGTCTGGATATACTTTTCTATGATGATCAACTAAAAGTGGGATAGATATTCTTTGGAGTAGAGGCATGAAAGCTGTTAGGAAATACGATTGTAGGTTGAGAATTTTGATGGGAATGGAAAATGTGGATGTGAACCTGATTACTTTTAGGTAGAGCTGTTAGTCTAATTAAGTGAAAGTCTGGAACAATAAAATTAAGCCGTAGTTGTCCTTATGATTCCATGGGCCCATCCAATGTCTTGTGGGCAATGGATAATAGTTAATTATTAACTCTTTTATAGTTTATGTGAAAAAGAAACTAATAATCTGGCCATGCATGATGTATCTTTTATAGCCAATTTACTCAAGTAGCTTAATTGGAGGGAGCAGGTAATGTGATCCAGATGTGTTGCCAGATTTCCAGTGCTGCCTTATGCATTCCACCCAAAAAGCTGCCTGGACAGAGCTCAGCAGGAGTGTTTTTTCCAGGAGGAAGGACAGGCTTACATAAGACAGTCATTAGAGCATCAAGGGCGCCCTCTTCCGGAAGCCAGTGAACTGAACCTTAAATATGAAAGGGTGTTTCTTGCGTATTTTCTAGTAAGTAGGTGTCTTTTCTACAATATTTTTGCTCTCAGGAAAGAGACACCAAGTGGTAAATAAATATTCAAGTAAAAACGTATGAAATAAAAATTCCTAGTATTATCTTTTCTATTTTTAAATTTTTGGCCGTGTTGGGGTCTTCGTTGCCGCATGTCGGCTTTCTCTAGTTGCAGTGAGCGGGGGCTAGTCTTCGTTGCAGTGTGCGGGCTTCTCATTGCAGTGGCTTCTCTTGTTGCCGAGCACGGGCTCCAGGCACGTGGGCTTCAATAGTTGTGGCACGTGGGCTCAGTAGTTGTGGCTCATAGGCTTAAGTTGCTCCGCAGTATGTGGGATCTTCCCCGACCAGGGCTCGTACCCGTGTCCGCTGCATTGGTAGGCAGATTCTTAACCACTGTGCCACCAGGGAAGTCCCCCTAGTATTATCTTGAATGTAATTCCAGAATTACACTAATAAGGGATTGCTTATGCCCTTTTCCACCCTCCCCAAACAGTCCCAGTAAAAACAAACAAATAAATCACCCCCACCCCTGCCAAGAGCTTCCAGACTAGTTTTGGAAGCAAAGACAGAGAAAACTACAGACCATGTATTTTTGTGTCAGGAGGGGTATTTTATGATCCAGTAATAGAAAAATTCAGACAAAAGAAAGATGGAGGAAAATGTCATGAAAGAGGCATATCTGAAGATGCCATATAGGCAAGTGTTGGCAGGTGGAGGGTTGGTTTTCTAAAAAGCTGGGATAGCTTGCATCCATTTCTAATATTAAAGAGGTTTTCATGGACAAACAGCCAGAGCTAGCTTTTTCCATATATTTTAAGAAAAAAATGTCAAGAAGCTAAAAATTTGAAAGAAAGTGACTGGACTGATTGAAAAATTTATATTTAAACTTTTAGGGCTGGCTTTGTACAACTGGAAACTCATAGTTTAGAGGGACATTTGACTACCCCGATTTTTCAAGTCTTACTCTGTTAAAGAATTCTCATCATCTATGTAGACACTAGAGTCTTTTATGCTTGAGAAGTAAGTCGTGTGTCTTACTGTCCAGACGGCAACAGTGGCTATGTTTTACCTGTCAGGCCTACCGAGCGGCGATGCAGACGCAGTGGAGCTGGATCCTGCAGCTCTGCCAGTGCGTAGAGAAGCACATAAAGGATAACAGTGCTTATTTCGAGGTATGGAGGCAGAATCACCATGTCGATCGATGGTATTGCAATTTTGGCTGAGTTACAGAAAACATTTCCATAATGTACTGTTAAGATGCATGTATGTAGTGTTCAGGGGAAAGAAACCAAAATGTTTTCTTTGTAGGGTATAGGGATATATGTTCTTCAGGGTAAATGGAAGCATTCTAGTAAGGAAGAAATACTTTAAAAATGCTTAAAATGTCAGAAAATCTTAATTTTGTCCATGCTTCTCTTATTAAGGAACTATTTCATTACAGAGAGCTTTCTTTCTGTTCTTCAGAAATTTTAAAATATTCTTGGAATTTCACCCCTGATTAACAGTTGTTTGGACCCTAAAGTGAAATAGAAGTTCAGTCAAAATAATATCGAACCAAAACCACAGTATACAGAGAAACTTTGTTATATATATATGTATATATTATTTTTCATGTTCTTTTCCATTTTGGTTTATCACAGGATATTGGATATAGTTTTCTGTGCTATACAGTAAGACTTTGTTGTTTATCCATCCTACATATACCAGTTTGCATCTTCTAATCCTAAACTTGCAATCCATCCATCCCCCCCCACCTTCCCTCCCCCTTGGCAGCTACCAGTCTGATCTCTATAGACATAAACTTTGGATGGACAGTTAGAATTCATTCATCATCATCCAAGTTCAAGAATTGGTGTTTGGTTAAAGGAATGATTTTGGCTAAGTTGTCTTGTGATCATATTCTGTTCCCATGTAGGAGGGGTCCACACAGGGCTCTGGTACTCGAAACTGACAACTCTGGGCTTTGCTGACATTACGTACACTTTAACTGCCAGTTTTCATCTTTCCTTAGTTTTTCAATGATGCCAAAGAAGCCACGGATTACTTGAGGAATCTAAAAGACGCCATTCAGCGGAAGTACAGCTGTGACAGGTCCAGCAGCATTCACAAGCTGGAGGACCTCGTTCAGGAATCAATGGTATGAACGGGAAAACCTGCAAGTTTCATCAGTGATGTATAGTGAGGACTAGATTAGTGCTTTATTATATTTTCTATGTGCAGAACTTCATGTTTCATTGGTACTCTTGATATTTCTGCCTCAATCAAGCATTTAAACATCCAGTTTTAGTGTTTTTTGGTAACAAATACAACAAAAGTGTTTTTCATGTGATTGCCTGAATATTTTAAAATGCTTTCACTGTGTTGTGTGTGTCTGTGTTTAGTCATTCATTCCATAAATACTTGTTAGCATTTCTGTATCCCAGACACTATTTTAGGTGCTGGGGATAGAACAGTGAACAAAACAGACAAGAATCCTGCTTATATGCCGGGGATGGGGCTCAATAAACATGATAAATTAGTAAATATACATAGTATGTTAGATAGTGGTAAATGCGAAGGAGGAAAGAAACAACCAAACAAAACAAGGGAAGAGAGATATCAGCGGGGGTGGGGAGGGATTGAAAGCTTAGACCAGGTGGTCAGGGAAGATTCTTCTGGAGAAGTTCGTTTAGGCAAAGCCCTAAAAGAACAGAGTGCACACGTTTTTACTTTTAAAATCCATCTGATTTATTCCCTAGGAAGAGAAAGAAGAGCTTTTGCAGTATAAAAGCACAGTCGCAAGCCTGATGGGGAGAGCAAAAACAATCATTCAGCTGAAGCCAAGAAATCCTGACTGTCCACTCAAAACTTCTATTCCGATCAAAGCCATCTGTGACTACAGACAAATTGAGGTACTTTAACTCCTAGAAACAGACCGGATTCTGGCATTGTTCATATATTTAAAAAATGAGGTCATATTGCTCATTAGTGGTAAAGTTTTCCACCTCAAAAATACAAAAAAAATCCCAAGATTGGATGTGGAAAAAGATGAGTACCACAGTGACCTCATCTTGTTATTCTGTTCTTCTTTTAAAACCAGATAACCATTTTCAAAGATGATGAATGTGTTTTGGCGAACAACTCTCATCGTGCTAAGTGGAAGGTCATCAGCCCCACTGGGAACGAAGCCATGGTCCCGTCTGTGTGCTTCAGTGTCCCTCCTCCAAATAAAGAGGCGGTCGACTTTGCAAACAGGTTTGTGCACACTAGCTCCAGATGTAGGCCTGGCTGTGGAATTCTCTGAAGGTTAAAGAAACAATCAGTGCTTTGACAAGGCTCATAGGATCAGGAGGACCTAGAACTAGGAAACCTAGTATATGTCACAAACACAAAGAAAAATTGTAGCATGTGTTCAGAGGGAGTGGAAAGGCTGAATCTGAGTTTTCTTTCATATATTTCAGAATTGAGCAGCAGTATCAGAACGTCCTGACCCTTTGGCATGAGTCTCACATAAACATGAAGAGTGTGGTCTCCTGGCACTATCTCGTCAATGAAATTGACAGAATCCGAGCTAGCAATGTGGCTTCAGTAAGTATAAATCTGCACATCCACCTAACCTGTCCAAAGATTTGGGCCCCTTGTCTCGAGGGGTGGGTTTTGTATTTTCTCTGGGGTAAGATGGAGTCGAGCAGATCCATGATAATAGTCATTCATTCAATGAATATCTGTCCTATGTCTGCTGTATACGAGGCATCTTCTAAGGACTGGGGAATCTGGAAATCCCATACTTCATTCAGGGCTTACATTTTCATTGGGAGACACGGTATAGTGTTTGGGCATATAGAGATGGGTGTAGTTTGATTTCATTTATTAAATTTTATAGTCTTGTTTTTTCTCATCTTTTAAAACCTAAGATTGTAAATGAAGAAAAAATTAATTTCCAGTGGTTTTCTATTTATGACTATTAACATAAACTCATGTCCCATGAGACCCACTTGAGATCTGTCCTTTTGAAATTTTACTCTTAGTTCTATAATGGATCACTGGTCTTCTTTAGATAAAGACAATGTTACCTGGTGAACATCAGCAAGTTCTGAGTAATCTACAGTCTCGTTTTGAAGATTTTCTCGAAGATAGCCAGGAATCCCAAATATTTTCAGGTTCAGATATAACACAACTGGAAAAGGAGGTTAATGTGTGTAAGCAGTATTATCAAGAACTTCTTAAATCTGCAGAAAGAGGTAAAGCATGGGAATCCTTGCCTTTTTTTCTCCATGGGTGTTTAGTCCAGGCTATTTTCTGCTATCAATGGGAATCTCAGTCTTAGGTATATTTTGTCAGTCCACCTGTAATAGGTAGAAGCAATGATTGGAACATTAAATGCCTGTTTGAGGTAGGAAGATTCAAGGAGGGATTCAGTTATCTCCAAATGATGAATTAATAAAAAGATGTCAACCAAGTCGTATGACAATGAATTCTTAGTGTATCTACTTTTAAACATTTTCACTGTTTTGCAATGTAATGTTCAGAGTGATGATCTTTTAGTTTCAGAAAAGTTTCAATTATTTTTCCGTATACCAAACTTGGATTTTTTAAAGACTTTTTCTTAGAGGAGTTTTAGATTCACAGCAAAACTGAGAGCAAAGGTCAGAGATTTCCTATAACCAAACCTGAACTTTATACAGGGGTTGAAGGAAAAGATTTTGTCTTGTTAACTTTTGTTAAATATAAATTTTATTCCAAACACTTGATATAACTTAGAGACCAAAAAAACTTAGTAGTAATACTCTATTTAAAAAATTTTTAAACATTAACATAATCTTTACCTTTCATTGTAAAGGATTTAATTTAGTTTTTATTACTAATCTGCTACTAACATAATTCATATTTTTGTGAACACAAAACAGAGCAATATATTACTTTCCTTAGACATCATAAATCACATATTGATACTTTAAGTGGCGTTGGGGAAATTTTATTAAATCTTCATAAATTGTAATGTCCACAATTTCAAGATTTATATCCTTGGGGTGGATTTGTGGTGATAACTGGTAACATTAGTTTGACTAGCTGTGTTTTAGTAGTAGAAAAACTGCCATGTTAAATCATGAACGAGAACATCCAAAAGATAGAAAATGAGGTATTTTCTAAACATTACATTTGTTTTCACAGAGGAGCAAGAGGAATCAGCTTATAATCTCTACATCTCTGAAGTCCGAAACCTCAGGCTTCGGCTTGAGAGCTGTGAAGACCGTCTCATCAGACAGATCCGCACCCCCCTGGAGAGAGACGACCTTCACGAAAGCGTGTTCAGAATCTCAGAGCAGGAGGTAAGGATGAGAAGCGCGTGGGGACAAGATTAGCACAGATTACTGTCTTAATGACCTTTACTGTCGACTCTGCGACCTCTCACACGCTCCCTTTGCCAGGGGTCACTTGGTGAGGTCTGCCTATGTACTTAACGCTGATGGCAGACGAGGATTCTGTAATTCAGTTCTCTCCCTTACTTGGGTAAACACAGGAACACGTGCTTTCTCACCCATTTATGTGGAGGCTGCGAGGGCTTCTCACAGTTTCTCACCTGCTCGATGCACAAGCACTGAATTAGATGTTTGGGCCCGAGGATATGGACAGTGAGGGAATGATTGATTATGAAACTTGACTACTTTGGCTTCATTTCTTTGATAAAGTAAAAGTAAAGAATATGTAAATGTCTTGCAACTAGAGATGATCATACTAAGTGAAGTAAATCAGAAAAAGACAAATACCGTATGTTATCACTTATATGTGGAATCTAAAATACGACACAAATGAACATATCTACAAAACAGAACCAGACTCACAGACATAGAGAACAGACTTGTCGTTGCCAAAGGGAAGGGGGGTGGGGGAGGGAAATACTGGGAGTTTGGGATTAGCAGATGCAAGCTATTATATATAGAATGGATAAACAATAAGGTCCTACTGTATAGCACAGGGAACTATATTCAATATCCTGTGATAAACCATGATGGAAAAGAATATGAACAAAATGTATGTACGTGTTTAACTGAATCACTTGGCTGTACAGCAGAAATTAACACAACATTGTAAATCAACTACACTTCAATTAAGAAAAAAGAATACGTACGTGTTTAAGTTAAGGGTCATAATGGGAAATGTGTATTTTTAAAGTGTTTGAAGAAAGAGACACCATCTGGAGTGATAGCCTAATCCTCATGTTTGTTCTCTGTTGTGTAGAAACTAAAGAAAGAGCTGGAGCGACTTAAAGGCGATTTGGCCACAATCACGAGTAAATGCGACGACTTTTTCAGTCAAGCGGCCGCCTCTTCCACGGCTCCCACCTTGCGATCCGAGCTCAGCGTGGTCGTCCAGAGCATGAACCACGTCTATTCCATGTCCTCCACCTACATAGAGAAGTATGGAACCACTGCCTTAATAGAAATCATCTAAACTGGCTTCATAAAAGTGCCACTTATATATATAGGCTGTTTAGCCAAAAATGTTCATTTTTAAGAATACAAAATATTTTTCTTAATAACAAATATATTAAATATTTCTGTGGACTTATGATGCATCTTCATGCTGAAAGGGAATGTGAGCTTCAGAGACTAGAGCATTAATGATCTTCCCACATGTTGCCTGTAGTTTTGGTAGCTCAGCTGTTGTAGCCTATAGAACTTTCCTCCCAGGCTTGGTCTAAATTACGTTTGAAAGAAGCCCCTCTGCTGTTGGAATCTCCTGCTGAAGACCACTGTGGGGGCAGGACATGGGTTCTGTTAGAAGACCGTTAGCAGGATGTTAATCCTTTTTTAAAAATTTTATTGAAGTATAGTTGGTTTACAGTGTTGTGTTATTTACTGCCGAGTCACCGCTACAGAAAAAGTGATTCAGTTATACACATATATACATTCTTTTTCATATTCTTTTCCATTGTGGTTTATCCCAGGATATTGAATGTAGTTCCCTGTGCTCTACTGTAGGACCTTGTTGTTTATCCATTCAGTATATAACAGTTTGCATCTGCTAACCCCAAACTCCCACTCCATCCCTCCCCTAACCCCCTCCCCCTTGGCAACCACAAGTCTGATCTCTATGTCTGTGAATCTGGTTCTGTTTCGTAGATAAGTTCATTTGTGTCATGTTTTAGATTCCACATATAGGTGATATCATATGGCATTTGTCTTTCTCTGTCTGACTTACTTAGTGGGATGTTAATCTTGTAATAAAAGTGTCAGTGTCTCGGGATGAAGACCATGCTGCATCATGCACCCTCATGGTGCTTTGGGACTGTATTGTGGGAAAATAAACACTTACCAAAAGGGGGTGTTGTTTAATTCTCTTTTTCAGGTTGAAAATTGTCAACTTGGTGTTAAAAAACACTCATGCTGCAGAAGCCCTTGTAAAATTCTATGAAACTAAACTGTGTGAAGAGGAAGCAGTTATAGCTGACAAGAATAACATTGAGAATCTAATGAGTACTTTAAAGGTATGCCTTTCACTGCTGGCTATTTTTTAAGATTATCCTTTAAAAGTATTTCTCTAGCACTTGGCCCAGGTCTTCAGACATCAAGCATTAAATACCTGAACTTGAATACATTTCTGTCCATTCCATGTCCTGTCTCTGTAGTACCATGGCTTACTGTAAATGAGTGTGTTCATTCATTTTTAGTTTGAGGTGAGTTCTTTTCATTTGAAGTTTGGATCTTTTTGACAGTAGGTTTTTATAGTCTGTTCATGTCAGCAGCAAGAGGAGTTGAAGCTAAAAAGTAAATTATTGGTAATAGATTTTCTTGTGGAAAGAGGCAGTTATTTTAAGAAATCAAGATGAGTAGAGTAGTTAATCTAAGAAGGAAAAAGGCTGATAGTTATACTCGTCTGTTTCTCTTCTTCCATTTATAAAGCTCTGAGTAAAGATATTGTAAACCAGTTGTGAGAAGTTTTCTCAGTGATTTTTTAATGCATGTGTTCATTTTTAAACAATGAGATCAGTAGATATTTAAAAAACAAACAATGAAAAAGACTTACCGAGGTAGCAGACTTGCTTATGAAATATATTTTATTTTATTGATGTGCAAATTTCGTTAGACTGAACTCTATAAAACTGTTGGTTTTTTTAGGTCAAAGTACAGTCAAATATTGGCAATTTTATAAGGTTCAAGCTAATGTAATATTTTGTATATGAAAGATATCTTTCCATTGTCTGATTTTATAGCAGTCATTTGTAAATGAATGGTAAAATTAGGTGAATAATGTGTTTACACAATGAGCGGTTGATACGTTTTTGTAACTTTATAAATTGATCTATTTTAGCAATGGAGATCTGAAGTGGATGAAAAAAGAGAAGTCTTCCATGCACTGGAGGATGAGCTACAGAGAGCAAAGACCATCAGTGATGAGATGTTTAAAACCTACAAAGAGCGTGACCTTGACTTTGACTGGCACAAAGAAAAAGCAGATCAGTTGGTTGAGAGGTGGCAGAATGTTCATGCTCAGATTGACAACAGGTTAGCACCCTTTTCATTCAGTTTTAGCTCAGATTTAATCTCTGCATACTGGGTAAAGTCTAAATGTATTAGGCTTTTTACTTCCGTATGTAATTCATTCCATAGAGTTAATTTCCATATGTAGTTAATTGTGTTAATTGCAAGAGCTCTGTCCAATTACATTTCTTTTTTATAGGGTGGCCTTTAGTAAGATATTTAACTTCCAAGTAAGTTATTTTTCTGTTCTGTGTTATTACAACTGTTTATGTACTCTGGCATTTATATAGTTAATCTACTTGCCTTTTCTGAAGGAAAAAACAATGTATTCTCTAATTATTAGAGAATTCTCTAATTATTACCACTGATAATATCAAAATAACCATAACTTAGTAAGAGGAGGGTGGGTCATGCATTTCCTAGGGCCGGATGTAGCATCTATACTAGACAGGAGGCGTAAAGAAACTGAAATGTCCTAATGCTCATTTTAATCAAAGAGACAAGAAAGTCAAAATCATTTGCCCACTGACTGAAATAAAAAAGTGAAAAGAAATGGGATGGTTTTGGGGGCTCATCTTAAAAGAAATGGAATAGTGTTCCTTCTCATTCATTTTTTGTTTTTATTAATGCAGCTAAAATGCATTTATTATATAGTACCATTTGTGAGAAATAAATTATGTTTAAATATTTAGTATCTAATCTCTAAAATACATGATCTGTAGGTTTAATGTAGTGGTTTTAAAATCATAGAAACTGGGGTGTTTAATCACAGTTCCTAGAAAGTACCCTCTGAGTCCATGTTGAACCATTCATTGCTACCATGTCATTTTTTCAGAAGTGAACTGCCATTGCTGCAAACTTTAGGTCTTCAAGACTTGCTGATTGATAATTATTATGGTTAGCTTTTTAGCTTTAGTCTCTCGGGCTTGTCCCTAGAATAATCAGTACCGATAAATTGCACAAGTCCTGGAGAAAAAGAATTTGTATTCAACCCAAGGCAGTGTAGGTGCCCTTGGAGATGGGCCTGGGATGCTGTGGCCTCGAATTCTCGACACACCCCTGTTGTTGTGCTTAGTGCATCTTAGGACAGTAATACTTTGTCCCTCCCTTTTTTTCTACACCTTCCACCTTCCTATTGGTTACTCTTGGAAACCGTGACTATTCCTTTGTTAACCTCTTAGGTTACGGGACTTGGAAGGCATTGGGAAGTCGCTGAAATACTACAAAGATACCTATCACCCTTTAGATGACTGGATCCAGCAAGTTGAAACTACTCAGAGAAAGATTCAGGAAAACCAGCCTGAAAACAGTAAAACCCTAGCCACACAATTGAATCAACAGAAGGTGTGTAAACACAGTTCCTTGTGCTAGGGTTGTGTCTGCATTTGGTCACTCAGACCTTGACCTTTCTTTCTCTTGTTAGTAAGATAAGTCAGCAACTATTTCAAGGAAGGCAGGGAATAAATCAGAAATGTTAAAAATTTGCACTCAAACCTACATCCATCCCTTATTTTGATTTAAGAAAGTTGCATGTTGCGACAGTTCAAGTTTCTAATGATCCTTTAATCGTAGGTATGGAAATGTCTCTGGTACTTTGCTGGCTGCAATAGTTTCATGGGATCCTAAATTTAAAAAAAAAATGGTTAGTCATAGAAAATTAAACAGCCACATGTGACCAAGAGTTAAATGCTTTGAGATTTTTGTTCCATCTTGAGGGCCAGTAATTTCTAGCTCTCTTTAGATCAGGATTAGGTGGGGGATAAGGGTTTCAAGTCTACTTGTGGATAATTCCCATGGAGTTTAGTAATTTCTGCTTTGGAAGCCTCATGAGGGGGTGTCACATAGTGGCTTAATCTTGAAAGCTTGGGCTTTACCCAATGAGGCAGATGACATTAAGTGCAGTGGGGTAGAGGGAATTCCCTGGCAATCCAGCGGTTAGGACTTGGTGCTTTCACTGCCGAGGGCACAGGTTCAATCCCTGGTTGGGAAACTAAGATCCCATAAGCCATGTGGTGCAGCCAAATAAATAAATCAATCAATAAATAAAGGCTACAATTAAAAGAAAAAGTGCAGTGGGGTAGAGAGCTGTAGTCTTAAGTGATGTAGATATTTCTTAGTGCCTGAGATCTCAAGTTGTTGGATAGTATAGGGTTCCTTGTCCTTTTTCTCCTAACCTGTGTGTGCTTATAGATGCTGGTGTCTGAAATAGAAATGAAACAGAGCAAAATGGATGAGTGTCAGAAATACGCAGAGCAGTACTCCACTGCAGTGAAGGTGAGAAGACCAGTTCCTTGCATCAGATTTCATGTTCAGATATTCAGGGAGGTGCTTCTACGGTATACTTTTAAAGCCTTTGCAGGTCATTCAGTCTGTGTTAAAAAGTGAAACAGAGAATCTTCACTTATCTGTTAATTCTTTATGAAAGTGTGAGTCACGTGATGACTCCTGGTTCTTTCATTCTCTCTCTGTGTCACACACGTGCACAGCCTGGCCACACCCCCATGTGCACCAGAATAAAATGTAGCTCTGTAATCCGCCTCTTACCATTTTGCTTCCCCTCTCCCCTCCTTGCTGGAGTGTTCCATGCAAGTATTGCTGGAGTACTCCATGGAAGTATTGCTGGAATATTCCATGGGAGAACGTCTACCTTGTGCTCTAAGTCACCACACCTCAGCTTCACCCATTCAGATCTGGAGTCCCGTTTCCTAACTAGAGGAGAGGGAGGCTGAAAATAACTGGCACACTGTCCCTATATGTCTCCATGAACTTCTAAAGAGACTTAGGAACTTTCCTGGCCACCCTAAATGTTTCTGATTTTTATTACCACCTTGGAAACATGTCAGGATTGGATTGATTCTTGAAAATGTAGTTTTGCAATATTTTCTTGACTTATTCAGTGAAAGTAGATGCCCTTTCTCTGCATCAAATCACTATAGAATGAAGGGTTAGTGCTTTGCTTTAATTAATCTTACCATTTCCTTTATACAGGACTACGAATTACAAACTATGACCTACCGGGCTATGGTGGATTCACAACAAAAGTCTCCAGTGAAACGCCGGAGAATGCAGAGCTCGGCAGACCTCGTCATTCAAGAGGTGATACCCGTCCAGAGATGGGGAGGGTGTAAAAGAGAGAAGCAACACCTTAGCAATTTTACATTTATATATTTGTATTGTGGTAAAATGTCCATAATAGAAAATTCACCATTTTAGCCATTTTTAAGCATACAATTCAGTGGCGTTCAGTACATTCGTAATGTTGTACAACCTTGAACACAATCCATTTCCAGAACATTCCATCATCCCAAACAGATGCTCTCTATCTATAACAATGCATCTTATTAAGGGTTTTAAAAAACCTTTGAAAATCTTCATTCAAGATGAATGAATTGCAGAGAATAATAAATGTGTATCATGATCAAATTTAGAAGAGGATTTTGCCATCACTGTGGTTTGCACAGCAGTAATCTCGTTCCTACTCGGTTATCATTGCTGGGGAGTCGTGAACTTCCCTGTCCCATAGACTAGTTAATATTTTAATTATTACTCAGTGTTCATTCAGCTCATTTAGGGCAACTGGAGATTCTGTTTTTATTTTTATTTTTCCTTACTTGCAGTTCATGGACCTGAGGACCCGGTATACGGCTCTGGTCACCCTCATGACACAATATATTAAATTTGCTGGGGACTCATTGAAGCGTCTGGAGGAGGAGGAGGTAACCATTAACCATGGGCAGGTTACTGAAAAGGAGCCACGGGAGGGTTTCATGATAAACTCACGTGGTTGAGAGCTGATGTATGAGTGATTAATTATAAAATTACAGTGAAAAACAGTAGAGGCGTAGGATTTTTTGGTTTGTTATTAAGATTCTCTCGAACTGAAAAACATTACAAAAAAAAGAGAAACAACCTTTTAGGAAAAAAAAAATTTTATTTTTACTCTAGATCTCTAGTATGAGAGCGTTAATGTCGTTAAGTGGTTCTATTTAAATTATGGAATGTTGGCAGTTTAGCAGAATGTTTTTCAGTTTTCTCACAGTTGAGAAGTATTGTTCTTTGAAGTATAGTTACTACTGTTATGATATCTGCAGAAATATTACATAAACACATTTGTTTTATGCATTTTAAATTAATTTACATCTTCAAGGATTTAAAACATGAAAGCCATTAAGTTAGAAGTAGCAGGTGTTTATACAAAATGGTAGTACTTTTTAAGAATTGTGGGGGGGGTTATTTTGGTTTTGTTTTTAGCTTTGCCAAAAAGATATGGTGTATATTAAAAAGACTAAATACCATTCTAATTTGGAGAACTTCAGTGCCTTTGATTATGCATTTAAAATATATTCAGAAACAGAAAGAATAAGGAGTTATTTATGGAATATATGGAATATATTTTCATAAAAGGCTATTGTATCTAATTTTGAAAGTATGCTCTGCTCTATTATCTTAATGTGCTTTCTGTTCCTAACCTCAGAACAGACAAAAATAGTAAACCAAATGCTGTAGTAAGTAAATTGTGGGGCATTAGCCATTTAAATTAGACCGTTGTTGAAATTCTGTAGGTGACTGTACTTAGTATAACTCCATTCATATAATGAGAGAACCAAAATGGTAGTAAATGTCTAATAGATGTTGCTTTCTTAGTTTCTAAAATTATGACCGCTTTTGTAAACTACTTTTGTCTGTTCAGAGTTAATAGTTTTCGGCAACTAAATCACTAACATGGCTACTTGCAAGTCTTTATAACTAACTTCCTTTGGGTTTAGAAAGGAGAACCAGAATATTTTCACATTCAAATAATTGGCATACACTTCTCATCTATGAAGGAAAGTCCATATTTTTTTTACATTCTTAATTTTTAAGAGATATATATGATTCCATTTTAAATGGTATACAGATCTTTTAAATTGTGTATTTTGTAGTTAAATGTAATATAAATAATTTAAGCCCTTCCCTTTCTTACAATGTATGTCTGCACATATATGAGCCAATTTGCTCAATGTATCTGATGAAGTAGAATAGAAGTTGATAGAACCAAAAGATATTTCAAAAAGCCTGAAATATATCCAAAATTATGCTTGTCATCCTTTGAAATATAAAAGTATGTTGAATTTAAAGTCAAAACAATGTAGCTTATGGAAGACCATGCAAAGATTATTATAATTTAAAGCATATTTTAAAATTCCTTGTTAAAAATTCACCACTTAAGGATATTAATAATAGAATATCTTACAAAAGATACATAGCTCAGTTTTCAGATTCCAAAGAGTAGTGTTTCTGAAACTGGGTCTATCTATACTCACATGAGAGATCTTGGTCAGAGAGCAGAATTTTCCATGGTAAACATGAAATCAAAGAGGGATTCAAGTTAATTTCAAAGATAATACCAAATTAGTTACAGAAATATTAGTAGAGTGTCTGTAATAGATAGGTGGATAAAGATATTTCTCCAGTCTTTGTTGATCACAAAATATATTAAATGTTAATTGCTGAGATTAAAGGACAGCATGTCTCCTTGGGGAACATTTAGATAAAACTTGAAGTTATTTTTATTTGAATAAGTTTGAGATATACAAGAAAGCAAATCAGCAATAGGACTAAATTGTTTCTAGTAATTATTCTAATATTTGCTAAAAAATTCAGAGTTATCCAGGCAACATGAGATTATTATCAGTCACTAAAATGACTCCAAAACACTGAGAGTTTAACAACAGACATTTTTTTCTGAGAGAATTTTCATTTTTTTAAACCTTAGAACATGACCAAGAAAAAAAGGGAGGGACTCACAACTTCTGAGCAACAGCTAAGTTTTAAACAGAGTTTGATGAGGAATTGAGAAAGACCCTTTTAGAAATCATCTGCTGAAAACATGTTGAACACCTAATGTGTAAGCAGATAGAATGCTTCAGTATCACTGAGAGTTGACCCTGATAAGAAAATAAAGAAAATAGAACACTAAATATTGCAGGCTGTGATGAGATTTTTTTTCATATGAATTCTTATTAAAAATCATATTTAGGTTAGCAAAGGAAACATCTAAAATTCTCATCAAGATTATTGGGGATCAAGAAATGAGAGGAAGAAAAATAAGATGCATGGTCTATAATACAAACTAAATTCTTGAGATTTACCAGGACTTTTCAATGAAAATAAAATCTGCTATTTAGAATAATTTCCCTCCTTTTGTTTAAATTATTTCTAACTATGATGATTTTGAGCTGATGATATGACACTAATAACCTTCTGGTATTAATAAAGAGAAATTAAATTGTGATTATAAACTAGCCCTGATCATGTTCTGTAGTCAAGTGTATTTCTCCCAGCTGAGATTGATTCTGTAATCAGTAGAGTAAACACATTTTCTTAATTGGATCTGAATCCCTAAGTACACTTTTACAAGCATTTATATTTAACAAATATCTTTATGTTTATGGAGTATCTGAAGGTTCTTGTCAAAGTGGATTCATATGAGCCATGTCATTAAGGACAACAACAAAATCAGTGAGTACATGAAGCACATCTTTTCTAAAGCCACCAGGGACTATAGGTGCCTTTGCATTAGCAATTCTGACTATTGTAAGTATCATAGTAGGGCAAATATAAATTAGTGAGGCATTTGATTGTAGAAACTACAGATTTTTATATAATTTTCCTCCTTCCTTATGTTAAGTATTATTTCCTCAATTGGCTCTCTGTTCCAAAGTTCTGTATCTTGCTTCTTTCACCATTAAGACAGGAGAATGTAAATATCATTTCAAATTTCCATTGGGCTAGAAAATGAAAACTAAATTCTCTAATGTCATTCAGTTCCTATACATTGTATGTTCTTCTCAGCCCACAGGACTGAGTTGTGTGTGAGAGCAGAAAGAGGACTGTTGTGAGAATTTTGGTTCCTACTTTGTCACTTGCCTATTGTGTGAGTTTTCAAAATTATTTAACCTCCCTAGACCTCAGTGTCCTCATCTGGGGTGAGGGTCATACTGTAAGCTTCCTTCTTGCTGTAAAATTCTGAGCTAGCTAATTTTAAAAGCAGAATTATTCCTAAGAGACCAAAAAAAAAAAAAGAAAGAAAAGATTCCTTGATTTAGAAAACCTGACACGCAGGGTTTTTTGTCTTCTCCGACTGTTGACTTTCTGAAGCTTCTTCTCTGCAGATGGTGGTGGGGTTGGTGGTGGGGTTTGTTCTGCCTTTGGTTTCACTGGTCTGTGTAAGTCCTTTCATGAGCATGGCTTCAGATTCTTAAAGACAGATTGGAGTCGAATGGGTTTGACCCTTCTGAACGTCTCTCATAGATGAAAAGGTGTCAGGAGGCTTCTGAGCACGGGGTGTATTCAGATCTGCTCCAGCGGCAGGAGGCGACGATGCTGGAGAATCGCAAACTCACGGGGAAGATAACAGAGCTGGAGAGGATGCTGACTGAGCTTGAGAAGCAGAAGTCCCGGGTTGAGGAGGAGCTTCCAAAGGTCAGGGAGGCAGCAGAGAACGAGCTCAGGAAGCAGCAGAGGGATGCAGCGGACATCACCCTGCAGAAGATGCGGGCGGAGGGCGAGGCCCAGAGGTACCGCCGGGAGCTGGAGGCCGTTGAGGGGGAGAAGGAGGCGGCGCAGCGCGAGCTGGAGCGCGTGCGGAGGCTCGCGGCCGAGGCCGAGGCCCAGAGGGAGGCCGTGCAGAGGAACCTGAGTGGCTTCCGGAAACAGCTGGAGGAGCACACCGCCACCAGGAGGGCCCTGGAGAACCATCTGAAGAGGAAAGACTCCAGCCTCCACGAGGTGGAGCAACAGAAAGATAAGCTGATGGAGGAACTAAGGAGAAAGAAGGACCACGAAGAGGAGCTCCTGAAGCTGGTCGAGCAGATGGAGAAAGACCTCACGTTCCAGAAACAGGTGGCGGAGAAACAGCTGAAGGAAAAGCAGAAAATTGAATCGGAAGCCAGAAGAAAAATAATCGAGATGCAGAGTTCGTACAAAGAAAACCCACTGCCAGCTTGTACGAGCACCCAGGCTGAGGAACTGAAGCAGCAGGTGGATGAGCTGACAGTGGCCGATAGAAAGGCTGAGAAGGACATGAGGGAGCTGAAGTATGAACTCAGTGCCCTGCAGCTCAAGAAAACTTCATCGGAGGAGAAGGCTCGCTTGCTCAAAGAAAAACTGGGTGAAACCAGCAATGCACTGAGATGCCTCAAGCTGGAGTTGGAAAGGAAGGACCAGGCAGAGGAGGGGTTCTCTCGGCAGCTCAGGGAGCTGGACAGGCAGCTGAGCCAGACCACAGGGAAGGCAGAAGAGGTCAGGCAGGAGGCCAATGACCTTAAGAGGATAAAGCACAACTATGAGCTAGAACTGGAATCTCTGCAGGAGGAGAAAGGGAAGCTGCAGAGGGAGGTGGACCGGATCACCAGGACACAGGCCGTCACCAAGAGGAGCATCCAGCATTTAAATTCACAAGTTACTTCTTTGCAGGATGACAAGGACTTCTCTGGCGAAAGAGCACGATCCTGCCAGAGAAAGTCAGATCACCTGAAAGAACAATTTGAGAAAAGCCACGCGCAGTTGCTTCAAAATATTCAAGCCGAAAAGGAGAATAATGCGAAAATCCAAAAGCTTAAAGAGGAATTGGAGAGAAGTAATGACTGTGCAGACACACTAAAGCACAAAGTGGATGAGCTCACCAGGCAGAATAACGAAACCAAGTTAATGATGGAGAGAATTCAGGCAGAATCGGCAAATGTGGTCTTAGAGAAACAAGCCATCCAGCAAAGATGTGAAGCACTGAAAATCCAGGCGGATGGTTTTAAAGACCAGCTTTGTGCCACAAACAAACACTTGCACAAACAGACGAAAACGGAACAGGATTTCCAGAGGAGGATCAAATGCCTGGAAGAAGACCTGGCCCAAAGTCAACATTTAGTGAGTGAATTTAAGCAGAAGTGCGACCAGCAGGACCTCATCATCCAGAACACGGAGAAGGAGGTGCAAAGTCTGAGTGCTGAGCTAAGTGCATCCAAAGAGGAGAAACGCCTTGGGGAGCAGGCAGTGCAGATGCAGTGGGCACAGGTGCAGGACCTGAACGACAGATTGAAAAAGGTGCAAGACGAACTGCACTTAAAGGTCCTAGAGGAGCAGGTGACCCACAGGAAGATGGTTCTGTTTCAGGAGGAATCTGAGAAATTCAAACGTTCTGCAGAGGAGTTTCGGAAAAAGATGGAAAAACTGATGGACTCCAAAGTTATCACGGAACATGATATTTCGGGCATCCAGCTTGACTTTGTGTCTCTCCAGCGGGAAAACTTCAGGGCACAAGAGAACGCGAAGCTCTGTGAAACAAATATCCGAGAACTTGAGAGGCAGCTCCAGCAATATCGTGAGCAGATGCACCGAGGGCAGAATGGGGAGGCACATCACTACCAGAAATGTCGGGAGCTCACAGATGAGCTGGTCGCCCAGAAACGGGAGGTGGAAAACCTGAAGCAAAAGATGGATCAGCAGATAAAAGAACAGGAGCATCAGTTAGTGATGCTCCAGTGTGAAATCCAGAAAAAGAACCCAGCCTTCAAGACACATCTTGAGATGGCAGTGAAGGAGTATCAGCGCCCAGGGGACTTCTCCTCCTCTCCCTCCATGGCCAGGTCCCCTCTACAGAGGTGGACTCAGGAACCACAGCTTTCGGAGGAAAGATGGCAACATCGGGGTGCTGAACAGATGCAGAAGGAGGGCCAGGGCGGGCCATCAGGGGCTCCGGTTGAGAAAGAGAAGAGTCAGCAGTGTTACTCTGAATACTTTTCTCAAACAAGCACCGAATTACAGATAACTTTTGATGAGATGAACCCTGTTGCAAGACCGTCAGAAATCGAGAAGCTAAGAAATCAAGGTCTGTACAATTCCAGACATGCTGTCAGGTGTCAAGAAGACAAGTGTGAAATAGACCTGGTGACGCTTCTGGCACCCTTAGAGGTATACCCTGGATTCTGGAACCTTGTCAGCTACCCTCTGTCAGGTTTCCACTCTTGTTTCCTTTCTCTGCTAGGCTACATTTTTTAACCATGTTGAATGTGAGTGGCTCTTTGTAGTCCAACAGAAAATCATGCTATCATTTTCTAGTGATTTACTTGAATCTTTACTACAAACTATAGTCTTCAATTTTTAAATGTTTGAGATGAAAAACACAGAGGTCATGGCTATCCTGTCATATCTGTGGGATTCTATTCCAAAAAATTTGACCCTAAAAAAAAAAACTAGAAAAACCAAGCAGTTAACTTTAATTTCTAACACGTTTTGTGGACAGATTTTACCTCCTGTCTTTTTTAGACATAACATTTTAATACCTTAATTGTCATCTAAAGTTTAAACTTCAGACTGTCAAAATAATATTTCTTGTTCCTGAACCCTCTTGGGCTTGAAAGTGTTCTTCTCTTATCTCATCTTTGTTATTCTAGGAATTATATTTGGATTAAGAGTGGGTAACATGACAATGTTCTTTAGATGACTTTTAACGTCTTATAAATTCCCGTTACAGATAGCTAAGAACAAGCAGTATGCTATGCACACAGAAGTCACGGCATTAAAGCAAGAAAGGAGCCCAGTCCCCGGTGCTGATGAATGGCTGCTTGAAGGGTGCAGGGCACAGGGTGGACTCAAAAGAGATTTTCTTAAGAAGGGCTCAGAACCAGAGACCTTTCAGAACTTTGGTGGTGATCATGCATGCTCGGTCAGGGATGATGAGTTTCAGTTCCAAGGGCTCCGGCACACTGTGACGGCCAGGCAGTTGGTCGAAGCTAAGCTTCTGGACATGAAAACAGTTGAGCAGCTGCGACTTGGCCTTAAGACTGTTGAAGAAGTCCAGAAAACTCTGAGCAAGTTTTTGACAAAAGCCACCTCCATCGCAGGGCTTTACCTAGAATCCACAACAGAAAAGATTTCATTTTCCTCAGCTGCCAAGAAAATCATCATCGATAAGATGATGACTTTAGCATTTTTAGAAGCTCAGGCGGCCACGGGTTTCATAATTGACCCCCTTTCAGGGAAGACCTATTCTGTTGAGGATGCAATCCTTAAAGGTGTGGTTGACCCCGAATTCAAAATCAGGCTCCTTGAGGCAGAGAAGGCGGCCCTGGGGTATCCATGTTCTTCTAAGACACTGTCAGTGTTCCAAGCCATGGAAAATAGAATGCTTGACAGGCAAAGGGGCAAACATATGTTGGAGGTGCAGATTGCCAGTGGGGGCGTCATCGACCCCGTGAGGGGCATTCGGGTTCCTCCAGAAGTTGCCCTGCAGCAGGGGCTGCTAAATAACGCCATCCTGCAGTTTTTACATGAGCCATCCAGCAACACTAGAGCCTTTCCCAATCCCAATAATAAGCGAACCCTGTATTACTCAGAGTTACTGCGCATGTGTGTCTTTGACGTAGACGGGCAGTGCTTTCTGTTTCCATTTGGGGAGAGGAACATTTCCAATCTCAATGTAGCGAAAACTCACAGGATTGCTGTCGTCGATACTAAGACAGGAGCAGAACTGACTGCCTACGAGGCTTTCCAGAGAAACCTGATTGAGAAAAGTACCTACCTTGAGCTGTCAGGGCAGCAGTATCAATGGAAGGAAGCCACGTTTTTTGAGTCCTATGGGCGTCCCTGTCGTGTACTGACCGATACTAAGACAGGATTACAGTTCAGTATCAGCGAGGCCATAGAGCAGGGAACCATTGACAAAGCCTCCATCGAAAAGTATCAGGAAGGCTTCCTCACACTCACAGAACTTGCTGATTCCTTGCTGAGCAGGTTAGTCCCCAAGAAGGACTCGCGCAGTCCAGTGGCAGGGTACTGGCTGACTTCCAGTGGGGAAAGGATCTCTGTGCTAAAGGCCACACGTCGGAATCTGGTTGATCGGATCACCGCCCTCCGATGCCTTGAAGCCCAAGTCAGTACCGGGGGCATCATTGACCCTCTGACCGGCAAGAGGTACCGGGTGGCCGAGGCCTTGCACAGAGGCCTGGTGGACGAGGGGTTTGCGCAGCAGCTGCGGCAGTGTGAGTTAGTCGTCACGGGGATCAGTCACCCTATCAATAACAAAGTGATGTCAGTGGTGGAAGCTGTGAGTGCAAATATCATAAGTAAGGACATGGGAATCCGCTGTCTGGAATTTCAGTACTTGACAGGGGGGCTGATTGAGCCCCAGGCCCAGGCCCGCTTGTCGATTGAAGAAGCCCTCCAAGTAGGGATTATAGATGTCTTCATTGCTACAAAGCTCAAAGATCAAAAGTCCTATGCCAGAAACATCCTCTGTCCTCAAACGAAAAGAAAGTTGACATATAAAGAAGCCTTAGAAAAAGCTGATTTTGATTTCCACACAGGACTTAAACTCCTAGAAGTGTCTGAGCCCTTGATGACAGGGATTTCCAGCCTCTACTATTCTTCACAATAGGACCTGTTTATAGAACCAGAGTCAGGGGTGATGCTGTCTAGTTCGTCTGCTTTGTCCACAGCTTGATGGTATGAGATCCACGGCCTAGTAATTGTGTGACATGCTTGAAGCACTGTTAATTTCTTGAGGGCTGGAAACACCTGACTGCTCAGAAGAGAGAATACTTTTAATTTAAAAATTTTTTTAATTTTTTTAGATAAAGTTTTATTGGAATGCAGACACATTGTTGTGTACATATTGTCTTTGGCTACTTTTGGGTACAAGGACGGAGTTGAGTAGTTCTAACAGTAACCATATGGCTCACAAAGCCTAAAATATTTGCTCTCTGGTCCTTTCCAGAATAGTTTGCTGTCTCCTGATCTGGAAGAATTTGCATCACTCCTTTAGACTAAACGTCAGGAGGCTTGGATTTTAGACTCCATTCTGCCCAAGAGAGAATACTTTTAAAATGGAAAATAACAAAAGATTTACTGCTCTTCATAATGGTTCCATTTAGCTTTGAGATTCGTTTTTTGACTCCTACCCAAACTAAATAAAAGTATTTTACCTGGAATATGGGATAAGCTTGAGGATCTCCAGCGAGTTTACAGCATCCTTTCTTCAGAACTCTGCATCACTGCCTGGATCCAGCCTGGTGTCAGGGTTCCCATTTATTAAATGATTCATTACACTCACTGAAAGAGCACTTAAAAAAGAACCGTGGAATCGCAGAGGAAAATGTAAACTTGTTCTCACATCCGTGAGGCTGTAGTGTTTCAGATTGCCTTGAAAAATGAACATTTTTAGTTTTTCTGTATGTCGTAATCTTCTTTACATATTATATTTTACCACCATCTCCCATTTCTAGTTACGACTTTGTAATTAAAAGCAGCATTATGCATGGGTTATGTGTTGGAGGAGAGGGAAGGTTTTTCTTCGTTCTATGTATTTTTTGTTTTGTGTAGACTTTATTCTTTCAGCTTTCCATTGTCTGTTACTTTTCTGTCATGACAGTTATGATTGTAATGCTAATGCAAAGGCAGCAATTCAGATTTCTTTTAGTGCTTCATGAATAAAGTTGAGTTTTTAAATGTGTCATATTAATAGACCAGCTAGGAGGTTAGGCTGATCATTCAAGACTATTTCTCACAGCTTGCTTTGCTACCATAAACATTTTGGAAGTACATCTGCTACGTGACGTGTTGAATATGGTAAAAAATGAATAAAATATCTCGATAACCTGTGTGTGATGAAAAAATATTTTTAAATCCTTGTTTTCTGTGGAGATCACTTTAATGGCTCGGTAATTTACTGGAATATATCTTTTTTTTTTTTAACCACTCACACCTGTCAGAAGTCACTGGAAGAAGAAAAGAAAGAGCATGTTGAAAAAGCCAGAGAATTACAAAAATGGGTATCAAATATCAGCAAGACATTGAAAGACGGAGAGAAGGCTGAAAAGTCTTCCTTCTTTAAGCAAAAGGTACTCACCGAGGTCCTGGTTTAATAATAATGATAATATCAATAATTATCGTGGGGAGAATTTACTGAGTTGATACAGTCCACCTAAAAAAAAAACCCTTTAATTCTTTAGTTTCCCCCACTTCTATATGCAGTTATAATGAGGATCAGAGACGTTAAGTAACTTGCCCAAGGAATCACAGTATGTGGCAGAAGAAGCTGTCTCTGCTTCCAAAACCTGGACTTCATCAATATTAGTCTCACTGTTAGTCAACCAATATGTGGGACTGCTTTTCCTCACAGTGAGATCTGCTTCCTGATCGCTTTGATGAACGTTGCAGGAGAGCAGAGTCACTCTGTTTGGTGCCCTGAGTACATTCATGCACTCTGTGTCATAAAGAGTTGCAAGCTCGTTCTTAGAATAGAAACAAAAAGTTTCAAGAGCAACAAACTGCAGACCAAGATGTTAACATTTGAGGGTCGCATTTAGTTGTGCTTTTCTGGGTCTTTTCTATTTCCGAAAGAAGTGTTCTCCCATCATCCACTGGAAATTCTAGATTCTTTCCCTTCCCTAAATGAAGTCTTTAGTTCTGTAGGCTGTGTTCTGAACCCCACTACTTGACATAAGTTGAGTGGCCACATTTCGTGAGATGTTACTGCTCTGAGGTGTCCTTTGGGCTGTCCCACCTGAAGCTCTTAGGGCACTGAGTTAAGCAGTTTTGCTGCTGCTACTGATAATGCTGGAATTGCTACTATATTTTAAAAAATAAATTTCCACTAAGTAAGCAGTATTTTTCTCGATTATGTTTCCTGCACTGCACTGCTGCTCCTGCCTGACCTGTGGAAACTACAGAGGCAATCATTAGCTTTCCCTTCCAGCTCTGCATCAGTACACACTTGTCATCACTTGAAACAGACATTTTTGACATAATCCAATAACAGAAAGCTTCAACATCTTGTCTCATTTCGCCTATGGCATGAGGCAGATGAACCTTATTTGAGGTTCCCCCGGGAGAGGTTTATAGACCTGAGTATTTACTTGAATTCTCATTCAGTTGAAATAAAGCCAGCTTAGCTCATAGTCTAGCAAACTACATTTTAATAGAGTGTGGGGGAAATAAGTTGGAAAGGAAAATTACATTTAGTGTTTTAAACCCAAAACCTTCAAAGCAATTTTATGCGAGTATTTAGTTTAAAACATCTTCTTCATTTTCCCCCTGTCAAATAGGAAAAGAGCTAAAATAGGGACACAAACTTAGCAAGGATTTCTTGAGAGAACAAGTTTCTTTTCAGGAACGTGGTTTATAAACGCTTGGTATTTCCTCATTCTGTAGTTCTAAATTCTCCAAAATTTTACCGACCAGTGTTAGTTTTAGACCTAGCAGACATAAAAGTAGACAGATACCTTTGCAATGCAGATCATGGCCCCAGTTATAAATCTTGAATAACACTCGATGGTCTCTCTGTTGAAGGATATTTAAGGTAATTTGATGTCAGTAATAAATGTGTCTTTCAAAAAATCAGTATTGCCTCATGATTACCTATAGCCATGAAAAATAGACTTTAGGCTGACTCTCAGTAGAATACGTCTGGGGAAAATACACCTTTTCATTGTCCCATCATTTCATTTCTGCTCACTTAAAAGAATGGCATTTACTTTCTGATATTACTTTCTGATATTCAGAAATGATACAGAGAGGAATTAGGAGAAAGTAAACAGGTCAATTTTATTTCTCTGTCTGTCACAGGCGACTTTTGCAAGTGAAGTCCTAGTAATAGAAATTATTTAATCTTGACCTGCAAACCTAGAGAGGAATACTTCTAGAGAGGAATTTTTTTCCAAAGGAGCTTTGTATCCAGGAGCTTGGGGGAAGGAAGGGAAGGTTTTTGTTCCATGTTCATGTATCTTTTTGAGGATGGCAATGTTCTTCCAGTGCTGAACGTCTGGCCACCTGGGGTATCATTAAGGCATTCTCTATTCGTGGTTGGGCTGGGACAAATGCAAGAACCATATCATGCGGTATTATTATTTCCTCGTGGAAATGATGGCCTTAGGGTTAGAGGGAGGGACTTTCCTTCATCGTGCATTCTCAAAAGCAGTCTTCTTATCCAGGCCTGTGAACCAGTAATAAGTGATGGGTATTTACTCAGATCACCTGAAAATATTCCCATCGTGTGGGTCTTGATGAAAACTTGGAGTTTTTTAAAATGACTGTTGTGTCATCTTTGTGAAGGAAGAGCTTGAGTGTGTTTTCTTTACCTCGCAGATTTCCAGTGAGGAAATATCAGTCAAGAAGGAACAATTATCTGAAGCACTGCAAACTATGCAGCTCTTCCTGGCTAAACACGGAGACAAGTATGTTGGTTTTCATTAGGTCTTTTATTTGAAGTAGGGGAGTGGTCTTCAAAACTCTTAGCAAAGTAGAGGATGGTAAATTGCAATGTAGAGTTTAAAAATGGGACTCAATCACAAATTTACTTAGTAATATAATAACCTAAGACTATAAACTTGGCTACTTAATTGTTGCTTTTCATCACTCTTGGTCTTTACCAAAACCCTGAAATGTACTTATTACCCCCATATATTGCTGATGAGGAAACAGGCTCAGAGAGTTTAGGATCTGTAGCTAGTGAGTAAAGATGCCAAGCCAAGTCTTGATTCTGAGTAGTACTTACTCTCCAAGACCTACCTTTTGGAAAATGTGTGTAAATACGTTCTTCATTTTCTTAGCTGAGAACTGTGGCAACTTAATTTCTTGTGGTTTGGTCCTACTTTTTGCAACAAGGCACTTCATATATTTCAGCTAATGCCTCAGACAGGGAAGGAATCTACCCTTTTCTTAAATATTGTTTGTCTGTCATCTTTAGAATTACTCTAGAATGATTTTATATTGTACCTTAGGTTAAATTTATAAGGAAATTGGGTTAATTTCCTTATAAATTTCCTCTTTATTCATCCTTCTGCTTGAACAAGTTTCATCTTGAGTCGTGGTACCTTACTTGTCCCTTTTCCATGTTGGAACTAACAATGGGATCTTTCCCTCTGTCAGACAACAGCAGTTGTTATTTTAGAAATTTGTATATGCTAGAGAGGTGCTGATATATTAGTTTACACTCTTTTCCTTTAGTCCTTTTCCAGGCAAGAGAAGGATTCCTGGATGTTTTTAGGGTCATAAGGGCCATCCTTAATTTTCATATACAACCATTCTAAGACCTGAGTAATCTGTATATGAGATTATATTATATTTTATGACCCTATGTTAATTTAGGAAAGTATTCTTTGCAAAATCATCGAGGCTAGTGTGTCATCTTTATCACTTGAAGACTTACATTCGTCTTTTCGTACTTTCTGGTTATTTTAGAATGACAGACGAAGAAAGAAATGAATTGGAAAAACAAGTGAAAACTCTCCAAGAAAGTTATAATTTACTCTTTAGTGAATCTCTGAAACAACTACAACAATCACAAACCTTAGGAGATATAAAGGTAGAGGAGAAGGTAATGTTATTTATTTAGAACATGAGGCTGTTTTAAGGCTTTTAGTTTAACTGCATGATTGTAGAAATATATGTCAATGACAAAGAAATGACCTTGAGTTGTGTACATGGAAGAAACATGGGTGGGGTTTATTTAAGTACTAGGAGATTTCAGTGTTGTTCATTAAATGCAGTCTTACACTTGCTGTCATCAATTTCTGTGACATCTTAATCTCTGCCTTGCATGGTAAAAGGAAGGAATCATTCATTTTTCTAACTCTTCTCTGTCAAAGCCATTCCTCTACTGTTATATAGATATATGTTATATAGATATGATAGATATTCTACTATATAAATATGATGGTATAAAATAGTCTGTGAGTCACCTCTAAACGTGACATTGGAGTATTAGGGGATTTGTCTGATTTTCAGAGCTATCCATGAGATTTCTTTGAGAAATACTGGGCCATATGTTTTAGCAAGGATGCTCTAGCATCTTCTTAAAATATAACAGAAATAGCTTAAAATTTGGCCTATCCTTAAACGTTTAAAACTTGACAACACATATTCAATACAAAATCCAGTGTTCAAAAAGTTATCTTTATACTCAATTCCCTCACTCCCTGGAGTACTTTACATACTATTTGTCGTATTTTGAGGGTATGTAACGATTTTCCTGGCTCATGGGTTTTGACTATCTGTGAAGAAGTCTGTATGCTGTAAACATCAATAGCATGGGGTTTGAAACTCTCTCTTGTGTCAGGAGACTAATCTCACCCGATTGCAGAGAGCATGGTTTGCCTTCTAGGTGTGTGTCCTGTTTCCTCACCCTCATCATTTCCTGTGTCCTCACTAACCTTCTTAATGTACACGATATGAAGTTTTCAGTTCACAGATGCATGTCGTTTTCAAAGCTTTATCACATCCTGTGCTCTCGAATAGATCACTGACATAGATCACTTGTGCATTTGAGCTGCTTAACACTCACAGCCTTGCCGCGTCTTGGTAAGTAGAGGATTTTTATGTCGAAGTGTCTTTTTTTATAAGAAAATGCAAACTAAGTTTCATGACGCTCTGCCCACCCTCATGTCACTGACTGAGACTTCATGCTTTCCTTTCAGCTGGATAAAGTCATCGCAGGCACCATTGATCAGGGCACGGGAGAAGTCCTTTCTGTCTTTCAGGCCGTGTTAAGAGGCCTCATTGATTATGACACGGGGATCCGATTGCTTGAGACCCAGCTCATGATTTCTGGGCTTGTTTCACCAGAATTAAGAACATGCTTTGACCTCAAAGATGCCCAAAATCATGGCCTTATTGATGAGCAAGTTCTTAGCCAACTCCGAGAACTCAGTGAAACGAAGGAGATTATTTCTGCTGTGTCGTCCACCACAGTTCCAGTGCTGGATGCTCTGGCTGAAGGTGTGATCTCAGAACCCATGGCCATCAGAGTTCTTGAGATCCTGCTTTCCACGGGCTCTCTCGTTATTCCGGCCACAGGAGAACAGCTGACGCTGCAGAAGGCTTTCCAGCAGCACCTGGTTTCCTCTGCCTTATTTTCTAAAATCCTGGAACGGCAGAATCTGTGTAAAGATCTTATCGACCCCTCCACCTCTGAGAAGGTGTCTTTAATAGATATCATGCAAAGAAGTATTTTACAGGAAAACACAGGGGTGCGGCTTCTGCCTGTGAGGCCACAAGAAGGAGGCAGGATAACGTTAAAATGTGGGAGAAACTTAAGCATTTTAAGGGCAGCTCATGAAGGCCTCATAGACCGTGAGACCATGTTCAGGTTACTGGGTGCGCAGCTGCTTTCAGGAGGTCTGATCCATTCCAAGTCTGGTCAGAGAATGACTGTAGAAGAAGCCGTGGCAGAGGGGGTGATGGACAGAGACACTGCCAACAGTATCCTCACCTACCAGGTGGAAACAGGCGGAATCATCCAATGCAACCCCGCCAAGCGTTTAACTGTCGATGAGGCAGTCCAATGTGATCTGATAACGTCCAGCAGTGCCCTTCTGGTCCTCGAGGCTCAGCGAGGCTACGTGGGCCTCATCTGGCCTCACTCTGGGGAGATATTCCCTACATCTTCTTCCCTGCAGCAGGAGTTGATTACCAATGAATTGGCGTCTAAGATCCTGAACGGCAGGCAGAAAATCGCTGCTCTTTACATTCCAGAAACATCTCAAGTCATTGGTTTGGACGTTGCCACGCAACTCGGAATCATAGATAATCACACAGCATCGATTTTAAAAAGTATAACGCTGCCCGATAAAATGCCAGATTTGGGAGATTTCGAAGCTTGTGAAAATTCCAGAAGATGGCTCTCTTTTTGTAAATTCCAGCCATCCATGGTCCATGATTACAGGCAAGAAGAAGATGTTTTTGATGGAGAAGAGCCAGTGGTGACTCAGAGCTCAGAACAAACTAAAAAATTATTCCTGTCTTATTTGATGATAAATAGCTATATGGATGCAAACACAGGGCAGAGGCTTTTGCTGTACGATGGAGGCTTGAATGACGCTGTTCAGATGCTCCTGGAAGGCTGTGGTGCAGAAATTGATGAGAACACGCCTGTAAAAGAATGTCTTGATGTCATAAGACTCCCTGGCGTATTTCTGAATAATGCTGCAAGTAAAGAAACGAGTGAAAGTACAGCTACACCAGGTAGTTTTGATAAATGTCATTGCAGAGAACCTAAACGTAAAGGAACCTCTGAAAACGCCATAGATGAAGAGTTTCAGGAACTGGGAACTAACGTTACCAGGAGTGAATTTCGCCAGTCAGAAAACGTGGCACATATACTGGCAACTGATTATAAAGTTAAGGACTCATCCAGCCTGTGTGTTCCTAGTTTGATATCACATTTAACAGAGCCTGGACTTGCTGAAGTTAGCCTGCTCAGACAAGACTCTGAAAACAGACTTGAAAACGGTGAAAATCAAAGCCAAATAGAAACAAAGGAACATGCAGATGAATGTAGTCATTCTAAAAACCTTCAAAACTTTGCAAGTGATTTGATAAGTCCTATAGTAAAATCAAAAACTAGTAGAATCTGTGATTTGAATGAAACGGTGAATGAAGATAATATTAGCAGGGATTCAAGTCTCTTGGACTATTCCCCCAGGCTGAGTGCCTTGTTAAGTCATGATAAACTGAGGACCAGTCAGGGAAGTTTTCATGATGTACACACTGCAGAGAACAATGGAAATAAATGTGAAGCCTTTACATTGCCATTCAGTGACCAAACCATGTTATCGGGTCAAAGAATAAGAGAAAAATTTCAAGACCAGTTTCTGGGAATTGCAGCTATCAACATCAGTTTACAGGGAGAAAACACTGTACAAAAATCTTTCGGTATTGGTTGTAGTAATCCTCAGGTACAAGATCAGAATGATGAAAAAATGCTTGCTGCTTCTCATCAGGAACCCGAAGACGAGCAAAGTGAGTCCACGGTGGAAGGGTCCTCCTGTGCCCTGCCCCTGAGGGGTGGTAGTCATCACATCAGCATGGCTCACATTCATACCCCATCATTTGAAGGGGCTGTCAGCGCCAGTGCTGGTGACTATGAAACATCACTGCTGGGTGATCAGCAGAGCGACACAGAAACAGATACAGACAGCGATGCTGACTTTTATGACACGCCCTTGTTTGAAGATGATGACCATGATTCCCTGCCTCTGGAAGGTGATGACCATGGTTGTCTGCAGCCCAAGGACTATGACACGCTGCCAGAGGAAGATGACTGGGCCGCTCCTCCTGGAGAGGCTTTTTATGATGTTTCTAAAGAGGATGAACATTCTTTGGGGACCCAAGGGGGACTGGTTGATAGCTTAGGTGTGAGGGGAGAAGCACAGTCTCTGCAGGATTTTCTCATAGTTGCTGAGAAAGCAGAATTCGATTCTGGTGAAAGAATCCATTTAAATTCACTTGCCTCCTATGAGGTGAATGGACGGTTGATGGAAATCGTATCAGAACAGGACAGCACAGATGACCTTGAAGGTGATGAGTCTGACTCATTGACTGACCATGAAATTGTAGGAAGAAAAGAGAGCTTCAGGACTCCATTAAATTCTGAGGATGCTGGCTGTTGGAGAGGGAGAGAAGAGTATGTAACTGGGCAAGAATTTAAATCTGATCCCGATCGTTTAGATTCTGTGCAAAATGAAGAAAGTTATGGGGACTCAGAGTGTGACAGTAATGATCAGGACGACGATGATGACGATGGTGGTGGTGATGCCAAAGAAGAAGGAGCAGGAGGTGAGGATGGAAAGCCCGTGTGCCAGGACGAGACTGAGGGTGTGGATGTCCCCATGTGTGTCACCACTGCACCCAAACCGGGAAACAGCCATGCAAGTCAAAGTAGCAATAAAACGATTCTCCCGGATCAAAAGCACCATCATAGTTCTTTGGAAAAACAGCAAAGTGTAAATGTTTTGCAGCCAGAATCAAGTAGTAAAAGTAGCTTGGTTCCTGAAAGAAATAACCTTCCAGAATATGCAACTGAGGTTGTTCGAAAAAGCAAAGATCTGTTGAATCATGAGATGGTCCTTAAGGATAAATTGCTGTCTGTCATGAAAGACACTGAATCGGAAAACGCTTTAAGCCCTGTTGGTGTTTTACATAATACTAGTGTCGGTTCAACTTCTGAACTAGCGGATGATCTAAAGAACACAGGGGTTAAGTTGATTCAAGGGCCAGAATCTATGGACTCTGTGAAAGGTGGAAATCCATATTATGAGAATGTGACACTTCAGGGTGACTCATCTTCTGATAAAGACATTTGTTCTGAGCCCAGTTTAATAGTAAAACCTGTGGAGGAAAGCCATTTGTCATCCAGAGTCTCTGTAACTGACCAAGATCCTCAAGGCAATGGAAAAGATCTAATTAAAAGGAGAGCTGACAAAAACAATATACTAATAGAAGATGAAACATTGGTTCATAAAATGTGTGCAGGTAAAGGAGAAGTGCTTATAGAAGGTCCTGTAGAAGATAATAAATGTCTCAGACTTTTGCCCAGTAAAAGTACAAGGGAGAGTCTTGATTTAGTTAATAGTCCATTTCCGTTCCCACACATCACACACAGTGAAGGACATAATCAGGAAGGAAGCCTTAAAAAAGCAACAGTAGCCCTTAAAGATGAACCAAAGAATCTGCCAACAATAGTTAGCAAAAGTCCCGTTCAATTTGAGAATCATGAAGAAATTTTCGATTCCTCAGTTTCCCAAGTGATCACTGATGACATGACTTCAGACATGACCTTGTCTGAAAGGAATACAAGGATTGAGAAAGATTCAACCACCGATGGACCTGAAAAAGAGCTTGATCTGTTTACTTATTTAAAACACTGTGCTAAAAATGTGAAAGCAAAAGACATACTGAAACCAAATGAAGATACCCCAAGCTGTATTCTAGTAGCTTCCCCTCCCAGGAATGAGCACGTGCAATTAGGAGTTAATAATGTGAAAGAAAAGGCAGCTCTTGCCCAAGAAGACTTACCTCCAAAGGAGATGGTCCAACAGAAGGATCTTCCTACTAAAGAAAGTGTCTCAGAAGGAGGATCAGAAATTCCTGAGTTCACACCAGAAAGAGATGAAAGCACACCTTCAGTCTTCCCTCTTATAGATGCCGAGGGCCTTGGGAAACATACAGATTTTGTGCAGTCAGAACTCTGTGCAGATGGAACAAGAAATAACTCCAGTAACACTTTAAACACTGACTGCTCATCCTTAGAAATTAACAGTGAGAAAGGAGTAATTGAGCAACAGGCACGAAAAGAACCAGCCTCATCTCCAGGAGTCCAGGAAAACGAGGTTCAGATTCCTGAGTTATCTCAGGTCTCCATTGAAGATGTCGAGGACATCTTAAAAGGTAGATTGAAAGAAGGTCATACGAATCCTCAAGAGCTTGGAGAACCTTCAGCCTGTGCAGATACTAACATTTCAATTCAAAACTTAATTAAAAGAGTTAGCTCATCATCATTGGTAAGTGAAGCATCTGGTGTGTCTGGCGACTCTAAAACCAGTGACTATGGTATTTCCCCCATGAATAACTCACCAGAACTAAAAGCAGAGGGCGGAGAGGATCCGCTCTGTACTGCAAACCTCAAGTCTGAGCTGCTTCTCGATATACTTAAGCAAAATCAGTATAGCCAGAAAATTACGGGAGCATTTGAATTGATGAAAGAATTAACTCAAATGGAGTGTGATCTAGAGAAAAGAGGTAGGACATCTGAAGTTCTTCCTCTGCAACTTGAAAATGTTTTCTGCAAGCTGCTTGCTGATGGATATTCAGAGAAAGGAGGACAGGGTGGAGAATTGAATCAAAAATCATCTACAGCTTCTGAGATGATGGATGAAAAGCCACACATTCTTGATGATCTTAACAGCAAGAGAGAAAAACCCCATTCCCTTAATTTACAAAATATGAAAGAAAATGGACCAGAAAACTCTCCTGTCTGTGCATCAGCATTGCCAAGAGGCAGGAGGCTGGAGGAGCTATGCGCTGAATCCCCAAACCGTTTGGAATGTATTTCAGGGTCAAAAGACATGGCTTCTGGAGACAGCTTGATGGAACAAGTAAGTATACTTTACATTTTATAAGGAAGTAGCTGCATTTGGGAATAATCCCATACATTTTATTTGCTTGAAAATCTGCATAAAGCCTATTGAATTAACATGTCCACATTTGTGTTTAGTTTTCCAATGAGCTACAGCAGTGTTTACAGCACAGATCAAAGATGTGCGAGTATTTGGCTTTGCTTCAAGATATGAGGCCTCCCTTAGGTAACCAGGAGTCTCTGGATAACAATCTAGAAGCTTTGAAGAACCAACGTAAACAGCTAGAGGTAAGAATTGTCTGCTGCCGGTTATGGAGGGTAGTCAGCTGATATTAATTTGGAAAATTAAAAAGAGCATTTTTATATTTTGAATATTAGTTATATTTGTGTTTCTCACTAGGTATATCTGGGATGTGTATTTTTTGCAGACATTTGAATTGGGATTGGCTCCAATTGGTGTGATTTTAAGAAAAGACATGACGCTGGCAGAAGAGTTTTTAAAGTCTCTGCCAGGTGACTTCCCCAGGGGACAGCTCGAGGACCTGAGTGTAAGCCTCCAGAGTCTGCAGACGGCCTTCTCCTCCCTCCATGCCTTGTCTTCAGAAAGAATGAACCACATCATGATGGCTATCGACTCCGAGATGGTAGGTACCAGACCGTCTCACGTTGAGTCAGAACTAGTGTTTGGGAGAAAACTGAGGGTTTGAAAATTTAGTCATAAGATGATAAACTGTTAAGCTCTTAACACAGGATCATTATTTGTAGGAATTTGAAATTTGGGGACAGACAGAAATGAACATGCAATTTTATTTTCTAGTCTAAACTAGCAGTTGCCCATGAAGAATTTTTGCACAAACTTCAGTTGTTCTCACGTTGGATATCAGAGATGAGCACATCTGTGAAGGATGTGGAGGTCATGATGGTTCAAAATACTGGACATGTAAAGCAAAGCTTGGAGTTTCTCAAGGCAAGTGTCAAAGTCAATAAGACCAAGTACATCAGAAAACCTGTGGATTGAATGTAACAAAGGTTTAGAAAAAATGTGACTTTGCTGAAGCTATAAAGGATTATTTCCTTTTTCTCTAAGAGGTGTTTGTTCACAGTTGACTCAGCTATAAAATAATCACAGCCTTACAGATGTCATTCTGATGAGGTCCCTGCAGACTTTATAAAACTCTTACTACCACTGCATGTTGAGGTTGGTATTTATGTATTTATGTATGTATCAGTCACATAAAGACAATCATTTAAATCAGTCCTGTAGCTGCTTCATGGTATTAATCATTTCTGTCATGCCTTTCTTCCCCAAGTTCTTAATGTGAACAGCATCCCTCATGAATGGCGGGCAGTGACACTCCTGGCCTGCGAGTCAGAAAACTGAAATTCTGGCCTACTGGATTTATGTTTTAAATTCCCATGATCTCGTGTATGTGCTGCCACAATTACATGGATATTATAAATATTAGCAAGGAATATATTTTTAACATCTTTATTGGAGTATAATTACTTTACATTGTTGTGTTAGTTTCTGCTATATAACAAAGTGAATCAGCTATATGTATACATATATCCCCATATCTCCTCCCTCTTGTGTCTCCCTCCCACCCTCCCTATCCCACCCCACTAGGTGGTCACAAAGCACCGAGCTGATCTCCCTGTGCTATGTGGCTGCTTCCCACTAGCTATCTATTTTACATTTGGTAGTGTGTATATGTCCATGTCACTCTCTCACTTCATCCCAGCTTACCCTTCCCCCTCCCTGTGTCCTCAAGTCCATTCTCTACATCTGCATCTTTATTTCTGTCCTGCCTCTAGGTTCTTCAGAACCATTTTTTTTTTTTAGATTCCATATATATGTGTTAGCATAAGGTATTTGTTTTTCTCTTTCTGACTTACTTCACTCTGTATGATAGACTCTAGGTCCATCCACCTCATTAGAAATAACTCAATTTCATTTCTTTTTATGGCTGAGTAATATTCCATTGTATATATGTGCCACATTTTCTTTATCCATTCAGTATTTTAATGTTGTTTCCTTCAATGTGCTAAATGTACACAAGTTAGATCTTTACCTTTTGGCGGAGTTACATTTCAAGTAACTCTGCCAGACAGGTTAATATATTCTGAGAGGGATTATTTTTTAATGTATTAATGACCATAGTATTGAAATAATTTCATCACTACCATTCAGTACGAATGAATGGCTTGACTCAGTGAATTGTGAAAAAAATGTCAATAAAAGCTTGAATCCCTGATAGAAGAAGCATATTTATAATAAATGTTATTGTTAATAGAAACTTTCTATTGTGGCTTAACTCGCTGTTGGTAACTCATACTACTTTTTTCACAGAATGTGTTAAAAGACCTCGGACACACCAAAACGCAGCTGGAGACCACTGCCTTTGACGTGCAGTTCTTCATCTCTGAACATGCACAAGATCTGTCTCCCACCCAAAGCAGACAACTGCTGAGGCTCTTAAATACAACTCAGAAGGGTTTCCTTGACGTGCAGGAATCAGTAACTACCCAGGTGGAACATTTAGAGGCTCAGTTACAGCTAGAACAAGATCTCGATCGTCAGAAGGTCCGCCTCTCTTTGCGGAGTGGGAATTCTTGGTATTTAGGTCTTCAGTGTGAAACCTGTAATGTAAACCCCAGGGGTTGTGGATAAGAGAAGACAGGAGAGATTTTCTGGACTGGCAATGAGTGAACAGGGTATAATATAGCGATCCTACAATATATAAAAGTACTGTGTGCCATAAGAAGGCTATAATTAGTTGCTTTTAATTTTCATGACCTCCCTCAAACTACTGTTTTCAGAGGAGAGTTTTGATTTTTTTTCTAGGAGGAGGAAATGTAGATGCATTGAGAAATTTCTGGGGATAAATCGATGAACATGTGGATAGAGAAGGTTAAGGGTACCTTTTCCCTTTGGGAGGTGGGTGGGCATGGCAGGGTAGGGCCAGGCTCTGGAGCCAGGCTGCCTGAGTTTACACCCCATTTATACCACTCACTTGCTGTGGGACCCAGGGCAAGTCACTGAACCAGTTTTCTCATTGGGAAATTGGAAATCGTAGCAGTGCTTGCCCGGTAGTATTGTGGGCACCGATGAAAGAAAGAATTTAAAACCCTCAGGACCTTGCCTGGCATGTGTCAGGCTCCTAGTCAACATGGTCTATGGCTATAGAATAAATAACTAGTATGTATATAAAAGGAAAACAAAAGATGCAAGTAATGGCTGAATTAATCTCTTAGGGTGATTTAACGAATTATATTGAGGTGGTCCATCCAATAGCAATAATGAGCAGAGGTGGGGATGGAATTAGCCACAGTGATTAAGGAGAGATATTGCGTGCAAGGCTCCTTTGATCACTTCTGGAAGCACAAGCATGGTCTCCAGCACGGTAACCTGTTTACACGTATTGAATATTTTAACAGACAAATCACCACTAACTTCTATTTTGATATCATTTTGCAGAATTAATTGTGTGTGTCGCAGGTTTCAAGAGCTTCAGAAAGTGGGATGTTTCTTCCTGTCAGTCGGAAGCTCCATCTCTTACACATATGCGTGACCAGTGTTCTGTTGAGCTGTCATCCAAACGGGATCTCCTTCCTTGTACATGAGACATGCTCTCACTTTCTGTGTACCTTGCTCAGTGTGTACCCCACTGCTATCATGTTTACAGCATACTTAGGAGAGCTTACATAGAGGAAACTTGCAAAATGTGTTCTCGTAAAGAGCTATGACAGTAGTGAGTTGGTGGCCACATTCACGAGGCTTTGCTTTTGCTCCCTTCAGATGGTGGAGGAGCGTCAACAGGAGTACAGAGAGAAACTCCAGGGCATCTGTGACCTCCTCACCCAAACTGAGAACCGCCTCATTGGTCATCAGGAAGCCTTCATGATTGGAGATGGCACGGCTGAGTTAAAGAAGTACCAGTCCAAGCAGGAGGTAGAATCTAGCTTTGCATTAGTGGGTTGAGTTGATGTTAAGACTGATTACAAGTATTTAGAAAGCAGTTCAGGTTATTGGAAAGTAGTCATCATTTTAGCTTTTCGGAGGCAAGGTGCACCCAAGACGCCCCAGACCTGAGCTTGAAACTTTATACTAAGAGTCATACGTCCAGCTCCAGCAAGCCAGGTAATTTTCCTGGCTTTTTTTTTTTTAGTGAGACATCGAGTGGAGGCGATATAAAGGAGATTGGATAGTGGAAATACCTTGTGTGATGAGTTAGAATTTGGATCTGTTGAAGCCCAACTCACTTGCAAATCAGGAGACATAGCCATGAGTTTGGGTTCTTTTTCTCTCTTAGCCCCATCCTATTCCTTTCATTGTTCTCTAGAATTTGTTTTTTTTCACTGAAGGAACAAACAATAATGACAGATAAAGTTTTATTTTGGTGTCAGGAGAAAGAACATTCTCATTGTAACGAGATCATCCAGTCCCAGACTCTACACATTGTCAGCTTTGTACCTTAATCTCTCTGGGCCTCACTGCCTTTGCTCAAACTTCCACTGCCGTGTTATTGTCAGACTCAAATAGATATTTTATGTAAAGTGACCAGCACAGTTAATGTCATATAGTAGTGGCTCAGTAAAGAGTGTCTCTTTCTTTATTAAAAAATATTTATTTATTTTAAAGTATAGTTGATTTACAATATTATATTAGTTTCAGATATACAACACAGTGATTCAACATTTAATATTGGCTTGGCCGAAAAGTTCGTTCGGGTTTTCCTGTAACATCTTACGGAAAGACCAGAACGAACTTTTTGGCCAACGCAATAGATGATACACCATTTAAAATTATTCTAACATATTGGCTTCATTCTCTGTGCTGTACAATATATCCTTGTATTTTTTGTATTCTATACATAGCATTCATGGATTAGAAGAATTGATATTGTTAAAATGTGCATACCACTCAAAGAAATCTACAGATTCATTGTGATCCCTAGCAAAATACCCATGACATGTTTCACAGAACTAGAACAAATAATCCTAAAATTTATATGGAACCACAAAAGACCCCAAATAGCCAAAGCAACTTTGAGAAAGAACAAAGCTAGAGTTATCATACTCCTGGATTTCAAACCATCCTACAATGCTATAGTAATAAAACAGTATGGTACTGGCACAAAAACAGACACAGAGATCAATGGAACAGGATAAATAGCCCAGAGATAAACTCACACAGCTATGGTCACTTAATCTACAGCACAGGAGGCAAAAATATGCAATGGGGAAAAGACAGTCTCTTCACTAAGGGGTGCTTGGAAAACTGGACAGTATCTCTTTCAATTCAAATACTTCCTAGAAAAATTTGGGGAGGCGTAAAATAAAACTATGGAGAAAAACAATATGAAGAGTTAAACATAGTACTCTATAGAGAATGAAAGTGTAAAGGAAGAAAAATTACATAAAGAACTCTAGACGAAGGAAAGCTGTAACTGTTGAGGAGAGATCTTACTCTGAGCTTCCTAGCAGCTAGGGCAAAGAAGCAAACATTTTATTTTATAGAGCTCTGGTATTTAGAAGAAGTCATCATCTTAGTATAGAAATTACATTAGGAATAATTTAGCTCATAACTTTGAGAACTATTTGTTTTTATCCTGAGCAGCAGATATATGTTAAAATTAAATGTTTAAAAACAGAACATATAATATTACCATGTATTTAAAAACTTTTATAAATGTACTCACATAATGTAAAAAAATCTGGTATGTGCAAATATGTATAGATTACATTTGTAAATACTTAATTGTTTTCAGTGTTTTACAAACCACATCCATTTGTTAAACTTGCAAATCTCATACCTTTCTTTATAATGTTCTCTGAGGTTTCAAATTATATTAAATATTGTGATTTAAATAAACAACTCAAATTAACAGAGTATTGAATATGCTTTAACAACCTGTATGTGCTAGATTCTTCTCTGCTCCCCCCACCCTGTTTTAGAATTACAATTGTGGAAGAATTAAATAGGTAGTAATTTACTAAGATTTTATTTTTCTTTTGTGTTATAAGGAATTACAGAAAGATATGCAAGGAAGTGCACAGGCATTGGCAGAAATAGTGAAAAACACAGAGAACTTCTTAAAAGAGAGTGGTGAAAAACTGTCACGAGAGGATAAGGCTCTGATTGAACAGAAACTTAATGAAGCTAAGATAAAGTGTGAACAGCTTAATTTAAAGGCGGAACAGTCGAAAAAAGAGCTGGATAAAGTTGTGACGACAGCAATCAAGGAAGAAACGGAAAAGGTCCTTATTCAAATATGTGGTACCCTGTTCTTACGGCTTTGTTGAAAATGATGAGTGTAACATCGCCTTGATTTATTATGTGGTATCAGGTGGTCGTAAGTGATGATTAGCACCAGAGACTAGAATTCTGGGTTTTCATGTAGGCAATTGACCAAATACTACAAAGTTCGAAGAATTGGCTTTGTTGAACTTTAAAAAAAAAATTTTATTGAGGTATAGTTGATGTGCAATATTATATGTGTCAGGTGCACAACATAGTGATTCATAATTCTTAAAGGTTATACTCCATTTAGAGTTATTATAAAATATTGGCTATCTTCCCTGGGTTGTACAGTATATCTTAGTAGCTTATTTATTTTAGACATAATAGTTTGTAGGCTTTGTTAAACTTTTAAAAACAATTTAAGTGGGATTGTCAGGCTTTCTACTTGTGAAATGTGTGAGGTCCATTAAGTACAGTTAAAACTTTGGAATGTGTTTTTAAGAACAGTGGAAACTTCAGGGTAACTGCCTGTCGCTGTAAGGCTTAATTTCAGTGTGTTCAGTTTTCATTGTGGGTCTGGTTTAATTTCCCTGCTCTGATTTTCAATGATCTAAGTATTTGCTTTTGGAAAGTCTTAACACTCTTGCCTCGGCCCACATTCAAGGTTATCTATTGTGACCTTTCCTGGCCAGGTTGCAGCTGTAAAGCAGCTGGAAGAGAGCAAAACCAAAATCGAAAACCTTTTGGACTGGTTGGCAAATGTTGACAGAGACTCAGGAAGGGCAGGGATGGAACAGAAACAGGTCATTGAACAGAACGGGACTCATATTCAAGAGGGTGACGGCAAGTCGGTGATGGGAGAAGAGGATGAAGTTAATGGTAACCTGTTGGATATGGATGTTGATGGGCATGTAGCGACCACCCAGGAGAACCTGAACCAGCAGTACCAGAAGATGAAGGTGAGTGGTTTTAAACAGATGATCTTGTTAAAGTCTATTTTCAGGTCTGTAAAGACAGGAAGCACTTAGCACGTGAGTTATCTTTTCAAACCTCAGGGACCCTTGAGAGTAAAGTTCTTGTTTTAGGGTCATCAGTATGTCCATGTAAGTTATCGTGAGAATTCTAAGCAAGTGAAAAACAGTGGGAAATACATCATTGGATGTGGTGTTCTTCTCCGTGAAGCAGAGTTGTAAGGAATTAATAGAAATAACAATAGCTAATGTTCGTAAAGCAGTGACAGTGGACCAGGCACTCTTCAGAGCTCTTCCCATCGTGACTCATTACTGTGTTCATTTAGTTCTCCCCACCACTCTGTCAAATGAGAATATCATTACTATGGTGATGAAATTATTATTATTAATGTTATTCTCATTTTACAGATGAGGAAGCTGTAACTTACAGAATGAGGTGTCTTGCCTGAGGTTACACTTCTAGTAAGGGATGGAGTTGGGATTTTAAACTAGGCTGTGAGCTCAGTCCCTCTGCTAAATTCCAGCCCGGGCTTGCTGTGCCCTCCTGAGTTTACTCAAGTTCTCTCCAGACTTCAGGTCATCTTTTTGGTGAAGGCTGTGGCTGAGAAGAGGAGTGAAAATTCACTGCATGAAAAATCTAGGGCTAACATTAATGCTGCTACAGGAGCCAAGGGAACATTTGAAAGCCATTTTTAAAGAGTCGCATAGTTGATCATTTTATTTCAGTGTGTGGCTTTTGATGGGCAGATGCCTGGGCCTCGGGAACATTTGCAATTCTGTTGTTTGCCTCCGAGTCTTTGTCTGGAGTCTTGGGAATAGAATGCCCTCTGTGAAGCTCTTCTAGTACAGGCAGTAGAAAGGAAACCAGAAGAGCTGGGATATTCATTACATCACAATTTCAAGGGGCTATTCCAGAACCTGACTGTAATTGTGTCTTAAAATGAAAAATCTAATGAATTCCTAAAGGAACCTGTGAGTCAGGTACAAAGGAGTCAGGAAAGGTTAGTAACTTGACCAAAGGAGTGAAAAATACCAGGGTGGACCCAGACATACAGGTGCCTTACCGGAAACACTTGTTTTTAGCCACAGCATGAAGTTTGTTTTCTGAACTTTTCACTGCTATGAGTATGAGAATCTGAAAGTGCTTCACAAATTCCTGCTCTCCTGGCAAAGTGGAGAGATGGCCCAGAGGCTCGGGAGACACGAGGGCTCTTGTACTAACTCTCTGCGCTACGTGTCCTGGGCCCAGCCTGTCTCCCCTCATCTGTAAAAGGAAGGGATGGGTCAGGTGACTTTATAGGTATTATATACATCTGTCTGACCACGGAGATGGTGTATGAATATAATTCAGATACCGAAGAGAGAGAAAAGCCTGCGGGAGAAAAGTTATTTAGACAAAAGTATTTGTCCTGTGCCCACTGTGTGTCAGGTGCTGTCACAGACAAGGGGACAAGGATTGATGAGTCTGTTCTCAGCTGGCGGCTGGGATCAGACTTCGCGGGAACAGCTGTCCCACAGCAGTGCTTCTTGGCCCTTTTCACTTGATGGCATAGAATGATATTTTCTCAGCCCCTGAGTGCTCTGTTCTAGGTAGTCAGCAAAGTAAATTCCCTGTCTTGGTGCTTGCCTGCTGGGGAGTGACGATAATAGGGCAGGCAGTAAACATCCAAATTCTGTGGGATGCCGGAAGGTGGTAACTTTTTGCCAAGTTAGGTACGGGTGGGCAGATGGGGTGGGACCACCTTTCAGGGTTAATAGCCTCGTCCAAGTAGGTCCACACGGGGGGATGAGATTCCTGCAAAGACTCAGAGGAGGTAGGGGTTGCAGGCAGGTGTCTGAGGGGAGAGCTGGAGCCAGACAAGAGAACAGCTGGAGAAAGAGGTCCAGATGTGCCCGCGGGTGGGGGTGGGGTAGAGGTGGGAGGCCGAGTGTGTGGTGTGGGGAAGGGGGAGGGCCAGGTCGGAGAGGGAGCTCGGAGGTGATGGGATCAGGCTGTATGGCTCCACGTCAGACATTACAAGAAATGTGGAAAATGGCCCAAAAGGATTACTATGCTTTTTTTTTTTTAATTGAAATATAGTTGATTTACAATGTTGTATTAACTTCTGTACAGCAAAGTAGTTCAGTTATACATATGTATGCATTCTTTTCTATATTCTTTTCCATTATGCTGTTTACCACATTTTAATGGCATATTGGGGTGGATGGAAGAAGCTGGTTATGGCTGGAGAGGAAGGGACTCTAGCCGCTGAGGCCCACACGGCTGAGGCCTGAGGGCGGGTAGCTGTGCACACCTGTGACCTTTCTGCCCCACACCTGTGACCTGCCAGATGCTCTGCTCTTGCCTCCAGGGTGGACTTTGATCCCTGACATGTGCCGGGCTCAACAGGCAGCATTCTCTGTGTGCGGTTTCCTGTGCTCCTTTCAGCAAACCTGTGATGTGTAGGGTTATTGTCCCTTTTTCCACATGCAGGAAACTGCGACCCAGTCAGCTGAGTAGCTCCAAGATGCTCCTTTATTATATGTGTTCCTTTAACTTCCTTTGGGCTTCTCCGAATGTATGTTGTTCTTGCTTACTGATGATCGTAGTGTTTTTATAGGTTTCAAATGATAGATTCTTTTTTTCCTATTAAATATCTTTTCAGGATCATTTCCTAAGAAAAAATACTGTACTTCCTTGATCAATAATTAGGTAAAGACATTGACAATCCCTTCAGGGGGCTCGTAGGGAAGGGATGAGTAAAATGAGAGCAGATTGTAGATGCTTGTTTTAAGGCTGGAACAGAAATTTGTTCCATTTTTTCCAACCTTCTCAAAAACAGTACTTTCCAGAGAAGATTGGAAATTTTAAAATTAGATTTTAAAATTAGCTGCTCACAAAGCAGCTTTTGCTTTTAGGAAGTTCACCATTAAGAGGGAAACAGCGGGCACCCTAGACAGGTTGATGGGAAGCAGGCCTGCGGGTCCTGGGTCTGTGGGTCCTGCATCCACATGATGCCTGATCTGCTCTCCCGCAGGCCCAGCATGCGGAGCTCGCGGCCCAGCACCAGGCTGTCCTTGTGGCCACCCAGGCGGCCCAGGCCTTGCTGGAGAAGCAGGGCCACCACCTCTGCCCGGAAGAAAAGGAGAAGCTGCAGAGGAACGTCAAGGAGCTGAAGGCGCATTATGAAAGCGCGCTGGCCGAATCGGAGAAGAGGATGCGGCTGACCCACTCCCTGCAGGAGGAGCTGGAGAAGTTCGACGCTGACTACGGCGAGTTTGAGCAGTGGCTGCAGCAGTCAGAACAAGAGCTGGAGAACCTGGAAGCAGGTGCCGACGACCTCAGTGGTCTGACGGCCAAACTGAAGAGGCAGAAGAGCTTCTCGGAAGATGTCATTTCGCACAAAGGAGACTTGAGGTACATCACGATCTCTGGGAACAGAGTGTTGGAAGCAGCCAAGTCTTGCAGCAGGAGAGAGGGAGGCGGCCGGGCTGAGCAGGGCCACCTGGATACCTCTGCCACCCACAGGGAAGTCCAGGGCAGGCTAGACCGTGCCACTGACCGCTTCAGGTCCCTCTACATGAAGGTAATTTCATTTTTTTTAAATTGAAGTACAGTCCATTTACAATGTTGTGTTAATTTCTGCTGTACAGCAGAGTGTTTCAGTTATACATATATATTCTTTTTCATATTCTTTTCATTAAGGTTTATCTCAGGATATTGACTATAGTTCCCTGTGCTATACAGTAGGACCTTGTTGTTTATCCATCCTTATATAATAGTTTGCATCTGCTCATCCCAGACTCTGAATCCTTCTCTACCCACCCCACTCCACCTTGGCAACCACAGGTCTGTTCTCTATGTCTGTGAGTCTGTTTCTATTTCCTAGCTAACTTCATTCGTGTCATATTTTAGATTCCATATATGAGTGATATCATATGGTATTTGTCTTTCTCTTTCTGACTTACTTTACTTACTGTGATAATCTCTAGGTCCATCCATGTTGCTGCAAATGATATTACTTTGTTCATTATTATGCCAAAGCAATATTCCATTGTATATATGTACCACATCTTCTTTATCCATTCATCTGTCGGTGGACATTTAGTTTGCTTCCAAGTCTTGGCTATTGTAAACAGTTCTGCTATGAACACAGGGGTGCACGTATCTTTTTGAATTATAGTTTTCTCAGGGTATATACCCAGTGGTGGGATTGCTGGGTCATATGGTAGCTCTATTTTTAGGTTTTTAAGGACCCTCCATGCTGTTCTCCATAGCGGCTGTATCAATTTGCATTCCCACCAACAGTGCAGGAGGGTTCCCTTTTCTCCACACCCTCTCCAGCATTTATTGCTTGTAGACTTTTTGATGATGGCCATTCTGACCGGTGTGAGGTGATACCTCATTGTAGCTTTGATTTGCATTTCTCTGATAATTAGCGATGTTGAGCATCTTTTCATGTGCCTCTTGGCCATCTGTGTGTCTTTGGAGAAATGTCTATATTTCTCCTTCCCATTTTTTGATTAGGTTGTTTGGTTTTTTGTTGTTGAGTTGTATGAGCTGTTTGTATATTTTGGAAATTAAGCCCTTGCCGGTTGCATCGTTTGCAAATTCCGTAGGTTGTCTTTTCATTTTATTTATAGTTTCCTTTTCTGTGCAATAAGGTAGTCTCATTTTAAGGCATGAGGAATCTGTGCGTGTAGTTTTCGTTCTGTCCTCTTTAGTTTTGGAATTAGAAGCAAGAAATCTGAAAACTGAAGCAGGGAAAATTAAAGTATTTTCATCCTACTTCCCTCAGTCTTATTCATCTACTTTACTTCTGAAAAATATGTTTAAAGATTAGGAACGTAAAGTTATTTATTAAGTTCATTTGGAGTGATTTCCAGGCAGCCCTAGCTGTAAAACTCTGTAATACCTGTTTTGCCCAGCAGGTGGCGAGTATATTTTGAGTCTAACCAGAGTGGTTTGCTGTTTGCAGCCTCTGAAGCTTGAGAACTGAAGCCTCCTCTCAGATAATTCCCTTCACAAGGAATTCGCTTTACACATATATTTGGTCTGTGTATTATTTTAATACTTAATAGCTAACAGACTGTTTCAATTTTATTATTCTCGTGGACCAGTAAGAGAGTTTTGTTTTAAAAAAAGCAAAACTGAGAAAACATGTCCCTGTTTAGAATATAAGCTGACCAGGCTGCACAAATGTCTTGAAAAGCATCGTTGGCTGTTGGCCTTGGCTTCCTTCTGGTCTAGATTATTTGCCCTCCTTGTGTCTTGTGCAGCATATAGAAGTGATTTATGAAGCACCTTGAAAACCTTTCCATCTGATGCATACTATACACGTGGTGTGTAAACTCCGTGGAGACGAGCCCCCTCTGATGATTGACACCTAAACCCTTCATTCTGGATTAAGATCCAGCCCTCATGCAGATGTTTTTGAATTGGTTAGTTTTTGACTTGTTAGAGGAAGCGTCTTCCTATAAAGGAGAAAATCTTCACCCTACAGTTTTTGCTCACTTTGGTTGAAATCTGGTGTTTTACAGGTGGCGTAACCCATAGGTCCTGAAGATTATATATAAAAGTAGTGGATTTTAATCCCACCCTTCTCTCTTTCGATTTTCAGTGCAATGTCCTTGGGAATAACCTCAAAGATCTGGTGGATAAATACCAACACTATGAAGATGCTTCATGTGGGCTTCTCTCTGGGCTCCAGGCTTGCGAGGCCACGGCGAGCAGACACTTATCTGAACCTGTTGCCGTGGACCCTAAAAATCTGCAGAGGCAGCTAGAAGAGATGAAGGTAAAGAAAAGAGGGAAAAGAGAGACCCAGCCCCAAGGTAGTCCCGTGGAATGCCCTCCGCTCTCCTCCACTTTTGTGATCGTTCCCCCAAGGGCAGGGGAGGAAGGGATGGGAAGATGTGTGTCTCCCTCTGGGAGGAGTTACAACTTGACGTCTGTTCGTTTCTCTTTCTTCTACTGTGGTTTAGCTGGTCTGACATTGCTGTCATGGTTCGTATTCCCAACCTCCTCATCCCCAGACAAAGACCAGTCCTGCCTGGGCCACTTGTGATCTTTACAAATACGAAATTATTTTTCGTATTTTATATTGGAGTGTAGCCGATTAACAATGTTGTGATAGTTTCAGGTGCACAGCAAAGCAACTCAGCCATACATATACATATACATGTACCCATTCTCCCCCAGACTCCCCTCCCATCCTTGTTCATTGTCTTCTCCTGCATTACCCCCAAGCTCCACAGGGCAGATGCTTGGTCTGTTTTGTTCACTGCTGTATCCCTGGGCCCTCGTAGGTCCTTGATGAACATTTGTTCATGAATGGACCGCGGGACGGAGAGGGTGTCACTGTCACACTCCGTGTGGGTTCCTGTTGGGTTACCCCCGATTCACAGAAGTACACACTTCAGTTATCACCTTGCCCACTTCTCAGAGAGGCCACCTGCCCTTTTGAACATTCAAACTTGATGGGGGAATTGTGTAAATATCTCAGCCCCACCCACAGTGGCAGAGAGAGTCTAGCCATTTCTTACATTCCAAGCATGTTTTAAAATCCTCATGTGAGGGGAGAGAAGTTTTGAAAAATTTTATTCTTCTTCCATGTGACCAATAATTTTGAGTTTGAAAGTTTCATGTGTTAAATCTTTTCTGTACTTCCTTTTAGCAGGTGGGTAGCAATAGCTCATTTCCGCCTAGATAGAAAGCAAACACTGTAATGCCAGTGAAACTACTGCCTTTCAGAATTTGGTTGCATCTGTTAGTTACAGAGTCAGAAATCATTATTGTGCATTAACAAGGGAAGCAGATACCCTACTGACTTAGCTTAAGGTTAGGTATTGCCTGAGACCAGTGTCTTCTGGCTGGAAGAAAGCTGTCTTACCCTGGGGTGAACTGTGGCAGGTTAAGGCCAAGCAGAGAGAAGTGGGAGGAAGTGTGGGGTGAAAGGAGGAAGGAGGGGCTGGGGCCGAAAGGATGGAGAACTCTGTGTTTTCCTGGGCTGGAGTTTACCCAGCGCTACACAGGCACCAGGGCCATGTCCTGGGCCAGGTCAGCCCTGACGTTGATGCAGCTTCTGCACTTCAGGGGTACATTTTCAGTCTGGAGGCTTTTTTTTTTTTTTTTGGTTTGTTTTTTTCTCTCTCTTTCCGACAAGCCCAAGAACAGATCTGTCTTAATGAAGCTTTTGGTCCCCACGGGATGACGGATCCAAGGGCAATATATGTTGGCAGAGGAGATGTTGTGACATAAAGGCCATTATTTTAATAGGAAATGCCAGGAGCGGCATAATTATTAAGATTGCTTGTCTTACATTTAATTAGGAAGTTAGGTATTTTTAGCATCGGAAACTATGAAATAGACATAGCACATTTTAAGTTAGGTCTGTATTAACAAACTGATTTACATCCTGTGTAAAAGTAGTTTTAATGTAACTAAAGCAAAAAAAACAAACAAAAATGAAATGAATGCTATGGCTTTTTAATGAAATGGAAACATGGATTAATTCTAGAACTGGAATACTACCTTGGTATGTACTGAGGAAAAAGACTCCTCTAGTCCTCAGGCAGCCAAAGAAATAGAAAAAGAGTGCAACGTCTCAAAGGAGAATTAATTCCAATTAAGCCGCAGCATAATTTTAGAATTAAATGCGTGATTAAAGTTGTTCCTGGCATATGGATGTGTTTTCCGCAAAGATGATCTCAGCAGGTAGAGAGGATACATTTTTATGAGGATTAAGGAGTCTCCATTTCTTTCATTTTATTACCCACATCTTACAATCATTTTTCTTTTAACAGTAATACAAACACATAAGACTACTACCAAACAATCAGTCTTTTCTACATTTACAATACTCACTTCTACTTATATTCTGTTGTATGATAAATGTAATTTGGGACACTCAGTGGGTACATTTGAAATATTTTTGGCCAATAACACATTGCTACTAGCATGATTTTTAAAGTGGCTGTTGGCTGTGTTGTCAGCAGTCTGATACCCCTGGGCTAGAATGATGCTCTTCATAATCAGTGGACAAAACTAGATTTTAGCTTCATACAAAGCACAGAAAGGCAGGATCCTGGGACCCTTCTAGAGGTCTGGGTTTGGAGCCAGGCATGGGGCCAGGGAACATTGACAACATCAACCTTCCAGGCTTGCTCTGATCTCTGGGAGGGTGATGAATGTCGGGAAACTTTTATGAGCTGGATGAGTGCCCACGGCTTTGTAAACTTCACCCTTTTCTGGTCCAGGCTGGAGACCAAGGTCATCATCTTGCAGTGTTCCCTGTCACAGATGCTTCTTTCACGTTTTGATTTCATTGAAATCCATTAAAAACAATATATGGCACCCATTTGAATACTTTAATTTGCAGTTTTGTCCCGAAGTAGTGTTATAAACCACTACCACAGCTAAATTAAAACCTGATAACGTTAGGAACTAAAAACTACTGACTCTCTTGAACATAATTATGAACAGAAAAGGCATAGGATGTTTTGAAGAGAAGAGGTGAAGAAGAGATGCTTTTCTTGTAATCCATTTCTAAGTTTTAGGATGGTAGGTAGGGCCATCTTTGGTACTGGATGTTTTGTAAAACCATGATCACTTTTATATAAATTTATTCATTCAAAGACATTTATGTTCTAGGCCCACTGTTAGGGTTTTAACCCCTTTGTGTCTTCAAAACCCATCTCTGTCCTTGGGGAACCCACATTCTAAAAAATAATTTTTGGAGGTGCCTTTAAATTTATTTCATTTCCTGTATAACTGTGTGATGCAAATTAGCTGTACGTGTGGCTTAGACTTCAGTCCGTTTATAGGTAAAGTTCCTATTTTGAGGAATTTCTTACACTTAACTGCAACTAAACTTGTGGGAGAATTTCCCAAACTGATCACTCTGATGCAGATTCTTTGGCCTCTGAGAACAATTGTAGGATCTGGTATTCAGATCACAGATCCCATGCTGGTCATAGATTGTTGGGCCTTTGGACATATGCACAGCTGCCTGTATATTATCACAGTTTCTTGGATATGAGAATTAATTGAGGAGAATTTTGCCATTGGCTTTAGACATTTGCTTTTTTGTTGTTGTTGTTGAAGGCTGAAATGGAGGGGGATCTTTTAAAACCTTACACTTGATATCTTCATTTATTTACTTATTCATTCAGTTGTTTATTCCAGAAACTTTCGTTAATGCCATGTGCCCAGCACTGGGCTAGGCAGTGATAATAGAAAGCTGAATACTATCAATTTCTAGTTCTCAAGGAGGTTCCAGTTTGATAGAAGAGACAAATCAGTGCAGTGTTATTCACAGGGCATGTGTGGGAACTTCTGGGGGCAGTGCTCCAACTCGGGGTGAGGAGAGACAGGGAAGAAGGCCTCCCAGCTGAATGTTACAGGTAAGAGCCAAGCTCAGGGTCGCCTCCCAAGGTCTGTGTGTAGAGATGCTAGGGCCTTGGGTCCAGCAAGAGCAAATCGCTGAGGGATAGCTGTGTCGTGGGATGCTTCTGGAACAGGAGGGGGAGAAAGATGAGATTGAAGATAGAATTAAGAAATAGATTCCCTTGGACAATTGATGGCAGGCTCCAGTATCCCCTTTATTCTGAAGCAAGAGGAAACTATGAACGATTTTAAGAGGGGAGTGGTGCAGTCAGGTATGTGTCTTCCATAATACATATCAGGGGCTGTATGAGGGGAGAGACTGGAGGCAGGGGCACAGTTAGGAGGCTTTTTCCAGTTCAGTGAGAGATTGTCCTGTAGTGATTCAGAAATACAGAACCAGAGCCATATTTGAAAAAAAATATTAAGCAGGTGAAATTGTCAGGGCTTGCTGGTTGGTTTGCAGGTGGGAAGGAAGGAAGAGGCTCAGGTACCACCTGGGTGATGATGCAGCCCCAGGAGGACGCCCAAATCCACACCTTCCCCAGGACCTGCCCCAGGGCCACCCCATAGAGGAGGCCCCTCCTCCCTTCCCAGGTCCTCCCCCCCTCAACCTTTTTCTTATTCATCTTTGGCACTTACCACTTCCTGCCTTAGACTAGAAGATCCCCATGGGTAAGCTTTGTGTCTGTTTGATTTTTGTATTTTCACAAAACGTAGCAAGCTTTTTTGGAATTTGTTAGATGTTAAGTAACTTTTGTTGCATTAACGGAAATAAATATGACTCAGCATTGGGTCAGGATGTGTAAGTCCTTAATTATCTCCTTCCCTGGAGTCAGAAATGGTCTCAAAGGGGTTCTGCTGCTTGTGTGTTTTTTACTTGTCTTTGTTTTCTGGTGGTTGTGGGGGTATTGTATAGAGTCTGGGAGTGGGATTGAGGGGAACTCAGGCTGAGGGTGGAGGGTTTCAGGATCAGGAATCAGGCCGGTTATCATGAGCATATGCTGAGGGTTTATTCCAGGACTGAACTTGAATGTTCCCAACTGGCTGATGGTTTTGCTAATGTCACTTTATAACTGGCCTTATTCTAAGAATTCTGGGGTAAGCTTCTACTGATGACAAGTCTGCTCTGTCCAGTTTATCTTACTGTGAATCTTTTTTTCGTATTGGAAATCTGTTATTTAGTCCTACTGAATATAATTGAGGCATTCAATCCTCCAGGCTCTACAGGGACAGATATCAAGTCAGCAGGTGGCTGTAGAGAAACTGAAAAAAACCGCTGAAGTGTTGTTAGACGCCAGGGGATCTTTACTTCCCGCCAAGAACGACATCCAGAAAACACTGGGTGAGTGACATTTCCTCATGTCTGGTCTTACATGTCCGTTCTAAATGCAGGTCTCATAGTAGATACGGAGATATCGCTCGCTAGCATATTCTGCGTCACTATGTCCTTCCACTGTGAAGTGGCCCTTCTCGGTCAGGGCAGAGGCACGCCCTCCTTGGCAGGTGTATTAGGATCTTGGGAGTGGGGACTGGGCTGTGTGGTTTGCATACCTAAATTTTAATTTTTTATTTAGAAAATGTAGCAAAAACTCTTTAAAAATTTTAAATTTAATATTAGAGTATAGCTGATTTACAGTGTTGTGTTTAGTTTCACGTGTACAGCAAAGTGATACAGTTACACATATACATATATCCATTCTTTTTCAGATTCTTTTCCTATATAGATTATTACAGAATATTGAGTAGAGTTCCCTGTGCTGTACAGCAGGTTCTTGTTGATTTTATCTATTTTATATATAGTAGTGTGTAATTTGTTAATCCCAAACTCCTAACTTATCCCTCCCTGCTACGTTTCTCCTTTGGTAACCATAAGTTTGTTTTCGAAGTCTGTGAGTCTGTTTCTATTTTGTAAATAAGTTCATTTGTATCATTTTTCTTTTAGATTCTACATATAAGTGATATCACATGATATTTGTCTTTCTCTGCCTGACTTACTAAACTCAGTATGATAACCTCTAGGTCCATCCATGTTGCTGCAGATGGCATTAGTTCATTCTTTTTTATGGCTGAGTATTATTGCATTGTATATATATATGTACCATATCTTCTTTATCCATTCATGGACATTTAGGTTGCTTCCATGTCTTGGCTATTGTAAACAGTGCTGCATGTATCTTTTCGAATTATGGTTTTCTCTGGATATATGCCCAGGTGTGGGATTGCTGGATCATATGATAGTTCTATTTTTAGTTTTTTGAGGAACTTCCATACTGTTTTCCATAGTGGTTGTACCAATTTACATTCCCACCAACAGTGTAGAAGGGTTCCCTGTTCTCCACACCCTCTCCAGCATTTATTGTTCGTGGACTTTTTGATGATGGCCATTCTGAGCGGTGTGTGGTGAATACTTCGTTGTAGTTTTGATGTCCATTTCTCTTAACAATTAGTGATGTTGAGCATGTTTTCATGTGCTTTTGGTTAATGTCTTCTTTGGAGAAGTGTCTATTTAGATCTTCTTTTGAAGATCAGTTTTTGATTGGGTTGTTTGTTTTTTTGATACTGAGCTGCATGTGCTGTTTGTATATTTTGGAGATTAATCCCTTGTTGGTTGCTTCATTTGCAAATATTTTCTCCCATTCTGTGGGTTGTCTTTTCATTTTGTTTATGGTATCCTTTGCTGTGCAAAACCTTTTAAGTTTAATTAGGTCCCATTTATTTATTTTTGTTTTTATTTTTATTACTCTAGGAGATGGATCCAAAAAGATATTGCTACTATTTATGTCAAAGACATAAATCGTTCATTGTTGCAGACATTCAGAAGACTATGTTTTCTTCTAAGTGTTTTATAATACCCAGCCTTACATTTAGGGTTTTTTTATTTTATATTAGAGTATAGTTGACTTACAAAAAACTCTTTATGTATGCAACAGTCACAGAAAGTAGAACCTAACAAGATTCTGTTGGTTGATGGGATTCGGCCGAGCTAGACTCTCAACCTAAGGCCAGAACAGACTCAACAGACTCTTGCAGGGATCTTCTTGTCAAAAGCAGGAGCCAAGGGGTTAGGAGGTTGAGATGTTCCTGCTTCTCCTTTCCGTGGGGTCTTTGAGTGGCCTCACAGGGTTCTTCCGTGATCCTAGAAACCCTGTCGAGTTACAGCGATGCTTTTGCGTCCTCTCATGTTAGGTGGTGCCTTTCTTGAGGAAAGAGCTATTGTATATTACCTTTGTATCGACTCACAGTATTTAGTTTAAACTAAACGCACAGTGGATTATCAATTAACATTGTTTATTGTCTTATTATATTTTTTGTTTGGACTTTGCTACTTTTCCTATATTTAATGTGTGGTTTCAGGTTATTAAATATTTCTCAGTGTGAAATAAAAACTTTAACATAGCAAATGATTAACATACCTTTCACCCCAAGAGAGCTGGCATTAAAATCTGAGTTGAAATTGTAGGTAAAGAGAAGGATGAAGCTTTGCTCTTCTAAAACCACTCTGTAGAAGTCAAACCTTTTTCTTTCTTACATTCAGAATCTTTTTTTTAAAATTTATTTTCAGATGATTTGTTTCCAGCAGTGTATGATATGCTCCTTCTAACCTACAGGAAAAATATTTCATCTTATTTTGCCCAACGGGATTTCGTATTCAAAGAGGCAAAAACCCTCGAGGTGAAATATCAGTAATATGACATAAAGTCCTGCACTGTTTCAAGAAAATGTAAAAAACAACCAAAAAAATTTATACATTTTCTGTTACAGTATTTCATTATGGATTTAAACACTGATATAGTGCAATTTTTTATCAATATTTTTTAAAATAAATTTATTTTTATTTATTTTTGGCTGCATTGTGTCTTTGTTGCTGCTTATGGGCTTTCTCTAGTTGTGGCGAGCAGGGGCTACTCTTTGTTGCGGTACGCAGACTTCTCATTGCGGTGGCTTCTCTTGTTGCGGAGCACTGGCTCTAGGCACGTGGGCTTCAGAAGTTGTGGCAACGGGCTTCAGTAGTTGTGTCTTGTGGGCTCTGAAGCACAGGCTCAGTAGTTGTGGCGCATGGGCTTAGTTGCTCTGCAGCATGTGGGATCTTCCCGGACCAGGACTCGAACCCACGTCCCTTGCATTGGCAGGCGGATTCTTAACCCCTGAGCCACCAGGGAAGTCCGTATCAATATTTTTTAATTAAAGTATAGTTGATTTACAGTGTTGTGTTAATTACTGCTGTACAGCAAAGTGATTCAGTTGTACATATATATATATATATATATATATATATACACATTCTTTTTTTAATATTCTTTTCCATTATGGTTTATCACAGGTTATTGAATATAGCTCCCTGTGCTATACAGTAGGACCTTGTTGTTTATCCATTCTATATATAAGAGTTTACATCTGCTAACCCCAGCTTCCCACTGCATCCCTCCCCCAGCCCCCTCCGCCTTGGCAACTTTCAGTCTGTTCTCTAGAGACATTCAGAATATTTTGATCGTGCACCTTGTCACGTAATTTTCAGCATGTGTATATAGATGCTCAGAGATGCACATGTATTTATTAATTACATACATCTATTGCTATCTTAGCACATTATGTACGTTATAAGACCCCAAAATGTAAAATGTTAAAGTAGATGATAAAACCGCGAATGATCCTGTATCCCAGAGCACTGTCTTCACCTCCCACCTTGGCAACCACTGCTCTTGGGACAGGGGCTTGGGGGAGAAAAGACGCTTTTATATGTAATTCTGGTATTTGAAGAGGCATTTTGACACCTTCCCATTGTTAACTGTACACAATTTCACTTTCATTTGTTTAAAATCCATGTTACATTATTTTAAGACTACAGCTTCTCTCTGGCATAGTTTTTTAGGAATATGTGAAAGATATTTAAGATATAGAGGAGTTTCTCTAAGATCTATTTCACTTCTAAGAAAACCAACCACTTAAAAAAGTAACACTTGGGCTTCCCTGGTGGCGCAGTGGTTGAGAGTCCGCCTGCCGATGCAGGGGACACAGGTTCGTGCCCGGTCCGGGAAGATCCCACATGCTGCGGAGCGACTGGGCCCGTGAGCCATGGCCGCTGGGCCTGCGCGTCCGGAGCCTGTGCTCCGCAACGGGAGAGGCCACAACAGTGAGAGGCCCGCGTACCGCAAAAAAAACAAAACAAAAAAAGTAACATTCTTAAAGTAAATTTTGTTTGTCCCTTTTTCTAAAATATTTTTTAATTACTAAAGTCAAGAATTTACTTCAGTGACAATATTTTATTACTAAGGAGTCCAAAAATAAACTAATACAATGTGTTAATTAAAAAAATTTTTTTATTGAAGTACAGTTGACTTACAATGTTGTGTGTGTTAATTTTATTAAAATAGCTGACTTTGCTTGGGAAATCACTTACCATAGCTAAACAGATACGATGGTGCCCTGTTGAAGCACAGAGCCACCCATTTGAGAAACAGCTCACCTGCCAATCACAGCCTGCAGTTCAGATGATCTGCTCTGTGACTTTCAAATCAGGCTGTACTTGAACCCGCTGCTTGTCTGCCCTCAGCATCTTGGTGCATATTAAATTCTGTCCCCTCCCTGTTACCCTTCTCACGGGCTTCATTGTGTTTTCGTGAAAGGAGCATAATTGTCTCTTTCAATCATCCAAGCTTAACCTCTCAATTCAGTGAAAATTTGTCAAAGTGTTTTCTCATGATATAATATTAGAACAAGCAAAAAGAAATATTGTTTGTTTATATGGATTATGTACCATGAGCCAAACATAAGCATGTAAGAGATTTCATTTTTATAGAGATGTCAATATTTTCTTCCATTGAAACATTTTACAGTGTATCAGAAATAATTAAAATTCTTTTCAGATTCTTGGACAGTAAGTGATAAATTGATGATTAAAAACATTGTTTTCCAGAGAGGTGGAGTCGGCGGAGGGAGAGGTGAATACATTAAAAACTACTGTTCTTTGAACTTCTCATTGGTCTTGCAGCATAGAATGTAGGTTGTTAAAATATAGAGCTTTATATATGAATGAAAACTAGCCAGAAGGGTTTTTTTTTAAAAGCATCTTAAGTCTTTAGAATTGAAAGTAAAGTTAATCTTATCTGAGACAGGTCAGCCTCCTAACACTGTTTATTTTTCCCTTTGCCTGCTATTAAACTTATCAAATACATTCTATCTGTGTTATCTTAGAAGCATCATCTCAACCTTCTATATTTTATGTGAATTTTCATTGTGTGTTGTCTATTTTTTCAGTACATTTGCATCTGCTAACTTCTGTGCGTTTGAGTACTTTACTTAGGATGTGAAGGATGAGAAAAACTTAAATCTTTGTGTGCGTGTGTTGTGTGTGTGTGTGTACGTGACAGAGAGAGCATGCGTGAGCAAGAAAGATTGAAATAATTTTTATGTGTAAAGGTTAATTCTTAATTAATCTTTATAAGAGTATATTGTTTCTTGAGATTAGCTCTGTAAGACTGTCACCTTTTTTTTTTTTTCCATGTAGTTATCAAGTGTGGCTAATTTGAAAAGTCAGGTTGAGAACCAATATTTACTCCAAAGATTGGCTGTTTGGATCACATTCATTTCTCTGGACAATTCAAATGTTTATGCATCCAAAAATCTTTTTTTCAAATGAAGATTATACACACACACACACAATTATATTTACACATATATACTATTTAAAAATTTTTAGCTTTTTATTTTCCACTAGGATCTTTTCTTTCTTTTTTCAGGTTTTGGTGGTGCTCTGATGATGCATTATGAATTTATCATTTCAACCTTTTTTCCTCTTCCAATTCTAGTGTAGTAATTTTTGTGACTCTCCTTAGTGTGTTTTGCAAAGGAACAGTGCAAAGAGAACTTAGTGGTTAAAGTTTCCCAATCCTTTTGGACTAGGTGACATTGTCGGGAGATATGATGACCTGTCCAAGTCTGTCAGTGAACGAAACGAGAAGCTGCAGATAACCCTGACCCGCTCTCTGAGTGTGCAGGACGGCCTGGATGAGATGCTGGACTGGATGGCGGGTGTGGAGCGCTCGCTGGAAGAGCAGCGCCCCGTGCCCTTGAACTCCGTCGCTCTGCAGGACGTCATCAGTAAAAACATCGTAAGTGACTTCCAACAAACCACTTTTAGTTGAAAATAAACCCAGCATCTCAGGTTATTCAAAAAGTGTGGATGTTTTCATGCTCTGCCCATATCAAAGCCTTTCACTGATTTTCACTACACATTTTCATCCCTAAAATTCATATATCCTGGGTTTTTCCATGTGTAGACATAAACCTATATATGAAGAACTTGAATGTTCTTGTTAGTGTAACATTATTTGCTCTTTTATCTGTGTATCTTCCTTAGCATATGAATCGTGGGTTATAAAGATCATTCTAGATGGCAGGGACCAGAACCTTATAATTCTCTTTAAGAAAAAACACAGACTTATTCTTCCCAGGAACTTGAACTGTATATACTATTGGGTTCTCTTGCTAAAACAGCACTGGAAATTTGGATAAATTTAAAATAATTGTTTGAAAGTTACTAAGAGAGTAGAGCTTAAAAGTTTTCATCACAAGGAAAAAAATTGTAACTGTGTGTGGTGATGGAGGTTACCTAGACTTACTGTGGGGATCATTTGGCAATATTTACAGTTATCGAATCATTATGTTGTACACCTGAAACTAATATAGTGTTATAACATTGTTATAACAGATAATTATACATATGTCAATTATATCTCAATTTAAAAATTGTAATATATTGAAAAAAATATAGTAAGCTCCAAGGATGGGTAGATTTAAGAGAAATTTAAGGCGTAAAGAGATGTCTCCTGAATATAAAAACATGGAAAGTAGCGCCTGCATAAAGACAAGTGTGCGAAGCGATTTTCTGTGGAGCAGAGAGGGACTTCCCTCTGTGTACTTTTCATGAACATCACTCATGGTACAGGGCATCCCCGCACACCGGGTCCTGTTTGTTCCTCACGGCTTCAGCCAGCTGCCCAGGAGGTTAATCAGATCAGTCTTGTTGTTGTCTAGCCTTTGAAAAATCAGGACCGTGGATAATCCCTGGGCTGCAGGAGATCCCGGGGTTGCTGAGTGGCGGCTGTCTCCTGCCTCGCCAGGGCAGCCAGCCAGCTGTTCTCCAGTCTCCTTGCGGGGACTGGGGATGGGATTCCTCCAGGGACCAATCAGCTTGTCTGTGACTCCCATTAGCTTCCTTAGTCACAGGTGGCTCAAACTTCTGTTGTTCTGAATGGTAATTTTTACAAGTCTGACGTTATTTGTAAATATCATTATGTTACGTGTGTGGTATTTGGTTCATTTCAGTTGTTGGACCAGGACATTACGGGGCGGCACAGCAGCATAAATGCCATGAATGAGAAAGTGAAGAGGTTCACAGAGACCACAGACCCGTCCACCGCATCCTCGCTGCAGGCCAGGATGAAGGACTTAGCCCTTCGCTTTTCAGAAGCAAGTCGCAAACACAAAGAAAAACTTGCCCAAATGGAGGAACTCAAAACCAAAGTGGAGCTGTTTGAGAACCTCTCAGAAAAGCTCCAGACATTCTTAGAAACCAAAACCCAGGCTCTTACTGAGGCAGACGTGCCTGAGAAGGATGTTAGTGAGTTGTCTCAGTTTATGCAGGTATGTTTCCCATGGAATTCACAAGACTGATCAAATATATCAACAGCTAAGACAAGCACATACATTTATTGGCAGAGTTATGATTAACAAGCATCATTTTAATTGCTGATGGATTGGTTAGATCTATGCTTTCCTCCTTTAAAAACTTCAAAGCTCATCTTCTCCTTGAAGCCTTTGGTCATTAATCAGAAGTGAACACCATCTCTCATTTTCTGTATATCATAGGTGATATACATATCTTATTTCAGAGCCCACAGAGGCAGAATGTAAAGAGTGCATATTTAAATTAAATTAAACTGTTCTCTTTCAAACAGCCTGCCTGCATGTTTGTTTCTGCTTAGACCATAGGCAGGATCATTCTGTGAAATTCTGAGTGGAGCCATTCTGGTCCCATACTTACATCTTGATGGGATGCCCTTTGAAGATCTAGCAACACCTTATACTTTTTTAAATTTTTGTATTGAAGTATAGTTGATTTACAATGTTGTGTTAATTACTGCTGTCCAGCAAAGTGACTCAGTTACACACACACACACACACACACACATATATATATATATACATTCTTTTTCAAATATTCTTTTCCATTATGTTTTTTCATAGGCTATTGAATATATTTCTCTGTGCTATACAATAGGACCTTGTTCTGTATCCATTCCATATATAAAAAGCTTACATCTGCTAACCCCAGCCTCCCCCTCCATCCCTCCCCCAAGCCCGTCCCCCTTGGCAACCACCAGTCTGTTCTTTATGTTCGTAGCAACATCTTATATTGATGAAATATCTAAATGCTTTGTAGGAATCAACTTCTGAACTGCTAGAACGCAGGAAAGATCTCGAAGTTTTGCAGAATCTCTTGAAGGAGATCTCCAGCCATGGCTTGCCAGGGGATAAAGCTCTGGTTTTTGAAAAAACAAATAATTTGTCAAAGAAATTCAAGGAAATGGAGGATACTGTCAAAGAAAAGTAAGCACCACTTAAGAAATTGGATTTTATTCTACTTGATACTAATTGGAATGCATGATTTTTATTTAGTTATGTAGCTACCTGAAACAGTTTTTGGAAACTTGAGAAAAAGCTTAGGGCTACTTTATAAGTACTTTAATATTGATAAATTTTTTGCTGTTAAAACTAAGTATAGTTTTTGTTAAAGTATTTAGGAGGGAAATTCACCACTTCTTACATGAAAGTATTTATAGAAAGCACTGTGTAAGGAAAATGGTGGTGGTAGTGTTTTACTGAAAGTAGTCTAAACTCACTGTGGTCTGAAGGCTTTGGCTATTACATTTTTATTTGCAAAGGCAGAAATAACCTTGAAAGATAGCCCATGGTTCATTGCTTTCTGGGCTCCGTTCAGAAATGATGCATAGTTCTGGATAGTTCTGGATGGCTTTTTTTTTTTTTGTAAAATAGTTTCCTTTTTGAAGAGTTGTAGATCAGACATGATTCCATGAACAAACAAGGTAAGAAACAAGAGAATGAACCTAAATTAAGGTAAAAAGCTGTACAGGGGTGTGAGCCTTCTGATTGAGTTTTATATTTCTGATCTCGTGCTAGTTGAGAATATACATCTGGTTTTGCCAAAGTTCATACAGAAGCCACCCAAAAGATAGAAAGTAGTCATTTCTCTTTCAGCTATTATTCTTCGTCATTTCTTTGGAATTGTCTACCTAAAACTTTTGAGTGCTGTCCGGACTACTCACAGAGCTATCATTTCCATCCTATTTAATTCACATGGCGCAGAAGAAATATTCTTGATTTCTTTGGGTAAACTCTAGGTTGTTTCTTCTGTTAGATGGGTCCAATTATAAAACCATGTGGTCATCGGTGATTAGTTTACCAACCATGTACTCTCTGCTAGTAATCCACACACCTGCACACGTGCACATGCCATCTACATGGTATCCAGTTACCAAATCTAACTGTCCTCATAGCTGTACCTGTGCCAGGCGTGTGCCCTCCCTCTGTGTAGTGTACAGAGACTGTACAGAGAGATCCGTATAGTTCACTGTGGAGCTTTCTGAGTATCCATGGGGGAGGTGCACATTAAGTTCTGCATCACTAGGTCTCACCTCGTTTTTGGAAACTCAAACCTGTCCTCTCTCTCTGTAAAGACCCAGTTTACCCATCCACTAAAGTGACTGTAGTGACACTAGGTGGCGCTGTGTTTCCCTTATGTTAGTGACTTGTGTTTCCCCTCTGGTTCTCAGCCTGCTGGTGTTTAGCACCATATAAAGCGGACAGATAAAAGCTCACTGGCTCTAAATCATGTTAAAGCTGTTTATATGGCTTTAGAGTGTACATAGCATTATAGAGTGCCGTTACACATGGGTTACAAATATCTTAACTGTTCCTATCTTGATCTACAGACTTTACTGAGGAAATAGACAAGGAGTAATTTAGCTGGTTTCACTTGCCACCTATGAAACCTTTCCTCCTGTATCTGAGGATTGGAGTGTGCCTGGGGGAAGATTTTTTCTTAATGTTAAGCTTGAAATGGGCATAATAATTTACTTTTTAGTAATTAGTCCTTTGGAGTGTCTCCCTTTGTGGCTTAAATTTGTCAATGATGTTTGTGATCTAGAAAAGAAGCTGTATCTTCTTGTCAAGAACAGATGGATGCCTTTCAAGTTCTGGTTAATTCATTAAAGTCGTGGATAAAAGAAACCACAGAAAGAGTTCCCATTGTGCAGCCTTCTTCTGGTGCAGAGGATTTAGGGAAATCTTTGGAAGAAACTAAGGTGAATCACTGTCCATGTCTGATAAGAATTTCTCATTTGCTTGTGTTAGGAATGAGAGGTTTCCTTTTATCTAATAGCACATAAGTTAGAGCCTCATGTATGTACAGTGTATTTTGGTGGTATTTGGAAATCATGACGGGTTTAACTGATCCTTTCGAAGAAGGACACAGACTTTCAGTTAATTTGCTTTTTTAAAGAGACGTATTTGTGAGTTGCTGACTGGTCCGAGTTTCTTTCCCCACCACATCTCTACTTAGTTTATTTTTTATACCATTTTTCATAATGTTAGTAAAAGATCCTTCTCTTCAACTCAGCATTTTGCTCTAGTTTGGATATATCACTCTAACCAGTATTTGAAGATGGAAGTTATTTGAATCTCTAGTGTGTGAGTCTTGTCATCTGACTCAGTCATAAAACTTATGACCAGTTATGGCAAGTTTTCCACTCCAAATTTGTGGAGTTGTGTGTCCTTTAAAATTCATTGAAGTTTTGATGATTAAAATTCACTATTAAATGGAATTCTGAATTTCCATTTTTTAAAATTGTTTCTACTACCTTTTTTTTTTTTGTAACTTGGCTGTTACCTAGTACAGTTTTGCAGACTTACAGTTGACAGTTACTTTGGAACCCGTGGCAGCTGGGACTAGCCTGGCTTCCACTGTGGCTGGGAGCAGAATTCAGGATGGACCCCACCCCACTCCTCACTAATAACAGTGTTAACAGTCACTTGGACCATTGGAACAAATAGAGATGCTGTCCTTTTCTTCCATCCCATAAGTCAGAACCCTCAATCATCACTGTTTTAAGATATGTTTAAGACATTGAATTATAATGTATAACTTGGAAAAGATTACAAAGACTGAAAAATAATGTGTTTTTGTATCTCCAGAAATTACAAGAGAAGTGGAGCTTAAAAACACCAGAGATTCAGAAAGTCAACAACAGTGGGATCTCACTGTGTAATCTAATAAGTGCTGTGATGACCCCTGCAAAGGCCATAGCAGCAGTTAAGTCAGGTAAGTGCTTTATTTACATTTGTGGTAAAACCCATTGGGTTTTACCAATGAATTGGGTCCACCCATGTTGATTTTATTTGTGTATGTTATTTTTAGAAATTAATGCATAAAATAACCTCAGAAACACGAAGGGAAAGTGACAAGAAAGATGGCATCTCTAAACAACCTAAACGCTGCCACGGAAAAGTGTCTGTTCTGGTCAAATTTCAGATCTCTTAGGTTTCGTCTTATTAAATACTACAATTTAAAATGTAACCAAATTCATCTGTAAGAATAAGGAACATTATATTGGGGAAGGGGAAAGATCAGATTCCAGTTTGTTTTTACCTAATTGATGGGGATGTAGAAATTCTATTTGAAATCTTTTTTTTTTTTTTTTTTAACTTGTTCAAGTCAAATGATCAACAGCAAAGTACAATAGCTCCCATGGCTAAGCCCTTCACTCTTTTTTTTTTAAAGAAGATGTTAGGGGTAGGAGTTTATTAATTTATTTATTTATTTTTGTTGTGTTGGGTCTTCGTTTCTGTGCGAGGGCTTTCTCTAGTTGTGGCAAGCGGGGGCCACTCTTCATCGCGGTGCACGGGCCTCTCACTATCGCGGCCTCTCTTTTTGCGGAGCACAGGCTCCAGACGCGCAGGCTCAGTAGTTGTGGCTCACGGGCTCACGACCAGGGCTCGAACCCGTGTCCCCTGCATTAGCAGGCATATTCTCAACCACTGCGCCACCAGGGAAGCCCCTGAAATCTTTGATAAAGAAATGAGTCTGGTCTCCTGGGAAAGAAGGAAGTAAGGAAAGAGAACAGGTTCTTTTCTGTTGAGTGGGCCTCTCTTAATTTCTTCCCATCTGCTTTATTCCTTACACTATTCCCAAAGAAAACAGTTCTATACTGTGTTAGCCAGCATGTCTGAATCACAATCTTACCAGGCTTCTCAACAGAAAGGGAGAGTCATGTATAAATAATGGTTCTAAAATTAAGTTGTGGATAGAGTTTTAAGTTTAAAACATATTTATATTTGTTGTCACTATCAGGTTTAAATAATCCAAGAGAAGACCAAAGGCAGATCTCATATCTTTATTCTGAGGGTTTCTGACGATCCTCTGTGGTTTATCTGCCCTGCTTAGCCCCCAGCTGTTCCCATTGTGAGGCTGATGTTGAGCTGGGCCCATCTCCACCCACTGTTTATTCTGCTCTCTTAATCCCATTTCAGGCAGTCCTCATAGTGTAGTGTGTGATGATCTCTCCTTTCTCTCCTAATCAGATTTCCTGAAATGTCAAGGTTTTTTGTTTTTTTTTTTAAAGGAAAGGAATTCTGTGGTGTTTTACATTAGTTCTTCATGCCCATTCTATATTAGTAATAAGTAAAAAGTATTTTTTTCCTACTCTTGACACCTCCCAAGCATGGTAGGAATTAATCTCGAGTATCTAAAGGGTATTTTCACTTCCATCTGAAAGGCCACGGTGTGTGTGATTTTTTTTTTTTTTTAAGGGACAAAACTTTAGATTAAGATTCAGATATTTAAATGTTTTTGTTCAGGCTTGTTCGTGTGTGGTTAGTTTGGGGAAATGTTTTTGTGTTTTGGATAGAGAGCCAAGGCATACTAACATGAGAAGGTCTAATTGATTTTTTAATATTCTGGTTATGAAAAAGGAACCGGTGCTAGGTGTTTATGGAATTAAAGAGAAATAATTACTATAGCTCACCAAGTAGTTCCTATTTGCTAGGCAGTAGGGTAACTGTCTTTAATGCCCACAGTGGTCTCGCGAGATACGTGTTATTCTCCCCAGCAGTTTGGTGGGATGGATTCACCTGTGCAGCCTCACAGGAAGTCATTAGTGAGGCTGGGGTTTAAGTTCAGGTGAGACATATGCCAGGGCCCAGGTGCCCCAGCCACTGTACCTCCTTCCTCTATATTGATACAGTAATGGTTTCTTTTACTTTTAACTTTTCTCTCATGTCTTTTTACCTTATTCCGCCTCCATTAAACCCATGAAAACACTGTAACTACAGCAGACAATTCTCAGTTTCTTAACTTGAGACAGACATTCTTTTGTCCGTCAGGCATTTATGCTTCAAGCAACACACATAGTGACCAGCTTCTGTGCTTCAGGGACTGTATCACTAAAATAACTTCAGCTTTAAAGCAACCTTATCCCCAAATTTTCTTATAAATTAATAGTTAATGATTAATGTATATAATATAAAGTTACTGAAACTCTACTGTTTAAGTTGATCATGTTATGACTTTAAGAATAAATTTTATGCAAAAGAGAGGATATAGCTTGATCTTTCAGACCTTCATTTGATTTTGAAATTGAATCATTATTTTACATTTTCAAATAGTAATAACATTTTAAAAGAATTAGTGTTTATGGCATTTGCTTTAATGCCACCTACTATTAATATATATAAAATACAATAGAAATCTATGATGACTTCAGTTTTAATATTTTTGCAGGTGGAGTAATATTAAATGGTGAAGGAACAGCCATAGATACTCAGGATATTTTGGCAAATAAAGGTAAATGGTAACTTTAAGTGCTTATTGATTAAATTACTTGGTCTGGTGTTTTTTTTTTGAGAGAGAGAGAAAATCTTTTTAGGGATGAAAAGTAGTTATATCGAAATTTCAAACTTGAATTAAAATGGTATGAGTATAGTCATGTTCTCCATAAATAACATGTTTATATAACATTCCATGCAATTTTGTTCATCTGAACTTAATGAAATCCAGTAATTCAGCTTGGCATTTGGTTTATGTTTCCTTCTTTCGGGTTAATTTGAGATATTTTCTCACTTGGGATAACATTATTTGAGCTATTTTTTTTTAATTTGTTGCCTGAGGAATTAATAAGCATCATTTCATGATTTGGGGTTTTTATTCCATTTTAAATATCTATCTCATTTCACTTGTATTATGCAGTGTACCTAAAGTATTTGTCATTAAGTAGCATTGTAAGATGATGTAACATTTTAGTTCTAAAGACTCTATGACTTTATCATAGTAGACTTAATATTGACAAAATAGAAGGAAATAGCACGTGAAACAAATTTTTATTTCTAGAGCTCTAAACACCCTGAAAATGTGTCAATATAATTTTTCTTCTTACGTTTAGGATTAACGTCCATTAAAAAGGATATGACTGACATAAGCCATGACTATGAAGATCTTGGCCTCTTACTTAAAGACAAAATAGCCGAACTGAGTACCAAACTCTCCAGATTGCAAAAGGCTCAGGAAGAATCAAGTGCCATGATGCAGTGGTTACAGACAATGAACAACACTGCCACAAAATGGCATCAGGCACCTACACCTACGGACACTGAGGCTGTGAAGAGTCAAGTTGAACAGAACAAGGTATCTTCTGTGGGTCCATTTACCGAAGATGTGAGAGAACAGATTAGCACTCAGAACTGAGCCCTGGGGGTCAGGAGCCCCGTTATGGTTTCTGGCTCTATAACCTTCAACACATAGTTCGCCAGCTTTGTTGAACATGACTTTTTGTAGAGATTGATGCTAATAGTCACTTATTTTTACCCGCAGATGTTATAAAGATGAGTGAGCTGTTGGGTGCAAGCAACTTTGCCACCTTCAAATTAGTTTAAGTCTTGGATTTTAACCAGTACTTATTGGAAAAGATGTATTTAAGGGCTAAGTGTATTAGGAATCTGTTCTGTCCAGTATAAAATAGGGGAGCTCATGCTTTCCCTTTGTTTAATACACGGTATTTCTTGCTACAACTGTCAGGGTTGGGAAAACGGTTTTGCACTTTGGCAATGCTGGCAAAAATGTCTCCAGATGACTAACTTATCTTTGAACTCTGTAACGTGTTGTCCAGAAAAGTGCTTATTTGCTAGTAGTCTCAAATCTTGCAGCCTTTATCAAGACTGATTTTCTGATTAATTACAATCATACTGATGTCATTTTCCTTTTTTTCCAAAGGGATTTGAGAATACCTTGAAATTCTTTCTAGGTGATGGGATGAGGGTCATTATCTCTGTAGCTCTAGCATTCCTCCTTGGGATTCTGTTATCAGCTAGTTGAAGAATAGTTACGAAGAGGAAAAGAAAATATAATTCACTGCTGAATCCAGTCCTCCACTCACTTCAGCCTTTAACAGTGGATTGTTTCCCCTCTTTTGGTCATGTTGGAGAAAAAAGTGCTCTATTGAAATTGTGTTTTTGTCTTTTGATGTTGACATACTTTAATGAAGTTACTTTTTTTATTTCCTTGTTAGTCATTTGAGGCAGAACTGAAGCAAAATGTAAACAAAGTGCAGGAGTTGAAAGACAAGCTGACGGAGCTGCTGGAGGAGAACCCAGACACTCCGGAGGCCCCCAAGTGGAAGCAGATGTTGACGGAAATAGGTATGTTACCACTTACACCAGAGGCCGTGAACAGAAGCACAGTCATTTTTTAAAAACCATAATCTCTATCAGAAAACATCTATCCAGCAATCTCACTGACTTTGGGATTTGTTTCATGTTTCAGAATCGATCTTTGCATATTCTAAAGTGTCATTTCATATTATATGGTGCTAGGCCTTGGCATATCTTGTGTTTTTCTCACTAAACACAGTAACGAAATTTATGTTTATGAAGAAGGTAGATACCAGTTGATAGAATGCTGTGTATTGAGTCACATGTTTTCATTATGGTTTATTTTTTATTAGGTTTTGGGTGCTTCTAATTTTTTATGATTTGTTATATTTTAGTGTGGAGAGTCCTTTTTGTTTGTTTTTCTGGAAAAGCTGGGTGCCTTTCTCCACCATGGAGTTCCTGATGGGACCCCACCAGCCCCTGTTTCATGCTGCTGGTCCCTTTCCCAACCAGCCTGAGAAGGCTGCTCCCCACAGGAGTCTGGGGGTTTGCTCTTTACCCAGAGTCCTCCTCCCATCTCCATCCTGTCCCTATATAAACTGTTCCTCGGAGATGCAGAATTGCCTTCACAAGCCCTGTTATCTTATCACCCCTTTTCCTTATTGTAATGATATGGGAGTGAGTGTAAGACAGTGACACTCATTTTCCCTACTTCATAGTATTTGGAGAATTCAGTGAGTTAATGTGTGTGCAGCTCAGACAAACAGTATCGGGCACATACTAAGTATGTTTAACTATGACTATCACAAGAATCATTTTACTTTGAATTGTTCCATTATATTTAGCTAAATCTTGTCCTTCCTTTAGAGTCAGATATGCTGTGATAAATTTAGAAGTTTCTAAGTACGTTTTAGTTTAATAAGAGTCATCCTTATACATATAACTGCTTCACTTTGCTGTATACCTGAAACTGACACAACATTGTAAATCAACTATACTCCAGTAAAAGAAAAAGAGTCATCCTAAGAGATCTTAATGTTGAAAGGTGTATTTAATCCAACAATAGAGACTTCTGTTGCATTATAATTAATTGGGCCCTAATTCAGTGGTTGTCAGAATATCAGAATTACTCGAAGGAATATTTTCAAGACATCTTAGAATAGCGGAGGGAGCGAGGAATGCATATTTCAGAAAAGCTTCCTGATAAGATTTTGATATTTCTCCTTCTCCGTTTATGGTTGGAGTTGCATTATCTCATTATCAGATTGTGATTGACTAGAACACGCCGTATAGTGTGACGTTGTTTAGGTAAACATTTCAGGGGCTGGGCTCTATGAAAAGCAGCTCTTCAGTGCATTACACTAGGTGAAAAAAATCTGTCAGATCAGCTCTTCACACCGTCAGTGTTGAGTGACTCATGTGTTGAGAGATGGTCTGTAATTCTGGGCTTCAAGGAGCATGCCGTCCTCAGGGCTGGGGGAGCAGGCAGGGCATCCTAGTGAAGGGTGAGACCCAGTGGGATCATGAAAGCGGGATGGGGCAGGGACAGAAGGGGAGGGATGGAGCATGTGAGCTGTGGGGCCCTTGTGCGCCCAGCCTGTTGCGATGAGGACATGTGATCAGCAGGCAGATGAGGGCTTCCTCTCGGAGGACAGACCTTTTCAGATGAGCACACGAGGGCCCTTTTGTGGGAGACCCTGGAGGTCAAGCAGAGGTCATCAGATTTTGCCGTCTAGTTGGTGACGAGTAAATTATTGAGGGGTTTGAGCCCAGAAGTGACATATTCAGTGACGTTTAAGGGAAATTATTTTAGAACCAAATTCATTGCAGCTGAGGATCACGAATCGCAGGTAAGCTGGTTAGAAGGCTCTTGGTCTAGGTGTGCAGCTCTGGAAAGGGTGCTCCTGGCAGCAAGAGCAGAGCATCCCCTGGGGACATGTTAGAAATGCACATTCAGACATCACTTCAGACCTGCTGATCAGTCCCTCCAGGGGTGGGCCCAGCACCTGTGCGACCAGACCCTCTAGGGGTCTCTGATGCAGCTCCAGCTTGAGAAGTACTGGTCTTGGCAAAAGATGGTGAGGACCAATGTGGAGTTGGGTATTGGGAATGGAAGCACTGTGTTTAAGGGTTTGTGATTGAGGATATAGGAGAGTCATGAAAGAATATCCTGAATTATGGCATTTCATGACATGCATGAGAATAACCTTCAAAAGAAGTCTAAAAGTCGGAAAAACCTACCCATTTTGATAGGAATATCGTGAGTTTTTTCCTCCAACATTGAATTTAAGGGGTTGGTGAGATTTCCTATTGTAACTTCTGAGCAGTTGGCTGCTGATGTGTGATTTGCGTAGAAGAGAATGGTTGGGTGTAGATACACACATTTGGGAGTCACCTACCACCATCTGGTCGTTGAAGGTTTGCTATTAAAGAAAAGGATACATGTTCATTGTTCTAGTGGGTCAGTTCTAGTTGAATAAACAGACTCTGTAGGACTTCTAGAAGGAATGAGGGTTCTCAGGAATATTCCATAATCTACAGCATCTTCCATCAGATTCAAATCTATTTTTCTTACACTTCAGTTGACACAAACCATTGGGACCATAAAATCTGTATCATTAAATGCAATTAACGCACAGGTTAGTCTTTAATTGACTATGTAAGGAGAGCCCTGTCCTACAATCTTCATAGATACAGTTGTATTAAATGTATAACAAACAAACATCTGGGCTTCCCCGGTGGCGCAGTGGTTGAGAGTCCGCCTGCCGATGCAGGGGACACGGGTTCGTGCCCCGGTCTGGGAAGATCCCACATGCCGCGGAGCGGCTGGGCCCGTGAGCCATGGCCGCTGAGCCTGTGCTCCGGAGCCTGTGCTCCGCAACAGGAGAGGCCACAACAGTGAGAAGCCCACGTACCGCAGAAAAAAAAAAAAAAAATCTGTTTCATCCTTTATCTTTTTTTCTTCTAGATTCTCAGTGGCAAGACCTCAATCAGTTAACAGTTGATAGACGACAGAAACTGGAAGAATCCTCAAATAATCTAACCCAATTCCAGACTGTGGAGGCTCAGTTAAAACAGTGGCTTGTGGAAAAAGAACTGATGGTCAGTGTCCTTGGGCCCTTGTCGATTGACCCAAATATGCTGAACACACAAAGGCAGCAGGTGCAGGTGAGTCCTACCTGACTTAACAAGACAGATGTTTTCATTAGAAATACATTACCTTTGATGGTATGTGCTCTGCCTGTCTCGGAGGGTTTGTAATGTGTCAGATGCCCACGAGGTACTGTCGTGAGGCTGGCGGGAAACCCCCAGAGAAGCAAAGCTCTGGAGCATCCCTGGAGCATCCCTGAGGGGTCCACTGAGCCCACGAGTATGGTCAGGTCCCTTGATCGTTTCAGTCATATTGTGGTTTGTAGAGACCCTGTTAAAGAGGACTTTCTTTGAAGTATATTAATAACATACATATTAATAACATATGATTGCATAAGTAATAACATTTTTATGAGAAGCTAGTATATTGTTTAGAAATGACTCCTTTGAGGTTTTATTCATTTTGATTGTGGTAGTAGATAATGAAACTTATAAAGCTCATGCAAAACATCCCTGAGTCGGGGAGACAAAGTAAGAAGAGAAAGAAGAAGGGAAGAAGAAGAGGAACCTTGAAACCTGCAGGGTTAGTTAGACTCATCTAATTATGAGCAGATAAATCCACAGGGGGAGAAACATATGTAAATTGTAAGTCAGACGTAGTCGCAGGCGCTCCGCTGTGGTCTCGGTGGGCTTTCTTTCTGTGCAGGTGGTGGTTTTGGGGCATGGAAGCTGATCTGTACTCTGAAAATACACAACAGTCTGGGTAGTTGAGTCACATGCTGTCCTAGGCATGTATGTTCTTCATCTGAATAGACGGAAACAACAGATATAAAGAAACATTTGAGGAGAAGTAATTAACCATAGTCTCCCAGAGATAGATAAAATATTCTACTAAAAGAAGGACATTTGGGGATCATTCGTTTTATAATGAAAGCCAGTGTGAGCCCGCACGCTCAGAGCGACATGATTTATTGGCTAAATCTTTACAAAAAAGACTGTAAACGTCGATTTTATGTTTAAAAAGAACCTTTGTAAATCAATACACCATGAGTTTGTATATCCTAACACTGTTATCACTGTGTATTTCCTTTGGTGTAAAATGCTATAGAGCATTTAAAAAAATCCTGTAAAAAGAAAAATGCAAATAGGAAGAAATCAAATTGGTGTTAGTGTGATGTAAACTTGTCTAAAAGCAGTGTTTCCCTTTGTGTGTGAAAATTTGTACATGAATTTTTGTTCCTTTTCCCCACACTAGCAAAAATATTTATTCTCTTTTGTCTCCCTTGGGGGATATTATTTTAGACAAAATGTTAATCTCTGTGAAGCACCATTGCTCTTTGGATTAGTATACGATAATTGGACTGCCTTTGAAATAAAAGCTAGAAAAGCAGTAACGAAAATAAAATAAAAACTAGATAATTAACTACCATTTCTGTCTGTTTAGAAACTTAAAGGTATGTTTTCTGTAATTAATTCTCTAGTCATTTGTGTGTTTATTTGCCCTTATCACCTCTTTACCTTAGATTCTCCTGCAAGAATTTGATACCCGGAAACCTCAGTATGAACAGCTAACAGTGGCTGGTCAGGGCATACTGCACAGACCTGGGGAGCACCCATCCTTCCACGGGATTGTGAAGGAACAGCTAGCAGCTGTGACCCAAAAATGGGACAGCCTCACAGGACAATTGAGGGACAGATGTGACCGGATCGACCATGCCATTGTTAAAAGCACCCAGTATCAAAGCCTGCTGAGAAGCCTTTCCGATAAGCTGGCCGACTTGGATAATAAACTCAGCAGCAGTGTGGCCGGGAGCACACACCCTGACGCGATGAACCAGCAGCTGGAAACAGCCCAGAAAATGAAGCAGGAAATAGAGCAGGAAACGAAGCAGATCAAAGTGGCCCAGGCTCTGGGAGAGGATCTGGCAGCCCTGGTTAAAGAAGAGTACTTGAAAGCTGAACTTAGTCGGCAACTGGAAGGCATCTTAAAATCATTTAAGGATCTTGAACTAAAAGCAGGTTTGTGTGTCTTCTTTGAATGCATGTATTTCCTGGAAATAGGGATCAGTGAACTCCCTATTTCCAAGCTGTTGGGGAAACCAGGCCCCTAAAGTGAACCTGCCCACAGTGAGAGGCGCATGCAAGGAGGGTAGATTTGGGTTCACATGCACACACAGTGTTGCAGGGGCGGGGAGTTCTGCACAGATAATAGGCGGACCCCGTGCCGGCAAAGTCCACTTTGCATAGGCCCATGGAAACTTCGGGTACTCCAGATTAGTTTTTACAGACTTTCAGACATAGAGAACAGACTTGTGGTTGCCAAGGGGCAGGGGAGGTAGAAGAGAGATGGAGGGGGGAGTTTGGGATTAGCAGATGCAAACTATTAAAAAAAATTTTTTTTATTGAAGTAGAGTTGATTTACAATCTTGTGTTAATTTCTTCTGTACAGCAAAGTGACTCAGTTATACATATACATACATTCTTTTTTAATATTCTTTTCCATTATGGCTTATCATAGGATATTATATAGAATGGATAACCAACAGGGACCTACCACATAGCACAGGGAACTCTATTCAGTCTCCTGTGATAAACCAAAATGGAAAAGAATATGAAAAAGAATGTGTATATATGTATAACTGAATCACTTTCTTGTACAGTAGAAAATAACACAACATTGTAAATCAACTATACTTCAATTTAAAAAAACCGTAAAAAAAACAAATTGGTTTTTAAAGGTGTCAGTGTTTATGCTATGCGACAGTCTTGTTTCACCAGAAAAGGAGATGACTACAGTTATTAAAAAAGTCTTGGCATCATTTTCTTGATAACAGCTAGTTCGTCTGGCTCCATCATGGAAGCTTTTCCAGAGAAACGTGTGAGAGAGAAGCATTATGCACGATTTCCTCTCTCGCCTGCTGTAGCCATCACTCTGTGGCCGCTGAGCCCAGGATGGTCCAAGACAGCAGCAGCAGTTCCTGGGCCCGAGAAGGGCAGGCCAGAGGAGAGCCCGTTGGTGGCTGTTTGTCATTTGCCAAGTAACACTAGGCACTCAGTTTATGTTTTTTAATAATTGATTGGATTTGTTTACTGATCATAGCAACCGTTTCAGACTTACTCCTTGATTTTGACGTGATATGGATAGCAAACATTACCTATGATGATTACAGTGATGGTGACTATTGTTAGGAACCCTTTTCCGTGACAGGCATTCAGCTCAGAGCTTTACTTGCACGCACTGTCACCTCATTCCCACGACAGCTTCTATCAATGTTGCCAGCTCACACTTGGGGAAATGAGGCCCAGAGGTTTAATCGTTCACCCAAGGCCCTCCAGCTCTTGAGAGGCTGAGTTGGGATCCAGACCCATGTCGTCCCCATGGGCTGCCTTACATTGCCTCCATGATGGGTAAAAATTACACAGGTGGAGACTTCCCCGGCGGTCCAGTGGTTAAGAGTCCACGCTTCCACTGCAGGGGGCACGGGTTCAGTCCCTAGTTGGGGAACTGAGACCCTGCATGCTGCAGGGCCAAAGGAAAAAAAATCACACAGGTGGAAAAGTCACATTTAATAAGAGATTGGTTATTTATCAGCATCACCTAGAGCTTTGAACAGTTGTCACTTCCCCGCCCTAGGATGGAGGTGACTCTAGTATCCAGCCTCTATTGTCTCTTTTCTTGCCATAGTCCTCACCTCTTGCCCTTCCCCCACCGCCTTTGTCCATAACGTATGCGCTTTTGTCGTTCTCATAGTCAGTGCTAGTAGCCCTTGCGTTTAGATTATTCTGTGTATTTATTTATTTATTTATTTTTTAATTATTTTTTTTTTAAACATCTTTATTGGAGCATAATTGCTTTACAATGGTATGTTAGTTTCAGCTTCACGACAAAATGAATCAGTTATATATATACATATGTTCCCATATCTCTTCCCGCTTGCGTCCCCTCCCTCCCACCCTCCCTATCCCACCCCTCCAGGCGGTCACAAAGCACCGAGCTGATCTCCCTGTGCTATGCGGCTGCTTCCCACTAGCTATCTACCTTACGTTTGGTAGTGTATACATGTCCATGCCTCTTTATTGCTTTGTCACCGTTTACCCTTCCCCCTCCCCATAGCCTCAAGTCCATTCTCTAGTAAGTCTGTGTCTTTATTCCTGTTTCACCCCTAGGTTTTTCATGACATTTTTTTTTTCTTAAATTCCATATATATGTGTTAGCATACGGGTCTCTTGTAGACAGCAAATATATGGGTCTTGTTTTTGTATCCATTCAGCCAATCTGTGTCTTTTGGTGGGAGCATTTAGTCCATTTACATTTAAGGTAATTATCGATATGTGTGTTCCCATTCCCATTTTCTTAATTGTTTTGGGTTTGTTATTGTAGGTCTTTTCCTTCTTTTGTGTTTCTTGCCTAGAGAAGTTCCTTTAGCAGTTGTTGTAGAGCTGGTTTGGTGGTGCTGAACTCTCTCAGCTTTTGCTTGTCTCTAAAGGTTTTAATTTCTCCATCAAATCTGAATGAGATCCTTGCTGGGTAGAGTAATCTTGGTTGCAGGTTTTTCTCCTTCAACACTTTCAATATGTCCTGCCACTCCCTTCTGGCTTGCAGAGTTTCTGCTGAAAGATCAGCTGTTAACCTTATGGGGATTCCCTTGTGTGTTATTTGTTGTTTTTCCCTTGCTGCTTTTAATATGTTTTCTTTGTATTTAATTTTTGACAGTTTGATTAATATGTGTCTTGGCGTATTTCTCCTTGGATTTATCCTGTATGGGACTCTCTGTGCTTCCTGGACTTGATTAACTATTTCCTTTCCCATATTAGGGAAGTTTTCAACTATAATCTCTTCAAATATTTTCTCAGTCCCTTTCTTTTTCTCTTCTTCTTCTGGAACCCCTATAATTCGAATGTTGGTACGTTTAATGTTGTCCCAGAGGTCTCTGAGACTGTCCTCAGTTCTTTTCATTCTTTTTTCTTTATTCTGCTCTGCAGTAGTTATTTCCACTATTTTATCTTCCAGGTCACTTATCCGTTCTTCTGCCTCAGTTATTCTGCTATTGATCCCATCTAGAGTACTTTTAATTTCATTTATTGTGTTGTTCATCGTTGCTTGTTTCATCTTTAGTTCTTCTAGGTCCTTGTTAACTGATTCTTGCATTTTGTCCATTCTATTGTCCATTCTATCTCCAAGATTTCGGATCAACCTTACTATCATTATTCTGAATTCTTTTTCAGGTAGACTGCCTATTTCCTCTTCATTTGTTAGGTCTGATGGGTTTTTATCTTGCTCCTTCATCTGCGGTGTGTTTTTCTGTCTTTTCATTTTGCTTATCTTACTGTGTTTGGGGTCTCCTTTTTTGCAGGCTGAAGGTTCGTAGTTACTGTTGTTTTTTGTGTCTGTCCCCAGTGGCTAAGGTTGGTTCAGTGGGTTGTGTAGGCTTCCTGGTGGAGGGTACTAGTGCCTGTGTTCTGGTGGATGAGGCTAGATCTTGTCTTTCTGGTGGGCAGGTCCACGTCTGGTGGTGTGTTTTGGGGTGTCTGTAGACTTATTATGATTTTGGGCAGCCTCTCTGCTAATGGGTGGGGTTGTGTTCCTGTCTTGCTAGTTGTTTGGCATAGGATGTCCAGCACTGTAGCTTGCTGGTCGTTGAGTGAAGCTGGGTGCTGGCGTTGAGATGGAGATCTCTCAGAAATTTTTGCTGTTTGATATTATGTGCAGCTGGGAGGTCTCTTGTGGATCAGTGTCCTGAAGTTGGCTCTCCCACCTCAGAGGCACAGCACTGACTCCTGGCTGCAGCACCAAGAGCCTTTCATCCACACGGCTCCTTAATTTGGGATGATTGGTTGTCTATTCAGGTATTCCACAGATGCAGGGTATATCAAGTTGATTGTGGAGCTTTAATCCGCTGCTTCTGAGGCTGCTGGGAGAGATTTCCCTTTCTCTTCTTTGTTCTCACAGCTCCCAGGGGCTCAGCTTTGGATTTAGCCCCGCCTGTGCGTGTAGGTCGCCGGAGGGCGTCTGTTCTTTGCTCAGACAGGACGGGGTTAAAGGAGCCACTGATTCGGAGGCTCTGGCTCACTCAGGCCCGGGGGTAGGGAGGGGCACGGAGTGTGGGGCGGGCCTGCGGCGGCAGAGGCCGGCGAGACGTTGCAGCCTGAGGCGCGCCTGTGCGTTCTCCCGGGGGAGTTGTCCCTGGATCCCGGGACCCTGGCAGTGGCGGGCTGCACAGGCTCCCCGGAAGGGCGTGTGGCTAGTGACCTGTGTTCGCACACAGGCCTCCCGGTGGCGGCAGCAGCGGCCCTAGCGTCTCATGTCTGTCTCTGGGCTCCGCACTTTTAGCCGCGGCTCGCGCCCGTCCCTGGAGCTCTCTCAAGCAGCGTTCTTAATCCCCTCTCCTCGTGCACCAGGAAACAAAGAGGGACGTAAAAGTCTCTTGCCTCTTCGGCAGTTCCAGACTTCTCCCCGGACTCTCTCCCGGCCAGCCGCGGTGCACTAACGCCCTGCAGGCTGTGTTCACGCCGCCAACCTCAGTCCTCTCCCGGCGCTCCGACAAAAGCCGGAGCCTCAGCTCCCAGTCCCACCCGCCCCGGCGGGTGAGCAGACAAGCCTCTCGGCTGGCGAGTTCCGGTCGGCCCGATCCTCTGCGCTGGAATCTGTCCGCTTTGTCCTCCGCACCCCTGTTGCTGTGCTCTCCTCCGCGGCTCCCAAGCTCCCCCACTCTGCCTCCCGAAGCCTCCACCCGCGAAGGGGCTTCCTAGTGTGTGGACACTTTTCCTCCTTCACAGCTCTCTCCCGCTGGTGCAGGACCCGTCCCTATCCTTTTGTCTCTGTTTAGTTTTTTCTTTTGTCCTACCCAGGTACGTGGGGGGTTTCTTGCCTTTTGGGAGGTCTGAGGTCTTCTGCCAGCGTTCAGTAGATGCTCTGTAGGAGTTGTTCCATGCGTAGATGTGTTTCTGGTGTATCTGTGGGGAGGAACGTGATCTCCGCGTCTTACTCTTCCGCCATCTTCCCCTATTCTGTGTATTTATTTGGTGGTTTTTCTCTTGGCTTTTTGCAGATTTATTCAACATTTTGATGTAAAATAAACATGTCTGTGGTTTTATTTTTTAGAGAACCATGTCCAGCATCTTCAGTCAGCCTGTGCCAGCTCTCATCAATTTCAGCAAATGTCTAGAGATTTCCAGGCTTGGCTGGATACCAAGAAGGAAGAACAGAACAAATCTCCCCCGATATCAGCCAAAGTCGAGGTCTTAGAGTCATTAATGAAAGATCAGAAAGACTTCAGGAAAACTTTGACCGCCGAGTCTCACATTTATGAGAAAACCATGGCGGAAGGTGAAAACCTGTTACTAAAAACACAAGGGTCTGAGAAGGTAGCGTTACAGTTACAACTGAACACGATTAAAACCAACTGGGATGGATTTCAGAAGCAGGTGAAAGAAAGAGAAGACAGGGTGAAAGATTCACTGGAAAAAGCTCTCAAGTATAAAGAACATGTGGAGATGCTCCAGCCATGGATAGACAGGTGTCAAAACAGCCTCAAGGAAATAAAGTGTAGCTTGGATCCTGCTGAGACAGAGAAATCTCTTGCCCAGTTAAAGTCTCTGCAGAAGGAGAGGGACCAGCACTTCGGGATGGTGGAACAGCTAAACAGTGCAGCCAGCAGCCTGCTCCGTGTCTGTGAAGTGGACAAAGAGGCGGTGGCAGAGGAGAAGGAATCCCTGCTCCAGAAGTTGGACATGGCCACCGAGCAAGTGCACAGGAAGAAATTCTCTCTGGAGAACATGGCCCAGAAATTTAAAGAATTTCAAGAAGTTTCCAGAGAAGCTCAGAGGCAGCTTCAGTGTGCAAAGGAACAGCTAGATATGCACGACTCTCTGGGGCCCCAGGCTCACAGCAGTAAGTCCCTGACTGTGTTGCAGACTCAGCAGAAAGCCCTTCAGACCTTGAAGCCTCAGGTCGATCTGGCCCAGGGGCTCGCCCAGGACCTTGTGGCGGGGGCCTCTGACTCCAAGGGCACCTCCGAGGTTCTCCTCCAAGCAGAAGCCTTAGTCCAGGAGCACAGCGCCCTCAGCCAGCAGGTGGATGAAAAGTGTTCCTTCTTAGAAACCAAGCTTCAGGGCATCGGCCATTTCCAGAACACCATCCGAGAGATGTTTTCTCAGTTTGCGGAGTTTGATGATGAGTTGGACAGCATGGCCCCAGTGGGGAGAGATGTGGAAACGCTGCAGAAGCAAAGGGAGGCTATTAAAGCCTTCTTGGAGAAACTGGAAGCGCTCATCGCAAGCAACACCAATGCCAATAAGACCTGCAAGATGATGCTGGCCACGGAGGAAGCCTCTCCTGACCTGGTCGGCATCAAACGGGACCTGGAGGCTTTAAGCAAACAGTGCAACAAGCTTCGGGACCGTGCACAAGCCAGAGAAGAGCAGGTGGAAGGGACCATCACGCGCCTTGAAGAATTCTACAGCAAACTCAAGGAATTTTCTACTCTACTCCAGAAGGCTGAAGAGCACGAGGAGTCTCAAGGCCCTGTTGGCATGGAAACAGAGTTGATTAACCAACAGCTTGATGTGTTCAAGGTAGGGAGTGCTTCCTTTGTACTCTGCGTTTTGGTTATTCAAAGACATTACTGATCGGTATAGAAGGAGATGGCCTATTTTGTAGCATCTTCAAGTAGGATTGTCATGCAGTGTTGGAGCTTAAATGAGCATCTGTGGGCGGAGGGGATATCCAGGTACGTGGGGTGAGTCCAAGCTTCCTGGGGCTTTGGGCCCTCATGGGATAAGGCCTGTGATGAATTAGGAGGTCAAAGGGTGCTTGGAAAGCTGGTGTCTGTTTCTGATGTCACTCACAGCTGCCCTCTGGAGTGACCACGTCCGTATTTTAAACTCAACCGCGGAGGCCCATCCATCACATCAAAAGTGTGTTCTCTTCATGTTTGCGTCCCAGCATTTTCTTTCATGGTGAATTATAGTCTTTTCCTGCTCTTTCCCTTTTTATAGTCTTCTCCTCCTTCTTAATTGAATTTCTTCCCCAAGTTCCTATTTTAAAAGGCAGGGGTAGAGTTCCTTGTTGTAATCCTGGCCCCAGACGATTGGGAGTAAATTATTTCTGATGGGACTCTGAACGCCTTGGGGCTGAGAAATGTGTACCGACTGGCAGCACCCAGTGATGCCTGATGATGGAGTCGGAGGAGAGGGTGGGCCAGGTCCAGGGTCAGTGATGTGAATCCGCTTAGGGTAGCAGGTGCAGAACTTGCATCTCGTTGGAGAGAGGGTCACCTGCACAGGGAGGGTCCTAGCTGTCCAGCCTTTGCTGCACAGGGCTGACAGGAACCTGTAGGGTTGCAGGGGATCCTGTTCTATTCATGAGGTAAGTTTTACTTTCCCATAAAGGCTGCAGTGATGCGTGAAGCATCAAATAGGATTAAATAGAAACAGAATTTGCAAAACAACAAATCATTTCCCAGGAGAAATGAATATAAATCAAATAGACCTCCTGAATTCTGTGCTGTTATACTTGACAAAGTCTTTCCTTTGTTTCTCTTTCGTGGTGTTATTTTTAGGTGACTGAAGTTTGAAAAGTAACTTCAAAGTAGCTTCTTTTTCTTCTTTGTTATATTATGGTTGTTTGCTGTTTATAGAGTGCCTTTGAAGCCCAGTTTCTTCAGGGATTAAGAACCTGCGGTTCTGTATTTGGGTCTTGATTCTGGAAGGAGAAGGAAGCTGCCTCACTGTTGATTTAACTTCATTGCCCTGTCACACTTTCACACTGTGGTTTGCAAAATAAAGATTTCATATAAGAGAACTGTCTGTTAGAAAAACAAAGTTCTGTGACAGTTGCTGCTTGGAAGACAGGGGGTAGGGGGGTGCTTAGGAGTGAGTCTCTGGAATTTTCTGTGGGACCTGACAAAGCTTGAACGCTTCCATGACAGTGATCAGGTGGTCTTTGTACTGATGAAAGTTGAGCATGCTTTTGTGAAACGTTATCATTTCTTTGGGTTTTCTGTGACTTTGTTTAGAAAAAGAGAGCAGGCCTTTATCTCTCTTCACTGCTTCAACTACTTATAGGAAAATGAGCAAAAGTAATAATATCGGTGCTGCTGCTTTGTCCACGCCCCCTCTTTGGGTCCCCAGGCATGAGGACAGTGAAAAACATGGCTCTGCTTGTGGAGAGGTCTTCGGAAAGGAAGCAAAAGCAAGGGATAGGAGGGGCTCGCTCACACGTTGCTTTGAAATTATTTTGCAAACTGAAAAGCACTAAGTAAGCATCGTTACTGTTCATGGTTACACAGATTGCTTTATTTGACTGTGAAGAAAAACAAAGTGATCATGTCTTCTAAAATAAGCCACTTGGCGTGCTGTGTCTATGTGTTTTCTCATTACTTTTTAAGGAGTTGACTGATTTTAATGAAATTCAGTAATAAAGAATATCATGACATACCCTCAGTGTCTTGAGACCCAGTGACTGAAATGAAAGTTTCCAAGTAGACAGTCATCTGCATTTGGTATATGCCAGTGCCATAGGTAAAAAACAATAAGAATATTATGGTAAATATGCTTACACAATCACTGATTCTCTTTTCTTTGTGTGTGTGTTTGCCAGTGTATGTTCTAAAAACTAACAGTTACAACAGTTAACATTTATTATGGGCTTAGTGTGTGTCAAGCATGACTCTAGACTGTCTTTAATCCTTTTGACAGTCCTGAGAACTGGGTACTGTCATTATCCCCATCTTATTGTAAGGAAGCAGAGACCCAGGGAGGGGAAGTGACTTTCCCAAGGTCACACGGGTAGTAAGTGTCAGAGCCTGGATGTTTTGGTGGATATAATGCAGTGTTTTGGTCAACTTTATTCATCACGTTGTACATCTTACACTTCTCTGGGAAATTTTCAAATCATCTTTGCTGGAGGCTGATTTGGGTGGCCTGAGTAACCAGCCATTGTTGTTGGTTTGTTTGTTTTTCTGATTTTTTAAAATTGAAGTATAGTTGATTTACAATATTGTGTTTGTTTTAGGTGTACAGTACAGTGATTCAGTTTTATATATATATGTATATATGTGTGTGTGTGTATATATATATATATATATATTCTCTTTCAGATTCTTTTCCCTTATAGGTTATTACATAATACTGAGTATAGTTCCCTGGGCTATACAGAGGTCCTTTTTGTTTATCTATTTTATATATATTAGTGTGTATGTGTTAATCCCAAGTTCCTAATTTATCTCTCCCCACCCCCCACCTTTCCCCTTTGGTAACCATAAATTTGTTTTCTATGTCTGTGAGTCTCTTTCTGTTTTATAAATAAGTTCATTTGTATTTTTTTTTTTAGATTCTGCATAAAAGCAATATCATATGATATTTGTCTTTCTCTGTCTGACTTCACTCAATATGACAATCTCTAGGTCCATTCATGTTGCTGCAAATGGCATTATTTCCTTCTCTTTTATGGCTGAGTAATATTCCTTTGTATATATGTACCAAATCTTTTTTATCCATTCATCTGTCAATCAGCCATTGTTTATTTTAACCCAGAGCACCAGGAACACTCACTTAAGGAACGTGTTCTGTAAAGCCAGACACTATGATAACAGGAGGTGAATGTGTGTGTGTGTGTTGTCTTAGAAATGTATCTCTAGATGTTGTGATGAGGATAATGACAGTTACCACCAGCACCAAACATTTCCTTGTCTTAGTGATTATGTCATTTTTGATTGAAGTTGTAAATTATCTCAATTCAGATCTTCACTTAGTTTTTGTTGGAGATTAAGCTTTGGTTGGACATTAGTTTTGTTTTGTTTTGTTTGCAGTACACGGGCCTCTCACTGTTGTGGCCTCTCCCGTTGCGGAGCTCAGGCTCCAGATGCGCAGGCTCAGCGGCCATGGCTCACGGGCCCAGCTGCTCCACGGCATGTGGGATCTTCCCGGACCGGGGCACAAACCCGTGTCCCCTGCATCAGCAGGTGGACTCTCAACCACTGCGCCACCAGGGAAGCCCATGGACATTAGTTTTAACATAATATTTTAGGAAGATTTCAAAAATTGCTTTAAGTGGAATAATTTGCATTGAGTAAAAAGCTAGTATTTTGCTATTTTATAGTTTCTAAAAATAAAACAGAAAAGCACCGAAGTACTGGGTCTATTTTCATTACAGACTTCGAAATATGATGCAGTTTGACATGACTCTACCTGGTAGCTTCTGTTTAACCTAATGTCATGGGTAAAATCTTATGACAGTTTTTCATACTATAGAATAAGCTGCCTTCAGAGTCTTTCTGGAGCTTCATAGCTGTTACCCAGTTACTCAGTCGGGGTACGTTATATTCACTGGGAGCATAATGGATTATTTAAACTAGGTAAGACAGACCTCTTGGGTTCCATTCTTTTTTTTTCCCCCCCCTTAAACTTAACCTAGGAAACAGCAGTTAATGTCCTTGACAGGATAAAATTAATTCATGTTTAATACCAACACAAACATAATGATTGAAAACAAATGCTGTTCTGAACCAAAAGTCCTAATTCACTGTCAGTGAAAGCTATTCGAAGTTTCCGAAAAGAGATTGGTACTACCCTTTATGTTACTTTAGCTAGGTTTTTAAACAATGTGGATTGTTTTCCTGCTTCTAAATATTAGTCATTGGATTAAAATGTCTAAAGACTGAGGTATTTTCTATTACTGTTGATAACCCAGAGTACCGTTTTTCTACTTATACTTCTGTATTATTGCATTAAATTCTGTGTACACTGTCATAAATTCCTAGGCAGAAAGGAAAAAGTCCCCCTATCCCTACCTCCTGTTAAAGATTCCTGCTCAAGATTATCTTCAAATCTAAACTACATTATCAGGTAATATTAACGTTTCCACATTTCTATTTTATTTTTCAAAGACATACCAACTCTATACAAGGAATAGGTGCCACCCTTCCTATGGTGTCATCAACAGCCAATTATCCCCACACTGAATTGATTTCATTTCAGTGAAGAGCACAGAAACTTGATGTTTTAGCGAACATATACAGTCACATCCCAGCTAAATATATGACCCTCCCCAGCTCCATCTAGGCCGTGGTAAAAAGTTTTACCCACAGCCTGCTTACTGTTTTTTCTGGCCACTCTGTTGCTTCTCCAGTTGTCATTCGGTTTGTTCCCACAAATGAACACATCACTGGTACAAGTCTCTCTGAACCAAAGATTTCTAAAAGCAGGGAATTTTTAAACCGAGTTGAAACCAGAGACAGAGACCGGAACACATGTAATTGTGCTGTGATAAATGTTCTCTGGTCCAGGGGAAGGCAGTGTGGAACCCAGGCATCCTCCTGAGCATGTTGGGTGAACTAGAATGCCAGGCGCCGTGAAGCTGGGGAAGCCGGGAGGTTTGAGTCCTAATTGTAAATGGTATGGCTGAAAAAAATCAATTTCCAAGTATCCTCTTAAGATATTTATTAAATGATCCTACAACAACCTCTGTAATGTCACCATATTTTTAGAGATAAAATTAAACTGTCCAAAGAATACTTTAATAATGATTTCTCAGTGGCCCGTATTGTTACATAGCGGTCAATGACAAATTGTTCTCTGTTTTTGTCAAAAACAGGAGCAAATTCAGTAAAGCTGTCGCAGAAGAGGTTTTTCTTGGGGAAATATTCTTACTTGACTGGATTTTTGTTAATGAGCCTGTGTTATCAGGGAGGTTTCGTAACACCTTCCTGTGGTATTTTTAAAGGTGACAATGTTTTCACTATAGAAACTGTACTTTGATGCATGGGCTTTGTAGGAAGGTCACATTATTCAGTCAGCTATATCAGAGTGGCTTTAAGATGTTAGGAAGAAAGAATATCACCTATGCTGGGCAACACAGAAGGCCCACCAAAGCAGAGGCTGCACGAGGCCACTACGATGGCGCTGATGTGATGGCAAGGTTCGTAAGACTCCATGGTCGCACCACACACACCAGCAGAGCCAGTGGGGCCTTCTTCCTACTCCGAAAGACTGTCCTGGTGGGGAACGTGGCACGAGGGCTCTTTCCATGTTTGCTTCTAACTAACGCCATGCTCTTGGTGTCATGTGGCCTCTTAACTCCTATGGCTTCATTTAAGATCCAGGAGTTAGACGTAGGAAACAAACTTACGGTTACCAAAGGGGAAAAAAGGAGGAAGGGAGGGATAAGTTAGGAGTTTGGGATTAGCAGATACATACTACTATACTATATAAAATGAACAACAGGACTTACTATAGCACAGGGAACTATATTCAATATCTTGTCATAAATGGTATCTATATACTATATATATTCAGTTATATGTATATAACTGAATCACTTCTTTGCTGTGCACCTAAAGCTAACACAACATTGTAACTCAACTATATTCCAGTTTAAAAAAAAAAAAGATCAAGGAGTTCATGTAGGTTGTTCTGAATGCAGTTCCAGCCAGAGATTTTATACCAGGGGATTTTTTGGTGGTTTTGTTGTTAACTGGATAAATTTGTATCTTCATTTTAAAGTGGTTCTCCCCGCCACCCCCAGCCCAGACACACCCACCGGCACACACAAAGCGCCAGGCTATAGCATCTCCTGTCATTATCATGGGCCTTCCTTAGATAAAAGGAGATCTACATAATTTATTTTACTCTCATGGAAAGTTGCTTAAAGGGGTGTGTGTGTGTGTGTGTGTGTGTGTGTGTGTGTGTGTGTGTGTGTGTGAGAAATGGGAGCAGAGAGGGAGGAATTTGCTTTGTTGTTTCGAAATGATGCGTTGGTTTCTGGATAAGAAAATTTGATGGGTTAATGTTTTTTAAATGTTTCTCTAGGTCTGTAATCATTCATTAAATAATAGCTTCGGGTAGGTAAATGCTGTGATGGTAACTTCCAGGAAGAAGAGGAGTGCATATTACAGATCCTCCTTAACATTCAAGATAAATTCCCATCAAGATCAGTCACCCTGTTAAGTGTTTCTGAATTTGTTTGCTTTTGTCATGGGGTCTGAATATCCTATTTTCCTTCAAATATAAATTATTTTCCACTGAAATAAATAGCTACTGCATGTTCATCTGATGACTATCCTTGAAAACCCTTGACCCATTTATGTGAAGCTGTTTATCAGTTTATCAGAAAACTAAGAACACAGGTTGCTTTCCGTTTTCCTGAGCTAATGGCATATCTATTTTGAAAGAATAATAGAAATTGTTGTTTCTAAGGCCTAGTTTTGTACTCACAGCAAAAAAAACCACATCTCTTGTTTGGCTTCTAATCCATATTTCAGGAGCACCTGGGCCAGGAAGATACTTTGGTCAGTTTTTATGGATAATAGTGCATTTACTCACAAACACTGTCCATTTACTGCACTTGAATTTCCTAATATCTCTAGCCTTTCAGCTCTAAAAACTCCATGTTTCAGTTGGTAAAATTAGTCTTTTACCTTTTCTATGATGTGGATCATTGTACTTTGTGGTAAGATTTTTCAGGAACTTTTCTTTTAAAAGATTTAATTTAATTTTAGAAATATAGAATGAGAAAATTATACTGTTTTGCTTATAATTCAATTAGTATTTGTGTACTTTTCTAAAATCATCTGCCTTTAGAAGATTTTTTAACTGAATCACATCTAGTAGGCTGTGTAAAGTTATGTTTTGAGACCAGTTTAACATTGTGATTTCTGTATGTATGAAATAATACTGTTGACTACTTTTCAGAAGAACCTTACTCATTTTATTCATTGTGTATTTCTCTCTTACGAAAATGTGAGAGAGCTAGGTATCACGATTAGCGTTTAACACAGTTCAGTACATCTCGATTTTACTAACTTTAGAGACCATAGCATTGAAAGTAGCTGCATAAACCAAATTTAGGAAGAAAAGTTCAGCCAGTCCAGTTCTGCGCTAAATGTGAGTTCTTTTATGTTATCCAGATAGATCTTTGGAATCTGATTCCAAGTCACAAAGATAAATATACAAGTTGTTGTCATCAATACCAATGTAATATTAAGAGTACAAATTTCAATTTGAATCAGAATCTATTAGGATCGTCCTTTGTAGAGTTAGTTGAAATCAGCTTAATAAAATAGGAATTCAATTATTAAATAAATGGCACATCCTTAAACATAATCAACTAGAGGACATTTTCCCATAGCACTTCCTGCTTCCCAGCTGTACTCTGCTCACTTTCTCATCCATATTCTCCACTTTACTGTAAGCCATGAAGGGGCGGGGGTGCTGCATCTCTGGGCACCAGCACTTTGCCAGGGCTCTCCGTGCTGTTTGGTAATAGTGGGCACTGTTTGATGAATGGTTGAGTTTATGAATGAATTGTCTATGTAGCTTTAAAAGTGTACTATCCACATGAAATATGAGGTTGCTGTTCTTAGCTTTACAGAAGGTTAGAAGACTAGAATAGAATTGTGCTAATGATCCAGAGTTAGAGCCTAAGTTGGGCGGAATTAGGGCCATTTTTTCTTATGAAAAGTTCTGGGAGGATCTCTGTTTAGAGAAAGGCCCTGGTCCACATTCTGTGGAAACTTTATTATTCATGTAGCCATGAATAAATAGCTTATATGGGAAGGGAGTGGCAACTGACAGTCAAACCCTTAGTTTCTGCTGATTCCAGCCTAGGGCACGACCCACTGTTCAAACGTGGTAACTGTGGGCACGTTTTTCTTTGTCTTATGATCCACATGTCACAACAGCCTGTGTGATTAGACAGGATCAAGTGCTTGTTGCAGTATTTCACTTCTTGACTCTGAAGAGTGGGCATTGATATTATCATGTTGATGGGTTGTTTATTATGTATATATTCCCTTCTAGTTGGCTATAGATATTTTTCCCAACTTCACGATGGCCATATACTGAGTTGTATCTAATAATTGTTGAATGGGTGTGTAACCTGTAGAGTTCCAGTTATGGATAGATTTTTTTTTTCAAAGATTCAGTTCTTAGGTTTATAAAAATCATTTTGGAATATTTTCTTATGAAAGGTAAAAAAGGTCCATCCCACATCTTTTCTGTAAAGTTATCAGAGAAAGTATAGGGTTGTTTTTAATAGAACTGTCTTCACTTGGGGCCAGCACAGTTTTACTTATGTTCAAATGATTATTTTGTGAGATTGAGGAAAGAAAATCTGCCCTCTATCTGCTACTCTGGCATGGTTGCTTATTTCATAAGATAAGGAATGGATAGATTTTACTTTATTTAAATGAATCTATGAAATTTCCCCCCACACACACCCAAAGGCTAAGATTTGGCTTGCTGAGTTAATTTTCAAACAGTATTTTTAAAGAGTGTTTATTCAGTAGATTAAAAAAAGTGGGTGTGATTTTGTTAATGAAACATCCAGAGTCATTTAACTGCCCTTGATCTTTGCCTGAGTCTTGCATCAAATTCAAGAGGAATGCATGCTTATTAGTAACGACTAATATTCATGTCCGCTAATATTCATATTCTTCTTCTCGAAGAAGCTTGGAATAATTGATTATTCCAAGCTTGGAATAATTGATTCTGGAGAACAGTTCTACTTGAACTTGGGTTTTGAAAAGAATGACACAAGAGTCGACTTGAAAGTGATGCGCGCTCTGCATTTGCAGACACTAAACGTCTAAGAGTCCGCAGCTGCAGCGCACGGGAGTATGGTTTCATCTGAAGGATGGGGACCTGTTAGCCCTTATCCCTGTTTCCTATTCCCAGGGGTGCAGTCCCGGCGGGGCTCCTGGTGTCTGTTCCGCCTCTGCTCGCCCCTCCCCCACCTCCCCAGTTACCAGATACGCGAACCCGCGCCGCCCTCCCCGCGCCTCCAGGACCGGGTCTGGTTCGCGCTGATGTCACCACCAGGCGGTTGCCTCGCAGCCGCCCGCCTCTGGGCACCTCCCCCTCAAAGGCTCGAGGGCTCCCGGCCGGACGGGGCCGGAGTCCGGGGGATATGCCCACGGAGTCCGGTCTCGGGAGCGCGTAGCGGCGGAGTGGGAGCCCGGGCCCCGCGGCGGCGAGGGGCGCGCGGCAGATGCGCCCCCGGGAGCGCCCGGGCTCGGGACGCCCGCCCGCCGCCTCCAGCTGCGCCTTTCAAGGCCGGCGGGGTCCCAGCAGCCCGAGCCTTAGAGGAAGCCCGGAGCTCTTCTCTGCTGCAGTTGCCTCAGGTGGATCCGTCGTCTTAAGGAGGATCAGATAAGAGTCTTTGAAAACGGCTTTTTTTTTTTTTTTAGGGGAGTTTATAGTACACCGTGCTTTGTGTTTACTTTAAACGGTCGCTGGATTGTACTGGCCTGGCCGCCCAAAAGCCTATTTTTTCCTCTTTGGATAATTCTGAATAGTCTCGAAGAAGCTTAATATGGGTAGAAAGACTGCCTTTCGAATCAAGATTATTTATAGCTACTCCCAAAAAGAGTAAAAGAAAATTTGAACTTTCTTACCGCATTAGACTTAACTTATTTTTCTCTGAAGACTTGTTCTGTGCCTTCATTGGAACAGTCCATGGTCCCTGGGTTTGTCTTTTAAGTTTCTGAACCTTGGTTTATTTATAAAAGAGATGGAGTTTTGCAGGCCGTCTTTAAGTGGATTACAGTTAACCAGAGCACTGCTGAAATTAACATTCAGCCAGCTAAGATGCTGGCTCCTTTGGAAATTTTAACCTGGAAATCTCAGATGCAAAATTAGAATAAAAAGGGAAATGGACCGACAATGGAATGTTCTAAGTGTTTGAGCCACTGTTAAGTGCATTATTTGGTTTCTTTTTTCTGTGTTTTGGAGTATATGAAAGGGAACTCTGGGGGCCTTTCTGGGTAGGAGGAGGAAGGAGACTTCTGTTCTCTGCTCATGATGCACTTTATTTTTGACAGTCATTCTCAAACCACCAGGTAAAGGGAGGGTTGCAAAGTAGACCGGTGCCCTGCTGCTGGCCTTAAACACCTCATCTATGACGACGTGTGTTATGTGAGATGCGTCCTTGGGCTGGAGACACTTTATAGTTCTGTTCAGAAGTGTGCTTTGCTGAAAGATGCATTGCCTTATTTCCCACTTTCTGTGTCAAGAGCTGCAATATTTGTTTTAACTCTCTCCAAAATGGGCAAGCCGCTGAGCAGACCGGACTGTTTACGTCAGAATCCCCCCTGTGTAGGGAAGGGTGAGGAAGAGGAGGACCTCAACATCGAGGACTGTTACGTCCCGCAGCGCTCCATCTACGACACGGTTAGGCTGAATGAGCAGATCGACTCTGGTTCCAAGGGAAGCCTGTCTTCCAGGCATTTCACAGATAGGACTTTACCCTACAGTCACAGAACACTGGATGTCAGTTCTTTATGCTCCAATGGTGCCCTTGCTTCTTCCAGTGCATTTGAGCTGAGAGGCCGTGAGACTCACAAACTCGATGAAAAGATGATCTTTGATGCCCTCAAACTGAATAGCGATATCATCCGAAGCACAGGATTACCCAAAGCCAAATCTCACGCAGAAAAGAAAGAGCATAGACGGTCATGGCGAATGTTCGTCCCAGCCAATTTTATGGATTATGCAAACAAAAGTGAAAGCTCTTTTGTTGAACCTCCTGATCTGTCAGATGCTGTTACCAAGGCTGGCAAGTGCAGAGGGGGTAGTAATTCTCTCACGTCGGAGGAGGATGACTCTGGGTTATGCAGTCCTCCAGCCGAGAGGGAAGAAAAACAGGGCATTTTACCTGGAGACCCATCCCGAATTAGAAGCTTGTCTTCTGCTGAAGATATTCACATAGCAGAGCAATATAGACCCTTTTTTTCTGTTAATTCCATCAGCGAACAGAAAATCCCCTTGCTTTCATGCAGAAGCGCCCACCTTGATGACAACTTCAAAACGATTTTACATGATGTTTCTCCACCAGAGGAAACAAAACGTGTCAACGGTCAAAGGGAAATCCGTGGTGAAAATTGCTGCCTGCAGAATGATGTCAAAGAGAGCACTCTTAAGGCTGACCCATTCATTTTGCCAAGAGAGGGAGAAAACAAGTGTATTTCTAACCCCAGAGAAGAAGGAAAAACATATGGACCAGGAGAATTACAAAGCACAGCACGAAGTAGGGAATTTATGGGAGGTTCTCCTGAGGATTTGCCTCTCCCTCACACAGATCTGGGGGGAAATGATGTAGATGGGGGTAGTGCAAGTTTAGTAGAAAACCTGACATTATTGACACAATACGATTTGGAAGAATCCAACGTAGCATCTCAAGAGGACATGGAGGCTCCCCTTTCTGCCCAGGAGATGGAGGCGATCCCTATGCAATGCTCCCCCAAATTCAGAGCAGTAAGAAAGAAAGCCACTGCCCGAAAAACAAGGGCCCGGGCAGGAACCTTGGACCCTGTCTGTAATGGCTTTCACTCAGTTCAGGTAATTAACGGAGATGGGAAATTCTGTGATGCCCAAGGTCTGTGGTAGTGTTGTCAAGTGGCCACTGGTGTTTCCAATCATGGTCAATCCGGTCTTGTCTTTGGGGGGGTTTGACTAGTACCCTACCAGATGACAGATATTGATATGATCATAACAACAAATTAATTAGGGACCGTTTTTGAGGAGCGTGATTATCCCCAGCTGTTTGGAGTCCTGCTCCTGGTTGTAGAGACGGTGGCTGTTCCCTTTCATTTGAATGCCTCCACTGTGAATTTATGTTAGGCTTAGGCTTTTCCACAAATTGTGGTTTAAGACCCAGCCATTTAAGGGCAGTTATATTGGATTTATTAAGCTCGAACGGGCTTAGGAAGGTACCAACACAGTATTGTTTTGGTCTGAGAAGTGCTTTCCTCAAATTGAGGACTTTTTACACCTTCTGAAAATATTCTCTCAGTAGCTCTGCATGGGGGAGAGAGGTAATTGTGCTGTATTTTGCCCCTCACTTGTATAGCCCCTCACTTTTGGTAAGTGGTGAGTGAGGTAAGCAAGTAAAGCGTACTGCCTTGTAATAGGGAGAGGTTGGTTGTCAAGCCTGTAATTTTTTTCTTCCCACTTAGATTGAAGTTCAGCTATTTTGGTCCTTTTCCTAAGCTTTTCTGGTAAACTTTGCCTCAGAGGTAATTTTATTTTATTTTAAGCTTCTCTTGTGTTTGTGTACTCATGGGTTAGATTGGGGGGAGAGTCTCTCTTCCTAGGTATTTTGTTACTGAGAGATAAGGAATTTGGACACTATCAGTCTATGAAATAATTGCTCTAATCAGGGATGCCCTTTCCATGAGGTTGCATTAAATGGCATGCTAGTTTGAAAGCTTAGCAGAGTACTTTTTCTTTTTTACTGTATTTTTACAGTTTATTTGTAGAAAGTAAACTGTTAGGAGTATATAGATTCTTTAGTAGTTATCTTTCTTTAACCTTAGTGTATTTTTGTTAGCACTTGAGAAAATTACCACAGACTCACCCAGAACTACGCTGATAGGCAACCCTGAAATTCATTTCTTTAAAACCAAGTCCAGGGATTAAGGCAATTTACTGGAACGTTTTTATTAGGTTTTTGTTTTGTTTTGTTTTGCCCTGAAAATTAGCTGTGAGGGAGAATAAAACTTTCCCCTGCATCCTTATGTATCAGACAAGTTCCTGGAATTAAAAATGTAGCAGTTTCCCTCCCCCCTCTTTTTTTTGGTAAGTAGTAAAACATATCTACAGCTATTAGTTCCTAGAAACAGTAACTTGGAAAGTGGTATAGAAAAGAAGTAGGATCATAGCACCAAATTCTGTTTTCACTACCTTCCTGTAAGTTTCTATTGACTTATTAGGTAAATTATTGTCTTTTTTAAAAATCATGAAAGACATACGGTAATTTTTTCCCAATGATTTGGGGAATTCTTATAATTCTTTGTTTATGTGTAGTTGACTTTTTATACTGAGTATTGTTATATAGAAACAATTAGCCAGTGTGGAAACTGTCTGGATTTTCTGTGGAAGAAGTTTGGGCTTTTTGCTAAGAGGGGACTTTTAGAAGAGATGATCATTTATTTGTTTGCTGTTCTTTAATTTACTCATTCATACTATAACACAGAAGTATCCTGTGTGCTGGGCTTGCTCCAGAGTCGGCAGAGTTTGTCTCTGGCAGCCTCTACATCTTTCAAAATTATTTTCCATACTGTGCCTGTAATTTTTTCTTAAGTCCTATTTTGATATTTGTTTTTATTGTTTTCATATATTCTGTTTAACTGTTCGTTCACTTAGACTGTTGATATACTTATATAGTGGCCTGTTGTATAATGACTCAGCGCCCCAAACCTTGTCTTACCTTAATCTCTAGCTGAAGCTTTCCTTCCTTAGTTAAATTATTTGCCTTCCTAGCATCCTTCAAGCCCTATATTAAAAACATTTGTATTATCTGTGAAAGAATTGATGTACCCCCCCAGTATTATCTATTGAGGGGTTATCATCATATACCCCAAGATATAAATAAAATTTTCTATGCTGATATTCATTTGGCAAATCATTAACAGGTCCATATTACAAGCTAGGTACCGTGGTAGGTCCAGGGTATAGAACGACTATAAGGAAAAGAAAAATTTATGCTTTCGTGGAACTTGCATTTTACCCTAATACATTAATTAGATCTTTTGCCAGTTACAGGCAGCGGGGCCTATAAGTTGGGTGGGATGGAGAGTCGGCAGGGAGAGTGCTGGAAAACTGCTGACAGAGCAGGCAGTGATCCAAGGGTGACCAGGGTTGCTGTGCCGGCCCTGTGTGAGCAGATCCGTGGGGTGAGGCCTCCGTGCATCCTGCAAGCCCGTCGGCATCTTGACAGGCGTTGAGGGGCTAGGCGTGTAGGAATCCACACTATTGCAGTGCCCATCTACCTCTTTTTTCTGTTTCTTTCCCTGTATTTGCCCCTCTGGCTCACGTCATCTTCTTGTCAGTGACTTCCATTTCCAATTTGAGTCTCAAATGTCATTTGCCAGTTAGCAGCAGGCATCCTTGGAAGGGCCTATAAGGATTCTTGCCAGGAAGGCTCATCTTGGGCCCTCGTTACCATTTTGCTCCTTAGCATTTTCTATACCTTCTTTTTTTTTTTAAATTGAAGTATAGTTGACTTACAATGTTGTGTTAATTTCTCCTGTACAGCAAAGTGACTCAGTTATACATATACATACATTCTTTTTTCTATTCTTTTCTATTATGGTTTATCACGTATATTGAATATAGTTCCCTGTACTCTACAGTAAGGGAACTCGTTGTTTATCCATCCTATACGTAATGGTTTGCATCTACTAACTCTAAACTCCCAGTGCATCCCTTCCCCCACCTTGGCAACCACAAGTCTGTTCTCTCTCTTTTAAATTAATTAATTAATTAATTTTTGGTTGCATTGGGTATTCGTTGCTGCGCGCGGGCTTTCTCTAGTTGCGGCAAGAGGGGGCTACTCTTTGTTGCGGTGCATGAGCTTCTCTTTGCAGTGGCTTCTCTTGTTGCGGAGCATGGGCTCTAGGTGCATGGGCTTCAGTAGTTGTGGTTTGTGGGCTCTAGAGCGCAGGCTCAGTAGTTGTGGTGCACGGGCTTAGTTGCTCCACAGCATGTGGGATCTTCCCAGACCAGGGATCGAACCTGTGTCCCCTGCATTGGCAGGTGGATTCTTAACCACTGCGCCACCAGGGAAGTCCCACAAGTCTGTTCTCCATGTCTGTGAGTCTGTTTCTGCTTCGTAGATAAGTTCATTTGTGTCATATTTTAGATTCCACATGTAAGTGACATCATACGGTATTTATCATTCTCTTTCTGACCTGAATGGTTTTGATAATATTGTGAATTTATATTTAGTTTACTTTCTCATTATTATTCATAAAGCAGCTGTAACACATGAATAGGCAACAAAAATCTTTATTTCTAATAATCTATACCTGATGATTGAACAGATGTTTATATTTGGTGGCTGTTAGGTACTATAATTCATATAATTATTGTTCTTTCCAATGCAGGTGTTTCAAAAAGAAGAGATTGAACCCTTGCAGGTTAAACAGCAGGATGTGAACTGGCTGGGTCAAGGCCTCATTCAGAGTGCCGCTAAGGGCACCAGCACCCAGGCCTTGGAGCGGGACCTGGACAATGCCAGTGCACGATGGAAGACCCTCAACAAGAAGGTGACGTTACCACCCCCTTTGCTGTCATTTCTGTGGATTGTTCTTCTCCAGCATTTGCTGTGACCACCAGTCGTATTTCTAGTAGCCAAGCTTCCCTAAACCTGCCTGTTCCTTGACATCCCCATGAACTGATAGCCCACCCTAGATGCCCCTAGGGCTTGCTGGGCAGCACAGAAGCAGGAAGGACCTCCCCCACCCACTGCCCCCACGAGGATAGGGACCTGACCGCACAGCTGTGACGGCAGGCGGCCAGGATCCTGGCCCTGGGCTGGTGGGAGCACACGCACCTCCAAGGGCACAGGGGCTACTTGGCTCCATAATCAGTGTCCCATAGGGATCTGGGCTCCCTGTTGCCAAATCCTTTACTTATTTTGCAAAGAACTTGGAACTCTCACTTTTTATGTGAAACCTAATTTTCAGATGTCAGCAACTCACTCCATACTGTGTAATAGGTCACACAGTACAGCTCTGTGTCTGTTTGCCCTGGACTAAGGGTTTGCACCTCGCTATAGATCATTAAGTCCAAATACTATTTTACTGATAAGATGTAGATCCCACCTTTTTCTAAATGCCCATGATGGAAAACACTGGAAAATAATGCTCTGATATCTTAAGAAGGTGACGCTGACGCACAGTGGCAGCTCTTTATGTGACAGAAATGATCAGAAAAGGATTTCGGGATGGCAGTGCTCATCTAGTGGTGGTCGTGGTGGGGGATTGTTCTTGGAGTTTTCCTTGCGTTGAAATGTGAAGCAGTGGCTGGATCTCAGAATGACATTTATCCTTCTTTAGAGTTTGATTCATACCACAGCACTCCTCAAATACAACTGGGATGCAGTGTCAGGTGTGAATACTTTCCATGGAGCTTAAAATATCTTGCCAACTACTTTTTCAGCCCAAAAAGAAAAGACCTTTGAGGGGGCAATAGGATATCTCTATGCAGAACACAGAGACTCCATTTACTGGGCGACAAAGGCGCTGGCTTGTCAAGAAAGGACTCTATAGAGCTTGGATCTAGCAGAATTTAATTGGATACTTCATAGTTATTTTGCCTAGCAGAACGTAATTCTGATTCTCCCCACAATAATATTGTTGTTTAAATCTTAGTCTTTAAAAAAATATTCAACAGTAGGAAATAAAGAATGAATCCCAGGGATAATGATAAAAATGAATAAGGCACTGTTTCTTTCAGTAACCTTAAAATATTTGAACCATTCATTGCTAATCATAAATGTATTGGATACTTCCAGAATCTCAAAGCCTTCCCCTTTTGCACTGACTGGTTGAGATGGCAACCTTATCTCCTTGGCTTACTTGCTAACTTTGCGTTTGTCTCCTTTCCATCTGTATCCTGCCCACTAGCAATGCTTTGGGTGAATTTTAAGTGAGAAGGAAAAGAAAATTTGTGACCAGATGGGAAGATGAGCATGGAAGTGTTGGCTGGTGGGCAAATTTCATTTTTCATGAATGCAGTAGATAACTGGGGATCCCTGGTGCTGTGCAGGTGGCCCAGCGAGCAGCCCAACTGCAGGAGGCCCTGCTGCACTGCGGGAGGTTCCAGGATGCCCTGGAGTCCCTACTCAGCTGGATGGTGGACACCGAGGAGCTTGTGGCCAATCAGAAGCCCCCATCGGCAGAATTCAAGGTGGTGAAGGCCCAGATACAAGAGCAGAAAGTAAGTTAGCGGAGCTTTCGTACTGTTTCATGTTAAATCTTAACAATGAGAGTAAAAGTTCACCTTGTGACTCTCTTTATTTGTGTTAATAGGATATCCTCGTTAACTGGTAATCAATGCTGTAGACATTGTTTTGTTAGTCATTCAACAAATATTTGTGGACCATCTGCCACAGGTCAGCCATCGTTCCAGGTGCTGGAGATATATCATTGACTACAAACCATAGACGTTCCTCATCGAGTTTAAGGTTTAGTGGTAAGGGAGGAACGGGGAGAGAGAGAGACAATAAACAAAGTAAACACGTAAATGGTGTTACATTAGCCATCGATAAATAACACTGGGATGGGAGATAAGAGTTATTAGCAAGAGACAGAGTGCGAGGGTGGGGGACAGGAAGTGCTGAGTGGAGGGGTGTGTGTGTACAATTTTAAAAAATAGTGTAGTTGAGTTCGAAGACATCACTTACCGAAAAGGTGACTTCGAACAGAAATATTGTTTTCCTGTGTATTAGGTTGATGCACATGCAATTGCCTATTTTATAGAGTCAGTATGGGCAGTTTGTTATGGTTCAGCCTGTACTGACATGGCAGAGAGTTGATTCACATACGCTGAGAACCATACTTCTGTGTCTTTTGATTCAGCAAATACAGGACCCAGTTGGAAAGACACTTCTTAGAGGGATGGTCACTACTTGGGGCCACATGTACAATTTTTGTGGTCATTAGGAAGCATTTAGTGACCTGTCCAGTATTGATTTGTTAGCCATGACTTGAAATGACACGTGGGGGGGTGGCACCTGGCACACAGCACACTGATAAGGCTTCTCTTTAAAAAGACAGGACCTTTAAAAGGAAGAGACTGGATTAAGAGGCTTAATTGGGTTTTGACACCCAGTACTACTCTCTCTAAAAATTCTTCGAAGACTTTAGTATCTTGGGAAATTAACTTATTAGAAATAGATTTACAGGTATGGATTAAAGAAATATAACAGGAAACACATTGCATTTGTTTGATTTTTGAAAAAATATGGTAATATATAATGATATGTAATAAAATAATATGTATAATTTATATAATGTAATAAATATATACTATAATCTGGTGTTAAATATAATAGTATAATTGCTACCATTCACGATTTAAACATTTATTATTTGCCCAGAGTTAATGAACTGTGCTTAGCCAACAAAACCTGTCTATTGATTTTGCTTTCTTAATTGCTAGAAGCTGTTCGTTAAAGTTTACCAAAAGTAATCCACTTAATTGTTCTCTTTACTGCCTAAACCACTTGTTGTACTTTGATTTTATGATGGCTCTGACCTGTGTCAAGAGAGGGCATCTCTTCCCCTTCTCTTTAGCCCTGTTCCCCTCCCTTCCTGCTGTGGTGGCCTTGATCCCAAAGTGACAGTGAGAAAATACCCTTCCACCTTGTTACTTCTGGGTGACTGTCTGTGCCTTTGGTCCTTAGGCATCAGTCAGGGTCAGGTTAAGGAAGCAGTGCGGTACTCAGCATTCTGTACACCTGTGCCTTCCTCACTGCTCTTCACACAGGGCCTGGGGATTGCACTTATTCCTGAAATACTTGTTTTGATTCATTGGAGGAAGGGAATCTTGATTTCTGGCTACCTATGTCAAACACTCCCTTCCAGGTTTCTCAAAATGAAGCATTAAATTGAAATTTTTTCCATGGCTCAATCCTGAAATATTAGTCTTCCTTAGCCAGCTTTGGGGATTTCTGACATGTTTCCCCCTCGGTTCATTGTGGAAATGATATTTAAAGGCTCTTTTTAGTTTTCATCCTCGTAAAGAATTTTAGGAGCTCTCTTACCCGCTAAAAGCAACCAAGAGCCTCTAGTTGTAGCCTCACTAGCTTGTGAACTTGGTCTGACTTTCAACTTCCCTTCTGCGTTGGATTGTTTAATATGGGGAAAGGTTTTGAAAACAGCAGTGATTTATAATGACCTTTTCTATCTCAACGGGACAGATCACTGTTGATTGTTTAGGGCATTCCCATTTCATTATAATAATTGGGATCTTGCGCTCTCAGTGCAGAGGAGTTATCCTAAGCGGCACATTCTACTCCATTACTTCATATTAACAAGTTAATAACGAATGGTTCAGTGGCCTTATCAATATTTGTTTTATTTAGTATGAAAAGCCGCCACCGCAATGTTTGACACAATAATAATGAATCATTAAACAAAATGAGTTTTTTTGAAAAAATCCTACTTCTCAGGTCCTTTTGTATGTGAATCCACACAAAGTTATTTTTGTTACATATCACAAGTATTTTGTGTATGTTTTCCATATGTTGATAAAATTATCGCTTTGTTTCCTTTCTTTTTATTTATTTTTTTTTAAATTTACTCTTGTGTCTTAAGCTTCTCCAGAGATTGTTGGATGACCGCAAATCTACTGTGGAGGTGATCAAACGGGAAGGAGAAAAAATTGCCGCCACAGCAGAACCTGCAGATAAAGTGAAGATTTTGAAACAACTGAGTCTCTTGGATAGCAGATGGGCGGCCTTGCTTAATAAGGCTGAAACAAGGTAAATGCTTCCAGTCTTTGGAAAGAGCACCAATGGCGTTCATACTGATTTCTTGTATTTTGGTAATGCTTTTCTTCAAATTGTTATTTTCCTGTGTTTATCATGTATGTGAACATGGAGGGCAAGGGCTATGGCACCTCTGTCTTTATTCCCCCATGGGGACGTCCTGTAGTCTCCAAATCTATCCCAACTCTTAAGAGTATTTCCTTTGGGGGTCATTCGTTCATTCATTTATAACGTAGTTATCGCCTGCCTACTGTGCATCAGGCAGAGCTGGGCCTTCCGCAGGGGTGCGCTGGTCAGATCATCCCTGCCCTCAGACAAGGGACAGCCTAGCAGGGTTTCGTAGCCATTGAAGACTAATGACAAATGTGATGGTTCAAAGTGAAACCTGGGCACAGGGTGCTGTGGAAGCAGAGAACAGGAGGAACCTGGCCTGGGGCAGGAAAGTGATAGCTAAGCTCTGTTTTAAAGGAGGAGTGGGAGTTATCTGGGAAGTGAGGCAGGTGGAGGGCACTGTGACGTCTACCAGGGCCGGAAGCTGGAGCGTGGCTCCACCGGGCTTCATTACACTTCGTTTTTTTTCTTTTTAATTTTTTTAATTGAAGTATATAGTTGATTTACAATGTTGTATGAATTTCTGCTGTACAGCAAAGTGACTCAGTTATACATACATATACATTCTTTTTTAAAATATTCTTTTCCATTATGATTTATCATAAGATATTGAATATAGTTCTTTCTTCATTCTCTTCACTGGCACCACATTGACCGATGTCATGTTGTAGCTACACTGAAGTGTACACTGGCTGGGTTGGAAATAGATGAGCCACTGAAGAGAATGAGCATCTCCATACATTCCTACCTTCTTTGGAACTAAGATGGTGCAGAGAAGAGTTTGTCCAATCTTGAATTACGGAGTAGAAGGAGTTATCATTCTAGGACCATTGAATAAGGGGCTCCGAAGGAGGCTGGAAGTTTCATGTTATTCTTTAATGTGTGTCAGTAGATTATTCCTTCTGTGTAATGCCCCAGAATTACTGCCATGGGAGAGACTCTCAATACTTTTTTTTAATAAATGAAAGTCTAGATCTCTGCTTCACTCCCATGACTGTCCTTTTTTTTCCCTAAACCTTCCTCACAGCGGTATTAAGTGGAGGGATGGTGGTGATGCTACGATTCACACACAGACTAATAGATTCCCTTACAATTTAAATCATAGTCAATTAAACCTAGTTACAAAATAGTTCTTTCTAGTGATTCTAGGTGATTGGATATTAGAATTTTTAAGAAAGAGTCATAAATAGTGATCATCCAGAAGTCAAAAATAATGTAGTAATTTTATTCATTTTTTTAAAAAGATCAAATGTATTTCAACTGAAGGTTTTAAAAATATATGCATGTGTAATTTGTGATATGAAGGTATAGAAATTATGTTCGGTAGCATGTGCCAGTTGTCCATAATTCCCTTTGTCCCCATAGAAAGCTCATTTCTCAAATCATGTAATTCTCTAAGAATTAAACATGATAACAGGTGAAGACAGCTGCTCTTGGTCCCAGCAAAAATAATTCACAGGATTGGATACAGCATCAGGTCCTCTGTATACAGACCAGCACAATCACTTGCCGTAGATAAAAACCAAGGACCGTGCAAGTAGGTTTTAACTTACATGGTACCTTTTTAAGGGAGGAAACAATGGGTTTTCTAAAAGCATTCAAACTCTGTTACAAGTTAAAGTCTGAGGAATATTTCTCCTCTTTCATGATATTTTAGTCCATAAAATATTAACTGTTGCCTTGGGGAAATATACCTGACAGTGTACTTTTTAAAGGAGGACTCACTAGTAATTCCAGCACAGGGGATGCTATAGTTATTCTTCAAAATTTAAATCTAATTTTGACCATTTGATTAAAGCAATTTCAGTAACTGATGCTCCGATTGAAGTTAACTATTATGTAAAGCACAGAATATATGTTCAGTAAGTATTACCTATTACTATCATTATTATGGCTACTATTGTTATTATAACATTACTATGATTATACCTATTATTATTGTAAGTATTACAACCAGGTTACTTAAGACTTTCACAAGATTTAGGCCCTTGAGGTTGATGTGTTGTTCAGCTTTACTTTTATTTAATAGGAGAACTATTTTTTAAAGTTTTTCATAGATTTTTTTTTTTTTTTTGGCCATGTCACGTGGCTTGTGGGATCTTAGTTCCCCGACCAGGGATTGAACCCCGGCCCCCCGCAGTGGAAGCATGGAGAATAGGAGAAATATTTTAAAGTGTCCTCTCCATGTGAGAGATTTTAATTTTAATGTTAGATGTTTTCTACAAATACTGTTTGGAGTGGAACACGGGAGCATGAGTGAAGATTTCTGTTGACAGTTTCCCACGTTTCTCATCCCTGAATGACCTTCCTCTTGGCACGTTTTCAGGAATCGTCAGTTGGAAGGTATCTCAGTGGTAGCACAGCAGTTTCACGAAACCTTAGAACCACTGAATGAGTGGCTGACAACCACAGAAAAGAGGCTGGCGAATAGCGAACCCATTGGAACCCAAGCATCCAAGCTGGAGGAACAAATTGCCCAGCACAAAGTAAGGTTCCCATCACACGTTAGTGAGATCCAGTTTTCCGTGCCCTTTGTGGTTTTATGACATGCATTTGAGTTTTGTACTGTTGTGTGATGCATCAGTGCAACCTTAGACCCATTTCATGTGTCAGCTTTTTGTTCAATTTATGTTGTCATTTTTATTTGTCCATTCTTTTTGTTTCCTTTTTTAAACTTTATTTAGGCCTTAGAAGATGACATCAACCATCATAATAAACATTTACACCAGGCCATTAGCATTGGCCAGTCCTTAAAGGTTTTGAGCTCCAGGGAGGATAAAGATATGGTGCAGAGTAAATTAGACTCCTCTCAAGTGTGGTACATTGAGATTCAAGAGAAAAGCCACGGCAGGTCTGAGCTTCTCCAGCAGGCTCTGTGTAATGCTAAGATTTTTGGGGAAGATGAAGTGGAGCTGATGAACTGGCTGAGTGAAGTGCATGACAAGCTGAGGAGGCTCTCGGTCCAGGATTCCAGCCCTGAGGGGCTGTGGACACAGCAGGCTGAGCTGCGGGTATTTTGATTTATTTTACTTTATTTTTTCATTTCAGTTGTCCTCATTTTCTCAGTCTTCGTTATTTCTGTATTATTTTATGTTCACTATGATTTAGGTGAGTTGCTGTACTCAAATAAGACATTACCTATGTATACAGTGACTTTTTTTAAATTGAAGTATAGTTGATTTACAATGTTGTGTTAGTTTCAGGTGTACAGCATAGGGATTCAGTGTGTGTATATATATATACACACACACACACACACACACACCACACATATATATATGTGTGTGTGTATATATGTGTGTATATATATACACTTTTTCAGATTCTTTTCCCATATAGGTTATTACGAAGTATTGAGCAGAGTTCCCTGTGCTGTACTGTAGGTCCTTGTCGTTTATCTATTTTATATATAGTAAGTAGTGTTGTATTCAGTTACTTTTAATGAAGTCACATGTAAGAAGAGATTTAATTTATCCAATAGCTGGATTGTTGACTTTTATTTTGTTATTTCATCTTTGTATACAAAGGCCCATAATTAACCAGTACTCCAGTGTCTCCACATCGCCCATTTTTTGAAGAGGGGAGTGAATTATGATAGATGAACTGAGACATGGGCACAGTGGTGGTAAAAAGTTGGGTAAACATGAGAACAGTGAGGAATATTTGAAAAGGTGTTTCCTCAAATAAGATTAACTGATAATGCCAATGCTTATTTAAATTTTTTTCCCCCCCGCATGAAAATGATACCTGTGTTTTAGGTTCTGCAAGAGGACATCCTACTCAGAAAACAAAATGTAGATCAGGCCTTACTAAATGGTTTAGAACTACTTAAACGAACAACAGGTGAGATACCTTTCAAATCAAATCCTCATGGCGTGAGTATTTTGTGTTGCTTTCAAAATATTTTAGAGATGGGGGAAAAACACAAAGCACACTCGAATTTTGGGGCCACTCCAAGATTTCATCCTGGAGAATGCTTTGAAGGCCGACCGAGGGGGTTTTAGACTATGATTTCATTGTTTTTCTCATGATCTCACTGAGTTTTTAATGGAAGTTTTGTGTATTACTCATAACACCAAGTATTGGTCAGAGAATCCCATGGCAGAGTGACATTAGTTTTCCACTTGTGGAAGGCAGTTGTTCTAGATGAGCACATAGGTTGTAGACAGCTTTTTAAATTTTTAAGATAGATGGCATTCAGTGACACATACTGTGACTATACCCAGGTTTCATTTCTCTGTGCTTGAACTCACCAAGAAAACAGATATTACCTTGTTTTAGTAATTCCTTTGGCTGTAGGAATGTCTCATTGTATTTATATCCAATTCAGCACATGTGTGTGGTGGGGGACAGGTACCATTCATTATGAATGGGAAGAATTTGATATAGTATCGAGAGCCTTGCACTTGGACTCTGAAGCCCAGGACACAATTTCTCTGTGTGTCTGAAAATTAAATAGAGGCAGGTGAGGATCTATTGGAATAGTGCAGGTGAGTTTATTATTATTATTATTTTTTTTTTTTCCTGCGGTACGTGGGCCTCTCACTGTTGTGGCCTTTCCCGTTGCGGAGCACAGGCTCCGGACGCACAGGCTCAGCGGCCATGGCTCACGGGCCCAGCCGCTCCGCGGCATGTGGGATCTTCCCGGACCGGGGCACGAACCCGTGTCCCCTGCATTGGCAGGCGGACTCTCAACCACTGCGCCACCAAGGAAGCCCTGAGTTTATTATTTTTAACACACACACACACATGCATAGATTATACATATATAAATGTATGTATTTGGCAGTCACTATTCTAAACATTTTGCAAATATAAACTCATTGAATTTTTATCACAACTTTATGAAGTAGGTTCTATTCGTGATGATAAGTAACCAGGGGCACAGAGAGAGGTGAGGTATCTTGTGCAAGGTAGTAAGCCACAAACTCAGTATGCAAACCTAGACAGTTTTTAACCCCAATGCTTGAAAACGGAAAGACCATACAAATAGTTGCAAAGGTGGTGCATTCCACATAGCCCTTTACAGTTTTTATATTTGCATTTTCAGAACTGTTTACACTCTCCAGATATCCTCAGAAAAATTCAAACCTAGGAAAGGGCTTTTCTTGGGTCAGAACTTCTTTAGCTGAAGAACTCTTCTTCCCCTTTCACGAGATATGACATGCTTTTGAAATTCTAGGTGATGAAGTTTTAATAATTCAAGATAAATTGGAAGCCATTAAAGCGAGGTACCAAGACATCACTAAACTGAGCGCGGACGTCGCCAAGACCCTGGACCAGGCACTGCAGCTCGCGAGGCGACTGCACTCCACGCACGAGGAGCTGTGTGCCTGGCTGGACAAGGTGGAGGTCGAGTTGCTTGCATACGAAACGCAGGTTCTGAAGAGAGAAGCCTCCAGCCAAGCACACGCGAGGCAAAAAGTACGCTCCGATTTATACACTCTTTGGATCTGCTTGTTATCTCTCAGGGAGCCTTATTCACACAGGGGCAAAGTGATATTTATCACGTGTCATTACTAATATACTTACGGATGCCTTGGTGGGCGTGGACCCAACAGAAATTGGCAGCAGATCAGCTATTTAAACTTTTAGGAGCCCAGACGTGAAAACAGCATATTGTCATTTGTTTCTCGAATCTTATAGAAACAGAATGATGAAAACAGAAAAAAAAAAGAAAATGATCACTGTTTCAGAGATACACATAATTTGGTTAGAATAGTGATACCTTTATAAGATAGATGCCAAGCATGAGGTGGCTTTTCTAATTATATTGCAAGAGTGGTATTCTCTCATGCTGATCATCCTTCTTAGAGTTGTCCGCCTCGGTTTTTATCATCCTGAAGTACGATCACACATGGGTGAAGGCAGTCCGGGAGGTCAGGTCCACTGAGCCTATAATGATTCAACTGGGATGATTTAAAGCCAGTGTGTCCTTGTTTTGAGGGTCACTTGATTCTGGTTTGGACTTTCCTCTTTAGTTTTCTGGTACCTGATTACTTCAAGGTTACCAGCAAGCTGGATTAACTTGCTGGGTTAACTTGCCAGGTTCGGGTTCCCAATTTTTAAACATTTATATTACATTTCAAAGCTAAAATCTTGCCATGTTGACCAAGGAAGTGTTTTTTGGAACTTCTCAGGGAACACTTTCCTTTCTGCAAAATAGCTTTAAGTAACCAAGGGGTATAGAACTGGGGTAACTGGCACTAAGGTGATCCATGCATCACGTTGGCCTGTGAAGGACTTTAGCCCCAAGGACAGTTAGAGGAGAAGCCCGTTCAGACTTGGCGTTTCCCACAAGTTTTTGTTTTCTTCCTTCTGTTTTCAGGAGCTAAAGAAGGAAGCTAAGAGCAGCAAAGCCCTGCTGGACTCCCTTAACGAAGTGAGCTCTGCTCTCCTGGAGCTGGTGCCCTGGAGGGCGAGGGAAGGGCTGGAAAAAATGGTGGCTGAGGACAATGACCGCTACCGCTTGGTGAGCGACACCATCACACAGAAGGTGGAGGAGATTGACGCGGCCATTCTGAGGTCCCAGCAGGTAGGCGAACACTTGGGCGTCCGGGCAGTTCGTTTCCTCCACTTGCTCCCAGGGCCTCCACCTGATCAGAGATGATGGTGGGTGGTATTTCCATTCATTGGTTATGCTTCCACAACGGAAGGGGTTTGAAAAGCATTTAGCTGGGGTACTTGGACATCTGAGTGCCGGGCAAGGCTCATCTCTACATTGTTGGCAGCCATCTACCTCCTGGTCTCCCAGGCTCAGCAAGTCAGCCACCGGCAGGACTAGCACCGTTCTCCTGCCGTCCAGACAAAATGCCTTTTGTGTACATGTGTGCATGCTGCTCATGTTAATTTTATGCCCTGGCTGCGTCTAATCTGTGTGTGAGTAAATATTTTGAGTTATCGTGTAAGTCACTATTAACTGTTCCTTGATGTACATGGCAAAGAAAGGCTGAATTCTTTCTAAAAAGGAAACAGTTGTGTTGGTGATGTATTTTTTTTCTGAAGATGACTGAAAGGGGAAAAAATGATCGTTGCTGACCTGTCTGCAACTCGTATGGTTGCTGGTTCCAGAGAGTTTTATAGACCCCACCCCTTAGCCACAGCTCTCTCAGAAGACTGTGGGCAAAAAGGGGGGGGGGGGGTCCTGGATCTAGAAGCTTGTAATACATGTTTTGATTAACTTTTATGGAAATCTCTGAATATTTATATTAAGTCATCAGCCTCTTGTTGCAGACTTGCTCTGACAGAGTTAGTAGGGTTTTGCTGTGTACTGTGGAACAGGGCTTGGGAAGGTGGATGACTCAGCCTTTGCACATCCCAGCCAAAAGCAAGAAACACAAATCAAGCAGCTCGTGTAGAGCATCCAAAATTCATTCTCTAAGGTTGCCGTAAAAGTGTAATTTATCTAGTTCTAAAACATGGCGCCTCACTCCTCATTTCAGTGCCGTGCTCTGGAATCACAAAAGCCGATGGAATACAACGATAGCAAAAGGCCTGCCTCAGACATTTTTGTGAGGGAGGCCTTCATGCCTGAGGAATGCGTTTGCATGGCTCTGTTTTCAAAGTTTGGAGGAATTTGTATGCCTCATTATCATAGGATAATAAGCGTGTTTATTTGTGAAGTTTATTCAACTATTTGAAAAGAGTTGGATTGTTTTTCACCAAAATTTCTTTCGACCTTTCATAGTTGGCACTGAAGACTTCTCTAAATAGCACGACAAATATTCTGTCCTCTTGGGAGTAGAATTTTCTTGAGAAGCTGACTGTGGTTGGCTAGTTTGGGGAAGGAAGACAGTAATAAGGGTGTAACCAAACCAAGGTTCGGCTGCTTACTGCTCATAAGCCAATAACTCGAGAGGCAAGTGTCAGTAGAAAGGAAAGTGCTTTAATCAGAAAAGCCAGCAGTCTGGGGAGAAGGTGGACTTGTGTCCAGAGACCAATTCTGAAGATTCTGCTCAGCCATGACAGTTTGTAAAGGGAAAAGAATCTCAGTGAATCATCGAGGCAGGAGGTTGGGTTCTGCATCCTTGTCCATGGAGGGCAGACTGGCTGACTCTCTCTTCCCATGTTATCTTGCCCCCATGATCTCCTGCAGGATTGCTAAGGGGACTGTTGGGGGTAGAGAGCTAGTCATTTTTAACTGCTTAATTCTTCATTCTTACTTCTTAAAACGTAGGAAAAGAATCCACAGGTTAGACAAGGCATGGTGCGCTTTCAGGAGAACGTAAGTCAGGAGTTAGTTTCAGTTGCTTAGTGATCGCATTCCTATAATTAGGTTCTTCTAAGATTAGAAGGGAACAGAAGTGGGCAAACAGGAAAGGGGCAAAGGAGCTGCTTTCAAGGGCAGGTGACAGGCTGAGCGCCTACCGGTTTGTAAGCTCTGCCAGGTGCCAAGGTCATTAACTGTAGCCCAGTTCTATTCAGAGTTTTGCAAATGTTTTCCACAGGTTGGTCTGTGTTTTCTCGAATCTAAAACATATACCCTGTGGGAAAATAACAATTATTGGGGTTTTTATAAAATCGTTCCTTACTGAAAGTTTCAAGACCTTGTGAAAGAATACAGAAAAACTCGTGGAAGCAAGAACATGCAAACACTGTGGTCTGTATCCTTCAAGCCTTCCTTGTGAGAGAGGGGGAGATTGTTTAGTAAAAGTATCTCACTACCAGTAGGTCATAACTAATATTAGTGCTATTGATATATTAATATCTTCTGGTTGTTTATATGTATTTATTCTGTACTTGTATGTGCATTCCTTTGAAATGCCTGCAAGTCAGCCCAATGGAATACCTCCAGTAACAAAGAAAACCAATAAAATTCACTTAAGCCAATTTAAAAAAAAAAGGAAAGAAGAGAATACCTTTCCATTAAGGCTGAGATGTACCGTTTAGAGCTGGGAGGAGCATATGCAGTGTGTGGGGAGGTGACCTGCCTGGGGTCCCACAGCTAGTGTGTGGTGGAGTTGTAACCAGGTCTTAATCCTGGTAGATTAAGGTAGATCTCATTCTACCTCCCTAAAGGGACTCTTTATAAATCAGGCAGAGAGGAAAAATCCTAAGGCAGGAGGTGATCCATTTTTTTCTAACCTCCTTCAGTAATCCGAAGGAAGGCGCCATTATTGCAGCAAAATAGAAGTATGAGGATATTTCCAACCGTAAGGCCTGTGAGACTTGGGCAAGTAAACTGAAAGGATCAGGAAATCTCTCTCTCTCCCTCTCTCTCTCTCTCTCTCTCTCTCTCTCTCTCTCTCTCTCTCTCTCTCGGCAAATTTAAGAACACACTGGTACCTGTCTTTCTGGTTTGGCAGAGATTTAGTTTTGCACTCAAAAGAATAGTTTCTAAACTCATAATTAACAAGTTTAGAAAGGACCTAATATATCACTGAAAATTGTTTTATAACCTTGCCCATTTATAGATGTTTGGAATTAGGACCAGAGTACAGTTTGATACTAAAATACTTGTTTTCTCTTTATCCAGTGATAATGTATCCATGAAATACAAAAGGAATGGTGCAAAAAAAATCTTTAGACTTGGATATGAACTGCATATTTTGTATGATTTGTTTTACGTTGTCTAAACAAATCATCTACCATTCTGTTTCTTCTCCACCTGAACCGTGGACATGATCTGACAGCAGTCCATCTTTTTCTGCATACCTTAGGCACATCTTGTTTTATTAAGAGCTACTCCTTCCAGATCCCTCCCCTGACATACCCAACCACGAGTGATGGAGTGAGGATATGGGCCTTGCAAATGACTTGGTAGTTTTTAAATTTATAGATTTGATGCTTTGTCCCCGAATAACCGGACTAAATTCAACTAGATTGAAAATAACTGAATGTCCTGTTTTCCAAGCAGCTTTCTCTTCAGATGTTTCCATCTTTTGACATTAAGATTGTTTATGTACAGGCCTGCCTCCTTTATACTGGTATAACCTGCATTTTGGAATTCAGCAACCATGTAGGGACATTGTGAACAGTCAGGCCACCATCACAGAGGGTGTTGATTGACATGGAAGATGTCAGGCAAACGTGGAAAAGGGCTGAGGTCTGAAGAGAGGAGGGAAGGGGGCGTCCAGATACCTTCTCGTTAGTGTGTGCTTCATATCCGTCCGGTATACATTTAGTTCTCAAAAAACTTCTGATGTGACGTGGTTAGATTTTTCATGTTAATTCTGTATCACATAGCAGTTTTGAAAAGATGTGTCACTGAATTTTGAGATCATAGGGCCAAGAGCCTTAGGTAAAGTAGAGTGATGTTTATTATTATTTTGGAAATAATGGAACAGCCTCAATTATTGGCAGATGCCTGAGGACGGTGTACATTCATTGTGACCAGTTAATAAGCTCCTGAGTCTGACTCTGCAGATTTGCAGGCATCAATATTCTGAAGAGGATTTTTTTTTAATTGGGCCCATTCATAAGTTTTAAGAAAAATCTGAGTGGAATAAGGCAGCTTAGTAAATAGTGATTGTGAGCTTTAGAAAAAAGCAAAACAGCTGCCTCCTTCTCACAATGCCTGCCATTATCTGAGTTAGAAACTGTGGGTATTTTTGCATGTTAAACCTACACAAAGTAACCTAGCTTTGCTGCTTTCTTTCTCTAATTGCTCACTGCACCAAATGACCCATGTGGAAATGGGGAAAGGAGCTTTTGCTTGAAAGACGTACAGACTTACAGCCTGAATTCAGATCACTGTGATTGTTTTGTTGTCCTTTGCCTCTTATAAATGTGCAATTATCAGAAGGTGCTAAAGTGTGTATTTCACTGGGTCTGGGCATCCCAGGCGCTCTCTGGCAGTTCTAATTGCCTTCCTTATTTTATTGGGCCTTCATAACCCCCCAATATAAAGGCACATGGGTGCAATTAAAATAAACAGTTCATTGGGTCATTAGGGATCAGCCTGGGAGAAAAATAACACCAATTAATTTCTTTTAAAGAACTAGAAGGAAACCTCCCCCACGGAAGTGAGATTTGTTTACGGTGGGAAAATATGGGCTGGGTTATGAATAATGTGAAGAAAAATGGAAGGAAATGCTAATCAAAAGAAAGCAAGCGCTAAGACCCTCGCCAGGGGAAGGGAATAATAGGATGTCCTGGAGGTTAAAGTTTGCTTATCACTCTGTCTTTCTTAAACCTCTGCTTCCACGCAAGAGAAACTTTCTAGATAAGTACAAAAGCAGTTTGTCAGACATGGGAGAAACGTTTAAATAGTAAGTGAAAACCCACCACTTATTGACTGTTGTGGTATTTGAGCCGATATTGGTGAAATCCCATGAATATTTTGAGTGACTGAGCCCAAATTGTGTACAAGCACGAGGGATGTAACAGGGCAACCGCAAGTATAGGCTCTGGCGTCAGACCACCATGGTTTGAATCTCAGACCCGACATTTACAAGCTGGGTAACCTCTGGTGAGTCAGTTAACCTCTCTCTGCCTTGGCTTCCTCGGCTGTAAATGGGATTAGTGGTAATACCCACATTATGCCCTTTTATCCTGACAGCAACTGTATATTCTTGCATGTTTAAGCACTTAGAACAGTGTGTTCAGTAGAATGTTGGCAGTTACTGTTTTACAGTGTGTTTTTCAGGAATATTTAGAGATTAGCCAATTAAAATGTTTTTCACCAACTTGTAGGAAGTTTCTGAAATACTAGTTCAACTATACTAGGAATTACAGTAGCTGGGGTTGATGGTTGGACTCCAGGGATGATGCGTATTAGAATATTTCCCAGGATGCAGTTAAGGATGCTAACACTCTCTACAATTCATTTGAAGTTATTTTTTTACTACTTGTATGAGTAGTAAACAAATTTATTAAAATTTGGTATAGGGCACTTGCTGTCCACGTTACTCACATGTGAAATAAGCCATTTCATGGTCTGTTAGAAATACTCACATTAAGTAGTTGTTTGAAAGAGTCACAGACCTAAATAAAAACGCCTTGCTTGACTGTAAATTGCTTCATGTAGACCCTGGGACTACTCCTTTCATTGTTGGACATTAAATATTTTCTAATTTAATAAAAAAACCTTTCAAAGGACAGAGGGAAATTTCTGCTTAAAGTCTTGTTTTCTTTTAGCAGAGCAAATATTTGCCTTGGTTCAAGAAACAGTGTTTGAGTTTCAGCTTTGAGTTTTGGCAACTTGGATGGTGTCATCATACTGGTTTTCATTGGATGCTTTTTTTTTTCTTCCAGAAAGTATCATCATACTGGTTTTCATTGGATGCTTTTTGTTTTTTTTCTTCCACAAAGGGAGACTTATTATTAAACTAATATTAACACCAGCAATCTGACTGTCGTATAAATCCTAAAAATAGCCTGAACACAAACAAGAGGGGTGGGGGCATCACTTTATTTTTTTCAGGGACCAGTAGAAGAAAAACAATTCCTGTTAAATTTTATTCTTGATATCTTGCAACATTTGCACTCTGGTAGAAAGGGCTGTACTATTTTTTCTCAGTTTTGTGCTGAGCGCATCACATAGTAGAGCTTTACCCTGGAGTTCCACCATGTGCGGCTTGAAAGCGAATGATCAGACTCTTCCACTTGTTTGTTGTGACGATTTCTTTTTCCACATCTGAAGCTGCTGAATTAGTTGACGAAATTTTTTTTCTTTTCACATTGATCAGCAATTGCTAATGAGTAGTTCCATTTGAAACTAAGTCATGTAACAATTATTGAACCAGATGAAGACAGAGTTTTTCAAATGGCTTATCAAGATTCCTTCTGGAGTCCACATTGTTCTGACTTGTCCCCGTAGCAGCAAAAGTAATGAATTAGTGGGCAGAATATTTATTAACACCACTACGTGCAAATCACGAGGCGGCTTCAGAAAACAATGCATGCCGTTATGGGAAACATAGGAAAGAGAAAGACTTCTGCTTGAATATATAAACGTGTGGAGTCATTTTAGAAGTAATGCCCCTATGGGGGAGCTCGCCCACTCTGACGACTGAAGCTCTGCATTTCTGTCTGGAGCAACTTTGCCTGTCAGCGATCTTCTCAGATGTGTGACACTTGGAGGAGGACCCATGGGATATGTGTCCAGTCCTCACACATGACAGTGTGACGGCTGTCCCGACACCAGGGGAGTCTCAGAGCAGCCTGACTTTGCATGATTTTTGGTTAGATGTTGGTTTATATTCAGATTTTGTTTGGTAGCACTTCTAGAGATTAAGTAAAGGTCTGTTACACCATATCTTCCTTTTCACATCTTTATGCCATTGGTTTTTAAAGGTAAATGTAAAAGTATTATTTTAACCCCTGTTACACTTATGCTTTGGCCCATATTTAGATGATTATCTAATTTTTTCCTATCTAAACTTGTTGACTAAAAAACTTGACCTGCAAATAGCTTTAGTATTCATTTACTCATTCATTACTTAGTAAAGGTGAAAGCAAGTGGGTTCATGATAGGTAGAAAAAAACGTAAACAAATAATAATTCAGTAATATTAAGAATTTTTCACTTATATAATTGGTAAATTTTTACCTGTGAGATTGGAACCATCACAATGACTTAATCAGTGCTGTCTTTTGTGCTAGGCTGCCCTGGCAGGTTATGCCCTTATAATTAAGAAAATTTCACTGATAAGCTTGACAAAGATTATTAAAGAATAAATTATGTACCCCATTTTGATGAGGGGATAGCCAAACTCTGCTCGTGGGAATATGAATCAGTACATCCAGGGCAACTTGGTAGCATAGATCTAAAAGAGAAAATGCAAACAGGACTTACAGATGAGAGGTTACCCACGCAGAGTTATTTTTTTTTCAATTAACTTCTTTTAAGATAACTGTAGATTCACATGCAGTTGTAAAACAGAATACAGAGGTCCCGTTGTATCATTCACCCAGTTTCCCCAGTGGTAGCATCCCGCAAAATTATGGTACAACGTCATGAGCAGGGAATTGACACGGCTGCCATCAAGACAGGGAACGTTTCTGTCACAGGGACCCCTCATGCTGCCCTTTTATAGCCACACCCGTCCCCTCTCCCACCTCTGCCTCTTCCTCAACTCCTGGCCACAAATCTGGTCTCCATTTCTCTAACTTTATTATTTCAAGAATGTTTGAGTACTTTCCAGCCACAGCCAATTTTTCCTCTCCTTCTGGGACTCAGTGACTTGAACTTCCTTTTATTATAGTTCCTCAGGCCCTGGGCTCTGTTCGTTTTTTTCAGTCTATTTTCTATTATTCAGGCTGGGTGATTTCTGTGATTCTGTTTTCTGCTTCACTCATTCTTTCCTCTGTCCTCTTCCTTGGTCTCATCCACTGAGTTTTTATTTCAGTTATTACATTTTTAAGTTCTAAAAATTTCCATTTGGTTCTTCTCCATATATTCCGTGTCTTTGCTGAGACTTGCTATTTTGTTGCTGAGGCCTTCTGATTTTTCCGTCATTTCCACTGCGTTTGAAATTGCTCATGGAACATTTTTATCATGGCTGCTCTAAAATCTGCCAGATAATTCTCACATCATCTTCTAGGTATTAGCCTCTGCTGATAATCCTCTTTAATTCGGTTTGAGTTCTTCTGGGTTCTGGGTGTTGTGTGTCTTGGGTCTTCATTAAGCCTTCTGTTTTAGCCGGCTTTCCTGACACCGCTCTGGCAGAGGCAGCAGGGATGCTGCCAGGTGGGGGGAGATCCCAGGTCCCCCAGGCAACCTCGTGGGACACCTAAGGGTGGGGGGGGGCGGGCGCCGCTCACTGCTGGGTGGGAGTGGGAGTTCCAGCTCCCTGACACCATGGTGAAAATCCTGACTGTCCACAGGCTTTCCCTGATGCCACCCTGAGGAGAGGGGGAGGTCCAGGCTCCCCATGTGGTCTCCACTGACCCGGGAGCAGGGGTCTGCGGTCGCCTGTGGGAGTGAAAGTTCCAGCTCCCGACTTCGCTGACATCACCCTGGCAGGGGTGTCGGGCCCAGGCTCAGGAGGGTGGAAATCTGGCCTCCCCATTCAGCCTTGCTTGGCAGCAGTGGGGGGAGGCCAAGGCTTTTTTCTGTGGTGTTTGGTTGGAGTAGAATGGTTATTGTCTATACGTTTTCTGTCTTGCAAGGCCGCCCCTTTCCTGCTCCTTTGACTGGAGACAGGTTTTCCTGGGGCTTTTTCTGCACCTCTGGGTGTTCCTGGGTGGCAGTTTCTCCAGCATCCAGTCCAGGGTATGGGAAGCCAAAGAAAACCCAGGGAACTCACCCCCGTGCTTCTCCTCGGGTCCAAGACTCATAGCAGCTCTGCTTTCTTCTCTGTCCTCCCGCAGCCTCCTAGTATGCGTTGTGTATAATGCCCAGGGCTCTGAGATGTACTTGTGAGATAGGGTAAAAGTAGGTCTACCCCATCCTCCTGTGAGTCTGCAGAGTGTTGCCTAGTGTCTTAAAAGTATGAACTGTTTTCCAGTTTAGTTCCTTACCCCCACCCTTGTCTCTCCTCCCTTAGTTATCCCCTGACCCCAATCTGGATTTCCAGGTGCTCTTGAAACATTAGAGGTTCTGGCAGTACTGGACTTGAAAATCACAACGTCCACTCCGCTTCACTTTTCCCACTGAGGCTTTGTTAGTTACCATTTATGGTTGGTGCTGTGGTGTCACTTGCCCTCTGTACTCATTTATGGTAACTGGAAGGCATGGGGTTTATCTGATGCAAGGTATTGAAAATGTTCATGCTCTTTGACTTAGAAGTCAACTTCTAGGAATCTACCCTAAGGAACTAATTAGAGATGCCAACAGAGATTTATATACAAGGATATTCGTTACAGGCTTGTTTATATAATAGTGAAAAAATGCAGAGAACCTAAGTGAAAATATCCAGGTATGCTAGAATACAATGATGGTATTTTAAAAATCACGTTTATATGACATGGGAAATATTCATGATAAATGAAAAAGCAGGATATGAAACTGTTTATACAGTATTATCCCAGAGCTTTCTAAGTCTCAACTTCTGGAAGAAAATTCACTAAAATACCAACGGTATTAACTCCAGCTTTTAATTTTCTTCTGTATATTTTTCCATACTTCACAAATTTCTACCATGAATTATTGTTATGCTCAAGAAAAGAAAATCTCTTGAAATATTTAAGAATGCTCTTGAAAATGTTTTCTGCTGTTATTAAATGAGATGTAAAAGAATGATACATGAGACATTTGGGGGTATACTCTGCATACATAGAAAGGTATTTCCCGTATACACACAGAGTAAATAAATGGGAATATGTCATTCTTTTTGCTAGGGATTTTGTACTTTGATAACAGCATGCTACCTGCATATCATATTAACGTGATAAAGTGAAGGATGAAGTGATTTAAAGATGGTGTCCAGGGCTTCCCCGGTGGCACTGTGGTTGAGAGTCCGCCTGCCGATGCAGGGGACACACGTTCGTGCCCCAGTTTGGGAAGATCCCACATGCCGCGGAGCGGCTGGGCCCGTGAGCCATGGCCGCTGAGCCTGTGCGTCCGGAGCCTGTGCTCCGCAACGGAAGAGGCCACAACACTGAGAGGCCCGTGTACTGCAAAAAAAAAAAAAAAAGATGGTGTCCAGCTACTGACTTTTATAGCTTTTCAATTTGTATAGTATTTTTTTTCCAGATCTCTTTCCATGTCAGAAAGATGCAGAGTTCCTCATTTTCTTCAGTTATTGCAGTACAGGATCATGAGCACACTATGATTTTTTTTGTTAATTAATTTTTATTGGAGTATAGTTGCTTTATGATGCTACGTTAGCTTCTACTGCACAGCAAAATGAATCAGCCATACAGATACATATATCCCCTCCCTTTTGGATTTCCCTCCCATTTAGGACACCACAGTGCATTAAGTAGAGTTCCCTGTGCTGCACAATTTGTACAGTATTGTTAAAGAGAAAATCCTTACCACCACCAGAGAGAAGGCAGCAGTATTAGCTGTCCTCACATCATTAATGTCGTGTTATGGATCCAGCACGTTTTAAGAGGTTGTGTTTACTTTCTCTGTGGAAAGTTCTCCTTTCTTTATAACATCAGTCACTATCATGGATTATTTCAGGTTGCCATGAAGAGACAAGCTCACATTTTCCATTTGTGTGATAAGGGTATTTGAAAGAAACGTAGATAGGTATTTCTCTGGCACCAGTTACAGGAACTTGCTGACCTGATTATTTATCTTTTGTTTAGTTTGACCAAGCGGCTGATGCAGAGTTAGCCTGGATTAGTGAAACAGACAAAAAATTGACATCTCTGGGTGACATCAGGCTTGAGCAAGACCAGACCTCCGCTCAGCTGCAGGTTCAAAAGGTGAAGGCACACATTTCCAGTTGCATCTACATGGTTTGTCAGTGTGCTCCAAGGAAATGCACTTGCATGATTGAATGTAACTTGGTCATTTTAACTGCCTTGCCTAATTGTTTTTGTTTTAGTCATACACTCTTTAAAAAAAAAATCTTTGTTTTGGTAAATACAGACATTCACCATGGAGATTTTGCGCCACAAGGATATTATTGATGAGCTTGTTAAATCTGGACATAAAATCATGAGCACATGCAGCGAAGAGGAAAAGCAGCCGATGAAGGTATGATCTCGTCCACATGACTGATGTGAGACTTGTGAGCAAACAGCATGTGTGGGGCTTTCACTCTGAGAAAAGCGCTTTTCCTTTATCCACAGCTGCTGTTTAAACAGCTAAGTCATTAGTTTCAAATAAGGCATTTTTCAAGCTTATAGAATAAGAGTGAAAGGAATACTCCTTAAGGGAATCACCCTGGGGATAATCTTTTTTAATAGACAGAAAAGCTGTTAAGGTTTGAGTCCTTGAGTAACTGGGATACATTAAGCATCCAATTAATGTTCTCTGTATTATCACTGTTATTATCAGTATAAATTGTTATTCTGTATGTCAGCTGTTGTTTATTGGCTTCAGGAACATTGGGGCCGCTGGAGCTGAAACAAAGCTCAAAGTATTTGGTTCTCCCTAACTGAAATTCATTCTGTATAAAGTTACAGTAATCTGTATAGGAAAAAAAGGAGCGGAATCATTAAGGAAGTATTCAGTTTATGTAGTTTTAACGATCCTTTACATTGATGGAAAACCAGCCATAAATAAAAATGTTTAGTTCAATTCATATTCAGACATCTGAGAAGCCTAAAGAAATTAATATATATTAATGCTTCTGGTAGGAAAATATCCCATGGCAAAAACAATATATACAAATGTATATGCGTAAGATCACATTTAAAAGACGGTGCATTGTTTTCAAGATATACCATAGGCAAATAGTAGACTGTGCACTCTATATTAATACTTAATCTTTTATTTAAATACTCTACAGTGGCACTTCACTTGTTTATAATTTAATCTTTCCTTTATTATTTTTGTGAAGGTTCTGGTGTGAAAAATACAGATGATCATGAGAGAATTTTTATGTTATTCTGTGGTTTATTGGATTGCTGTTGTGCTTTATCTTTTGCTTTTGGATTATGAAGTGAATTTGTACCATAATCGAGATCTCTGTGACCACCCCATAACATCAGTGGATAGCATAATGTTCTATTTTGCTTCTCATCTATTTAATTAATTTTGCTGACCAGCAGCTCCTCTTAGAATTTCATTTGTGAAAGTCCTTATGTTTTAACAGAAAGTAATGTCAGTGTTTCCAGGCTCATGCCAGACCTTTCTCTCACCTAGAAGACCTAGAAGAATGGCTGGAGAATTTTGCTTATTATGTTTGGAGAGCTCAGTGTCTTAGTCATAAAAACTTGAGGCTTTTTATTTATTCATTTTTTTGTGGTTTTGTCACCTAATTTTTTTTGTTTTTGAGAAGTTCTGCATGTCATCAAATCCCGATTTTTGACAACTGCATAGAAATCCACTGCAGGAATATATCATCCTTTATCAGCCTGATCTCCAGTTGTACTTTCAAGACATTTTTTACATTTTTGCTATTTTCTACATGTGTATGTGAAATTTTTTTTATTGTAGTAAGAACACACCATTAGCATACAATGGAATATTATTCAGCCTTGAAAAGGAGGGACTTCCTTATGCAACAACATGGGAGGGCCTTTCTTTAATTTAAAATGAACTTTTATACATAGAAGCAATTAAAATCGAACTAGCCTCTGTTGATTTATTCATTTACCATGCATTGTTGAGTGCTTACTCTGCACCAGGTATATTGTGCTGGACAAGCATTCTGGAGTATATATATGTGTTCCTTGGCCTGCCTGCCCGGTTAAACACATTTTGTCATCTGATTTTCTAGAAAAAACTGGACAAGGTATTGAAGAACTATGATGCCATCTGCCAGATAAACTCAGAGAGGTATCTGCAGTTAGAACGGGCACAGTCCCTGGTTAACCAGTTCTGGGAAACATATGAAGAACTTTGGCCGTGGCTGACAGACGTACAGAAGATCATCACTCAGCTTCCTGCCCCTGCCCTGGAGTACGAAACCCTGAGGCAACAGCAGGAAGAACATCGTGTAAGCTTGGTGCCAGAGAGTGCTGGAGACCCCATGGAAAGAGAATCACGATTTTTAGGGTGTTTCTAATGCAGATACCTTCTGTGATGAGGAAGTTTTAGCGTTCTGGTCTGCACAGTTTGCTTACCTCCGAGTTGCTGCCCTGTTGTCCAGTTTTGCAGTGGGACGACTCATGTGGGCAGGCACACTGTGTATGTCATCATGATGTCACAGCTTTTACCCAGTAGTTTGCAGTGTAAACTGAGTACAGAAACAAAATCATTGTTTTAAAATGTTAGAGAAATAAGCTTTCGAAGTACTTTCAACTGATCATGTTGAATTGCTTTCAGTGTACACTAATTTGACTAATATATAGTGGTTAGAGCCATCCAGAATGTAAGCAAAAGGTAGCAATACATGGAAGCAACATCAAACAGACAAGGACATTGAGCTTGGAGAAAATGTACGCTGTAACAAATACCTCAAAATAGCATTGTTGTAAAACCGAATTCTGTGAAAAGGAAAAAATGCTGAAGTTTAAAGACAAATTGTCCCCCCACTTTTTTTTTCTTTTCCTTTTGTACATGGAAATATTTTGAAGTTCTCTGCTTCTATAAGTTTACATGAGTAAACAAGAGAGTATATTTCCATCTACAAATATGTCATGTTTTAAACACATAAAATGGCATTATGAGGCCCTCATTTCAGTAGTCTCCGAAATGTTAATGTAGCTTAAAATTTTGGAAGGGTTTAAGTGAGAGGATTCAAGACTGTCAGAAGAAAGTCTGGAATTCTTGTTATTTATGATCTTGTGAACCTAGTTGCTCTCCCAGATCTGCACAAGATGTACCCTGAGACTTATCATTGTGTGTGTGCGTGTGTCAAGTTTAACTCAGGATATATTACATCATTGTTTGAAGTATGTAACATACTTATTAATCTTATTTGTTTACTTTTTTAGTGTATTAACATTGAAGAATATCTCTAAGTATTTGTTTAGAAGAGCTTTAGAGAACACTTTAATGCAAAATGGAAATTTTATGGCGTTCTATCTAAATAATTCAGTGGGAGACTTATAAACTATGTATAATTAAATTTAATTTTAGTAGAAAGGTTATTTTTGGGAGAAATCCTGATGCCTACCCACTGAATGATTTTTAGTATAAAATGTTTCATGGATTTCTTCTACTCTGAAGTGAGATCTGAATAGCTGTTTTCTAGGATAACATCAAATAGGACAAAAAGGATCATTATTGCATGGAATATTTCAAAATTGAGTTAATTTTCTTGTTTGGCATTATCTTTCAGTTCTCAAAACAAATGTATGATCTTTATTTAGAAAGGGAGCTTCAAAACTTCGTAGCCAAGTCTTCAAATTGTTCAAGCTAAATTTTACAGAATATTTGCAGCATTTCTTCTGCAACTCTACAGCATCCTCTTCACTGTTCTTGGGAACATCTTCTAGTTCATTCTAGCCAGGAATGAAAAATGGCCCCGAGAGCCGTGTTATAAATAAATGGTAGATCTCTTTTAAGTTCACATTAAGTATCTCCAGCATGAGTGGACTCTTAGGATAGCTGCCAAGAATCATTTTGTTACCTATGAGGCAAAAGACATCTCCTGCTGGGCCCTTTCTCCATGTGCACACATCCCCAAGCAGGTATCCCGTGGCTTTTTTCTTGTCTGTCATGGAATGGTCTTAAGAAGGCTCATCTGGCTACCTCCCAGCAAAGGTGTCTCATGGTGATGCTGCACAGGTGAGATCTACTTAGACTCCAGGCCACTCAAGAACTTTCAGCAGAGATTCCTTACTTTACTGAGAGTCTCTTGGTAATCAAAGTGTGAGCTTGTTTTCAAACATGGCTTCGAGAATATTGAAGCCAGAGCTCGTGTGACACGTTTCTTCTCCATGAGATTGCATGGTGGCTGGTCTTACTGTCACCACCTCCATTCTGTAAAACAGCATGAAGATACCAAACAATGTAAAACACAAGTAGGAAATCACAGCCTGGACCACCCAGGGGCTGTGTAGATTCAGTAGACGTTCCTCCTTTTTTTTTTTTACAAATTGAATTTGTGTTTATTTAGCTCTTTTCCAAAAGAGTTTTGAGACCGTCTTCAGAAAAACTTCAAAAATAGGGATAGTACATTGGGGATTGTTCATGATGTAATGAACCAGTTTTCTCAACCACTTTGGAAATAATTTATATGACTGATTTTAGTGGCACTTTTAATAAAAATCCAGGTATGTGGCCGTCCTGGTGATTCTGCTTGATGAATGATGGAAGTTAAAATATTTACAGGGAAAGATCGCTTTCCTCTAGACTGTCTTTCCTGAATATAATTTCTCTCAGAGAAGCTTTTCTTAGGGGCTGGATAGCAAACAGTTTGGAGACACATCTTCTGGTGAGGACGAGAAACTGCTGATTAGGGAACCTCGTGAATAATGGAGTACAGTAGAGGGCACCTCAACGCTGCACGGAGGTCTGCCCCAGAGAAACCTGCAGGCAGTCACGGGAGACCCTGGATTCCATGGAGTGTAAAGATTCCAGATTGATCCATTTCCCTAGAAGGAATGGGGCTCCACCTGGATTCCACGCCCCCTCATTAGCATCAGTATCATTGTATCTCTTGATTAGATGATACTGTATTATGCATAATATTCATAGGTCACATATTTTTCCTTAAATACACTTTATAGATAATGCTCAGTATACAGCTGTGTATTTGATGGATTGATTATCCTTGCAGCCATTAACATTTAAAAATAAGTACAGATAGATTTGTTTATGTTTATATATCATACATATCATATATGTACATAGAACAGACTCACAGATATATAATGTAATATATATGGACATATTTTGTATTGGTTTACATATAATGTAATGACAATCCCTTGGGGGCTTAAATCCCCCTAACTTAGCTTTATCTGTCATTGTTCTCTCTCATCATTGTGTCTACCTTCTACTGTGCTTTTTTCCTCTTCCTTTCTTCCTCTCCCTCCCTCTCCCTTCCTTCCTTTTGAATAACTTTTGTATGTATCATGAGTGTGCAGAAAGGAATACAGAGAGTTATGGCTCAGTCTCTGTAGGTTGGGATGTAGTGAGTTCATAATCCTTTCATGTAATATGACCCTTGGCTAATACTCTCGTCAGACTGTACTGCTCTCGGTAGGAAAGGCGTAATGAAACTGGGATTCATTATTTCACTCATCCAGCATTTTTGCATGTACCCTGAAAAGGACTTTGACATGACCAGACCGTTGTTTAATCTTTGTGTCAGGGGATCTCTCCCTGGCAGAGGGTTGTGCGTTCAGTGCCTTGTGACGAGAGGGTGTTTGTGTGGAGTTTCTTGCCAGCTGGATGCGCTGCGGATGTTGACAGCTGTACTGTGGAGGTGTGCCTCTGAGAAACTGAGACGCTGTTTGCTTTGTTATAGCAACTGCGAGAGTTGATAGCCGAACACAAGCCGCATATAGATAAGATGAACAAAACTGGGCCGCAGTTACTGGAATTGAGCCCAAGGGAAGGCTTTTCTATCCAAGAGAAGTACGTGGCTGCTGACACTCTCTACAGTCAAATTAAAGAAGATGTCAAAAAGCGGGCTGTGGCGCTGGATGAAGCCATTTCTCAGTCTGCTCAGGTAATGCTTTGCACCAGCAGTGCGATGGTCTCCCCGACAGCAGAGTGTGGAAAGACATTTCCCGGATCTGCTCATTCAATTCCAGCTAAAATTGTTTCACTGCATTAACTCTGAGTATTGACGTTTTGGTCTCTGAGGTGATATTTGCCAGTGTCCGATCCTTATATTTCTCCGCCTGCTTATATATAAATAAAACATAATTTTCAATGATTTAAGAAGCATACAGCTGTCATCGTTGTCCAGATACCTAAACAAGTGCCCATCCAGAGTAGAATGCAGTGTTTGCCATTGGAAGAGATGAAAGAAAGTGTTACTATCATCATTAATGAAACATTCCCAAGACAGCAATAGAAGAAAGACTATGAATGCTAGGCTGAATAAGAAGGAAAAAATTTGCAGTTGGAAATCGATTTTTTTTTTTCGTTTTGAAAATACCTTTTTCAAGAAGTTGATTTGCAGTTACCTACAGATTTTCCGTTTTGAAGGTTTTGGTTTTTATCGTTAGATACACTGGCATGAGAGCGGTCCATTTTCTGTAATCCTGACCGATGATTCCTTTAATGTTGAGGATAGTGTGGAATCTATAAATGAACAAGTGTTCGTAACTTTGCTTCATTGTCTGTGGTGCCTTTGCAAGTGGAAATTTAAAATTCTTTCATGGATCTGACTATGTGTTTGGCCAGGAATTAAATATAAACTTCCATTACAACATCAGGAAGGTTTCTGTTTTTTTTTTAATTTTTAAACATTTTTTAGTTCAGGAAACTCATAACTTAAGAAATCCCTTTCATCTCATCAAAACTGCCCATGAATTTTACATTAATAATATAAGTTTTCGAGGATGCCAAAATAATCAGTAAAAGTGAATAAAACTATCAGTGTTGATAGACAAACACCCAGATTATTGAACCTAATTTTCAAAGTTAATTTGAATTATGGTAAGATGAAGCACTAGTAAAATGCTGCTGTCAAGTGGTCCAATTATATATTAACATATACAGTTTCTTAATGAATTTACTCAGTTATTTGCAAGAAGCAGTCCCATCCCCATAAGCAGTGTGACACGGAGAGGTGCCTATGAGTTGTGATTTTAGGAATGTCTTCACACACCAGCTGGATATAACTCTTTGGATGGATGTGTTAACAGAAGGGCCAAGGTTTCATTCTTGACTGTGACATTAGATAGGTGTGTTATCATTTTAAATCCCACCCTTGGCTTCACAGGTCTTTTCCTCCATAAATGGCCCTTCTGTTTTACTCCCAGTTCCACGACAAGATCGACCAGATCCTGGAGAGCCTGGAGCGTGTGGTGGAGCGTCTGCGGCAGCCGCCTTCCATCTCAGCAGAGGTGGAGAAGATCAAGGAGCAGGTCAGTGAGAATAAGAACGTGGCCGTGGACATGGAGAAGCTGCAGCCTCTGTACGAGACCCTCAGGCAGAGGGGAGAGGAGATGATCGCTCGGTCCCAGGGCACTGACAAGGACATATCTGCCAAAGGTAATCCTTTCAGGATGAGGGAACCACTGAACTTTACTCAAAACAATTGTGAATGTTCCTTGACAGTCCAGTTGCATATCAGCATGCCAGATTTTAGAAAAGGTATTGCAGATGTGACATGTTTGGGGTGGAAGGGCTGCGCACACCAGTCCCTTGTTAATGTCTTCCTGTGTTTGTGAAATCAGTTGAGTAACTACAACATGTGCCATGATACAAAAACCATATGTTCTCTGGGCCCTTTAAATCAGTTGGTTAAGCATAATGCTAGTAAGACCAAACCTAGGGGTATTTTTTCCTCTGACTCCACTACTTTATGTCATGGGTACTCTGTCCCATAGCCACAGAAATGGCAACCAGGACCCTAGCCAAGCACCTTAAATGTCTGAGCTGGGGTCAAAAGGAAGGGCCTGTGCAGAGGTCAGTGGAAATTCACGGTAAGAGGACTCTAGAAGTAAGCCCAAAATATGTATCCTACTTTGTTGTGTTCCTGCGACTAAGCAGATATCTCTATTCTTGATTTGGAGAGCGTAAAGAATATACTAGGGCCAGCCTTGGTGAACTCAGGTCTCCCCTGAGTTCACATGCCTCTGAGCATTGTCTTTTGTCAGGAAACCTTGGTTCCGGAGGAGCAGGACACCCTCAGGTCCTGTATTTGCCTGGAAAGGCGGCTGGGCCCAGTGATACCCAGTAGACTAGGCTCAACCCAAATTTGGTCCAGGTTTAGATCCTTGGAAAATTGAATGATTGTTCCTGGGTGAATGAGAATGTTGTGCTTTATTGCTTAAAGGGTGTGTCTTTTTGATATTGTTCTGCTCTGTAGCTGTTCAGGATAAGCTAGACCAAATGGTTTTCATTTGGGAGAACATACACACACTGGTGGAAGAAAGGGAAGCCAAGCTACTGGATGTGATGGAATTAGCAGAGAAGTTCTGGTGTGATCACATGTCACTGGTGGTCACCACTAAAGATACTCAAGACTTCATCCGGGATCTGGAGGATCCTGGGATCGATCCCTCGGTAGTAAAACAACAGCAGGAAGCAGCAGAGGTAAGCAGAGAATCTCATTTAAAGTTTAAAAAATAGGGCTTCCCTGGTGGCACCGTGGTTGAAAGTCCGCCTGCCGATGCAGGGGACACGGGTTCGTGCCCCGGTCCGGGAAGATCCCTCATGCCGCGGAGCGGCTGGGCCCGTGAGCCATGGCCGCTGAGCCTGCGCGTCCGGAGCCTGTGCTCCGCAACGGGAGAGGCCACAACAGCGAGAGGCCCGCGTACCAAAAAAAAAAAAAAAAAAGTTTAAAAAATAAGTTGTGGTAGCATGAATGTTGGATTCCTTTGGTATAAATGTTTGGAATTACACTATTAGAATTTATATTTGGTCCTGAAAGTGGAATGCACAGAGATGTAGTAGGGGACAGAGTCCACCCACAGGTTTCCCATGGAGAATGTTTATTTAGAAAGTTTCTCTCCATCCCCATTGTTTCTGCCTTACTTCGGGGCCTCGTCATCTCTCTTTCTTGCCTAAGAAAGTAATCTGAGCGGTACCCCTGCCTGTGGAGTCTCTTTTCCCACCAGCCTCTAACCTTTTTGCCCATTGTCCCTCTAGATCTCCTCTTGCTCTCCTGCTGGTTAAAAGCCCTCAAGGCGTCCACTGCCTACTGCCTAAAGTCCAAACTACCTGGAACACAGTATCAGCCTTTTCCATCCCAGCCTAGCTCAGGCCTGTGTTTCCAAAGTCATTTTTTTTCTACTGCTCCTTTACCAAGCTCCTTCTCTTATGGCTTTCTCTGAAGCTGCCGTGCTCTTTCTAGCATCTGAATCTTTGCACATTTTATTTCCTTAGCCTAGAATATCTTTCCTGCCACTCTCCTTGGCAGATCCCACTCAAGCTTCAAGGTTCAGTTGGGTTGCCAGCCTCCACCCTCTTGTATACTCAGCTGAGTTAGTCCATCCATATAACATTCTCATCACGCAAAGGACTTAACGCACAGCATGACTTATCGTTGACTGTACCTCTGTCTTTCCCAGTGGACTCAGAGCCCCTTGAGTGGAATAGTCATGTCTAATTTTCTCTGTATCTCCGATGCCTGGTTTGGGGCATGTTCATCCTTGGTAAATAAATGCATCTTGAATGAATAAGTGTACTTAACCGAGAAAATGAAAGCAAGGTAGAATACTGCATTTCTGTCATAGTTTTTGTTTGTTTGTTTGTTTGGTACTTTACATGTCCTGGGGTAAAAATGAAAATCTAGAGTTAGATTATCCTAAATCTACTAAGCAAATTACATTAATTTGTGTGAAGTCTCTGAACTCATATGATACTTACGTCTATTTTAAATGTGTGTTGCCAAACTAGTTGGTTTAAAAAACAAAAACAAAATGGCTTTCCATGCTTTTCAGTATTGTCGATTTTTTTTTTGAAAGACTTATTCTGGTATATGTTACATGGAATTATTTCCTAAATACTGTCTTTATAATAAGCATTTGACATTTGTTCCTCAAAGGACACTGATTTTTCTTTAAAATGGCTCTTGTGTTCCCTTGTTGAAAAAATTTAGTGCCAAAACTTAGAAAACAGAATGAAGAAAATAAAAATTGATTACAATCCTGCCTCCTAGAAATAACTACCATCAATGTCTTGTGCATCTTTTTAGTTTCATTGTGGTTTGGCTTTAAAGTAAGGCTGTCATTTCTTATTCTAGGTCATAAGGGAGGAGATAGACGGATTGCAGGAAGAGCTGGATATGGTTATTAACCTGGGTTCTGAACTCATTGCCGCTTGCGGGGAACCCGACAAGCCCATTGTTAAGAAGAGTATAGACGAGGTACAACCTGCATATTTTCTACTCTTATCAGAATGGTTTTTTAAAAGGATTTTTCTAACTAAAGCATATTTGATAGAAGTAGTCGGAAACTTAGCATATGATACTGAAAGAGTTCTAATATTTACATTGTAGTTAAATTCAGCCTGGGATTCTCTAAATAAAGCTTGGAAAGACCGGGTGGACAGACTTGAGGAGGCAATGCAGGCTGCTGTTCAGTACCAGGATGGACTGCAGGTAAGGCTTACAGGGTCTCCTGGAGGGAGGGATCAGGTGATAAGTGATGCTTACAAATTCACGCATCAGTATGTCCCCGGAGCTGCAAGTGTGATGCAGTTAACTCACCTGCTTCAATTCATGCTTTGCCTTTTCGAAGAGATTTCTGACACTGGAGATATGTACAGATTCATATACACCCCTAAACACATTCTTATACACACATTCAGTGAAATTTACTTTGAAAAGAAATATTTTAACTTTTTAAAGTGAAAGTCACAGTATTTTTCATAAATGGCTCAACACCAGACAGTGAAATGGAGCTGAGTCTGAGCTCTGCTCTAGAGTTGAGTGGAATAAAATGAAAGGAGTAAACACTATCTAAAAATGTCACTAAGTGTAGCACAAGTCAGATGTAAAGAAATTTGATTTGAAGCCAGTGTTCTCGGTGAACTAAAATAGATTTCTATTTTATTAGGTCATAATCTGTCTTGCAAAAAGTGTTTTCTTCTTTCCCATGTATATAATTCCTTTTAATGGTTGTTTTTCACATCACTCAAGGGTTCTCATTCAATTCATTAACTAGTTTTTAAGTTTATTTTTTTAATATTAAAAATTCTCCTGTCAGTTGAGGCCAACTCAGGGATATTTCTCTCCCTACCTTCCTTAACTTTATTCCATTTCCTAACAGAGTGGCAGCAGTTGAATCCTTCATCCAACCATATGGAAAAGGCCTCTCTAAGTATTTCCATAACACCAAGAGAATATTATTTTTAAAGCTCAGATGAGAACATCTTTTCCCTTTTATTAGGCCACTTCATTTCTATATTTATAAAAATAAATATCACAAGCCCAGCTTTATGCCAGCAGAAAAGTGTTTTGAACTTTGCAAATATATAAAAAATTCACTACAAGTGACACCTTATTATAACCCCCCCACTCCTTTTTTTTTAACCAAAGTGATAATTTATTGGTTGGATAGCAGTGGCCAGTAACCAGTCAAGCTCTACGTCCATCTGTGAGGCCAGATCGTGATTTTCAAATTCGTTTGGTGGGTCACAGAGGTTGTATCCTCTCCTGGGGCTGGAGATGGCTCTGCCACCACTGCACCCGTTAGCCCCAGGAGGTCAGGGTCACAGCTGGACACGAAGGCTTGTCTCATCACCGTTGCTAGAAAAACAAGGCCCATCACAGGTCCTGCTGGTCCTAGGTCAGTAGCATCACATGTGTGGGGATGAAAGGCAGTGATGGATTAAAAGAGCTGTAGGTAAGTGTCCAAAGCTGCAGACACTCCAGAGGTTTCAAGGTTTGATTGTAAAGTGAAAGGCATTTTATTTCCCAAGTTGCTGCTCACGTTCTTAGGGTTTATCATGATCAGTTTAAACTACCAGATATTTCCCAAGGTTTTTTTTCTCAGTACTGTATGGCCTGGCAACTTCATTAAATGGCAGAATAATTTTGTGTATTCAGAACCTGAAAAAAAAAAATGTGAGTGGAGCCTTTTTAAAAAAGATTGTTTGTGTTGCCTAAAACGAACAAGAAGATAGGAGATTTTGAAGTTTTGTCGCAGTTCAGAATAATGGTCTTAATCATTATACGTGCAGGATTTTAATGCTAATCTCAGTAATACAGAAGAGTTTACTTGAGACAAATTGTTTCACATGCCAAACAGTAAACTTCTTGATTATTTGAATGAACAGATGGGTTTGAATCTTTTTCTCCCAATATATTTATACAATCTGCCTTTTAGGCAGACAGAGTACAGAGAATTTTATTTTGTGTGGTGAATTTATAAAACTTTTTTTTCAAATAGACTTTTCTTGAAAGTTCTCAATATTCTAAGATTCTATTCAAGATAGAATTTCTTCTACAAATTTGGATGCAAAATTGGAGGTTTCACCTATTTCATATTTGGGATAACTGTTCCAGTATGTTGCCACTTTTACCTTATTTGTAAAACAGGCTCATTGCTTAATATCTTTACAGATTTATGATTATACTTTTCTATTGCACTTGAGGTGTTGTAGTAATTTCAAATATACTGTTATAATAACATGACCTAACGTGTTTTTCAGGCAATATTCGACTGGGTAGATATTGCAGGTGGCAAATTGGCTTCATTGTCTCCAATTGGAACAGATCTTGAAACTGTCAAGCAGCAGATTGAGGAGCTGAAGGTATGGGTAGGAGCTGAGAAATTCATCAAACGTTGCATTTTTAAGTTCTTGATTCATGGGATGCTTTATGCAAATTTATTTTATATAATTGAAGTGTTACATTTTGATTATGGAACTGGTTTAATATAGTGCCTGCACATAATAGGTTATGTATAAGTGCTCGTTAAATAAAGGATACAAAATACTAGTAGTTTTTCTTACTAAATCAATTCCTGTTCATTATAGAAAAATCAGAAAAATGCAAATTAGCAAAACAAAATGTTATGTAACCAGAGTCAAGCACTCGTAAGATTTGATTTATAGCCTTTCATATATCCTCATACTGGGTGTAGGATGAGGTATGGGGGCGTGTGTGTGTGTGTGTGTGTGTGTGTTTGACATATTACATATGTATACTATACTGTAAGGGTTTTTAGAACTTTATTATTCTGTAGTGTGTTATTGTCACTGATACATATACAGCAACATTTCTGTTTTCTTTGTTGTGTTCAGAGTAATTCAATTAGTCCAACAGGCTAAAGAAGGATCCCGTGAGTGGATGGGATTGGATGGGATCATAGTGTTTCCCAAAACGTTTGTTTTGTAAATGCTTGTTGTTTCCCATCTGCTTTCCTCTGTAATTTTTTTCCTTTGTGGTTCTTGATCTCCAGCTGTGAAAATGGCTGAACCGTTTCCTCTGAATTCCTCTGTGCTGATGCTCATTTATCAAAGTGGGAGCAGCTATTTCCTCCCTAATTTTAAAGTCTCTATCTACAGAGACATCACAGCCCTTTCAATGAACTCTACTAGATTTTTACATAAAATTATTATCTGGCTTTAAAAGAGTAGCATTTTTATCTCTAAGTGTGATATAGAATATTTCATTTAGAAAAAAATTGTTTCTTCTTGAGAATTTTACTGTTACCATCATTAGATGGTGATTTTTTTTTTTACTCTGTCTGCTCATGTAGTAAACACATGATATCCTTTATGTACAATTACAGGTGTGGAGGAGGGGTTTTTTTGGGTTTTACATATATCTCAGCAGTTTTCATACAGCACACTGGATGAGGTGCTTGCCCTTAAATCAGGTGTCTGAAGTTGCATCTCCCTTCATCCACTTACTAGCCAAATGGCCTCAGAAAATTTGTCTAACTGCTCTCACTTCTGTGTCCTTACCTTAATTGGGGATAAAATGATTTTCTTTATAAGTTTGTTGAGAACAACTTGACTATAGCAAGTGTTCACTATGCTTTTGTTATTATTTTTAATTATTATTTTAACTTGCTTGAAAAAAATTGATACTGCTTAGCCATTAATTCTTTATTATTTAATTATTTACTATTAGAGATTAAAATCAATACTTTATGAAAAGACAGTTTCCTATTACATGTAACCACTGGCTAACCTGTATTGGTTGGCAAAGCCAGGATTATTACCTACATGTCATTAAGCACCAAGTGAGAGTAATGTTATTCTGAGTCAGTGCAAAGGATAAATAAATACTAATAAACACAGCATAGCAGGGAATTCCCTGGCGGTCCATTGGTTAGGACTCAGCACTTTCACTGCCGAGGACCTGGTTCGATCCCTGGTCAGGGAACTAAGATTCCCGCAAGCCGCATAGCATGGCCACAAAGAAAAATAATATAAATAAATAAACAAACACAGCATAGCTACAGAAAACACAGAGCGTTCAGTGACTGCAAGATGTGTGTGTGTTTTGAGCAGGAAATAATGTGAGTTTCTTAGAGATTTTTTTTCTGGGTTTCATATATGTCAATATATATTTTGTTTTCTTCTTTCCTATAATTTCAGAACTCATTTATTGAATATGTATAATTAGACCCTGGAAGAAGTTCATCCTTGAAATTTGTTAGTTCTTTATTGTAGAGAACAGAAGTGAAATAGCAAAATTATAAATAAAAAATCGTTCCATCAGAAAACGTTGAATGAAAAGATTTCTTTTTTTTAATTTAATTTTTATTTTATACTGGAGTATAGTTGATTTACAATGTTGTGCTAGTTTCAGGTGTGAGAAAAGATTTCTTTTCATCATTTTTTATCTACAGTTTTTTCATCAGTAAACCCTGTGTTAGATTTTATTCCTCTTCACCCCATCCCAATAAAAAGTGTGAATTAGAACAAACATCTAACCTGTAGAATTTTTGTTTGTTTAAAGTTACTGAAGAGAACCTGCTGTATAAAAATATAAATAAAATAAAATTCAAAAATTCCAAAAAAATAAAAAGATAAAGTTACTGATGTATAACAAATTTTCCTTGTATGCCTTCTTTTTTAAAAAATAGCAATTTAAGTCAGAGGCGTATCAACAACAGATAGAAATGGAGAGACTGAACCATCAGGCAGAGCTCCTGCTAAAGAAAGTAACAGAAGAAAGTGATAAACACACTGTTCAGGACCCACTGATGGAGCTGAAATTGATATGGGACAGTCTGGATGAGAGGATCATCAATAGACAGGTAAATACCAATTTCAGGTTCATATAATAATGTAAAATAACTGTTAAAAAGTAAAATTAAGGGATCCTGGACATAAACTTCAGAAGCCCCTAAATTCTTTTATTTCCTTGGAACTTTTCCTGCTTCTCACATGCTGTTTTTTTAACCACAAAGTTTCAAACTTAAAATATATGAGGATATGATGATTGGGCTTCATTGGATTTGCTTAAAGACTTATGCAGCATGAAGCAATTGAACAGTTCACTCTTGTTTTATAAATGTGGGTCATCCATCCTATCAGACTCGTGGATCGATTGTCTTCCTCTCTGTCTGCAGCACAAGCTGGAGGGCGCTCTGTTAGCACTGGGGCAGTTCCAGCACGCACTGGACGAGTTGCTGGCGTGGCTCACGCACACTGAGGGCTTGCTCAGCGAACAGAAGCCTGTCGGAGGAGACCCCAAGGCCATTGAAATTGAACTCGCCAAGCATCATGTACGTAGCTGTTACTGCATCCTCTCTTTCTTCTCTCTGCATTTCTAGTGTCACCAGATGTTTCTGGTCTGCTGATTTTTTAGGCATTTATGGTTTTAACCCATGTTCCTATTTGACATTGGCGACATAAGGTTGAACTACTTAAAATGCACTTCTTAAAAGGTGATAATCAGGCTTCCCTGGTGGCGCAGTGGTTGAGAGTCCGCCTGCCAATGCAGGGGACACGGGTTCGTGCCCTGGTCCGGGAAGATACCACATGCCGTGGAGCGGCTGGGCCTGTGAGCCATGGCCACTGAGCCTGCGTGTCCGGAGCCTGTGCTCCGCGACGGGAAAGTGATAATCAAAATGTTTTTCTCGTTGGTCAAGGCAGTTATTGTCAAAAATAGCAAGAATGGGGAATTTTTGGCTAAACGTTAGGAGGACTGCATGACCAACACTGGAGGTTTAAATTTCTGATTATACCTGTGCTTGGATGAAGGTAACATAGTTTTAAAAGCTGTTGGGGGCAGCCTGGCAAGTCACAGTTATCCTGCAGGCTCTGTGCGTGTTTCCTCTGGTCACCCTTCCCTCCACGCGTCTCTCCCTTGCTGTGTTTTGGCTTGTCATATATTTCTGTCTGTCTGTACATCTCTCATCATGTTGGGGTTTGTCCTTCTGTTTCTTTCTCTTACTTTTCACTGGCTTTTTGTGTCTTAGTCCTTTTCTTTCCGAGGTAGTTTTTTAAACTATTTATTATGTTTAGAAGAGTTTTTACATGTCATGTACTTGATTGAAAGCTTATAAGTGGAAAATTTTTATCTTGAGATATATGCAAAATAGTTTCATATTTTGTCATCTTTGTGGCACTTGGTTGATGATTATTAACAGAAAATTCCCCGTCTTAAGTCAACGAGGCTTAATGAATAGAATTTATGCCCAGTAGAGTTTATCCTGACATTCAGCAGGCTTTCATAGAACTTTTAACATACACATTATAGTGGTGTCTTACTTAAAGTTAGGTCCTTAATCCTAATCTTAAATAAGTTTTCCTTGATTATCATATAGAAACATTTGATTATTTTACATATTAACAGCATTTTAAAATAAGAGGTTTATAGCGCTTTAAGATCATGATATTTTTGATTATTCTTGCTTTAGTTCTTCTTCCTTCATGTGTTTCCCTACAGTAATTGTTCCCTAATTTAAATTTTTCTTCCTTTTTTACCTCTTTCTGTCTGTATTTATAATCATTGCCCAGCCATATCTGATTAAGCAATTAGGACTTATTTTGCATCATTAATATTTGTCCTCATTTAATATCTATATTATACCTTTGCTAAGAGCAATAATGACCAGTCACACTGACTCTGCATGTAACCAAAATGTTTATTCTCATAGGGTGAGTTTATAGCATTTACATTTTCATAAACTCAGCCATTGTCCTAAAAGTCACATACATCAGTGACAGGAACTTTGTAGAAGATGGTAGAGGTGGGAACATGCGGCACCCTTGTCCAGTTATTTTGGTGGAGATGAGTTAGGGACCTTTAGTTTCCTTTAGTCAGGGATATTTTCTCCTTCCATTTCTTTCTTTTTAAAAAAATTTTATTGAAGTATAGTTGATTTACAATGTTGTGTTAATTTCCACAGTACAGCAAAGTGATTCAGTTATACATATATATTCTTTTCCATTATATTTTATCACAGGACATTGAATATAGTTCCCTGTGGTATACAGTAGGACCTTGTTGTTTATCCACCCTCCATATATACTAGTTGGCATCTGCTGGCCCCAAACTCCCAATCCTTCACTCCCCACTCTGATTCCATTTCTGAAGGTCAAAGTTCAAGGACTCAGAATTGCCAGCACAATTGCTGGAGGAAGGGAGGGAAGATTCCCATCCCTGTCCCGCCTTCTTCTCTGGCTCCTAGGCCGTGGCTTATGTAGCAGGGCTCCGACCATTTATAAGAACAAATTTTACAGAATTATCTTTTATGTTTTGACTGTGAAAATATTAATTCTTACCTTTTGAAAGTGGTGCCTACGTTAACATATCCAAGTACCTGCTTCTTATAAAGATCACTCCTTACTCAGTTGATTTTATAACTTTTGAAAAACCTCCCTCACCAGATGCCTCAGAACACAAGTGGATGGAGTCAGAGAAGCAGTGATCAGGGACGGTTCGTGCCCTTGCCTGAAATCCTTCTGGTCTGGGTTTCCCAGATGTGGGTTGTCCCTCCCAGGACGACAGATGACACTCCTCTTCTCTCCTGTTGCCAACCCGAGTCTGAGTGTAGGGGGAAGGGTTATCACAGACTTTTACCAACAATAGAGGAAGGTTTCTTCTGGTTTCCAAAAGCATAGCAGTCTTCTTGAAAGGAAACTGTTACTAAGCTGTATTTGTTCTTTGAGGTAATTCTTTTCAGTATAAGAAATTGATTTTTTTAGCCTGCAGTTGTTTTTTGCACTTACCACTCTTGCCCCATGTTAGTGCATTTAAGTGTTATTAATCTATTCTTATATTCCCACCGGATAATAGAATAAGAAGGCATTATTTACTGGGATCTGTCATAGGCATTTCATATCGTATTTTCTAGTAAGAGAACAGCTAAATCGTGGAATGCTGGACTCACATATTCCCCAGTAAATGGTGAAATCTCTTTCCCTTTAACGTTAGGGCCTCCTGGGGTTCATTCCTGTCACCTGAGCAGTTAACTCTAGCACCCTTAAAACCAGAGATGATAAAAGGGTATTCTGTGGGCTTCCCTGGTGGCGCATTGGTTGAGAGTCCGCCTGCCGATGCAGGGGACACGGGTTCGTGCCCCGGTCTGGGAGGATCCCACATGCCACGGAGCGGCTGGGCCCGTGAGCCGTGGCCGCGGGCCTGCGCATCTGGAGCCTGTGCTCCACAACAGGAGAGGCCACAAGAGTGAGAGGCCCCTGTACCGCAAAAAAAAAAAAGGTATTCTGTGATCATTTGTTTCCTTTTTTTTTTTTACATCTTTATTGGAATATAATTGCTTTACAATGGTGTGTTAGTTTCTGCTTTATAACAAAGTGAATCAGTATTACATATACATATATCCCCATATCTCTTCCCTCTTGCATCTCCCTCCCTCCCACCCTCCCTATCCCACCCCTCTAGGAGGTCACAAAGCACGGAGCCGATCTCCCTGTGCTATGTGGCTGCTTCCCACTAGCTATCTATTTTACGTTTGGTAGTGTATATATGTCTATGCCACTCTCTCACTGTGTCCCAGCTTACCCTTCCCCCTCCCCATATCCTCAAGTCCATTCTCTAGTAGGTCTGTGCCTTTATTCCCATCTTGCCCCTAGGTTCTTCATGACCACTTTTTTTTTTTTTTAGATTCCATATATATGTGTTAGCATACGGTATTTGTCTTTCTCTTTCTGACTTACTTCACTCTGTATGACAGACTCTAGCTCCATCCACCTCACTACAAATAACTCAATTTCGTTTCTTTTTATGATTGAGTAATATTCCATTGTATATATGTGTCACATCTTCTTTATCCATTCATCTGTCGATGGACACTTAGGTTGCTTCCATGTCCTGGCTATTGTAAATAGAGCTACAGTGAACATTGTGGTACATAACTCTTTTTGAATTATGGTTTTCTCAGGGTATATGCCCAGTAGTGGGATTGCTGGGTCATATGGTAGTTCTATTTTTAGTTTTTTAAGGAACCTCCATACTGTTCTCCATAGTGGCTATGTCAATTTACATTCCCACCAACAGTGCAAGAGGGTTCCCTTTTCTCCACACCCTCTCCACCATTAATTGTTTGTAGATTTTTTGATGATGGCCATTCTGACCGGTGTGAGATGATATCTCATTGTAGTTTTGATTTGCATTTCTCTAGTGATTAATGATGTTGAGCATTCTTTCATGTGTTTGTTGGCAGTCTGTATATCTTCTTTGGAGAAATGTCTATTTAGGTCTTCTGCCCATTTTTGGATTGGGTTGTTTGTTTTTTTGTTATTCAGCTGCATGAGCTGCTTGTATATTTTGGAGATTAATCCTTTGTAAGTTGCTTCATTTGAAAATATTTTCTCCCATTTGGAGGGTTGTCTTTTGGTCTTGTTTATGGTTTCCTTTGCTGTGCAAAAGCTTTTAAGTTTCATTAGGTCCCATTTGTTTATTTTTGTTTTTATTTCCATTTCTCTATGAGGTGGGTCAAAAAGGATCTTGCTGTGATTTATGTCATAGAGTGTTCTGCCTGTGTTTTCCTCTAAGAGTTTGATAGTGTCTGGCCTTACATTTAGGTCTTTAATCCATTTTGAGTTTACTTTTGTGTATGGTGTTAGGGAGTGTTCTAATTTCATTCTTCTACATGTAGCTGTCCAGGTTTCCCAGCACCATTTATTGAAGAGGCTGTCTTTTCTCCATTGTATATTCTTGCCTCCTTTATCAAAGATAAGGTGACCATATGTGCGGGGGTTTATTTCTGGGCTTTCTATCCTGTTCCATTGATCTGTATTTCTGTTTCTGTGCCAGTACCATACTGTCTTGATTACTGTAGCTTTGTAGTATAGTCTGAAGTCAGGGAGCCTGATTCTTCCAGCTCCGTTTTTCCTTCTTAAGATTGCTTTGGCTATAAGGGGACTTTTCTGTTTCCATACAAATCGTGAAATTTTTTGTTCTAGTTCTGTGAAAAATGCCAGTGGTAGATTGATAGGGATTGCATTGAATCTGTAGATTGCTTTGGGTAGTATAGTCATTTTCACAATGTGATTCTTCCAATCCAAGAACATGGTATATCTCTCCATCTATTTGTATCATCTTTAATTTCTTTCATCAGTGTCTTATATTTTTCTGCATACAGGTCTTTTGTCTCCTTAGGTAGGTTTATTCCTAGATAATTTATTCTTTTTGTTGCAATGGTAAATGGGAGTGTTTTCTTAATATCACTTTCAGATTTATCATCATTAGTGTATAGGAATGCAAGAGATTTCTGTGCATTAATTTTGTATCCTGCTACTTTACCAAATTCATTGATTAGCTCTAGTAATTTTCTGGTAGCATCTTTAGGATTCTCTATGTATAATATCATATCATCTGCAAACAGTGACAGACTTACCTCTTCTTTTCCTATTTGGATTCCTTTTATTTCTTTTTTTTCTCTGATTGCTGTGGCTAAAACTTCCAAAACTATGTTGAGTAATAGTGGTGAGAGTGGGCAACCTTGTCTTGTTCCTGATCTTAGTGGAAATGGTTTCAGTTTTTCACCATTGAGGACGATGTTGGCTGTGGGTTTGTCACATATGGCCTTTATTATATTGAGGTAAGTTCCCTGTATGCCTACTTTCTGGAGGGTTTTTATCATAAATGGGTGTTGAATTTTGTTGAAAGCTTTCTCTGCATCTATTGGGATGATCATATGGTTTTTCTCCTTCAGTTTCTTAATGTGGTGTATCATGTTGATTGATTTGCGTATATTGAAGAATCCTTGCATTCCTGGGATAAACCCCACTTGATCATGGTGTATGATCCTTTTAATGTGCTGTTGGATTCTGTTTGCTAGTATTTTGTTGAGGATTTTTGCATCTGTGTTCATCAGTGATATTGGCCTGTAGTTTTCTTTCTTTGTGACATCTTTGTCTGGTTTTGGTATCAAGGTTATGGTGACCTCGTAGAATGAGTTTGGGAGTGTTCCTCCCTCTGCTATATTTTGGAAGAGTTTGAGAAGGATAGGTGTTAGCTCTTCTCTAAATGTTTGATAGAATTCTCCTGTGAAGCTATCTGGTCTTGGGCTTTTGTTTGTTGGAAGATTTTTAATCACAGTTTCAATTTCAGTGCTTGTGATTGGTCTGTTCATATTTTCCATTTCTTCTTGGTTCAGTCTCGGAAAGTTGTGCATTTCTAAGAATTTGTCCATTTCTTCTAGGTTGTCCATTTTATTGGCATATAGTTGCTTGTCGTAATCTCTCATGTTTCCTTTTTAAGAGTGCTAATTGTAAAACATGGCAATGTATTAATTTTATATTTGAACATATAGCAATATATATCTTCAAAATTGTTTACTCAGGACATGAAAATTAAGTTCAATTAAAGTGAGATTGAATCAAATGAATATTTTTAGAGCCTTTTAACTATAATCTCTATATACTTAATGTCATCAGTTTCAAAACTCTTCTAGTGGGTAGAACTAGCTATGTTCTCAACATAATCATTTCAGGGAATGTTGGTAGATTGAAGAGATACCCAATAAAGCTGCAAAGTTAAGGGAAAGGAAGTTCTCCATTTTAAAAAGTTCATTAGTACTAAAATTCTATGTATATGTTGTAGCTTCAGAACGTTTCATAACCAGGAAATAAAAGAATTGCATTAGAAGCGATGCTAGCATGTTACAAACTAGCGAACATATTAAGTGTTAATCTGAATATTTTCAGGTGCTCCAAAATGATGTATTAGCCCATCAGTCCACCGTGGAAGCTGTGAAGAAAGCAGGAAATGATCTAATCGAATCAAGTGCCGGAGAAGAAGTCAGCAACCTTCAGAACAAGCTAGAGGTTTTGAATCAACGCTGGCAAAATGTTTTGGAAAAAACAGAACAAAGGAAGCAGCAGCTGGATGGTGCCTTGCGCCAGGTGAATGAGAGAATAAATCCTGAAACTTTTTGGTGCCTTCAAGACCAAGATGACATGGCATTTCTTTTATTGGTTTTCACACCCCTGTTTAGTTTTTATACTTCAAGGAGAAGAGTAAAAACAAGTGGGATAAAGGACAGAGCTGAGAAGAACACAGCTCTCCAGTTCTTAGCATGATAGTTTTATTGCTGGTTCTCCTGCTGAAGAAAAGCAAGTGGTCCAGAGGCCCCTGCCCTTGTTCAAAATGCATGGAGAGGCTTAGCAGGCTGGGATTGTTTAAGCTTCATTTTTGGCTTCAAAGTGACCATATCTGGGGTCCAAACTTGAACCTCTCTCTCACTCCAGGCTAAAGGGTTCCACGGCGAAATCGAGGATTTGCAACAGTGGCTGACCGACACAGAGCGCCATCTGTTAGCATCCAAGCCTCTGGGAGGTTTACCGGAAACAGCCAGGGAACAGCTTAATGCCCACATGGTAACTATATTATTTCCTATAGCTCTAGCCTCAGATTAAGAGACTGACTATTTTGTGTAGGCCCTGGTGATAAACAAACTGTGGGAGAAGGTTTAAGGATATCCAGTTTTGCAGCAGAAATCTCTATATATAAGTGCTAGAAACACTGTTGATTAAATTTTTAAAGTCAGAACCTATTCTTTATTTTAAAGTTTAGTGTGTCAGTGTATGAAAAGAGGTTTTAGCAGTCTAGGCAATTTTTAGAAGCAGACCTTCCCCCATAAAATGATAAACTTGTATGGATAGTAATATAACATTGGGTAAATTATAAACTGTGGCTCCTTGAGTGGAAAGAAAAATCCCTAAAGGAATCAAAATGGACTTAACAATTACTGCTGTGAGCATGAGATTCCCACCCAGTTTCATGGAAGGCTGGAAAATATGCTCTTGTTCTGTGAAAATGAAGTTACATATTTGCTCCTTTTAATGGTGATGGGGCCGTATCTTCAACCTCACACCCACCAGGTTTGGATAAGAGGAGGCTTCTGTTTAATTGTCTGACCCGGAGCATCACATCATGCCTGTGGGCTGTTCCCGCCCAGAGTCTGTAGCGCTGTCAACTCTTAAAGATAAGGAGGAAAAATAATGAAACTTGAGACTCTGGCTTTCTTTCCTAGAAGTATGGGCTGAGAAATTAAATTTAGACTACATTTGACCTACTGACATTTCCTATTCGTGTCCCATCATAATTTAGCTCTAGAAGTTCTAAGAGAAAACAGTCTTTTTCAAATGTTGAATGCTTCTTAGGAAATAAAAGTAGAAGTACTTAGGGATTTGGCAAAAGAAATGGGCCATTGTACGTGAAAGTCTGTACTCTTTAGTCATGCCTAGTGTTGTTGTAAGATCTTACTAATAAAACTGCACTTGTTGGGAATAATTTTGAATTTGATGATTTGGAGAGGAAGTGACCATCTTGTAGGTGGAGTGAAGAAATACAACAGAAGTAACATCTTATTCATTTCACAATTGCCATGAGCAGTTAAAATGAATCCTATTAATCCTATAGAGAATTTCCTAGAATCTCTATTCCTTCTTTTAGAAAATCATTGTGTATGTGGTTTTCTTGTTGTTAATATGTTGTTTTCTTGGTGCTACAAGGGACCCATTTGTTCACTGAAAAAGTAATTGACTAATTAACTTGGGAGCACTTGTCTTTTCCATAAAATCTGGCTGTCTTCCAGATACCTCCTTACTTTCCTAGAAGTACTTGCATAGCTATTACAGTCCATTAAGTATAAGTTTAATGAATTCTTGAACAAACATGCATGAGATGGTTCTCTAATAAACAAATATTTTTAAATGGTAATTTAGAAGAGTATAAGTAAAAAGTTGGAAAGCAAAGAGCTTATCTTTAGAATATTTTATTTTAGAAAAATATTACTTATCAGCATATTTGGTTTGGGTAGGATGTTTGCTGATATCATTTGCCAGATTATAGAATTCCATGATTTAAGAAATTCTAAAGAGTTACTGATACTTGTAATACTGTTTTAGTCATGTTCTTTTGATTTGGTTCTGTTAGACATGAAGGAAACTAGAAAACTTGGAGTATTACTGTTTCCTGAGATTTAGCTGTATTTAGAAGCTTTGCTTTGATTAAAAGCTTTCAGTGGGTGATATTGTAAATATGTTGAGAGAGGGATTTTTTTAAGGTTTAAGAAATTACAAAGTTTTGAGGCAATAAAAATATTCTAGAATTAGTAGTGATGGTTGCACAGTCTTATGAAAATACTAAAAACACTGAATTCTAGACTTTAAAATGCTGATTTTTATGGATTATATCTCAATTTTAAAAATTAAAAAGTTGGAAGTATTAGATAGTATGTAATTTTTCAGTGGGAGCTATGATTTGACTCACATTGTAATTGAATCAATGGAATAGAACTGGTCTTACTTTTGACGTGAGTGTAACTGGTGTTTCATTTATCTTAAATTCTAAATTTGTTTAAGCAGTATTTTTATACTCTCTATAGAAGATACACACTGCATTCTAGTTGAAAGCTTTAAAAATGTTATAACTGAGAAGAATATTCATAGGACCACAAGTTTGGCTACTGTGATTCCAAAGTCTGTGTCATCAACTTAAATGTCTTACCGTACTGGGTCTTCACCTTCTATCCACTGTGTGTCTTCTGAGCATAGAATTAAATTATACCAAAAAACCAATATTACAGTTGTTGTATTGTGTTCCGAGGAGAGACTTAGAGAACCCATTTTACAGAGAAGGAAATCGAGGCTCAGGGAAGTTACGTTACTCGCCCAAGGTCACAGAACTGATTGGTTACTGTACATTGAAACCTTTCTTGATAACATTTAACATTACTGCTTCACGTGTGGGGTGGATTGATAACAATAGCACCATTTCTAAGACTTCTTGGTAGGCAGAGTGTGGCTATAGGTTTAGTTGTTCTTTCAGTATAGTGGAAAGTTTGAATGTGTCAGGGTTATTCTGTGTGCTGGATGGTGTTGAGTATATAATAAGGGGCTTGGGATTGATGACATGGAAAAAGAGCTCTGAGATTTTGTTCTCTTAAAAATGATATGACTTGCGGGGCGGGGGGGATATCTCCATTTAGGAAATCTGTGCTGCCTTTGATGTTAAAGAAGAAACATATAAGAGTCTGATGCAGAAAGGCCAGCAGATGCTTGCAAGATGCCCCAAATCTGCAGAGACAAATATTGACCAAGACATAAATAACTTGAAAGAAAAATGGGAATCAGTGGAAACCAAGCTCAATGAAAGGAAAGTATGTGCCTTGATGAATATCATAGAATGAATGTTTTCATTGTTTCATTTCATGGGTCTTACCTTATCTCCGAGTAGAATTGTCAGTGGAACATCTAATGATTCATGTTTAAATTTTCTTTGTATACGTTTGGACATTTCATGGGCTCAGCTGAAAATAGTATTCTGTCTTAACGCAGGAGAACACAGTTGAAGAAATCTGTTCAGACATAGATAAAGGTATATCATAGGTCAAGTGTTAACTAGGTATAGTTTAAATCTGTGAACCAGTGGAATTCTGGGTGGTTAAGTAATTCTAATCACACTTATTAAGCAAAAGGCAGGCTGTATGTCTGGCGGGAGTGAGGAGGGAGGGAGACCAAGAAAGTGAGATGATTGTACATATAATAAGCACTTACATAACAAAAATCCATGAGGGAGAATTAAAAATCTTGCTATTTAATGCTATAAAAATGATAGGCTAGGAATACTAGATTATATGCCCTTGCTGACAGAGCATAATGTATATATATTTCATAGTATTTTGACCTCCAAAATGAATTGTATGCATGTCAAATTTTCTTTTTCTAGATTCTATTTAGTAATTCTCTGGTTAATTGTCCCCAAACCACAGTTTTAGTGTATATTAAAATTGTTTTAGCTGCAGTGAGATGCTTCTCACTAAACTTGAAGGGGCTTGGTTAGCCAGTATTCAAAAACTGTTTGGGGGATATAGACTATGCATAAATAAAGTATGGATGGGGAGGAAATCTGCCAGAGAGTGGTTAAACTTGCTGGGGCGGGGAAGGTGGGGAGGCGGGAAACCTTGAATACCATGAAATACTAAATAATCTGTCTTTTCAGGTTAAACTGGAAGAGGCCCTCACCTTGGCAATGGAATTCCACAGTTCCCTCCAGGACTTCATCAACTGGCTCACCCAGGCGGAGCAGACCCTAAACATGGCTTCCAGGCCAAGCCTTATCTTGGACACCGTCTTATTTCAAATTGATGAACACAAGGTAAGCTGCATCCCGGATGGACAGCACTCCCTTCTCAGACCTTTTTAGACATCAGGCTGTTTTAATGGCAAAAGCATAAATTTGGTAGTTTGAACACTTTTCTTTTGTCCTTTGAAACCAGCTTATGATCCTGGAAGTATTTTCAAGATAGATCCATTTTTCCTTTGTTTCTGATTGTACCCACCTCCCTTTTTTTGGGAAAGGTCTTTGCCAATGAAGTAAATTCTCACCGGGAGCAGATCATAGAGCTGGACAAAACTGGAACCCACCTGAAGTATTTCAGTCAGAAACAAGATGTCGTTCTCATTAAGAATCTGCTTATCAGTGTACAGAGCCGCTGGGAGAAAGTGGTCCAGCGCTTAGTAGAAAGAGGAAGATCTTTGGACGATGCAAGGAAGAGGGCCAAGCAGGTAAACCTTTATAAAGATCCTCTGAACTTGGCAATGAATCAGGTCTATGTTATGTTATTAAATACACGTTATGTTATTAAAGTGCTTTTATGGCAGGCTGTGCTTTGTGTAACGATCATGGCGTGAAGCCAAGGTGTTTATTTCCTAAAAAGGCCATGGCCTCAGTTTGGACGATGACGTCACTTTCTGACCTGGCAGCAACTCCAGGCCCTGGGGACCAGCCTTGGAAAGACTGATCATATCTTGATATCACAGATGGACCGTTATCATTGGGGCCCAAAAAAGGGCTCCACAGTTTTGTTGTTGGGTTGGTTGGTTTTCCTTGGCCTTTCAACCTCCACTCTCATACTTAGAGTGAGGCATTCTGCTTTTTTATATTGCTACTTGTGTTTAGTTCCAAAACCAGACTTTCTCATGTGTAGCCCCCAGACAGCTTTCTGAAGGCATACTCTGGGCCTGAGCTGGTTGTTTCTCTTCACCTCTCCAAATCCGTACACTTGTTGGCAGGGCTTCCTTTCTTCTCTAATATTTGGATACAGCTTCATCCCACCTTTAAATTAACTGTTTGAATCTTGGGGGGCTGCTTTTTTTAATCTAGAGAATCTCACATGGAACTTTCCTTCCTTCCTTCCTTCATCTGTTACTCATATTCTGTTCTAGAGTAAACACAGAGAAGTGCAGTTATGCATCTCTGTACTCCAGGGAAGAGGAAGATGCACCCACCTTGCTTGGCATATATATCTTTGATTTTTACTAGGAACTTCGTGTAATAATACTGAGGGTGAATTTTATAATGACTCTTTCTGCCCCATTCCATTGCATTTGTCCAGCATTGGTGTTGGGCGCAGTCATTTGGGGAGCTAGGCTCGGCTGGGTGATGCAGAGGATGACCTGGGAGTCCAGTGTTTCAGCATTTAAAACTGTCCAGCATAAAATGTTTAAAGGCTGGCGAAATGACACATTGCCCTGTGATTGGATTACAGGCCACATGTCTCTTTTTGAGGGGGAGGTATGGTATGTCCCATGTAATAAACGAGTCTCTAGAATAGAATCGGTCTCGGATGTTTTTTTAAGACAGTCCTCATGCCAAGCCTGATGTTTTTCTTGCCGTGTGTGCAGCCCTGTCGTCTGTAGTGGAGGCATTTTGAGTTATGAACATCTGATTTACTCAAGTCTCATGGATACCAGTAGCCAGTCGGCCACCCTCTTCCTCCTTTCTCTATCGAGTCAATTTTATTTTCTCAGTCTGTTGAATTGAATTGATAAGGATTCTCCACTGTTCTCGGTGCAAAAGGATGGCATTTCTTCTATTTGTACGGCTTCTAAATAGTTTTGAGAGCAGGACCAGCCTCAGAACCTGTGCATTTGTACCATTGTACTTACCATCCAGTTGTTATAAGCTGTACTGTCTGTAGAAAGACAAGCTGACAGGGACTTCCCTGGCGGTCCAGGGGTCAGGACTCTGTGCTTCCACTGCAGGGGGCACGGGTTCGATCCCTGGTCAGGGAACTAAGATCCTGCATGCCAAAAAAAAAGACAAGCTGGCATCACTAGCTGTTTATTTATTTATTTGTTCTAATACCTCAGGTTTTGGCTCAGATCTTGGCTGTAGTTCTCTGACTTGGGCAATTTATGTGCCTATTCTGGCCTCCCTGTTTTCATGTCTAAGTTGATTAGATTTGTGGGAGGGACGTGTAGGGAGAGCAGGTCTCTAACAAGACAGTCTCCAGTGGACCCTTGCAGCTTTGTGATTCTGTGCTCTCACTGTGCTTAGTATCAAATGTCTTTTTGTTATTTCACTATTAATGTTCTTTGATATAAAACAGTTTTTATTTTGATTACTTAGGTTTTTGTCATGTATCTGTTCCCTTTAATTCCTTGGAAGAAATAATTTATAACTAATTTTCTAGTTTGGTATCCAAAAATAGTACCTACTATTTCTTTATGATAAGCAGAAAAGAGACCACAGCTGAAATCAAGTATATATAGCACCGGAATAGTTCAAGGCTTTAGACGCGAAAGATAATTGTTTTGTTAGAACTCGAGTATTGTGGGTGCTCTTAAGTATAAAACCAGTATGTGAGGCTCAGGCATTGATGTGAGGATTTGTATAGCAGCAAGAAAGATGTTGAACTGTCTTTGCATTAAATAGGAACGTAATGCCCTCTTTTTGTTAAAGTGAATTTACAAACTTTATCCTTTCCCTTCTCCCTTTTTGTACCTCTTTCTTAGCATAAGAATTAAACACCACCTTAGAAGTAAATCCAGATCTGTCAAGAGACAACAGTGGAAGCTTACATTATTATTTTTTTAGTTTTATTGACGTATAGTTGATTTACAATGTTGTGTTTAATTTCTGCTGTACAGCAAAGCGATTCAGTTATACATCTATCTATTCTTTTTCATGTTTTTTTCCACTATGGTTTATCCCAGGATATTGAATATAGGTCCCTGTGCTATATAGTAAGACCCTGTTATTTATGCATCCTATATATACTAGTTCGCATCTGTTAATCCCAAACTCCCACTCCATCCCTCCCCCACGCTCCCTCCCCCTTGGCAACCACAAGTCTGTTCTCTATGTCTGTGAGTCTGTTTCTGTTTTGTAGATAAGTTCATTTGTGTTGTATTTTAGATTCCAATCAGAACAGCAGACAGAAAACCAAATGAAAAAAAATGAAAAGCAATGTAAGAGACCTATGGGATAATACAAAGCATGCCAGTCTACGCTTACATTATTTATTAAACAAAAGAAAGGGTGGGACGTTCTGCCTGATGCTCCCTAACTGCTTCTAGGCTCACTTCTATTTTTGTTAAAGCTGACATGTTTGAATGAGTTATAACAAAGTGACCACGGGGCATGACCACAAAAGCTGAGCGTCAACAAGACATTTTGTAATCTGCTGATGAAAATATTCTTTCTTGTTCTTCTTCAGGGAGAATTTTGAATGTATAATTGTTAACATTTTCATTAATATCAATTTCTGTTTAGAAATGTACTAGATTTCAAATCTAGTGAGTATGCCTGAAAGTTTTCTGGACAAAGATGTGAATTTCTTTTACAGTTCCATGAAGCTTGGAGTAAGCTTATGGAGTGGCTGGAAGAGTCAGAGAAGTCTTTGGATTCTGAACTGGAAATTGCCAACGACCCAGACAAAATCAAAGCACAACTGGCACAGCATAAGGTGGGTCTGCAGTTAAGAAAAGCACATTGTATCGTTGTATATCTCAGGGTCACTTTTAAATTCCTACCTGATTGTGTATTTATTCACCACTGGAGAAAAAGGCTGTCCAACGTGGACCTGTATTAAATTTAAAACCAATTGCCCTTTACATTGGTCAAGTGCTCATTCCATTATGATTCCAGGGTTAATTGTTAAAAGAAAACTCACTGAATTAAAACTGGAAGTCTTCCGCAGTCTAAAACACATAAAGGACTTCTAGAGGCCGAACATTGGCACTTCGGTTTATCACAACTGCCTTGTCTTGTAATTTCTTTCATAGACCAAATGCCATGCAGAACATAATTATGTACTAAAAGGAACGTAGATTTTGCCATATATATTCCTACATACAGTGCAGTGGGGAAAATTGGTTGCCACTTCCTAAATTGGTATTACTGTGTATGTGTGTGAAATTCCACCCCTCCCCTCAAAGACACATAGTCACTGGCTTCCTTGTGTAGACAAGAAGATATGGAGACACTGTGTTTTATATTTTCTGCCTTTTATATTCCTACCACATGCCATTCAAAGAACATCCCTCCCCCCATCCTCCCCAACTCTCTTGAATTTGGGTCTTTCTGTTATTCTGTTTGTAAAGTGATCATCGGCCCTCAGGGTGAGGATGTGGGTAAAAGGAGACCGTCCCTGCAAACCATTTTACAATCTTAGGCATCTACATATAAATCATTGCTTGAAACATGATAGCTTTTAAAATGCTGGAAAAGATTGAATGATATAAGTTTTATCATCATCAGAACATTCTAGCCCTCGTGTTCATCCAGGCTGGTTGCTTCCGTCAGTGGGCCTGACCAGCTGCAGGGGTCAGGATCCTAGGATGATGGGGGAACATGCTGAGGTCCTTTCTTTGGCTGGATGAGGGCTTACGAGTGGCTTGTCCTGATGGCCCCTCTGCCTGGGAGCTGCCCCATCTAGCACTGGCAGCCCAGAGATGGTGACCAGCACCCTTTCCCGTCCCCTCCTTCTCAGAATAGAATGCCTTATGTGAACTTGAGCATAGACGTTGTGTTACATAGTCTGATGAAAGCATACGGCATATTTAAAGTAGAGAATCCTGGAAATAAGAATGTGTGAAGAACCCTATTAGATTTCTTTTTCCTAGTGAGACCTGTCACCAGTCACCATTTCTCTGAGATAACAGGGTACGTTAAGCCTATCTTAAAAGAAGTCTTTTCTGTTCATCGTTTGGATACTTTTTGTCTTTAAAAAGTTTGACTCTATCCTGTATTCAGCTGTAACATTTGTTTTGTATAAGAAAATCTGTGTCGATACCATGATTCTAAAGCTAGCGTTCTGTTTCGAAAAACGTGAAAAACATAATAATTACAGAAAACAGACTACAGAAATAGTGACATATTGTGATGGGATTTATTGCCAAAAAATTCCCAAATGTAGTTGCCTCCTATTATAAAAGATATATATAGTGTGGTATTAGTGAAACACTTCAAGTGTGTAACATTTTTAAGGCAATACAATTTATTAGGTAATTGTAACCTCGAGGTTATTTTGGGAAATTACATTTGCATAGCGTTTTACTGCCTGGGGTGATTCTGATGTGCTACCAGGATTGAGAATCTCCATGTTTGTGTTTCCTTGATATTTTATGAGCTTTTAAGCTGCCCATGAAGTTGACCTTTTTTCTTCTCATCACTGAGATTATGTATTCAATAGCAGTTGTCTTACTCTTTCTATTAAATGTTTACAAACACCCACAAAATGCAAGATGATGCTAAGGGTCCTACAGAGATAATACCCCTGCTCTATGAAAGCTTATAATTGAGTTATATAGAAAGATTACAATTCATCCCTCCCCCACATGCGTATATACACACACAGACATGAAGGGTTCACTAACACTGTAAAAGCTGAAAAATACAGGTGTCATATTAGCCATGTAGCTGTTTGGTAGTGGAAAGTCATCTATAGACCTTCCGAGACTTGGGTAGGGCGTTGTGGATGTGAGGAGGGACGTGGCCTCCCCAGGTATGCCTAGAATGAGTGGGTCCAAACACAGAACCAAAGCTATGGTTCTTTTCCCCTTATCCTGGCTCACAGATAAAATACATGTAACATTACAGTGAGAATCCAAAATGTGTGACAGAAAATCTTTTTGACAATAAAAAACAACTGTAGTAAGTTTATACATTACTGGGTCATTCTGTGTCCAGACTGGACCCATACTTACTCATAGAGTATTAGCTACATTTTCCTCTCTGGGCTCGTGGGTCTCTCAATAGTTTATTAGCAATTCCACTTTACCATAACTATTTATACTGTTTGTAGTTTATGTCTACAAGAGATTCAGGATTTGTTTTGCTTTGAAATTGGTTTTTTTTTTGATACTACTAGGTGCTCTTAATAATAATAGGTGCTTGATAATAGTAGGTGCTTAGCTTCTGCCAAAAGTTAATCCTTCCATTTGAAAGTTTAAAGGTTCTTCTCTACCCTGGTGTGTTCCCTGTTGAGTACGCACTACACCATGTGACTTGATGATGGCTGATGTCTCCATTTATTTAAGAGGAATGCCTTTTTCACTGTCTCTTACCTATTTGTGTATCAATCCCAAGTAGAAATGCATGCTGCTCTCTTGTTGGATGTACAGGAGTTTCAGAAATCCCTCGGAGCCAAGCATTCTGTCTACGACACCACCAACAGGACTGGGCGTTCTCTGAAGGAGAAGACCTCCCTGGCTGACGACAACCTGAAGCTGGATGACATGCTGAGTGAGCTCAGAGACAAGTGGGACACGATCTGTGGGAAGTCGGTGGAGAGGTGAGATGCGCCTGACAGCCGCTCACTCACCTTGCTGGACCCCTGGCAGCTGTCACGGTCCTGGCGCTCTGCAGGCAGGGTTTGGAACCTTGAATACACACCTCCTTTGCCTGGAGAATGTCTGCTCATCCTCGATGCCCCGCACACACAGTGCCTCCCCCAGAGGCTTTGCTGTTCAGTATTATTTACGTTTAAGTGCCTGGTTCATTCAAAAATGACATCCTTCTCCAAGCCTCCCCGCATCTCACATGCGACTACAGTGCCTGCCTTCGGACTGGTCCCCAGGTCTGCCATGGTCCTCCTCAGTCCCGTTTCCACATCACCAGTAGGCCTGTCTTCTTAAAGTATAAGTGGGATCTTGTCACCCCCCCCTTCCCCCCCAACCCCGCTTCATACCCTTTAGGGACTAACTCTTGGATGTGGATTAGGATACAGGCCCCGTCACTGTGGCGAGCAGGGTCCTACCAGCTTGACCCCACCCACCCCTTCCCAGTCTCCCTCCTCCTCACTACACTTCAACCATGAAGACCCAAAATGTTAAAAAAATGTTAAAGTAGCTAAGAAAGTTAAAACAGTAGTTGAAGAGTTCACATATCTTATACATGTTTCCAAATTTTTCATTGATCCTTAGTCTCATTACTTTTGTCAGTATCCAAATTGAATAGAATATCATATTCCATTCTAGGGAACTTCATAATAAGTTTTTAGTGTTAGTCTTTTTTGTTGTTGTTGTTGTTGTTTTGCGGTACACGGGCCTCTCACTGTTGTGGCCTCTCCCGTTGCGGAGCACAGGCTCCGGACGCGCAGGCTCAGCGGCCATGGCTCACGGGCCCAGCCGTTCCACGGCATGTGGGATCTTCCTGGACCGGGACACAAACCCATGTCCCCTGCATCGGCAGGCGGACTTTCAACCACTGCACCACCAGGGAAGCCCTAGTGTTAGTTTTTCAGAATCAATAAAATCTTCTCTCAGAAGGTTACATACTTTTTACAGTGTCCTATAAATGATTTCACGACAATTCATATGGCATTCTTGAAAAGATAGAAAGTCACAGTGATGAACAGATCCATGAGTGGCAGGTGTCCGCCGTGGAGGCAGACTGTGACCAGGAAGAGCCAGCCTGAGGGAGATCTGGGGTTGATAGACTGTTCTGGGTCTTGACTATGGTGATGTTACATGAACATATACATGTTTTAAAATCCATAGAACTGTACACCCCAAAGGTCAAACTTACTGCATGATACTTTAAAACACAATTTAATTGAAAAGGCATATTTTTATGACGAAACTAAAGGGCCCGTGAGGTGGTGATGAGGGAATTTTCCTGGAACAGGTGCCATGGATTTAAGCAATGAAAAGAAAATTGGAGAGAAGTTTGTTATTTTCTAAGGAAAGCAGAGAAACAGCAGTGAGTCCGAATATACTGCTTTTCCTCTTGAGGTCTGCTTAGCCTTTGTGGATGTTTTTTAGATGTTTGGATATAGAGGGCAGCTTTTTTGTTGCTCAGATTGATTTTTCCCATTTTTTCCCCTAGACAAAACAAATTGGAAGAAGCCCTCTTATTTTCTGGGCAATTCACAGACGCCCTGCAGGCCCTCATTGACTGGCTGTACAGGGTTGAGCCCCAGCTGGCTGAGGACCAGCCTGTCCACGGAGACATCGATCTAGTGATGAATCTGATCGATAATCACAAGGTATTGTTATCTGGGACATTTTATTTTATCTTGCTTGATTATTCTGAATGTAGAGGGAACTGTAACCACTTAATTTAGCTTTGTAAAAATCTACAGAGTATCTGTCATGCTACATAATAGTCTTTAATACTGAAATATGTGACATTTGAGGAGAACAAGGAAGCCAGCTTTAAAAGTGATGCAGGAAAATTACTTCAGTATCAGTGAAATACTTTGGTTTTAAATTTCCCTATCCGAAACCTTGCTAGAACTTGAAAAGTGATTTCATTGTCTGGCACTTTAAAACGTTTTTCAAGAATGTTTTAGTATCTTTTGTTATTCATTTAGGTAATTATGTGATATAATTTAAAATCGTTCGTTCGGTGACCTGGAACTAGGTCATTGCTGAAGTGCTAGATGTGTGACATGATCTGTGGGGGTCATGATCAGCTGCTTCTCTTTTTCTCAAAAGCAGTTTTAACCTTGCCCCTTGACCTGTAGCAGTTTAAGAGACAACAGCGTATGCCATTAGGGATTCAGTTATTACTTCAAGAAAATTGGTTTCCTTGCCGTCTCCTGATATGTATGTCAATCTGTTGTACAAATCAAAGGTGGTATTTGAGACGTCCCAGAGATATACTGAGTGTAAGGTCCTAAATTGTGATCAAATACTGTTACAACTTAAAGAACCTTGAAAACAGCATGAGGCCCAGTACTAATGTAGGATGGTTGGCTTTATATATACAATTTTCTTACAGCACTACACTTGAATTCATGTCATATTCCTCTCTATAATTTTTCAGTTCAGAAAACGTATTTCATTTTAAAATGTTCTCTTTATACCTCCCTGCTCATGCTATTTTGATCTTACCTGTTCTTTTTAAAATAATTGGTCCTTTTGCATATTTATTTCCCCTTTTCTCGTTCCATTATCTCATTATACCCATAGAAGAGAGTTTGTTATGTTTGAACATTAACAGAAAATGAGAGAATAGATGAAGAACATTGATCTGGCCTACAAACATTTTAAAAACTTTAAACTATGTTGCTTTGCCTATATTGAAACAAATGTTTTGTGCATGATTAATACAAACTTTTGCATCCCCTGGCACTCCTTCAATGACTGATGAATAATGTAATGTTACTTTGTACATAAATGCCATTTTTAGAAGCTCACTGTCTAAATATTTACTCCCCTAGGCACTTGGCTGGTTTTTTATATACTAAAGGTCAACAAGAATGAATTAATCATTCAGCATTAGTAATACAATTGGAAGCCCCAATAAGAAGTTTAAGTATACAAAGTACATTGGAAAGCCTGCTCAGAACCGTGGGACTAGTCCTGTCACAAAAGGGAGAGTTAGACGCTGTACCTTGTATCTGTGTGTTTGTGCATGTGTGTTTGTTCATGTGTGTGTGTGTGTGTGTGTGTGTGTGTGTGTGTGTGTGTGTGTGTGTTTATCTCTGCGGGCACACCTCATTTAACACTATCAGAGTGAAATCAGCAAAGAACTCATCACACTGTTTCTGGATTATTTTCGACAGTCTCACTTTTATGAATGGTCTGAGTATCAGAATAGAAACTCATGGATAGAGTCAGAAGGATAAAATGTGCTTGGTAATATTCATTTGTGATGATTTCTTAGAAGAATAAGCTGATTTTAGTTTATATATGAAGTTGGTTATTTGAAAGATCTGGTTGCAGACAGACTCTTGGGTCAGAAATGGATTTAGTCCGGGACCAAAAGAAGCCACTTTAACCCTTGGCACATCAGAGTTCATCAAAATTGGGTGGGAGAGAAAAATAAAAAGCTTTTCCTCCAAGGTGACAGATTAAGGAGTCAAGCCTCTAAAATTTGACGTTATGGGTTAGTGCCCAGGATCCTGTGAAAGCTACAACAAAGGATTGTTAGAGGGAAAAAAAGAGGATGTGCCAGCCCTGCTGTTGTCTCCAAGGGCTGCTTAGTTACCGGTCAGTCTCTTAGGTGTGTTTGCTGATGGAGAGCAGTGTGGTGGCCAGCACACACTGGGCGCACACAGTAATGATTCCAGAGGGATTGGGACACCCTCACAAAGTATCACAGAAAAGAAGTTGTGATGCATTTTTGCATGGGATTGAAATAAAGAAGGGTGACCACCATTCTTTAAGTCCAACATGTCATTTAAAAAATAACATTCACTCAGGAAAACATTACAAAATTGAGGAGCAAATTGATACAAGCCTAGACTTGACGGTGCCCTCACAGGAGCGGTGTGTCTTGTCTTATTTTCTGCAGATTCTGCGGAAAACATGGGTCATTAAACTGTAGGTCTTGGAGAGCCATACATGATGTTATGTGCACATACATATTTCATATAGTATGTCTTACTGTTTGGGCTTTGTAATTTAAAATTAATTTTTTAAAATTTGGTCTTAGGTCTTCCAGAAGGAGCTGGGGAAGAGGACCAGCAGCGTGCAGGCCCTGAAGCGCTCGGCCCGGGAGCTCATAGAGGGCAGCCAGGATGACTCCTCCTGGGTCAGGGTCCAGATGCAGGAGCTGAGCACACGCTGGGAGACGGTGTGTGCACTCTCCATATCCAAGCAGACCCGCCTAGAAGCAGCTCTGCGCCAGGTAAAGCCCTGGGGTTACAGCTGCTGGGTGTGCTGACAAAGATCCTGCACCCCCAACAGGAACCGCTGTTCTGAAGGACCACAGGGCTCCTGTGTCTCAGCCAGGATAGTCATGGGGAGGAAGTCCTTAGAGCATCATTGCGTGGGTCCGCTCCCCGCCCAACTCCTCCCCAAAGAATTTAAGTGACTCAACAGAGGGAGGCTTTCTAATCTTCCCGTAAAAGTGCTGTTTGAGTCTTTTTTTCAGCTAGAATGTATAATGGGCTGCCATTCATCTCACATCAGATTGTTAAAATGGTGAATTATTCTTCACATAGGCCTTTTTGACGGATTAGATGTTTTCTTACTTTTGTAAAATGCAGCACCATGTATCTTTATCTTTTTAATGGGAATAATGGGTATAATGAATCAGTTTAAATTTAAGACTTTTTTTTTTCCATTGAGAGGAAGACTTGACTCTACTAACAAGCATGTTTGGGAATCTTTTTTGGGGTGCATGTGAACCATTAGGCAGAGGAGTTTCACTCGGTGGTCCACGCCCTCCTGGAGTGGCTGGCGGAAGCGGAGCAGACCCTTCGTTTCCATGGCATTCTCCCAGACGATGAGGATGCTCTTCGGACTCTCATTGATCAGCATAAAGTGAGTTACATAAATGCTCAGTAAAAATAAGTGAGAAAGACAAACAAAGTAGAGAAAATGGACTCATGATTGCAAATACCAACTGCATGAATATCTTCCTTCCTGAGAAGTAGTGAAAGATCTGGTATGTTTGAGAATTTATCTGTATCCTCCTTCCTTACATAGGTGTGTCCCCATGCAACTACGCACATGTGTGTGTGGCTATTTTTGTTTTTTAATGTCGTCTTTATAGAAGGTGGTTATTTTAAAACTAGTCACTCTGAAGGAACCCTCCTAAACTGTTGGTGGGAATGTAAGTTGGTGCAGCCACTGTGGAGAACAGTATGGAGGTTCCACAGAAAACTAAAAATAGAGCTGCCATATGATCCAGCAATCCCACTCCTGAGCATATATCCAGACAAAACTATAATATACTTCAATTAAAAAAATAAAATAAAATAAAACTAGTCACTCTGTTTTCCTATCTCCAGGAAGCACATTTTTCTAGGGAACTCTTTGGCTCCTGAGCAAAACTGGTCAATTTTGTTGCACTTAGATGTGCATTTCAAAGATGAAACTTCCTTACTGAGCAGTATGACATTTATCAAATTATAACCATTAGAATTGTCAATTAATGATTTTTACCTTTGTAAGCAAGACAAGCAAGTAGTTTAATAACTGGTCTTCAAATTTTATTTTTAAACCTCTGCCAATTCTGTTTTTAATCAAGAGCTGCTTTAAATTCTTTTGAGAAGTAACCCATTTATAAATTATAAATAAAAAATGGATTATGTAAGTAGATATACTATTAAATAATTAACCAGGGCTTCCCTGGTGGTGCAGTGGTTGAGGGTCCACCTGCCGATGCAGGGGACACGGGTTCGTGCCCTGGTCCGGGAAGATCCCACATGCCGCAGAACAGCTGGGCCCGTGAGCCGTGGCCGCTGAGCCTGCGCGTCCGGAGCCTGTGCTCTGCAACGGGAGAGGCCACAACAGTGAGAGGCCCGCGTACCACCAAAAAAAAAAAAAGTTAACCAAGTAAAAATCTGGCCGTTGAATTTTCAGGTCAAAATTATTCCTGTGGCGATGCATAGGACTAGCAAAACCCTTAAGAGAGTGGTCCAGAGAGTTCTTAACAGATAATTTTTTTAACCTTTGACTCTAAAAGTCAGGAGTTAGCAATGCTAATACTCAGTGTAGTATTCTTCCACCTGGGGTGTAGTGTTCTGAAAATTAAGTATCTTGAGGGTTTTTTTCTATTCTTTTTTTTTTTTTTTGAAGTATAGTTGATTTACAATGCTGTGTTAATTTCTGCTGTACAGCAAAGTGATTCAGTTATACACATATATACATTCTTTTTTTAAATATTCTTTTCCATTATGGTTTATCATAGGATATTGAATATAGTTCTCTATGCATTACAGTAGGACCTTGTTGCTTATCCATTCTATATATAAAAGCTTACATCTGCTAACCCCAGCCTCCCACTCCATCCCTCACCCAATGCATTCCCCCTTGGCAACCACAAGTCAGTTCTCTATTTCCATGAGTCTGTTTCTGTTTTGTAGATCACTTATATCACATGATATAAGTGATATCATGTGGTATTTGTCTTTCTCTTTATGACTTACTTCACTTAGTGTGATAATCTCTAGCTGTATCATGTTGCTGCATGTGGCATTATTTCATACTTTTTATGGCTGAGTAGTAGTCCATTCTATATAGGTACCATCTCTTCTTTATCCAGTCATCTGTCAATGGACACTTAGGTTGTTTCCATGTCTTGGCTATTGTGAACAGTCCTGCTATGAACATAGGGGTGCATGTATCTTTTTGAATTATAGTTTTGTCTGGATACATGCCCAGAAGTGGGATTGCTGGATCATGTGGTAGCTCTATTTTCAGTTTTCTGAGGAACCTCCACACTATTCTCCATAGTGGCTGCACCAATTTACATTCCCACCAACAGTGTAGGAGGGTTCCCGTTTCTCTACACCCTCTCCAGCATTTGTAGACATTTTAATGATGGCCACTCTAACCCGTGTGAGGTGGTATCTCGTAGTTTTGATTTGCATTTCTCTCATAATTAGTGATGTTGAGCATCTTTTCATGTGCCTGTTGACTTCAGTGTATTTAGTATTGATGTCAGCATTTCCTATAAACGGTAAAGGATCTTTTTAGTACCACTGAATAACCTGGTGTTGCAAGGTCAAGTTGGAAATACATAATTAATTCCATTGTAGCATGGGTGACATCATCTTTGGTGACTTCTTATGTTAATTACGATGCTCTCTCAATGATGGGCTGCTTACGCTATAGCAATGAAATATTGCCTTGTTGTTAATAAAAGGGATGCGAGCTTGTATAACATTATCTGGAGGAATGAAATGCTGCATACACTTTTTCAAGTTGAAGCTGGCCTGTAAGAGCAGGAAAATTACATCACATTTACTGTACATTTTTGATTCAGTTAAATGTTTTGAAAATCTAGTTTATGTTACCATAGGCTGACCATCAGCTGCTTTGGGTTCCACTGACATACTAGAGTTTGGGTGTCAAGAGTGTCCCCTGAAGCCCAGGGTGCATATATGCCCTACAGAACCGAGGCTACCTGTGGTATCACCACCCTCACAGCAGGGCCAGGAAACCCCCAGAAACATCAGGAGGCAGGCATCCCGGGAGGGGTACTGGTTTCAAGAACAGATTATCTTTAAACATTTTAAATTAGCATACAATTGCATGCAATTTTATAAAGTGCTTCTCTGTAATAATATTTTGCAGTGATATTGTTCGTTCTGTTTCATTTCTTTTGCTTCCCTTCACACATTCTCACCAATAGAAGAAAAACAGAATATTTAATTTCTTAGACTAGAGCCCTCTCAATATAATCCAACTTCTAAAATTGGCAGATTTTCCCATGTGAGCACAAACCACTGAGGCAGCACTCAGACTGGCCTGGAAGAGCCCGGGGTGCTGTCAGGAGTTGGTACCCAGTCCACAGTGTTTCCAGTGGGAGCTGGGCGCCCAGTGTGGGAGTGATTAAAAGTACATGATTGGATCAGCTCGCCTCTGGAAAAGCACAGCTGTTCTTAACCTTCTGGTTTTCTCTTCCTAGTAAAGTTTGTTTCCTTTCACTTAAAAGGGGTCTGTTTTGGGGAAAATTAAAATATTTTTAAGGTAGGTCATGACATTTAAAAAGTAGGTCATCAAAGTCTGTGAGTCTGTTTCTGTTTTGTAAATAATTTCATTTGCTTATGGTTACCAAAGGGGAAAGGTGGGGAGAGGGATAAGTTAGGAGTTTGGGAGTAACATATACACAGTACTATATATAATATAGGTAACCAACAAGGACCTACTGTAGTATATAGCACAGGGAACTCTGCTCTACTCAGTGTTCTGTAATAACCTATATGGGAAAAGAACCTAATCTGAAAAAGAATGGATATATGTATATGTATAACTGAATCACTTTGCTGTATACCTGAAACTAACACAACATTGTAAATCAACTATACTCCAATATGAAATAAAAATTAAATTAAAATAAATACATAAATAAAAATAAAAAGTAGGTCATGTTAGCAGAGTAATTGAACCTGGACTCCCCAATGGTAAAAATGTGGAAATAAAGGTTAAAAAGCATTTATTCACTCACACAGGTACAAAATTGAATAAGACACAGTCTTTTGATCTTGTGGACCTTAACAATCTAGTAGCTGTGCATATAAACAAAATATTTTATTAGAGTGAAATGCCAAGGTAGGAGGCGTATGACAGCTGCTTCAGAGGTTTAGAAACAAAAGGTCACTAGATGTGAACACCTATACTTTCTGACCCCCTGGTTACACGGCGTGGGTAACACAAGTGCCATCCATCCCCTGGCACCCTTGTCAGGTGTGGAAGGAATCCTTCTTAGTGTGGGTTCCAGGTAGATTGGAGGGGTCAGTGGATGTTTGAAATTCAGTGCAGGGTTTGGGAAGCATGTGCCCCACAAGCATGTGCCCAAATGCCTCACATTTTGGGGGGCAAAAGTCCTCATTTTTTAGCCCCGCTTTCAGAGTTCTGTGATCCATGAATCTGTGAGTACAGTTCTGATGGTAGAAAGTAAAGTATGTGAGACATTTATAAAAAGGTTGATTTGACAGCCTTCCAAAGCCTGTTGAGGTGTATTCATCCTTCCAGGGCTGAGAGTCGCTCTTTTTACTGCCCTTTAAGGGACATTTTTCCCAGAGGCTGGCCGCTGTCAGGCCCACTTGCTCCAGACTCACTCAACTCCTTCCCCACTGGACGCTGGGCCTTCTCTCCCACAACCCAGGCCTTTCTAGTTCCCTGCCAGTCTGCTGTCTTCCTTGGCACTTTTTGGATACACATTCCTATCATCCCTGACACGGTTAATGCTACTTTGAATACTAACCTCCTCGTCGTATTTGCTAGAACGTTTTTTTTTTTTTTGCAATCCATATTGTTTCTATCGCTGGCTTAGTATCTGTCCCAATTCTTGCCTCTACGAATATAATTATAATGTATTCAAATTTAGGAGAGTGTCTTTTTTGTTTAATGTATTTTGTAAAGCATGAGATAGTATCCTGTAGTTGGATCTTGAGATAGTGTGAGAAGGTACTTTATCCGATTACTGTCCCTTCTCCTCCCTTAATTCCTCACTCGGTGGATGATTTCCAGCTGTGAATAAACCGATGTAAGTTCTTGCTTATTGGTTTAGCTCTGACAGTCCAGTGGACGTTGCTGGCCTTTTAGTTTCAGCCCGTGCGTCTTTGTTTATGCTGTAGGAATTCATGAAGAGACTGGAAGAAAAGCGCGCTGCCCTCAACAAAGCCACCAGCATGGGAGACTCCATCCTGGCCATCTGCCACCCAGACTCCATCACCACCGTCAAGCACTGGATTACCATCATCCGGGCCAGATTCGAGGAGGTCCGTGCATCTCAGTCCATCTTTAGAGCAGCTGGAGCTTTGAGAGTCAGGGGAGGGGGCGTGGAAACTCGGGCAATTAATGACGTATTTATGGCTGTGGGAACCTAAGGGTATGTTCTTCACAAGACCATTCTTCTGTGTGTTACCTGTCTCTGCCACCCACTTTTCTTTAAAAAGTTACAAGCATTCTGCAGCTATGTCCCTGAAACTATGTGGTTCACTGTAGGACTTTCTGTCCACTTCCAGATCACGTCTGTTGAATAGGTTTTTCAGAGCCGTCTATGCTTGTGGAATGAATTGCACACACAAGTGAATTCATTCTGTATTTAAGATCTTAGCTATTTTTATTTCCACTCTGTGCTACACAGAGTGAGCATATGTGATTCTTCAGGGAATGCATGTTTGAACTTAAATTAGCAGGCAAAGGGAAGCCTGGGTGATTGACGTACATCTAAACTTCTGAGGGTGACAGCCATCACAAAGGGCTCCTGGGTCCTCCACAGGCTGGGTCTTGGTACCACTGATGGGATCTAGAAAGACCAGAGAGTTATGGATCTAGCCTGGGATGATCCTAATTTACATTTAAGTGTGGTGTATGTTACATCAGTTACATTATTCACTGAGATGGAAGAAATTCAGAGCAGTTGTTTTCTCCATCAGGTACTGGCCTGGGCAAAGCAGCACCAGCAGAGACTAGCCAGTGCCCTGGCAGGACTCATCGCCAAGCAGGAGTTGCTGGAAGCCCTGCTGGCCTGGTTGCAGTGGGCTGAAACCACACTGAGCGACAAGGATAAAGAGGTCATCCCGCAGGAGATTGAAGAGGTGAAAGCCCTCATTGCAGAACACCAGGTAAATAGATGTCATCCTAACCTGCCTTCTCAGACACTGTCTTTGCTTCACACTGTACTTCTCAGAAGACTGCTCTGTGCTTCTTACCTTCACTTCCTCAGACACACTCCTCCTCAACTCCTCCACCGAGTTTCTGACGCCACTGCTGCCCTGGAGCTTCTCTCTGGAGAGTCACTTAGTTTTGCTGGTGTCTCCTGCCCTGTGTGACCTTCCCACGCTCCTCCCTTTCGGCCCCATCCATGGAGCTGTGCTCGCATCTCAGATGGGCTCCCCCCGTCCCTGTGCTGTGCGGCTGCTTCCCACTATTGCTGTCGTATTTTGATAAACGTATAAGATATCGATGCCTGTGATGGCCCTGAAGTGTCTCTGTCAACCGAGGCATTAAAGTGTCAGTGTCCTCCAGTGTGACAGACATTCCAGAAATGTGTTTCTTCACTTCTCACTTTTTTCTGCCTTCTCCTTTTCCCATCACTTTTCACCAGTCTCTGCCCTTGCGACAGATTCCAGATACAGGGACACCTGGTCAACCATGATAAAAAGTCCAAGGAGATGAGATAAATGGCAACATAGTCAAACCTTTTAAATGTAAACTTGAACCTGAATGACTTTGACCCTCCTTGGTAGAGTAGATTTATTGATAGGGATATTTTAAATGTATCCACATTTATGTGGATATGCTTTATGTCACTGTATATCAAAGCCATCTTAAGTATTTCAGATATGTAGGTGAGATGTGTCGCAGGAAAGCCCTAGAGACACCCCAGCTAACTCGTTCCTTTGTAGACAAATGCTCACTTTAAGATTCTTCAGGGAGAGCTTGGAAGCTTGGTCCTGGCTGGTGCACAGACAGGTTGTGTTCCTCATGCAGCTGCTCCCCCTGTGGTCTTCAAATAAAACAAGTTGCTTTTGTAACACTGTAGTTACTTATCACCTATTAACATTTTGTAGTCTGTAAATACTGTATTATGATGGTTAGATTTTTTTTTATCCTAGATAAAACATGTTTTATTCTTTTTTCAGAAATGATAGTATGGTCCTTTTATCTTCTCGTTTTTAGTTCATTTCTAAAGATGTTTTTCTCTGATATACTTGTATCTAGTTGACATCATTTCTTTCTTTCAGACCTTCATGGAGGAAATGACCAGAAAACAACCTGACGTGGACAAAGTCACCAAGACCTACAAGAGGAGAGTGGCGGACCCCTCCTTACATTCCCACATTCCGGTCTTGGATAAGGGGCGAGCAGGAAGTAAGCAGTGGCTAATTTCTTTAACATGAGGATGGTTAAGCAAGGAAGTTAGTTTCCTTTTATTTTGAGTTATGGTTTGACATTTTGGAGCCATAGGTGATTCTACGTGAGCTCTCAATCATAAAAGGTTTTCTTTCTTTCTTTTTCTTTTTTTCATTAATTTATTTATCTTTGGCTGTGTTGGGTCTTTGTTGCTGCATGCGGGCTTTCTCTAGTTGTGGTGAGCGGGGGCTACTCTTCGTTGCGGTGTGCAGGCTTCTCATTGCAGTGGCCTCTCTTGTTGCAGAGCACGGGCTCTAGGCATACGGGCTTCAGTAGTTGTGGCACGCGGGCTCAGTAGTTGTGGCACATAGGCTTAGTTGTTCCACGGCATGTGGGATCTTCCTGGACCAGGGCTCGAACCCGTGTCCCCTGCATTGGCAGGCGGATTCTTAACCACTGTGCCACCAGGGAAGTCCCATAAAAGGTTTTCTTGAAAGAATATGTGGGCTAAGTATTATAGCAACTTATTTAAAAATAAAGGAAAGGATAAATCCAGGTCTCTATATGTGTAACTTTATTTGCTCGAAGTGTATCTTTCAGATTAGCCAGAAGAAATCAGGAATAACTTTCAACAAGAACAGAAGTCATCACCCCCTTTGAATTGACTCATTCTGCTTCTCTTATATAAATAACCTTAAAGTGGAATGGAACAAGAATGACCATGACCTGGATAAAGTTCATGACCTAACTGTTCACTAGTAACCAGCAATCTGATAGATTTTCCTCATGTTCATTTGACTTGAGGCTCTATTTACTGACTTCTCAGGCTGTCTTGACCCAGCGAAGTGACATTAAATACAATAATAGCTAGCTCAGATAAGATTTAGAAGCAGCACAATTTATACCAGGCAGTTTGTATATTTCTGAATGGTGCCTTACTAAAGAAAAGTGGTTTTGGATCTGTCATAGTCGTGTCTTGCACAAGGAGGCAGGGTAACAAAGTTGTTAGGAACTCTGGACACAGACTGCCTGGTTGTCCCCACCCCTCAGCATCTGGGAAACGCAACCTTGGACACGTTACTTGAACCCCTTCTGAGCCTCAATTTCCTCATCTGTGGAAAGGGAGAATTATAACCTCATTAGACTATGGTGAGGACTTAATGAGCTCGTGTATGAAGTGCTTAGCATACTTCCTGGAATACTGTTAAATGCTCAATAAATATTAGCTATTGATATTTTTATGTAACTCCATGGGAGTTAGGAATTCTGGGCAAATCTCAGCTTGGATGCTAACTTCCTATGAAAGCTTAGGCCAGTGATTTATTTTTCTAGGTCACATTGAACGATTTAGTTAGATGAGGAAACTGCAGTGAGATAATTGCTCTGTGAAGTTATAGAAACTTGTGAATACTAGAAAGAGGGAGGAAACTTTAGGAAGGCAGTAAATTAGGATATGAGACGATGCACAGGAAACACACAATCTCAGTGGAAAATGGACCTGGAAGAAGGCTGGGACCGTAATCACACACTTCCGTACTTGATTGGGAATTTGTCGGGTATCTTGGTCTGACTCTGGCGAGCCGCCCAGTGCCTCCTGCCCTCCTCTCAGCTGGGTTTGCCCAAACTGATTCACATGCACTGCAGTGCCCTGGCAGTAGCAAAGAGGAGGACTGCAGGATGCTTCTTTGTCATTGAAGTGGTGAGGATTTTAGGCTGGAAAATGTTTGAAGCATAAATGTATTGAGAGAACTTTCCAGTATTTCAGGGCTCCCGTCAAGAATATTTCTCTGCTGTCTCTGAACGGTGTGCGACCCTTGTTAAGTAAAACACATTTGACCCTGATATCGTGCATCACCTAAATTAGGGTGTTTCTTCACATCATAGCTAGTAATGAAGTTGATTCAGTCTGAACAAGGAACAGTAAAGGTCAAGCCTTAATGTATTTCAAAACCCTGGAGACTTTGCCATCCTAACTCAAGTTATGTTTGAACAGGAAAACGCTTCCCAGCGTCAAGCTTCTATCCCTCTGGGTCACAGACACAAATCGAAACCAAGAATCCCAGGGTCAACTTACTGGTGAGCAAGTGGCAGCAAGTCTGGCTGCTCGCCTTGGAAAGGAGGAGGAAGCTTAATGACGCCCTGGACAGACTGGAGGAGGTGAGAAAACTCTTACATTGGGTACCATATTGTCATCTGCCCTCATTCACCGGAACACATTGCCAAGATCTTGATTTTTTTCAACGTTTCTAATAATAGATAAGAAAACTCTTGATGTCTGAGTGCTTATTTTACTTCTAAAATTAAAGCCACAGGTATGAATGTTTTTATGGGGGGAAAAAACCCTGATATATGGGCCTTGGATTTAGGGAATCAAAGTCAAAAACAGGTATGTTGTAACATAATCAGGAGCTGACTCCTTCGGAAAAGATCTGGCTTGACGTATGTTTGCTGACAGCATCTTCTGGCAACTATAATCATTTATAATGCAGATCATTTATTCATATATACTCTGTGATCTGAAGTGTAGGGTGTCAGATTCTAGAATTGGTAAATTTTTAGAAGGTGAGGAGTTAGGAGCGACTGGTGGCAGAGACGTGAGGGGTAATAAGATAGGTAAAATCGGTCTTGTTCAGCTGGGCCTGCTCCCTGGGGTACAGAGCTCCTGTCACCTTGGGCCACACCACCTTTGTGAGTTCGGCATTATCAGAAATTTTCAGTGTGACTTTTTGAGGAGTTTTGTTTCCTCTATTTGTAAAGAAAAAACAGTGACAGTAACAGAATAAACTTTAGAGAAAAAATGTTCAAGTCCCCTTTGCAAGATGATACCTTTCCTGGAGGGAATGATCTGTGTGTTACCTAGAGGATCATTAAAAACGTTATTCATATTGTATAAGATAATAATTTTTATTATCTAGAGGATCATTAAAAATAACATTATTCATATTGTATAAGATAATTTTGGTTATCTAGTGGATCATTATAAACATTATTCATATTATATAATTTTTGTTATCTAGAGGATCATTCGAAATAACGTTATTCATATTGTGTAAGATATAATTTGAGCACAGCAGTAACTCAGGCAAAATGCCTTTTGCCCTCTTCAGCTAAGGGAATTTGCCAACTTTGATTTCGATGTCTGGCGCAAAAAGTACATGCGATGGATGAATCACAAGAAATCTCGAGTGATGGACTTCTTCAGGAGGATCGATAAAGACCAGGATGGGAAAATAACCCGACAAGAATTTATTGACGGGATTCTTTCCTCAAGTAAGTCCCAAGAGAGGTGGCCATAACAGATGTAATTTTTAAAGAAAATAAGCACAGTTTAAAATTGTGGAGCCAGTAAACCTGTGTTACTAATAAAACATCACCTTTAAACTTGGCTGTGAAGTCATTGCCCTCAAAAAAAAAAACAAAAAAAACAAAAAAACTGTCCTTAGTTAAAATTTATGGCTTTGAAGTCAGGCACCCTTACTAATTGTGTCACCACAGATAAACTCCTTTTCTCCACTGGAGCTGTGTCCCTATTTAGTGTAATCAGGTTAATAATACTTAATTCTTAGATTGTGTTGCCTGGCATAAAATGGGAAATCAGTAAATGCAAGTCAGTCTCTCTCTTTTTTATTTTAGTTCACATTCTGATCTAATATTGTCATTAGTAGGAAATTAGAAGGCTATAAAAATTCTAAAGGTATGTGCCCCCTTCTTGTTTGATAGATTTTTTTTTTTTTTTTTTTTTTTTGCGGTATGTGGGCCTCTCACTGTTGTGGCCTCTCCCGTTGCGGAGCACAGGCTCTGGACGCGCAGGCTCAGCGGCCATGGCTCACGGGCCCAGCCGCTCCACGACATGTGGGATCTTCCCGGACCGGGGCACGAACCCGTGTCCCCTGCATCGGCAGGGGTACTCTCAACCACTGCACCACCAGGGAAGCCCTGATAGATTATTTTGATCACATGTATGTGATTTCTCTGGCAGATGTTACTAGAAGCACTCTTAAAGTAAATTTCATGTAAATTATTCCTTAAGTGGTACTTGAACCATATGAAATTTGCTAATATTAAACAGTTTTTAGCCTAGAAAAACAGCCATTTCGTAAGATTCATCCTAATAGTAGTTAAAGGTAAATTTAGGCCACATATGTAGTGATAGTGCTTGTGTGATGTAAATCAGGTTTTTGTTTTTGTTTTTTTTAAGGATTGTAATATACTTGATCATCCTAATCATTTAACTGGCCACACTACAATTAAAATGTGCGATCGAGAATGTCTTACGGCAGAATTAACAAGTTAATGCTATTTACTTTTTCTTTAAGACGTAAATCTTTTTGTAAAATGTTATTGTAAGTAGCAGCTCTTACCAACTTTCATTGCGACCAGAGTATGACATATACTGAGAATATCTTAATTATCACTCATACGTGGAATCTAAACCAAAAGTGAAACTCACAGAGATAGTAGAAAAATAATTGCCAGGGGCTGGGAAATGGAGGAGATAGGGAGAGGTTGGTACAAGGGTACAGATTTTCAGCAATAAAATGAATAAGGTCTGAGTATCTACTGTACAACATGGTGACTGTGGTTGATAACACCATATTGTATAATTGGAATTAGCTGAGAGAGTAAAATTCATTCTCACCCAAAAAAACCCAAAGAGTAAAAGATAAACATGTGAGGTGATGGATGTGTTAATTAACTAGATGGGGGGAAATCCCTCCACAATGTGTGCGTGTATCAAATTATTATGATTACAGTTTAAATATCTTACAGTTTTATTTGTCAGTTATTCCTCAATAGCACTACTTACCATTGTTTTGAAAATGTTAGAGTTCCCTACCAGTCGTCTGGAGATGAGTGCAGTTGCAGACATCTTTGACAGAGATGGCGATGGATACATCGACTACTATGAATTTGTAGCTGCCCTTCACCCAAATAAAGATGCATACAAACCTATCACGGATGCTGACAAAATTGAAGATGAGGTACTCATTACCTTTCCACCGGGTAGAACAAGCACTGTGTGTTCTGCCCAGATACCATGTACAATTCATGCAGTTGTTTTATTTCCATGTTTAGTTGTTGCGTACAGGTTTTAAGGATGCCACGATGTAATATTAATGTGAAAGTGACTGTTTTATCATTGCTTCTGGCAGGTGACAAGGCAGGTAGCTAAGTGCAAATGTGCAAAACGATTCCAAGTTGAACAGATTGGAGATAACAAATACAGGGTAAGTTTTCAAAATAGCTGTGTAGTTCTTTCAAAGGATAAAAATTAAAAACTTTGTCTGCATTGTTTCCCAGGAATGCCAGTTATTTATTTTTACCTTCTATCAAATATAATGGTATATGAAATTCCATCTTTCGTCATTTTTAATGATATAAAGATAGCTTGCATTTTGTATATTAGGACATATCTCTGACATGTATGATACATCCATTCAAGGAGAAAAATATTCACAGAAAAATACATCTCATATATTTAGGTTGCTTCGAATTACTTTATATTTTATTGTGATTAGAGGTAAGTTGTCATATTTTCAGTAACAAAGCTTTTCCAAGCCAGGAAATGAAGTTAAAATGTTTACTTATTTTTGTAAATGTGAAAAAGAGGTAGTGTTTTCCACTGATGCAGAAATTTAAAAAAATTTACATCTCAGTAACTCAGTTCACCTTCTTTAGAACAATTACTTGAAGACCCTTGTGACTTTGTCACTCTTTCTCTATCTTTTTTCTCTTTTTTTGGAACATCTCTTATTTGTAGTAGCTAGATAGGAAATGTGCAGAAATTCCCTCCTACAGTATATTACTTATAAATGAAACATTATTCATTTTGCTTTTATATTTCCACATTGAAAAATATTCATCTACATATTTGAATTTTTAACTTAAATTTGAAACCCAAAGACTTTCACAAAAATTTGCAAAGAAAAATTTCTGATTATTTGGTTTGAAGTTGAGAAAAATGGGTACCTGCACATCTCTAAACTAGATACTATATCCAGAAACCCAAAGTGTGAGCATGTGTGTCTGTACGTGTGTGTGTGTGTGTGTGTGTGTGTGTGTGTTCTAGTCATATAGAAAGTTTCCTGTTGAACTAATTATGTCTTTCTTCCATTTTTCATTTTTTATCAGTTCTTCCTGGGAAATCAGGTATAAACCAGTGGAATGTATTCTCAAGTTCCCAATAATTTTTTTTAACTTTAATTCATAGTCATTAAAGCTTGCCCTGGCCAATCTTTCCCATGCTGTCCCCCTAGCTACTACATTGTTGGTTGGCGTGGTGTTTCTGTATACGCTATAAGTGTCCTTGATCCAGGACTCTTTTTTGCCTTGTGTCTCAAATGAGGAGATTACCTTTAAGCAAACCAGATAATCAACTGTAGCTGGGCTGGGTACAGTGTTACAAATGCAATTTTCAGTTCCTGTCTTTAATAATACTATTCTCATCTATTGTATACAAGTATTCATTGCAACACAAAGTTGATTGTCCACACATCTCTGTGTGGCCTCGTTGGTGTTTGGCCATTGAAGCTGTATGCCCTGGTATAAGGTAGCTAGCGAAGGGCCAGCATCCAGCCAGTGACCTGGAAAAACAGCGCAGGGGAGAGGTCACCATGGCACTTGGCCACGGTGATGTGATCTCTCCAAAGCAGCTGTTTTCCCTGTGCCCTAATTCATTGATTTAGGGCTTTGCATCCTGAGTAGAAACTTTAACTCTGGAGGTTTTAAATGATGTCATTCCTTTTGAGGAAATGTTTCTCTTATAACTTACACAAAATCTTAGTCATACTTTATGTCATTTTGACCTCACATTTAAGTCAAGATAAATTGTCCAGGACACTGCATCATGATCAGAATTTTAGAACTGAAGACAAGAGAAATCAGATTTTGATTTAACCAAGGAGAGTTTTTTACTCTGTGCTTTTGGAAAGAACCATGCTATTTATAGTACCTGACCATATCCTATTAGCTATTATTCTGCCCCTCAGTTTCTAAGCCATATTACATCTTAAGTTTCAAATTACCTATTCTCCCCATTTATTGCAAGCAAATAATTTTTTCAAATAAAAATTTTCAGTTATTTTGAATAGATGTTTTGAAAACTTCCATAAAAAGTTACTTTTCCGTTCTTGTAATTTTCTGAGTTAGTAATTGGGATAGCATCTTTTGTTTATGGAAAGGATGAAATATTTCAAAAGATTTAATTCACAGCACAAAGAACAACATTAGGGTCCTTTTTTTTTTTTTGGTCTCACAGTTTAGCTGTTGAGAAGATTACGGAAATTCTAAAGACAATGGTAGTTGTCATAGAATACCTTCTCAAAATAAAATTTAAAGTCATTCATGTTTATTATAATGGAAATAATTGAAATATCTCTATAAAATATTTTTATATTCTTTATATGATGATATAAATAAATATTTATATCCTTAAAACTTGTTTTGAACATAGTCTTGGAACAAAAGCGTATCGTCTAATTATCTGGTTCCTTAAGGGTAATTTTCTTTAAATCCCCTCCTTTCCCTTTGCTTATTAGCAGCACCAAATTTTTTCTAACAAAATAAATATGCATTTTGATTTTTAAATTTTAATTTACATTTCTAGAGCAGGTTCAACTACAGGAAAGTTGAAGTCTCAAGGCTTAAAAACCATTTTAGAAAAAGTGATGTGAAAAGGTTTGATGTAAACGCCTGAGTCCCACTGGTGCATTTTACATGCTTTCCAAGTCCTTTCTGAGTTTCAGGGTCTGGAATGGTTGGCTTTGTCCTAGTGTTCTCTTCCTGAAACTCAGTGTTAAAATTTATGAAAAGCAGCAGATTGTTTCTACTTCACGTTTTCTGTTTATCCCTCATGAGCCCAGACAAGTAGTCACAATTGTATGTTACCTGCCTTAAAAAGAAGCTATTTATGTCTACTTGACTGTTCATTTTGCTATGGTATCCACCGGGTTGGCAACCATGAAATTCAGTCTGGTGGTTTTTATAAGTTGGACACGAGCTTATTAGAAATGATTTAAAAGTATAAAATCATTTCTCATGGGCTTTCGTAATAAATAAACCTTATGACCAGAAACTACCTGTAGTCTAGACGTTTATTCAAGACCTGCAGAATCTGTAGTGTATAGGATTGGAGATCCACTGAAAGGGCAAGAAAAAGACAAGTGCTTCTCAGTGTCAGCAATTTTGGTATATAGAGCTTTAAAGAAAAGCCTTTTAGATTTGAAAGCTGTATCATTCCTAATGTGTCAGTGACTGTTCTAATATTACAGTAATCTAAAAATGGCACATGAATCCAGCCTTTAACAAATTAGCCTACCAGATCATTAGTGATGCAGAAGTTTTATTTAACCGTGAAATTTTTATTAGTCATGATCATTTACTACTTTATCTCTCTAAGTCAGAACTGTTTAGAGAAAACAGAATGAGTTTATAAAGATTTCTCCCACGGATTTCAGTGGAAAACAGTTTCAGGTGTAAGAGGAAGTTTTCATGAAGAAGAATCAGAGTTTATTAAATTTTCTTTAGAATCATCTTACCTCCTGGAAGCCCTGGGCAACTGGGCCAGTGCTTATTTTCATGGCTGTGTTTAATCTCTAGAAACATTTTCCATTACTGCCTTACTAACGTTGTTTCCGTCATAAGAGAGAAAAATCATTTTTAGAAGAAAGCTTCAATATTACTGTGATAACCTTTGTTATCTTTTTCCACACTATTTCCTTTGGGCTAAATCAGCATGCAGCCGTCTAACGCAGATCATGATAAACCCCTTTCTCTGAGATTTTACTAATCGCTGCGAACTAAACCAGAAGTTAGAGTTGGTTGCTTACGCAGATCGCACCTCATCCTTTGAGATTTCCTCTTGACAATTAGAGGGTCTTCTTTCTTCCTCTTCCCAGTTTGGAGACTCCCAGCAACTCCGGCTTGTCCGAATCCTGCGAAGTACTGTGATGGTTCGTGTTGGAGGTGGATGGATGGCCCTGGATGAGTTCTTAGTGAAAAATGATCCTTGCAGGGGTAAGGAGATACTTATGTCAAGATAATAACACCACGAAAGTATATCGATCTTGAATTATTTTCCAGCATCAAAAACACAGTGGGGCTAATTTTGGTCATTTATTACAGTAAGGAATGTTTCACATTGGTCTGTCAGCCTGAAGTTCCCAAAGAACTTGTGGCAATTGTGTAAACCGTGTTCCTCTCATAGTTTTTTTTTACTTCTCCTGGATAACTAGGAGACTGGGAGGCAGGAAACACTAGAATAGATTTTCCTTTGTGAGGCGTTCCCATCTGCAAGTTTCAAAATGAGCAGTTCTACCAACCAGGGGAAGGATTTCCTCTGTCGTTAAGTAGCAAAGTAAGGGGAAAGAAAATTGAGTGACGAAGACTGAAGATACCGTACAGTAAAAGTTTAAAAGCAGAAGTTTTTGTGAAATTAGGGGGAGGCGAGGAAAGCAGTATTGAAAACTTTTTTTAAATAATGAACTGCTAATTTGACTCTGAATTTTGAAGTTACAGATTAGAGCCTTAACAATATGCACACATAATATACCATAGCTCTCAGGTATCTGGGAGTGCGTTCCCAGCAGCCAGTCAGCAGGCCTGCCTTCTATATTTTGGAAATAATGCAGCTGAAGGTAATGCAGCTCCATTTACGAAACAAAGAATTGAGAATGCAGAGTGTTCTGTGGGGTAGCCTAGGAAAGTTAGCTCAATTGGGGTGAAGCCTTCCAAGTACATTTTTCATCCTGAGTCAGACCTTTGAGTGTTTCCCTTCACAGGGCCAGTTTTCTCCTAAATTGTGCGCTAAAGGCCCAATCTGAGCAACCCTTGCATAATCAACTACTGTACTTTGTTTCTTCTCCTGCTAACAGTTTTCTTGAATGTGATTGGTATCCTGTGTCATTTCTTCTAGTTCATCATCATGGGAGTAAAATGTTACGTTCGGAATCAAACTCTTCAATTACTACTACTCAGCCTACTATAGGTTGGCGACCCCTCTCTTTGCCTCTCCCCTCTGACCTCTCCTCTTTCCTACTTTGACATTCTTGCTTTAATCGTTTTGTTTTAAAATAACATGCTTCATCCATCGCGTATGGCTTAACTCACATCCAGCTGAGCTGGTGCTTCCAAATTGAAATTCTGGACTTTCAACACGCTTCGGGTGTTGCAAATGTAGGGGTTGTGTAAGTGATCAAACACAAGCTAACACCCTGCACACGGGGTTCTGGCGGCGCCTTCTCCGAGTGCACGTGTGTTGGTGTGAGTGTTGCATCACAGATGACCTCACGGATCCTGGGGTCTGCTGTTTGTTATTTTGCATGCTGTAAAACCAAGTTTTTAAGGCATAAAATAAAAATACTAGCCGCCTCATTGAAAGTGCAAAACCTGAAAGTTTCTGTGTCGTCGTCATGATTAACAACCCATCTCTCATTCTGTGTAATTGTCCAATTAATCCCGATGGTGAAAGACTGGCAATTTCCTGACCTCGGTAGTACACGCAAAAGACACAGTCCCCGCCTCCCTGGCTTGTCCCCTCAGGGTGGGGATGGCATAGTGAAACCCTGCAGGCATCAGTAGTGGGTGGATTAACAATATTTGAGCATGAGCTTGTCATTTTCATGCTGACTCTCTCTTTAATAGTGGTTACTCTTGGCTGGTGTCTAGTGTTAGAATAAACACACTTTTATTTTTTTCTTTCCCCAACTGGCCTGTATCCGAAAGGAATGCATTGTAAAGGAATGCATTTGACTTTTTGTGATGCTGAGTTGGAGTTGGCATGGCAAAAAGGTGTTCTTGCAATCCTCCACGTGGTCTGTGGCGCCAGATGGCAGTTTTCCCCTCCCCCCCGCACCCGACTGAGCCCCTCTTTTTTTTTCCTTCCTTTCGTTTGTGTGCCTTGTGTGTTCCGTCATCCAGCTAAAGGAAGGACGAACATGGAGCTAAGGGAGAAGTTCATCTTGGCGGATGGAGCCAGTCAGGGAATGGCTGCTTTCCGGCCTCGGGGCCGAAGATCGAGGCCCTCATCTCGGGGAGCCTCGCCCAACCGGTCCACATCCATGTCCAGCCAGGCTGGCCAGGCGGCCTCCCCACAGGTCCCTGCCACCAGCACACCCAAGGTAGAACTCGTTTCCTCTTCCTCTGCGCTCACTGTCTAGAGTATGCTTTTGAATGTTTGGGGGGGATCCCTAGAATTTGTAGGACCAGCTTTCTCCAAATGTGTCCCTTCTCACAATATGGAAGATGAAGAATTAAAAAGTGTGTGTGTGCGTGTGCACGCGTGCGCGTGTGCTTTTGCCCTGTGGCCCATATAAAGACGATCTATTTAGGGGCTTTGGTTACCTTTCAGATTGTTTTTTCTTTTTAAAGCTTCATTCATGTTTTTGGTGTATATGATTTGCCATCAGACCTTTTCTATTTGTTTTTGGTTTTTTATTTTTAAGTTTTGAATTTTATTTATTTTTTATACAGCACGTTCTTATTAGTTATCTATTTTATACGTATTAGTGTATACATGTCAATCCCAATCTCCCCATTCATCCCACCACCACCCCCGCCGCTTTCCCCCCTTGGTGTCCATCTATTTGTTTTTAATGATGATCATTCTTACTGTGAAATGAATGGCTGTGAATCTCTCTTTCCGTGGCTTTGTTTTTTTATCTGCCGTCCTTTACGTTTGATTTGCCATTGTTCCATACAGATTCTCCATCCTTTAACACGCAATTATGGTAAACCCTGGTTGACAAACAGCAAGGTGTCAACTCCTTGTAAACCAGCTGAGTGCTCAGACTTCCCCATGTCATCTCCAGAGGTATTGTAAGGCCCCAGATTCCAGCCTAACAGCCGTCTTTAACTGAAACGATCACCTACTAACACTGCTTCACCTCACCCTTAATAAATGTACTTTTGATAATAGGTCGTCTTTTTACAGACTTCTATATAATAAGTCTCAACCCTAGGAACGTGAGAGTAAGGGGTGAACACAAAAGACGGTTTATAGCTCCTCAAAGGGCGTCAGCCTAACCTAGTCACCTCTGCAGGCTCTCAGCCTTTTTTGTTTCTCTGTTCTCTTTCTCATACTTAATTTTGCTTTTCTCCCCTGGGAGAGTGACATACAGGAGATTATACCCAGACCTAAGTCAGGTTTCTTTTCAAGCTGATGGTATGCTTTTGCTTCTAGACATAATTTGGGCAAGAAATGCTGTAACCCTTTTTAGGTGAGAGTGAGAGGCAGTATCATTTGCAAGAGAATCACTTAAATTAAAAGAATGTGGACTGAGTGTTCTCTCTGGGCAAGGTCCTTCTGACTGTCTGGTATGTCTATTTCTGCCCAAGAACACTGGGTGGATGAGCCCCAAGCCTTTTAGTTACCAGCGCAAGGGGCTGGGGGCTCGGATAGGCAAAAGGTTATCTGTCATTCTCAAAAGGTATGTATCTTTATTAGACTTAATGATTTTTTTCAGGACCCTCTCACTTTTTTAAATGACATGCTATATGGGGATAAGATATTTAGGAGATATAAAATTTGCCGAGATTAACTTATATATCAGATCATTTATATTCAATTGGAAGTCAACCACACGTCTTTTAAAGAAAGTTCTCTGTAAAATGATAAACATAGGCACCAAATAAATCACATATTTGATTAGAATCACCATAAGGAAGGGAGAAAAATCCCTAAAGAACTGTTATTGAAACCAAGGAGGTATTTCATATTAAAGGCAAGGACTCCTGGATAAAACTAATTTAGTACCTCTCAAAAGCCTTTTATGCTTTTCAAAACTCTTATCTGTTATGTAACCCTCACACTCATAATGAGAGGTAGGCAGAGAAAATGTCATTGCCCTCCTGACTCAGATTGAAATGATGGAAATGGAAATTGCAGATGGTGGTATAGAGTTGGGGCAGAAGCCCATTCCTCAACTCTTCCTCATCCCCCAGCCCCTCATTTCTCCCCCTTCCCTCAAGTGAGTGATGTTAATTTCATATGTTACGTCTGAGGCGTCTGTCGCTTCTGATGGATCTCTTGTAGCCAAAACTGAGAGCAGTTGAAGGAACCTAAAGTGACATGTTTGCTTTAAATATTCAGGGCTGTGCTACTCTGTTCAAATTTTTGAAAAGTGGAAACCCCCCCCCCCCACAAATTTAAGTCTATTATTTTGGCTAATACAAAGCTAGGTTTCATTTCAAATAGCCTCATGAGGCAAAACAACAGTATCCTTCTATGGAAGGGTCTTTAAGAGCACGGGGTAGGTTTGTGACTATAAAATCAGAATATCAAGGCATCTGAAAAGAATGCTCTTGGTCCTTCATGGTAATGAACTGTCATCTTGAGTGATACATTTCATCACCTGTGAGTCCTCACTCTCTCCTGGGTTGTTGAGATTCTGAGTTAGGAATTTAACTGGAGCAGAGCTGTCAGAGTTCGGGCAAATTACTGCCCTCTTCAGGCCCTCCTCTTTCACAGTTGTGAAAAAGTGAGTAGGTAAGTGTGAGGATTAATTGTGGTTAGACTAGTGAGAGTATTTTCAATGCTTAAGCATCTTTTTTTTGGCTGCGCTGAGTAGCATGCAGGATCTTAGTTCCCCCACCAGGGATCGAACCCCTGCCCCCTACCATAGGAGTGCAGACTGGGCCACCAGGGAAGTCCCAAGTATTATATGTATACGAATTCTATATAAATCCTATATTTAAATGTATGTAGAGAATACATATGTAAATGAATTATGAATATCATTAATATTAATAAATTGCAACCCTGATATATCTAAAGGTCTTACATATGCTTTATTATTAAACATTTAAAACTATTTAATAAAGGAAAATTAATTTTTCAAAAAGCATATGTAATTGTTTAGATCTGTTTCCTCCAAACAGCTCCCTGACTGTGAGTTCATTGAGGAATATGATGTCTTTATACTTCCCAGATTTGTTTTTGTTTTTTGTTTTTTTTTAACTTTGGGAGAATTTCCAAAATGTTGTAGTGATCCAGGAAACGTGAATGATTTTAGATTTAGAATAAAATGTCATAGTTGTGATTACTTTAGACATTCTCTGCAAACTCCTGTAAGAATTTTAAGAGAATCATCCCCAAACATTGCCTAGGTATCTTGTAAGGACCGTAGACAGTGACGGAGCCAAGAGAGGAAGTGACATCTTACCAAGTTACAGAATGTCGCTTTTTTCTCTTTTTGGCAGTTATGTTTGTTTAAATGGTGGCTGTCTAGGCATTCCTTATTTTCTTCCTGTTCAATTTCTGTTTATTTATTTCTGTCTAGTTCCCTAAAAACCTTGCAGGCAGCAGAGAGTCCAAGCACGATTTTTTAGAGGCCAGTCTTCTCTCGGGACCATGCAGCCACCATCATCTTTTTGGCTCTACTCTCTCAACTCTGTGATAATTCACTGACAATCTGAAAGATACTAACATACTCAGAGTTTGTCTGTGTTTCCTCGGGGACTCTCCACTTTTGTGTTTTCTCTCCAACATGAATTCATTTTCTTTAGAGGGGTCCCTCTGAATTTAGGGAGAGAATAAGAAATTAGTGGAGAAAAGCAAGTGAGAACCCCATGCCTCCTCACCTCCTGAGTGTCTAGTGGAGGGTTCCCACCCATCTGTGAAGTGGTGTCAGTGGAGAATCACGGGACAGGAGCAATATCTGAAATGTCTTTTCCCTGATTCGACACAGGGAACGCCGATACAGGGAAGCAAGCTTCGACTTCCGGGATATTTATCAGGGAAAGGCTTCCACTCCGGGGAAGACAGTGGCTTGATCACAACCGCAGCTTCCCGAGTACGGACACAGTTTGCTGGTGAGTCTGCTGCGTTCCGTCTCTCGTGGCTTTGCAGTGTGATCTGAATATGAAAATCCCATTTCTTCCTAATCGGGGAAGACAAATCAATGCTGCTGTATTCTTCTGAAATGACAAGTGGTCCCAGTCCTCCATCAAAGGTAGGGGATCAGTGAGCCATGGGCATAAGGGACTCAAACATCCCTTTTGGAAAGTACCAGAGAAAGATGAGACAGTGACTGTGGAATTGAAGAAAAACTGTGGCAGGATCTACCCCTTCCGACCGAAAGTCTGGCCTCCTCTGCTGCTTGGAAATTGCACTGGGTTCTGTTTGGGGTGGTTGGAAAAACCCAGCTGCACTGGCCCTGACCCCGGGGATCCTAAGCACAGCAAGCCTGAAGCTTCTTTAAACTCTCAAGTCTTTTGTCTTCAATTCCTTTGTGCTTCGAATTACTTATCCTAGGCAAAACTTGTGCTGTGCGTTCATACTGCACATGTCCCTGGGTTATACCTGCCAAACTTTGGAAAACACAGTCTCAAGGGATATATCTATTCCTTATGTCTGTGTGTGGTAAATGGAATTCCATGTTAAGTGGGGTAGCCCCCAACCTGCTTTTTGTTTGTAAATTGAGCTTTTTGTATATTTCATCTACTTAGAGTGGGAGCAAGGCCATGAAATCAACATGTATTTCTTGAGCGCCTACTGGGTGTCCAGAAAACTGACTGAGGTTAAACGGTGGCACTGAGTTTCAAGAATCGGTGGCAGCTGGATGCAGTAGGAAGGGTGACCCATCTCTGCCCTCTCTCCTCAGATCCCAAGAAGACCCACAGCCGACCAGGAAGCCGAGCTGGCAGCAAAGCTGGTAGCCGGGCCAGCAGCCGCCGAGGCAGTGATGCATCAGACTTTGACATCTCGGAAATCCAGTCCGTGTGCTCCGACGTGGAGACTGTCCCCCAGACACACAGGCCTACGCCCCGAGCAGATTCTCGGCCGTCCGCAGCCAAGCCTTCCAAAATCCCCACACCCCAGAGGAAATCACCTGCCAGCAAATTGGACAAGTCCTCCAAGAGATAGTGCAGTTGGTTCTACCACTGTCCTTCCTAAAGCCTTTACTATTTAAGTCTGAAAGATGTAACATATGATGTAGAGACTATTGTGAAATAATGCAAGAGGTGAGTTTAAAGTTCTGCAGATGGCCTTATTTGTGTATTTGTCTTTTTCTTTTATCTGTATAATTTGGATCAGATAGTCTGGGGTTTTAGTCACATCCTCCATGAGGGGGGAGAGAGTTTGATAGGCACTAACGTTTCTGCACTGAGCGTGTGGAGCACACCTGAGATCACTATACCTGCAGGTAAGTCCACGACTTCCCGACAGCCAGCCCTCCACTGGGAGCTAACATGAAGGATACCTCAGGACACCTTCTTGCTTCTCTGGAAACTCTGAAAAGCCAAAAGACACCCACAGCGATCTATTCCAAGATGATCTAAGTGTAAACTGCAAGATGGGGGGCAAAAAGACAAACACACCCGCCGCAGTTCTTAACCTTGTACCTGACGGAGAACTCACAGAAAGTTCCTTTCTGCACCTGCCCATGCTCTGAGATTCCCAGACTCTTGCGCATTTCTGTGCCATGGCTTCACCTGAGGCCAGAGGCGTCCTGGACGTGAGCCCTCTTATCCTGTAAGAATATCATCATAAAGTGCATTCATGTAAATGTGAGGTTTTCTTTTGCTTGAGTGGACAGTAGCACCTGTACCATTGAACTCATTTTGTATCAAAGCAAGTTTGCTTGCAGAAAAGCTATGAAATAAAACATGTCCCTTAACTACATTGCTATGGAATTAATTTTTTTCCCCAGGGAGAAAAAGTCAGTGTATTTTTTTATGAGCAAATATCCATTTGGAGTGACCAAACGAGACTTACTTAAAAATGGGTTTATTTTGATTTTCTCATCTGAAGTAATCATGTTCTGGTATTATATCTATATTTAATATAAACCTTTTAATTTATTATGTATACTCACATACTATAGGAAGATATTAGTATGCATTTAATAAAACATATTCACTTGAACATATGGCATACCTGATTATTTAAAGTGAACTTTTTCTGTTTGCTCTAAATAAAGCTTATATGGACGATCTCTCTTTACTAACAGTGTGACAGGCTAAGTTTGGGGGACAAAAAACACAGGGATATAATACATAAGAAATGATAAAATAACATTAACCATTCTATAAATATTTTTAATATGTACCAACCATGTGCCAGCCTCTGTTGGTGACACTGAGGCGCTCTTATATTCAAGGGGAAAAAGCTAATAACTAAATCAATCACTAAAAAACATGAACTGAAACCAGGGGATGTATGACAGGGTAATGTAGTTACATTCCCTCCTGTGTACATTTAAAAATCAAATGATAAAATTTTCTTAAATATAAAAATGGCATCAAATATAATTAGAAGAATGGCAGATGATGGTTCCTTTGGGTATGACCGGTCACAGTTCTCCCTGTGACTTTGTAAATTCATTTCAGCACACGGCATTGGTGGCATTTGGGTTCAGGAGTTAGTTAAGATAGTCTTGTGTTTTCCCCACGTGGTCTTTTTCATGGAGGCCAGCGTTGAATTGAAGGGCCTGGAGTCTCCGGAGACAGAAATTAGGTGCCGCTTTTAAGTGACTCCTTTCTCAAAGCATGGGTCTCAAGTGCATGCCCTTGATGGGAAGGGTGATTCTAACCTATGGGACCACTTGCTGTAATTCATGCGTTTGATTGTAAACACCTCATCTGAGAAGGCAGCTGAAATTGCTGTTACTCCTTTGGTGCTTTGCATAGGATCACATTTCCACTTCAAAGACAAATTTAAGGGAATAATTTTATCTGGGCTCATTTGAATGCTGCCCCTGATAAAGAGCTAGGGAATTTGCTTTTTGTAGTAGGAAGTGGTGAAAGATACTTCGAGAGTCCTAAGGAACTGCTTCCAGCTACCAGCAATTGTCCTCCTGGGGAGCTTTTCACACTTTGATGCCTGATATTTGTTTCCTCTTGAATGTTTGTTTCCCAGAGCCTCAGGCTGACTTCTGAGGTCCTCCTGGAAGTTTCCCTCCTCTTCGCTACACAGTTCCTTCTCTTTTCTTTTTGTCTTTCTTTCTTTTTTGTTTTCTTTCCTACTTTTTATTTTAAAAACATGACATTGGAATGAATCGCAATGCTAAACATCTTAAAGATTGGCTCTGTTAGAAGATAAACTGAGGCATACTAAGAATTTTTAGGAGCTCTACGAAACAGACACAGACATAGAGAACAGACCCTGTGGTTGCCAAGTGGAAGGGGAGGGTGGGGTTAACTGATACAAACTATTATATATATGGTGGATAAACAAGGTTCTGTACAGCACAGGGAACTATATTTAATATCCTGTGATAAACCATAACGGAAAAGAATATGAAAAAGAATATATATATAAAACGGAATCACTTTGCTGTATAGCAGAAATTAACACAACATTGTAAATCAACTATTCTTAAATTAAAATTTTTATTAAAGAATTCTAAGAGTTTACTTGAGCAAAATCCAGTTCCAATCAGGCAGCGCCAAACCGGAAGTGGTTAGGAGTCCACCAACAGGAGAAAAAGCAGAGGCAGAGCCAGGAAATTATTGAATGGCTGTCACTTAGAGCCCAGTTGACTGTTTGTGATTGGCTGTCCTTAGGCTTTGATTTCATAACCTCGAGGCATTTACAGAACTAGATTTTGGTTTTTGTTTTCCTAGGCCCCTGAGGCATTAGAGCCACTTGGATCTAAAGGCCTCCTTGTTTAATTAATTGAACGGTTCTTAAGCGTTAAGGCAGCTGAATCATGGAGTCGATTTTTTTGCCTTAAAAATAAATACTAATTCTCATGAAAAAATGGAGTGCAGAAGGGGATGGGCCTGGACAAATCTCAGATCTGGTTCCTTTTATGGCAAATAAGGGTGGAGGGGCTTGGAAGTGCCCTGTTGGCTGCTGGGGTTTGACCCGTAAAACAATGAAGAGGAAGAGAGGCAGGGAAAGGATCTTGTTTCCTTTTTGATCATTTTTTAAGCTTGCTTCACGTATTTGCAACAAGGGAAATCGGGATGAGGTATAGTCATTTACTCCTTTTTGGACAACGTGGTTTGAAATGCTTGTGCTTTTTTGTCAAACAAGTGATCTGATAGCACCAACCATACGTTTGCAAGTGCCCAAGCTACTGTGTGTGTCTCATGAGGTGGCCGCCTGGCCGGGAACTTACCTCTGGGGGCCATGAAGAAAGCAAGGACACTAAACTTGTCTCAGTACTTTAGTAACTAGGTTTCCTTGAGTCTTGTTAGGGGTTAACTTGATGGTCACCAAAATCTACTTGGATGTGAATAGAGTCATAGATGAGTTGTATGGCTTTGTGAAGTATCTGACCTACCCTGCCCAACTGTACAACTTTGGTTGACTTCATATAATTTTGGTGCAATGGAGATGTTGAATATCTTGTCAGGATAAACGACAGCAAACATATGGAATCTTTCTGGCTTCTGCTTCCTATGTGCTAAATTAAGAACACATGCAAGGCACCCTGACTTCAGACTATACTACAAAGCTACAGTAATCAAGACAGTATGGTACTGGCACAAAAACATAAATATAGATCAAAGGAACAGGATAGAGTGAAGTAAGTCAGAAAGAGAAAAACAAATACTGTATGCTAACACATATATATGGAATCTAAGAAAAAAAAAAAGGTTCTGAAGAACGTAGGGGCAGGACAGAATTAAAGATGCTGACGTAGAGAATGGACTTGAGGACATGGGGAGGGGGAAGGGTAAGCTGGGATGAAGTGAGAGAGTGGCATGGACATATACACACTACCAAATGTAAAATAGATAGCTAGTGGGAAGCAGCCACATAGCACAGGGAGATCAGCTCCGTGCTTTGTGTCCACCTAGAGGGGTGGGATAGGGAGGGTGGGAGGGAGATGCAAGAGGGAGGAGATACGGGGATGTGTGTGTGTGTGTGTGTGTGTGTGTGTGTGTGTGTGTGTGTGTATATATGATTCACTTTGTTATATATATATCTGATTCACTTTGTTATACAGCAGAAACTAACACACCATTGTAAAGCAATTATACTCTAATAAGAAAGATGTTAAAAAAAAAAGCATGCAAAGCAAAATGTGTTCAAAGCAATTTCATATTCATTTACCCACACTTTTATTGTACCCCATTATTTGAAATTAAAGACTGCATAGGAGATGAGAATAAAAAGAGATTAAAAGTTTTCAAAAGTTATCCTCAGATAAAATATTCTTTTAAAAGTTCCTCACCCTAAAAGAGCGACTTTTGCCCCAGGGCAAAGACCAGGAATTTCAGTTGCCACAGCCTTATAGACTCTATCTTTTCTGCCAGTGGGTTCCCTACTTCTTTGACAGCATATTTCCAGCAATAAGAATTTTCTGAGCAAACTCTTCCAATGTGTTTATCAGATATTTTTTGCATATATTATCATTAGCTAATTTCTCAAGGTTCAATATAATCTTAGTGTCAGATTTACACTTAACAACACCGGTGTAGGAATATATACTTATTTCAAATAGTCTTGACAACTTTTTGGTCCAAATCTTGTCAAATCTGATGAGACCCTCCCTGGTTTAACTCATGATGTGACTGGGGGGGGCTTGTTCTAGGAGTGTCTTCTCTGCTTTTTTCTTCTTTGTTTCTTGCATTCTAAGTGTCTTAAATCCATAGTTTATTTGCAGGGATCTGTTTAAGCCACATTTGGTAAAGATTGTTTTGTTAAAAAGAGATGATAAAATGTGTTCATTCACCCTGCTTGACACAGATAAAGTGCAGTCTACCACACATGCTGCGAGAACCACTGTGTCCACCTGTCACCTGGGGACACAGACACAGAGGATGCTGTGGGTGCCACCATAGGGCACATGTTACTGTTGGTCTGTAGTATGTCCATGGAGGTTGATTTCCTCCCCCTCCTCTTAGGTGAAATGTAAAACAGACATCTTGTTTTCATGCCACATCTGAACTTAGAGATCACTGTTCTACACTCTTTCTTTCTCCTCTGCTCCCAGTTATGTGAGAACACACACACACCTGTGCCAGCAGTTATATGTGATTATCTCCCTGCTTAGGTGTTCTCTGAAAATTTGAATTTAGTTCTGGCCCTTGTTACCTCTCACTTGTGCTACTACAGGACTGCCTGTTTATCGCCTCACTTTCAATGTCTTCTCCAGATGTCAGGCTGGAGGAATTGGTCCCATGGGGAGGGACAGGCCTTTCGATAATGAAGGACCAAAAGAAAGGGTGGTTAAGGTGGGAAAAGAGATACCCTTTAAACTTACACAGTTCTGTACATCAGTTATATCACAATAAAACTGGAAGGGAAGAAAAGATGGAAAAAGAGAAGTTAAGGGAGTTACATTACCTAACTGCACTGACTTATTTCTCTCAGCAAATTAGAAGCCAGGGTGTCCTGCCTGGAGTTAAGGAAAAGGTCATAGGTTATGGTGTTTGAGTTGAGCCGAAAAGGTTTGAAATAGCTGAGACCAGGGGACTGTAGTTACCCTGACCTACAGAGTGCAGCTGGGTGTAGGAACAGAGGGGGCAGAAGGTTAATTGAAAGTTAAGAGCTGAAATCAAGAGGTTTACAGACAAGCAAGAACTGAAAGAATTCAGCACCACCAAACCAGCTTTACAAGGAATGCTAAAGGAACTTCTTCAGGCAGAAAAGAAAAGGCCACAACTAGAAAGGAGGAAATTACAAAATGGGAAAGCTCACTGGTAAAGGCAAACATACAGTAAAGGTGGGAAATCATCCACACACAAATATATCAAAACCAGTAATTCTGAGAGTACAAATGCAGGATATTTGAAATCATTCGAAATTAAGAGATGAGCAAGTTAGGGAGCTTCCCTGGTAGTGCAGTGGTTAAGAATCTGCCTTCCAATGCAGGGGACCCAGGTTCAAGCCCTGGTCTGGGAAGATCTCACATGCTGCGGAGCAACTAAACCCATGCACCACAACTATTGAGCCTGCGCTCTAGAGCCCGTGAGCTACAACTACTGAAGCCCACATGTCTAGAGCCCGTGCTGTGCAACAAGAGAAAACACAGCAATGAGAAGCCCGTGCACCACAATGAAGAGTAGCCCCCGCTCGCCGCAACTAGAGAAAGCCCATGCACAGCAGCGAAGACCCAACACAGCCAAAAATAAATAACTAAATAAATTTTTAAAAAGATGAATAAATTAAAACAGTCATATACATATAGATTGCTATACCAAAACCTCATGGTAACTGCAAGCCAAAAATCTATAACAGATATATACACAAAAAAGAAAAAGGAATCCAAACACAACACTAATGATAGTCATCAAATCACAAGAGAACAAAAGTGAAAAGGAAGAAAAAAGACCTAAAAAACAAATCCAAAACAATTAATATCACAATAAGAACATACGTATCAATAATTACCTTAAATGTAAATGGATTCAATGCTGCAAACAAAAGACAGACTGGCTAAATGGATACAAAAACAAGACCCTATATATTCTATCAAACATTTGGAAAAGAGTTAACACTTATCCTTCTGAAACTATTCCAAAAAATTGCAGAAGGAACACTTCCATACTCTTTCTAAAAGGCCGCCATTACCCTGATACCAAAACCAGACAAAGATACCACAAAAAAAAGAAAATTACAGGCCAATAACACTGATGAACATAGACGCAAAAATCCTCAATAAAATACTGGCAAGCCAAACCCAACAATACATTAAAAGGATCATACACCATGATCAAGTGGGATTTATCCCAGGGATGCAAAGATTTTTCAATATCCATACATCAATCAATGTGCTACACCACAATAACAAATTGAAGTATACAAACCATATATGATCATCTCAATAGATGCAGAAAAAACTTTTGATAAAATTTGACATACATTTATGATAAAAACTCTCCAGAAAGTGGGCATAGAGAGAACATACTCGACATTATAAAGACCATATACTACAAACCCACAGCTTACATTATACTCAATGGTGAAAAGGTGAAAGCATTTCCTTTAAGATCAGGAACAGGACAAGACTGTCCACTCACACCACTTTTATTCAACATAGTTTTGGAAGTCCTAGCCACAGCAATCAGAGAAGAAAAAGAAATAAAAGGAACCCAAATTGGAAAAGAAGAAGTAAAACTGTCACTGTCTGCAGATGACATGATACTATTTATAGAAAATCCTAAAGACACTACCAGAAAGCTACTAGAACTCATCAATGAATTTGGTAAAGTTGCAGGATACAAAATTAATAAACAAATCTCTTGCAATTCTATACAATAAAAACAAAAGATCAGAAAGAGAAATTATGGAAACAATCTCATTTACCATTTCATCAAAAAGAATAAAATGCCTAGGAGACAAAAAATCTGTACCTACCTAAGGAGGCAAAAAATCTGTACTCCGCACACTATAAAATGCTGATGAAAGAAATCAAATGTGATACAAACAGATGGAAAGATATACTGTGTTCTTGGATTGGAAGAATCAATATTGTCAAAATGACTATACTATCCAAGGCAATCTATAGATTCAATGCAATCTCTATCAAATTACCAATGGTATTTTTCACAGAATTAGAATAAAAAAGTTTTAGATTTATATGGAAACCCAAAAGACCTCGTATAGCCAAAGCAGTCTTGAGAAAGAAAAACAGAGCTGGAGGAATCAGGCTCCCTGACTTCAGACTATACTGCAATGTTACAGTAATCAAAACAGTATAGTACTGGCACAAAAACAGAAATATAGATTAATGGAAGAGGATAGAAAGCCCAGAAATGAACCAACATACCTATGGCCAATTAATCTACAACAAAGGAGGCAATAATATACAATGGAGCAAAGACAGTCTCTTCAAAAAGTGTGTGCTGGGAAAACTGGACAGCTACATGTAAAAGAATGAAATTAGAATATTCTCTAACATAATTCACAAAAATAAACTCAAATTGGAGGAAAGATTTAAATGTAAACCTGATACTATAAAATTCCTAGAGGAAAACATAGGCAAACACTTTTTTTTTTTTCTAATAAGGAAGGTGGAGAGTTCTCCTCCACCTTTTTTTTAAATAAATAAATTTATTTATTTATTTATTTTTGGCTGCATTGGGTCTTCATTGCTGTGCACAGGCTTTCTCTAGTTGTGGTGAGTGGGGGCTACTCTTCGTTGTGGTGCATGGGCTTCTCATTGCAGTGGCCTCTCTTTGCACAGCATGGGTTCTAGGCATGTGGGCTTCAGTAGTTGCAGCATGCAGGCTCAGTAGTTGTGGTGCACGGGCTTGGTTGCTCTGCAGCATGTGGGATCTTCCCAGACCAGAGTTCAAACCCATGTTCCCTGCATTGGCAGGCAGATTCTTAACAACTGTGCCACCAGGGAAACCCGGCAAACACTCTTTGACACAAATCGCAGCAATATCTTTTTGGATCCATCCCCCAGAGTAATGGAAACAAAAACAAAGATAAATAAATGAGACCTAATTAAACTTAAAATCTTTTGCACAGCAAAGCAAACCATAAAAAGAAAAGAAAACCTACAGAATGGGAGAAAATTTTTGCAAACGATGCAACCAACAAGGGATTAATTTCCAAAATACCTAAACAGCTCATATAGCTCAATATCAAAATAAAAAAACAAAAAAACAACCCAATAAAACAATGGGCAGAATGTCTATATAGACATTTCTCCAAAGAAGACACACAGATGGCCAACAGGCACATGAGAAAATGCTCAACATCGCTAATTATTAGAGAAATGCAAATCAAAACTACAATGAGGTATCACCTCACACCAGTCAGAATGCCCATCATCAAAATGGCCACAAATAATAAATGCTGAAGAGGGTGTGGAGAAAAAGGAACCCTCCTATACTGTTAGTAGGAATGTAAATTGGTAGAGCTACTATGGATAACAGTATAGAGTATCCTCTAAAAACTAAATATAGAGCTACCATATGATCCTGCAATCCCACTCCAGGACATGTATCCAGAGAAAACCATAATTTGAAAGGATACATGCACCCCATTTTTCATTGCAGCACTATTTACAATAGCCAAGACATGGAAGCAATCTAAGTGTCCATCGACAGATGAATGGATAAGGAAGATGTGGTACATATATACAGTGGAATACTACTCAGCCATAAAAAATAATGAAATAATGCCATTTGTAGAAACATGGTTGGACTTAGAGATTATCACACTAAGTGAAGTAAGCCATACAGAGTAAGACAAATCTCATATGATATCCCTTATATGTGGAATCTAAAAAATAAAAAATATACAGATGAACTTATTTCCAAAACAGAAAGAGACTCACAGAATAGAAAACAAAATTTTGGTTACCAAAGGGGAAGAGGGAGGGGAGGAATAAAATAGGAGGTTGGGATTAACATATACACACGACTATATATAAAATAGATAACCAACTAGGACCTACTGTATAGCACAGAGAACTATACTCAATATTTGTAATAACCTATGAGGGAGAAGAATCTAAAAAAGTATATATAGAGACAGATCTATATAGATATAAAGCTGAATCTCTGTACTGTACACGTGAAACATGATATTGCAAATCAATTATACTCCAATTAAAAAAAAAACTTTACCCAAAAGAAAACTCCAGTACCAGTTGTATTCTTTGGTGAATTCTAGCATTTAAAGGAAAAAAAAAAACAAAAACAAATTTACAAAAATCCTTCTAGAAAATAGAAAAGGAAGAAACACTTCACAATTCATTCTATGAGGCATCACATTGATACCAAAGTCAAAGGCATTATAAGAAAAGAAAACTTTCAGTATTTCTTATGAATGTAGGCACAACAATCCTTTAAAAATTAGCAAATTAAATACAGCAGTATATGATAAGAAAAATACATCATGACAGTTATGGACTGAATTGTTTTTCCCCCAAATTCATAGGTTGAAGCCCTAACCCCCAATGTAATGTAGTTGGAGATAAGGCCTTTAAAGAGATAACTAAGGTTAAATGATATCATAAAGATGGAGCCCTAGAGACATGAAAGATCTCTCTCTCTCTCTCTCTCTCTGCACATGCACAGAGGAGAGACCATGTGAGATTCAGCAAGAAGGACCATCAGCAAGCCAAGAAGAAAAGTCTCACCAGAAACCAACCCTACTAGCATCTTGATCTTGTGAGGAAATAAATTTCTGTTCTTTAAACCATCCAGTCTGTGCTATTCTGTTATGCCAGTCCTAGAAGACTAATACAATGACCAAATAGAGTTTATCCCAGGAAAGTTAGGTTGGACTAACATTAGAAAACTAAGCACTTTTTTTTTCACTATATTAACCAACTAAAAAATAAGAAAAATTGTATGATAACCTCAACAGATGCAGAAAAATCATTTGACAATCTTCAAAAATCACTCATGAGAACAAATGTTTCAGCAATGCAGGAGTGGAAAAGAACTTTCTCAACCTGATAAAGAACAGCTAACATTATACTTAATGGTGAAAGATTGATTGCTTTCCCTCTAAGGTCATAAATGAGGCAAAGATGTTCTCTCTCACCACTCCCATTCGACATCTTACTGGAAGCTAAGTCCAGTACAAAAGGGTAGTAAAAGAATAAAAGATGTATAGATTGGCAAAGAGGAATGAAATTATTTTAATTCTCAGGTGACAACATTGTCCACATAGAATATCCTATGGAATTTACAAAAAAGCTACAGGTGACTTTAGCAAGGTCCCTGTATATAAAGTAAATATGGAAAAATCAGTTGTATTTCTACATACTAATAGTAGCTGTTGGAAGCTGAAAAACAATACAAATTATAATAGCAAAAAACTAAAGTACTTAGGGATACATTTAACAAAACGTACAAAAATTGTACACAAACTACAGAACATTGAGAAAAATGTAAAACAAAAAGTGGAGAGATGCTATATTTATGGATCAGAAGAGTTAATATTGTTAAGATGTCAATTATCCTCCAATTAATCTGCAAATCTAATATAATCTCAAGCCAAATTTCAGCAAATTTTCTTTTGAGGAAATTGATAAGACTTTCTTAAAAAAAAAAAAAAAGAGTTAGGAGCTGGGGTTTTTTCAGTCAGGCTCAACAGGAAGAGCAAGGGATTGAAGCAGTGGGAAGAAGCAGAGGGGGTAGGATGGAATCAAGTTTTAGGGTACCCAGAGAAAAGGGTTTGGGAGGAAGGCACACTGTGGATAGGTGTTTGGATCAGGTTGGTGGAAGGCTAGAGCATTAGGGCTGAGAGCACAGGAAAAGATGTATGACCAAGAGGGACATATTTTGGGGCATTGTCTAAGGGTTGCAAGAATGTGAATTTTGGTGGCCTCAGCATTTCATTAAAAATTAGTCTCAGCTGTTCCAAGTCTGTTGATTTTTATTGTGCTTGTAGTTGAATCTCCATGAAGAAAGCAATAATAGTCATCTCATAGGGTGGGGGAGTGTGGAAGGGCCTGCATTTCAGCTGGGATTGGTTGTGCTTCAAAGCTCCAATGAGGCTGAAGTGTGTGCTTGGCTTTTCAATAAGACAGAAATCTCAGGAAAATGGTTCGTTGATATATGCCTATTAGATCTGGCTGTGGGCATGACTTAAAAATGGATTACCATAAAAACTACATTTCTGAAAGAAGGATTAAGTAGGTAGAAAAATGTACATGGTTATGTTTTTGATTCCTAGTGTAGAAAAGTTTGTTTCAAAAGTAACCAGTCAGTGGATGTGGGATCTGGTCACCAACTGAGTCACAAAATACCTGCTTGAGAGCTGACCAGTGAATTCGGAGGAACAGAATCGGTTTGAAGCAATGTCTTGAGATATAAAGTATAAACTTTACAATGCCATATCTGATCATGGATTAATTTAGAATTCTTTCTCATGGGTAACCTTTTGCTTTTTTAGGTTCTTGATTATGCCCAGATTGATTTTTTAAAGTCGGTTTTGGTTTATAAAGCTCTTCACATGAATATATATCTTATATGAGGTTCCCAGCCAGTCATTGAAATAGTAGATAAGTACTATTTGAATTTTACGGATAATTTAAACAAAGCTAGAGAGGCTGTTATTTCTCCAGGCTCACACAGCTAAAAATGACCCAGTAGATAAATATTTTCCTGCCGAGACCAGTAATCATCCCACTACACCTCACCATTACACCAGGGCCTCTGTGCTCCTAAGATGGTGACTTCATAAGGAAGGCATGGTCACGAACTCTTGGGAAACACACCACATCTGCATTTTCCAGAGACACAAGCTTCACCTTGAGATAGGTTTAGACTTTTCTCTGGAGTGCTGGAAATGTCTTGGGTTCCATAGCTAGATTAATTTTCCATTGTTTCATGTCTCATCAAATTATCTCCTTCCAAAAACGTAGTGACCTTTTAAAATTGGTTCACTGAGTAAGACGGTCTGCTTCGAGGCAGCTAATATTTAACACTATTTTCTCTCTGACCATCAAAAGATGTGTCATGAGTTCCCCTGGGAAGTGGCTTCATCAGTTAGCTGTCAAAGAGTCCTGATTCCTCTTGCTGTCAGATAGGTATCCTGAATGACTTAATGCAAATGAAACTTTTGAATATTCTACTTTTTGCTTAAGTTCATTGGTAATATATGTGGATAAATGTTGGAACTCTTCACTGACTATGGCATGGTGTAGTGTTTTAAAAATTTATTTTATAGGGAGTGTGGGAGGGAGGGAGACGCAAGAGGGAAGAGATATGGGAACATATGTATATGTATAACTGATTCACTTTGTTATAAAGTAGAAACTCACACACGATTGTAAAGCAATTATACCCCAATAAAGACGTTTAAAAAAATTTTATTTTAGATGTGGAGGCATATATAATGTGACCTAACCAAAAAAGTTTTAATAAAAGTATACAAGGAAGGATGTACATTTTTCCTGCTTCAGTTTTGGTTAGTTTGACTACAGGTCTTTATAAGGTGGTCCAAGGCATTTACCTTGATTCTATCACTCAAATATATTTCAAATCATATTAGTTCTTTTTTTTTTTTTTTTAAAGATTTAATTTTATTTATTTTTGGCTGCATTAGGTCTTCATTGCTGCACTCGGGCTTTCTCTAGTTGCGGTGAGTGGGGGCTACTCTTCCTTGCGATGTCTTCTCTTGTTGCGGAGCACCGGCTCTAGGCACACGGGCTTCATTAGTTGTGGCTCATGGACTCAGTAGTTGCGGGTCACAGTCTCTAGATCACAGGCTCAGTAGTTGTGGCTCATGGGCTTACTTGCTCCATGGCATGTGGGATCTTCCCGGACCAGGGCTCGAGCCTGTCCCCCCGGAACTGGCAGGTGGATTCTTATCCACTGTGCCACCAGGGAAGTCCTGTTAGTACTTTCTTTAGTGTATATTCTTTTGTGTGTATTCTTTTGCTTACTCTTACTCTCACACACCTCTGAAAATGTATCTTTTAAGTATCAGTGTCAGAATAATTTGTTTTTTGTCGAAACATGTTTGAAATGTAGTTAATTCAGTGAAGAATTTTTATTTAGGACATTCCTTTGATTTATATTGACTGCATTTGGGGAGTAGGATACTTTATACATTCAATGATACATTTTATTATCAACTTCTGATGATAATTTTACACTTGTTAGTTACAGAAAGTGTAGTAAATACATAAAAGTACAAAGAGTAAATAAAATCACCTATCATCCCAATACTTGGAATAAATCACTGATAAATTTGAGGGGTGATCATTATTTTGAATTTCTGATGTCATACTGTATTTCCATTTTGGTATCTCCAACTACATATTTAAAATTAAAAAGGCCAAAGGCATTGTAAGTTATCCAGTTATTTTAGTCTTTAAAACTGGAAATAGGGTGATACTTGTATTGCTTTTTATTGCTGGACAACAGTTGCCTGAGAACTCAGTGATTTCAAACAACTTATTTCGCAGTTTGTGTGAACAAGAATTCAGGCAAACTCGTCTGGGTTCTCTGTTTCAAGGTCGCTTACAAGGCTGCAGTCAAAGTTCCAGCTGGGGCCACAGTCATCTGTGTCTCATTTCATTTGAGGCAGGATTTATTTTCCAGTTCACTCCTTGGTTGGTTGGTTGTCAAGATTCCATTCCTCGTGGGTTGTTGGACTAAGGGCCTCAGTTCCTTGCTAGCTGTTGGCTGGAGGCCACCCTCCTCATTTCCTTGCCACATGGGCCACTCCAGCATGGCAGTTTGCATCATCAAAGTGGGCAAACCAAGGAGGCAATAGAGTCCAAAGTCACAGTCTTCCACAACCTAAGCTTAGAAATTATGTCCTATCACTTTAGCCATATTTTCTTAGTCAGGAGCAAATCACAAGGTCCAGCCTACATTCAAGGGCAGGGGCCTGAACCAGGAAGAAATAGCAAATATGAACAGACAAATCACAACTACTGAAATTGAAACTGTGATTTAAAAACTCCCACAGACTGAAGTCCAGGACCAGATGGCTTCACAGCCGAGTTCCATCACACGTTTAGAGAAGAGTTAACACCTATCCTTCTGAAACTCTTCCAAAATACTGCAGAGAAAGGAACATTCCCAAGTTCATTCTATGAGGCCACCATCACCCTAATACCAAAACCAGACAAAGATATAATGAGAAAAAGAAAATTACAGGCCAATATCACTGATGAACATAGACACAAAAGACTTCAACAAAACACTAGCAAACTGAATCCAGCAACACATTAAATGTATCATACGCCATGATCAAGTGAGATTTTTCCCAGGGATGGAGGGATTCTTCAATATATGGAAATCAATGTGATACACCACATTAACAAACTGAAGAATAAAAACCATATGATCATCTCAATAGATCCAGAAAAAGCTTCTGACAAAATTCACCATCCATTTATGATAAAAAACAAAAAAACAAAAACAAAAACAAACCCAACTCTCCAGAGAGAGAGTTTGGTAAAGTAGCAGGATACAAAATTAATACACATAAATCTCTTGCATTCCTATACCTAACAATGAAAGATCAGAAAGAGAAATTAAGGAAACCATCCCATTTACCATCGTAACAAAAAGAATAAAATACCTAGGAATAAACCTACCTAAGGAGTCAGAAGACCTGTACTCTGAAAACTATAAGATACTATTAAAAGAAATCAAAGATGACACAAACAGATAGAGAGATATACCATGTTCTTGGATTGAAAGAATCAATAATGTGAAAATGACTGTACTACACAAAGCAATCTACAGATTTAATGAAATCCCTATCAAAATACCAACAGCATTTTTCACACAATTAGAACAAAAAACTTTACAATTTGTATGGAAACACAAAAAACCCTGAATAGCCAAAGCATTCTTGAGAAAGAAAAACAGAGCTAGAGGGATCAGGCTCCTGGACTTCAGACTATACTACAAAGTTACAGTAATCAAAACAGTATGGTGCTTGCACAAAAACAGAAATGTAGATCAATGGAACAGGATAAAAAGTCCAGAGATAAACCCACACACATATGATGACCTAATCTCTGACAAAAGAGGCAAGAATATACAATGGTGAAAAGACAGTCTCTTCAAAAACTGGTGCTGGGAAAACTGGACAGCTACATGTAAAAGAATGAAATTAGAACATCCCCTAACACCATACACAAAAATAAACTCAAAATGGATTAAAAATCTAAATGTAAGGCTGGATACTTTTAAACTCTTAGAGGAAAACATAGGCAGAACACTCTCTGACATAAATTTCAGCAAGATCATTTTTGATCCACCTCCAAGAGTAATGAAAATAAAAACAAAAATAAACAAATGGGACCTAATTAAACTTAAAATCTTTTGCACAGTGAAGGAAACCATAAACAAAACAAAAAGACAAGCCTCAGGATGGGAGAAAATATTTGCAAATGAAGCAACTGACAAGGGATTAATCTTCAAAATATACAAACAGCTCACTATCCAAAAAAAACAACAACAAAAAATCCAGACATAAAATGGGCAGAAGATCTAAACAGACATTTCTCCAAAGAAGACATACAGATGGGAAAAAAGTATGTGAAAAGATGTTCAACATCACTATTAGAGAAATGCAAATAAAAACTACAGTGAGGTATCACCTCACACCAGTCAGAATGGCCATCAACAAAAAAAATCTATAAACAATAAATGCTGGAGAGGGTGTGGAGAAAAGGGAACCCTCCTACACTGTTGGTGGAAATGTAAATTGGTACAGCCACTATGGAGAACAGTATGGAGGGTCCTTAAAAAACTAAAAATAGAGCTACCATATGATCCAGCAATCCCATTCCTAGGCATATGCCTGGAGAAAACCATGATTCAAAAAAGATACATGCACCACAATGTTCACTGCAGCACTATTCACAATAGCCAGGACATGGATGTAACCTAAATGTCCATCAACAGAGGAATGGATAAAGAAGAGGTGGTACATATATACAATGGAATATTACTCAGACATAAAAATGAATGAAATAATGCCATTTGCAGCAACATGGATGGACCTAGAGATTGTCATACTGAATGAAGTAAGTCAAACACAGAAAGACAAGTAGCACATGATATCATTTATATGTGGAATCTAAAAAAATTGTACAAATGAACTTATCTACAAAACAGAAGTAGAGTCACAGATGTAGAAAACAAACTTATAGTTACCAACGGGGAAGGGGGGAGGGACAAATTGGGAGACTGGCATTGACATATATACACCACTATATATAAAATAGGTAACCAACATGGACCTACTGTATAGCACAGCGAACTCTACTCAGTACTCTGTAATGACCTATATGGAAAAAGAATCTAAAAACAGTGGATATTTGTACATGTATAATTGATTCACTTTGCTGTACGCCTGAAACTAACACAACATTATAAATCAACTATACTCCAGTAAAAATTTTAAAAATAAAAAAATAAAAATTATGGCTTTCCCATGGAAAAAAAAAGTATGACACATCAAAAGTCAATGACTTGTTCAACACAATCTAGATCGGAAGAGGAATGTTTCTTCAAAACTCTACTAAAGAGTTACTCATAATAATACTGGGAAATGAGCCACACAAACATCTGAAACAGGTTAGAGTACAAAAGGGCATCAGTGGCTCCCTAAAAGGACAACAGAGAGGCACAGGGCTGTTAATGAACAGCATTCTCCAAATACGGTGAGAGGGTGGATGGGGGAAGTAATGAGAACCACCTCAGCCCATCTTGGTTAAATGTTGCCTTGCCTCATTCTTCTTCTCTGACTCCCCTCCCCTTGTAATGCTGGACCCTCCAAGTTGCTGTTACATGGACACATTCGATTCTCTCCACTGGGGACACCCAATTCTCATGGCTGGGGTACATGTGCTTGTGGTCATTGGCACACAAGTGTGCCTCTGCTGACCTAGGAACTCCCAGGAATTAACTAACTGGTGGGGGTTAATCTCATTCACATTTTCTTCCAAGGGATTCCACATATGCAGCACACACATTTTAAAGGCCCATACTCTTATGAAGCAGGGGAAAAAAGTTTGGCAGCAGATAAAACGTGCCTCTAGGCCCTCCCCACTTGTATCATGTCCGTGTGTGGTTTGACATTTGATTTGTGCCGGTGAGATCACATTCATATTCAGAGGAACTGTTTCATAGGGTTTCCTAGAAAACACCTTGTGAACAGGCAGTGTTTTGTGTACTTCGAACCAAAGTTCATCCAATAAATTTTATATATAGTGAAGCAATGCTAGTTGGAGATTTTTGCAGCAGCCATGAGCCAGCTTGCCTATGAATTACTGTTAAACAGTCCATAAACAATTGAGATAGCACTGTTCATACCATATACATACATACATTGGCTTTCAGAGGCCAGAGTGGTTTTTTGAGTTTTCATTACTTCTAGAGAAAAGCCAAAAGATACTGACGCCATTTTGGAGAGATTGACTCCTCCCATCCCCCACGCACTGTTGACAGTCCTGAAAGGCTGGCAGGAACCGGACATTCTTGCATGATTCTCTGTGCCAAAAACTATGTTTTCTCAATTTTCATCCAACCCTTTCAGGAAGGAGTTATCCCAAACTGCTGGTTAGGAATAACCAGCAAGATCACTAGCTAATAAGTTAATAATAATAATTAGCTAATAAGCTAATAAGTTTACCAGCCCCGTTCTGGCTGAACCAAAGTCTATGTGGTATTTCCATGGCAAGTACTATGTTGTGTGAGCCATTATTTTTCAGACTTATTTTTTGTGTCCTGGCCCACATCTTATTCATCAGTTTCTTGTCTTACTTGTTCCTAATTTGAGTGCTTTAGCAACTTAAAAAACCTGAGCATATATTCTCCCCCATCCTGCTTCTCCCACCACCAACAACAACAAAAATGAAACAAAACACATATTTTAAAAAATAGAATTCACCCAGTTTATGCAAACATTCCTTCCCTGAGAGTGACATATGGGGAGAGATCAGAAAGACAAAGGCAGAAGGATTTAAGATGCCAACCAGGAAGCAACAAGAAATGTGGGTCTTTAACACTGTGAAGTCAAGTCAAATTGCAGAACTGGTTTGTGCTCAGCTTTGCAGGAAAATCCTTGGGTTTAGAGGATAATATGTAAACACTGTTTAGGATTAGGCTGAATTACGGTTCTAAGTGGGTGGAGGAGTCCATCTTCTGTGCCAAGAATCAGTGATCTTGGTTTAGAGTTCCCTCCTATCTCTTTGACATGTGGTGCTTGGGTGTCTTAAGATTGAGGATGGCTTCTGGAGTGAAGCATCTTTTTCTTGCCCACTGCCAGGTAGCTGCTTTCAACCTGGGTGTATGGCTATAAATGCAAGAACTACAACATGATATCATGTGAACCTACCAACAGGTTTGTGGGAAAATACTAGGGAAGAACAATCACCTGATTCTAGTATACATTCTAGAACACATATTTGAAAATGCAAAATAAATCTTATCTATTTTTATACAGAACTCAGCATACTGCAAAGACCATTGATATTTGTCATTTACCTTCTGGTCATGCCTCCCTGTGAGGTAGATTAATCACTAGAGTGATTAATCACCTGGTCACCCATGTTGTCTGGTAATTGACCTAAGTGATGGTGACCAAACAATTGCTGATAAGAACGCCCCCCCACACACACACTCCAATATAACTACATAGCGGGGATCTCTTTTAGTTTTTAAACCTAAAAGTCCTTAGTCATTCTTGGGTTTCTATATCATGGAGTATTTAAAAAACAATTAGAAGGAGATGAAGCATTAGAGGAGTGCGAAAGCAATCTGGACATGCAAGATTGATGACCTACGTGCAGAAGTGGAAATTTAACAAGTTTTATAAATGGGAATGAGAAAACCAAACGTAGGATATAAGGTAGTTTTTTCCTCTTATTTATGCAATGGATAAATTTGGGTTGACAGCTCAGTGGCAGTCGGTTAATGATGTGTAAATGACCTTGAGCTACATTAATAGAAATGCAGTGCCCAGCACAGAGGAGTTGGAGGAAGTCCTGCTCCACTGCGGTACCTCATTATAAGATGTGGGCACCCTGACGCTCTGCAGGTGAGGGGCCAGGATGCGGTTCTGAGCCATATCAGAAACGGACATCATAATATGAAAGAATGAGATTTCATGTGTGTTTTAACAGAAATACGTGCAAGTTAGTTATTCCAAAGAAATCTATTTTTGCAAGAAAACTACACAGCTTGTATCCTGCTTACTTGAATTACAACACATTAGTGAAATCACAGTTAACAAATTACTTATCACAAGTTTGATGACAAAATTCTCTTAAACTTTTAAGTGGAATAACAAATCATTTTCTGACAACTAACTTTTATTCTTATAAAAAACAAACATACTCTCAAGGTTACAGCTACTGTAGTTAAGAAATAACTATTAAAACCTCTGAATATTACAGGAATACTCTTTATACTTTTAAGATGACAGACTTAGGGACCTGACTTCATGAAGACTAGAGACCGAATATATGTAGAGTAATCAGCTGGTAAACATCCTCTAACCATTTCTCTGACATTCCTCCCCATCCCCTAAGAAAGGGGTAAGAGCAATCTTAGTATTTTACCCTTGTGAAAACAGTCTTCTCTAGATTTCTATTATTATTCAGAATTGTGGAATTGTCGCCCTTTTCACTGGGCTGAATAACATTCTGAAGGACCACCAGTGCATAGAAGACAGATCTTTATTTCACCACGAGAAACAACTCTCTATCCATTTCAGCTGCCCAAAAGTGGCTGCTTTGGGAGAAGAATTGCCAGAAAAAGTACAGGACACCAGCTAAATTTGAATAATGATGAAAAAATTTTAGTATAAATAAGTCCCAAACATTGCATTAGACATTTTTATACTAAACATCATTCACTGTTTATCTGAAATTCAAATTTAATCCTGTATTCTTATTTGCTATATCTAGCTACCTATTTGGAAATGGTTGTATTTCCAGGTGCTGTGATTAAAAACACTAATGATTACATGGAGATGTGATATCAAGATTCCAAGAGTCAGAGAGTACAGTTGGGGTTGTATGGAGAGTGGGGTCCAGATATCATCTTCATGGGTGTCTCCTTTGAGTTCAGAGCTGGGCTAGGTGTTGGGGGGAGGGACCAAATGACTCTACAGTTCATGACTTTGACGGAACAGTGGCTTTTTATGATCTTTCCATTTTCTTTGTTTCTTGTTCCTTTGGCAGGGTCAACTCACTGCTCTCCAGCCCCTAGTAGGTCCAGAGGACAGTGGAGAGTGCAAAAGAGAATGACATTTTTCTCCTTATTAATATTTCTTGAACTGTGTTGGTGGTGGAGATCCTTGGGAACACATCTACATGGACGATTGTGTTCCTACCAGGAATTCTGGAATTTTCACAACCAAGATGCAGCATGTCCAATAGATTTTTCTGTTTTGTTCCCAAAAGAATATGGCATAAGAAGAATTCTTTCTAGAGAAGGAGATTAGAATAAATAAATTCTGGCAGACTCTCCAAATCACATAAGATAAGTTAAAAGTTGGCCCTATTTTGAGGTTGACGAATCCATTGCTTTGGAAACATTTCTTAATGTTTCTGAAGAAAACACTTTAGAAGGATTCTTGCTTAGTGGATGCCTTACAGTATATCGTATTAACGATCTGTCACATGAAATCCTGAAGTCACTCCACACTGATAATTGACAAACAAAAGTTCAACTGAGGCCCTTTTCAAATTTGGTTCTCCCACGCAGGCTGATCTGTTTACTGGAGACTGTTGTTAAGACTGTAAAAACAATTGGTCTGGGTGCTGGGACAGAGTGCAGGCTGCCCAAGGCATGAAGATCCAGTTTGCATATGCTTGCTGATAGTGATGTTGCTGTAGATGTATTTTTAGGTTACAATGATGAAGAAAATGACAATGCCCCCAGAAAGTTGGGGCCACAGTCACAATGTCTTCAGGGAACCAATATACAAGAAAAATACCCAATTTATGAAATGTTTTCATTATTTTAACTGGTAGAAACCGGCTTTCCCTTAAAATAAGACTCTGTTAATGTTCCCTGAAAACTGAAAAATCTGACAGTACAAGAGAGAATTTAAAATATATATACTTTTAGGAGTTTAGCCAAAGATGGTGGAGTAGGAACTCGAGCTCCCCTCCTCTCACGAGCAAAACAAAATCACAATTAACTGTGGAACAACCATCAATAAAAAAGACTGAAACCTACCAAAAAAGATATTCTACATCCAAAGACATAAAGAAGAAACCACAATGAGATGGTAGGAGGGGCACACTCACAATATAATCAAATCCCATACCACCCAGGTGGGTGACCCACAAACTGAAGAATAATTATATCACAGAAGTTCTCCCACAGGAGTGAGAGTTCTGAGCCCACATCAGGCTCCCCAGCCTGGGGGTCTGGCATTGGGAGGAGGAGTCCCCAGAGCATTCAGCTTTGAAGGCCAGTGGGGCTTGATTGCAGGAACTCCACAGGACTGGGGGAAAGAGAGATTCCACTATTGGAGGACACACACAAAGTCTCATGCACACTGGGACCTAGGGAAAAAGCAGTGACTTCATAGGAGCCTGGGCCAGACCTACCTGCTGGTCTTGGAGAACCTCCTAGGGAGGCAGAGGGTGGCTGTGGCTCACTGTGGGGGCAAGAACACTGGTGGTAGAGGTATTGGGGAGTATTCATTGGCATGAGCCATCCTGGAGACCAACATTTTGGCATCAAGACCTGGCCTCACCCAACAGCCTGTAGGTTCCAATGCTGGGATCCCTCAGGCCAAACAACCAACAGGGTGAGAGCAGACCCTCCCATCAGCAGAAAGGATGCTTAAATACTTCCTGAGCCCACAGCTGCTTCTAACCAGAGGCCTTAACATGGCCCTGCCCGCCAGAGGGACAAGACCCACCTCCTCCCACCAGGAAGCCTGAACAAGCCTCTAGACCAGCCTCACCCACTAGGGGGCAGACACCAGAAGCAAGAAAACTACAATCCAGCAGCCTGCAGAACTGAGTCCATAAACACAGGTCAGAAACTACCCTGGGACCAGTTGGTCCCTGGGCCTTGGGTGAGGAGAGAGGAGTGTACTCCTGGGACACATAGGACATCCCCTACAGAGGGCCACTTCTCCAAGGCCAAGAAACACTACTAACTTTTCACATACATAAAAATACAAATAGACATTTAGACAAAATGAGACTGCAGAACATGTTCCAGATGAAGGAACAAGATATAACCCCAAAAGAACAACTAAGTGAAGGGGAGATTAATAATCTACCCTAGAAAGATTCCAGAATAATGATCATAAAGATGATCCAAGAACTGGGGAAAAGAATGGATGCACAGAGTGAGAAGTCACAAAAAGTTTTAAGAAAGAGCTAAAAAATATAAAGAACAACCAAACAGAGTTGAAGAATTCAATAACTGAAATGAAAAATACACTAGAATGAATCAATAGCAGAATAAGTGAGGAAAAAGAATGGATAAGTGAGCTGAAAGACAAGAGTGGTGGAAATCACTGCTGTGGAACAGAAAGAAGAAAGAAAAGAAACGAAGACAGTTTAAGGGATCTCTGGGAAAACATCAAATGCACCAACATTCACATTTTAGGGGTCCCAGAAAGAGACAAAAGGCCTGAGAAAATATTGGAAGGAATAATAGCTGAAAACTTGCCTATCATGAGAAAGGAAACAGTCATCCAAGTCCAGGGCCCACTGAAGAGTCCCATACAGGATTAACCCAAGGAAGAACATGCCAAGATACAGAGTAATCAAACTGACAAAAATTAAAGATAAAAGAGAAAATATTAAAAGCAACAAGGGAAAAGCAACAAATAATATATAAAGGAATCCCCAAAAGTTTATCTGCTGATTTTTCAGCAGAAACACTACAGGCTGGAAGGGAGAAGCACGACATATTTAAAGTGATGGAAGGGAAAAACCTACAACCAAGAATACTCTACTCAGCAAGTCTCTCATTCAGATTTGACAGAGAAATCAAAAGCTTTGACAGACAAGCAAAAGCTAAAAGAATTCAGCACCACCAAATCAGTTTTACAACATGCTAAGGGAAATTCTCTAGGCAGAAAAGGCCACAACTAGAAACAAGAAAATTACAAAATGGAAAAGCTCACTGGTGCCAGCACGTTGCCAACATGCAGAGGCAGGGCTGAAACCATAGCTGAGCCCCAGGGGCTGTGCAACTTAAGAAGTAGGGCTGAAGTCTCTCCTGGCAGCTGTGTGAGCTACGAATTTACACCTCCACTGCGAGCTTTCCACCAGGTTTGTAAACTCAGCACCTGTGGGACATCTGAATGGAGAAAGTGTGCTCCTGGGGCGGGGACGGGTCTGGCCTTAGCAGCTGTGGGCTTTGTAGGTGCCTGCAGATGGGCTGAGCCAGGGTCTGGGCTGCCTCCATAGCTCCCACGGTGGGTCCAGCTGCATGAATACTGCAGTCCTGGGACCTGACTTCAGTGGATCTGTGCTAGTGGCCTTGTGAAAACAATGTCTGAGGGACACCAGGGCCAATTGCCAGCATTCCCACATTTGAGGCAGGGCTGAGGGAAGTGCCAACAACAGTGTACTTTATGAGCCTGAGCAATAGGTGACAGGCAACACAACAGAGTGCACTCACCAGTGTGCAGCTCTGGTGAGGGATACTCAGTGGCTCCTCTCTCAGTGCGGGAGCTCCAATTCTGCCTACTTTGCACTGTAGCTCAGAAAAGCAGCTCAGAAACAGATCTGGGAACTTCCACTCCAAACTAGTCCCCAACAGGGCTGTGACAACTACAGAGCAAAGAGAAGGACGCACTCAACATCCAGTGCAGGTTTTGGTCACCATAACACCAGTCACACCACCTATCAAGGGGATAATGGCCAGCACACAATGAGGAAACACGTGGCAGTCATCCACACTAAAAACAGCCCTCACACCAAAAATATTAAACCCACACAAGCTGCACAGTGACACTTCCACATAAAAGTAGCTCTCTAAGACCACAGTAGATAATTGTTTTTCCTAAACTCACAGAGTAAGAGAATAATGAGTAAAATGAAGAAGCAGAGGAACCACTCCCAGTTAAAAGATCAAGAGGATTCCCCTGAAAGAACAAAGAATGATACAGACCTCTTCAGTCTAATAGACACTGAGTTCAAAAAGGAGATAATGAAAATACTGAAGGAATTAAGAAAGGCTAGCAACAGAAATTCAGAGTACTGTAAAAAGGAACTAGAAACCATAAAGAGGAGCTAAGAAAAATTAGAAAACTAATTCACTGAGACAAAAGCTGAGTAAAGGCAATGAATAGCAGAATGAAAAACGCAGAAGAATGAATAAGTAATCTGGAAGATAGTATAATGGAAATCACCCAATCAGAACAGCAGATAGAAAGCCAAATGAAAATAAAATGAAAGCAATATAAGAGACCTATGGGATAATATGAAGTGAGCCAACCTATGCATAATAGAATTCCAACAGAAAGAGAAAATGGGATCGAAAATGTACTTAAAGAAATTATGGCTGAAAACTTCCCCAAACCTAAAGAAGGAAACAGATACCCAAGTACAGGAAGCACAGAGGGTCCCAAACAAGATGAACCCAAACAGACCTATGCCAAGACATATTATAATTAAAATGGAAAAAGTTAAAAAGAGGCAGCAGGAGAAAAATAAAGAGTTAGTTACAAGGGAACCCCCATAAGGCTATCAGCTGACTTCTCTACAGAAATACTGCAGGCCAGAAGGGAGTGGCAAGATATATTCAAAGTCCTGAAAGGGAAAAACCTGCTCTACCCAGCAAGATTACCATTTAGAATAGAAGGAGAGATAAAGAATAACTCAGATAAGAAAAAAATAAAAGAACACAGCAGTACTAAACCTATACTCAAAGAAAGGTCTTCTCTAAATAGAAAAGAAGCAAGAATCTATAGGAAAGAGAAAAATCACAATTAGAAAGTAAATCACTTAAATAAGCCAGTATACAGATTTAAAAACAATAAAAAATAAAATTTTGTGAAAGCAATGATAACTATGATGAACAGCAAAAGGATAAATATGAATATGTAAAAGGAGACATCAAAACCATAAAATGTAGAAGAGGAGAGTAAGAAAATGTAGATTTTGTTTTAGAATGTGTTTGAGCCTATATGACTATCAGTCTAAAGCAAATAGATACAGTAATGGGTTAACATATTTGAAAAACAGGATAATTACAAATCAAAAACATACCAAAGAAGTCATAAAAACCAAACAGAAGAGAACACAAGCATAATACAAATGAAAATCAAGCCACAAAAGGAAAAACAAAGAGAAAAAGAAAGGAACAAAGCAGAAACACAGAATCAACTTGAAAACAAGGTTTAAAATGGCAACAAATACATATCCATCAATCATTACCTTACACGTCAATGGACTAAATGTACCAATCAAAAGACATTAGAGTGGCAGATTGGATAAAAATATGCTGACTACAAGAGACCCACTTTAGGTCAAAAGACACACATAGATTGAAAGTGAGGGGATGGGAAAAGATATTTCATGCATACAGAAATGACAAGAGAGCGGCAGTTGCAATACTCATATCTGACAAAATGGACTTTAAAACAAAGGCCATAAAGAAAAATAAAGAAGGACACTATACAATGATAAAAGGATGAACATAAGAAGTGGATACTACATTCATCAACATATATGAACCCAATATAGGAGCACCCAAAGCATAAATCAAATACTAACAGACATAAAGGGAGAAATTGGTGGGAGTACAATAATTGTAGGAGACTTTAACACCCCACTCACATCAGTGGACAAACCTTCTGGACAGAAAATCAATAAGGCTACAGAGATCCTAAATGATACAATAGAACAGTGAGATGTAATTGAAATTTTCAGGACATTACATCTCCCCAAACCAGAATACACATTCTTTTCAAGTGCACATGGAACATTCTCTAGGATTGACCACATACTATGGCACACAACAACTTTCAACAAATTTAAGAACATAGAAATGATTTCAAGTATCTCTTCTGACAACAATGGCATGAAACTAGAAATCAACCACAGAAAAAGAAATGAGAAAAAACCCATTACATGGAGACTAAACAACATGTTACTGAAAAACCAATGGGTCCATGATGAATCAGAGGAAAATAAAAAATACCTTGAGACAAATGAAAATGAAAACACAATCATTTAAAATCTATGGGATGCAGCAAAAGCAGTTCTTAGAAGGAAGTTCATAGCGATACAGGCCTTCCTCAGAAAACAAGAAAAATCTCAAATAAACAACCTAACCTATCACGTAGAAGAATTAAACACAGGAACAAACAAAATCTAAAATCAGCAGAAATAATAAAGATTGGAGAGGAAATAAATAAAAGAGGTATTAAAAAAACAACAACAGATAAGATCAATAAAAACAAGAGCTGGTTCTTTGAAAGTGAAAAAAAATGGACAACCTTTTGCCCAGGCTCACCAAGAAGAAAAGACAGGGGACCCAAATAATATATGAAATGAAAAAGGAGAAATAACAACATATACAGCAGAAATACAAAATACCGTAAGATAATACTATGAAGAATTATATGGTAACAAATTGGAAGAAGTGGACAAGTTTCTAGAAAGATTACAGTCCACCAAAACTGAATCAAGAAGAAATAGAAATTTGTACAGACTGATGATAAGAAGTGAAAAAAGAATCTGAAATAAATTTTTTTTAAAAGCCCTACAAACAAAATTTCAGGACCAGATGGCTAAATGGGTGAATTCTACCAATCAAAGAACATATACCAATCCTTCTCAAAATCTCCCAAAAGATTTAAGAGGAGGGAACAATCCCAAAGAAATTCTATGAATTCACTATCACCATGAAAACAAAACCAAAAACACTACCAAAAAATAAAATTACAGGCCAATATCTTTGATGAATATAGGTACAAAAAATCTCAGCAAAACTTTAGCAAACCAAATCTAACAAAATATTAAAAAGATCATACACCATGACTATACTGGATTCATCCCAGGGTCACAAGAATGGCTCAACATACACAAATCAAACAATGTGATACATCACATCAACAAAATAAAAGAAAAAAACCACATGATCATCTAAACAAATGCAGAAAAAGCATTTGAAAAAATTCAACATCCATTCATAACTTAAAATCTCTTACTAAAGTGAGATTGGTAACACCCCAAACCTAGGTTTTTGCATCCCAAAACCTATGGGATGCAGCAAAAGCAGTTCTAAGAGCAAAGTTTATAGCAATACAACCTTACCTCAAGAAACAAGAAACACCTCAAATAAACAACCTAACCATACACCTAAAGAAATTAGAGAAAGAAGAACCAAAAAACCCCAAAGTTAGGAGAAGGAAAGAAATCATAAAGATCAGATCAGAAATAAATGAAAAAGAAATGAAGGAAACGATAGCAAAGATCAATAAAACTAAAAGCTGGTTCTTTGAGAAGATAAACAAAATTGATAAACCATTAGCCAGACTCATCAACAAAAAAAGGGAGAAGACTCAAATCAATAGAATTAGAAATGAAAAAGGAGAAGTAACAACTGACACAGTAGAAATACAAAGGATCATGAGAGATTACTATAAGCAACTATATGCCAATAAAATGGACAACCTGGAAGAAATGGACAAATTCTTAGAAAAGCATAACCTCTGAGACTGAACCAGGAAGAAACAGAAAATATAAACAGACCAATCACAAGCACTGACATTGAGACTGTAATGAAAAATCTTCCAAGAAACAAAATCCCAGGACCAGATGGCTTCACAGGCAAACTCTATCAAACATTTAGAGAAGAGCTAACACCTATCCTTCTTAAACTCTTCCAAAATATAGCAGAGGGAGGAACACTCCCAAACTCATTGTACAAGACCACAATCACCCGATACCAAAACCAGACAAAGATGTCACAAAAAAAGAAAACTACAGGCCAACAACACTGATGAACATAGATGCAAAAATCCTCAACAAAATACTAGCAAACAGAATCCAACAGCACATTAAAGGATCATACACCATGAACAAGTGTGGTTTATCCCAGGAATGCAAGGATTCTTCAATAGATGCAAATCAATCAATGCGATAAACCATATTAACAGACTGAAGGAGAAAAACCATATGATCATCTCAATAGATGCAGAAAAAGCTTTTGACAGAATTCAACACCCATTTATGATAAAAACCCTGCAGAAAATAGGCATAGAGGGAACTTACCTCAACATAATAAAGGCCATATGTGACAAACCCACAGCCAACATCATCCTCAATGGTGAAAAACTGAAACCATTTCCACTAAGATCAGGAAAAAGACAAGGTTGCCCACTCTCACCATCATTAGTCAACATAGTTTTGGAAGTTTTAGCCACAGCAATCAGAGAAGAAAAAGAAATAAAAGGAATCCAAATCGGAAAAAAGAAGCAAAGCTGTCACTGTTTGCAAATGACATGATACTATACGTAGAGAATCCTAAAGACTCTACCAGAAAACTACTAGAGCTAATGAATGAGTCTGGTACAGTAGCAGGATACAAAATTAATGAACAGAAATCTCTTGCATTCCTATACACTAATGGTGCAAAATCTGAAAGAGAAATTAAAGAAACACTCCCATTTACCATTGCAACAAAAAGAATAAAATGCCTAGTAATAAACCTACCTAAGGAGACAAAAGACCTGTATGCAGAAAATTATAAGACACTGATGAAAGAAATTACAGATAATATAAACAGATGGAGAGATATACCATGTCTTGGACTGGAAGAATCAACATTGTGAAAATGACTATACTACTCAAAGCAATCTACAGATTCAATGCAACCCCTATCAAACTACTAACGGCATTTTTCATAGAACTAGAACAAAAAAATTCACAATTTGTACGGAAACACAAAAGACCCTGAAGAGCCAAAGCAATCTTGAGAAAGAAAAACGGAGCTGGAGGAATCAGGCTCCTGGACTTCAGATTACTACAAAGCTACAGTAATCAAGACAGTATGGTACTGGCACAGAAACAGAAATACAGATCAATGGAACAGGATAGAAAGCCCAGAGATAAACCCATGCACATATGGTCACCTTATTTTTTATAAAGGAAGCAAGAATATACAATGGAGAAGAGAGAGCCTCTTCAATAAGTGGTGCTGGGATAACTGGACAGCTACATGTAAAAGAATGCAATTAGAACACTCCCTAACACCATAAACAAAAATAAACTCAAAATGGATTAAGGACCTAAATGTAAGGCCAGACACTATCAGACACTATCTTAGAGGAAAACATAGGCAGAACACTCTCTGACGTAAATCACATAAATCACAGCAAGATCCTTTTTGACCCACCTCCTAGAGAAATGGAAATAAAAACAAAAATAAACAAATGGGACCTAGTGAAAGTTAAAAGCTTTTGCACAGCAAAGGGAAACATAAACAAGATGAAAAGACAACCCTCAGAATGGGAGAAAATATTTGCAAATGAAGCAACTAACAAAGGATTAATCTCCAAAATTTACAAGCAGTTCAATATCAAAATAACAAACAACCTAATCCAAAAATGGGCAGAAGACCTAAATAGACATTTTTCCAAAGAACATATACAGATTGCCAATAAATGCATGAAAGAATGCTCAACATCACTAATCATTAGTGAAATGCAAATCAAAACTACAATGAGATATCACTTCACACCAGTCAGAATGGTCATCATCAAAAAATCTACAAACAATAAATGCTGGAGAGGGTGTGGAGAAAAGGGGATCCTCTTGTCCTGTTGGTGGGAATGTAAATTGATACCTTCACTATGGAGAACAGTATGGAGGTTCCTTAAAAACTACAAATAGAACTACCATATGACCCAGCAATCCCACTACTGGGCATATACCCTGAGAAAACCACAATTCAAAAAGTCATGTACCACAATGTTCACTGAAGCTCTATTTATAATAGCCAGGACATGGAAGCAACCTAAGTGTCCATCGACAGATGAATCGATACAGAAGATGTGGTATATATATACAATGGAATATTACTCAACCATAAAAAGAAACGAAATTGAGTTATTTGTAGTGAGGTGGATGGAGCTAGAGTCTGTCATACAGAGTGAAGTAAGTCAGAAAGAGAAAGACAAATACCGTATGCTAACACATATATGGAATCTTAAAAAAAAAAAAAGGGTTCTGAAGAACCTAAGGGTAGGACAGGAATAAAGATGCAGACATAGAGAATGGACTTGAAGACACAGGGAGGGGGAAGGGTAAGCTGGGACGAAGTGAGAGAGTGGCATGGACTTATAAATACTACCAAATGTAAAATAGATAGCTAGTGGGAAGCAGCTGCATAGCACAGGGAGATCAGTTCAGTGCTCTGTGACCACCTAGAGGGGTGGGATAGAGAGGGTGGGAGGGAGACACAAGAGGGAGGAGATATGGGTATATATGTATATGTATAGCTGATTCACTTCGTTATAAAGCATAAACTAACACACCATTGTAAAGCAATTATACTGAAGTAAACATGTTTAAAAAATAAATAAGTAAAAAATAAAAGCTATTCATGACAAACCCACTTCCAATATCATACTCAGTGGTGAAAAGCTGAAAGTCTTCCCGCTAAAATATGGAACAGGACAAGAATGACCACTCTCTCCACTTCTATTCAGTATAGTATTAGAAGTCACAGGAATCAGACAAGGAAAAGAAATAATATGTATCCAAACTGGAAGGGAAGAGGCAAAATTGTCATTTGCAGATGACATGATACTATATATAGAAAACCTTAAAGACTCCACACAAAAACTACTAGAACTGATAAAAGAATTCAGCAGTGTAGTAGGATACAAGATTAACACACAGAAATTGGTTGCATTTTTTTACACTAACAATGAAATACCAGAAATGGAATATAAAAAAAAAACCTTTAAAAATCATGTTCAAAAAACTACTTAGGAATAAACCTGACCAAGGAAATGAAAGATTTATATGTTGAGAGTTATGAAAACATTGATGAAGAGAATTGAAGGTGATTTAAAGAAATGGAAAGATATCCCACACTCTTGGATTAGAAAAATGAATGTTGTTATTATGGCCATACTACCCAAAGCAGTCTACAGATTTAATGTGATCCCTATCAAATTAACCATGACAGTGTTCACAGAACTAGAACAAATAATCCTAAAATTGAGATAGAACCACAAAAGACCCAGAACTGCCAAAGCTGGAGGCATAAGCCTCCCAGACTTCAGACAATACCACAAAGCTATAGTAATCAAAACAGCATGCTATTGGCACAAAAGCAGACATGTGGATCAATGGAACAGAATAGAGAGCCCAGAAATAAGCCCACACACCTAATCTTAATTAAAGATTAATTAAGTCAATTAATCTTTGACAAAGCAGGCAAGAATATTAACAAAGAAAAGACAGTGTCCTCAGCAAGTGATGTGTGGAAACCCCACCCAGATAGCTGCATGTAAATCAAGGAAGTTATAACACTGCTTCACACCATATATAAAAATAAGCCCAAAATATGACACCATAAAAGACATAGAGAACAACTTCTAGAAGAGAACATAGGCAACATTCTCCAACAGAACTCGTAGCAATATTTTCTTAGGTCAGTCTCCCAAGGCAATAGAAATAAAAGCAAAGATAAACAAGTGGGGCCAGTTAAACTTGCAAGCTTTTGTACAGCAAAGGAAACCATAAACAAAACAGGAAAACAACTGACAGACTTGGAGGAAATATTTGCAAATGATGAGACCGACAAGGGCTTAATTTCCCAAATATACAAACAGCTCATACAACTCAACAACAAAAAAGAAAGCAACCCAATGGAAAAATACATAAGACCTAAACAGACATTTTTCCAATGAAGATATACAGATGGACAATAGGCACATGAAAAGATGCTCAACATCACTAATTATTAGAGAAATGCAAATCAAAACTACAATGAGGTGCCACCTCACACCGCTCAGAATGGCCATCATTTAAATTATTACAAAAAACAAATGCTGGAGAGGGTGTGGAGAAAAGGGAACCCTCCTGCACTGTTGGTGGGAATGTAAGTTGGTGCAGCCACTATGGAAAAAAGTATGGAGGTTCCTCAACAAACTAAAAATAGAGTTGCCATATGATACAGCAATCCTACTCCTTTGCGTAGGTCCAGACAAAACTATAATTCAAAAAGATACATGCACCCCTATGTTTATGGAAGCACTGTTCCCAACAGCCAAGACATGGAAACAACATAAATGTCCATTGACAGATAAATGGATAAAGAAGAGGTGGTACATATATACAATGGAATACTACTCAGCCATAAAAGAGAATGAAATAATGTCATTTGAAGCAACATGGATGCAACTAGTGATTATCATACTAAGTAAGTCAAAAAGAGAAAGACAAATACCATATGACATCACCTATATGTGGAATCTAAAACATGACACAATTGAACTTATCTATAAAACAGAAACAGACTCACAGATATAGAGAACAGACTTGTGGTTGTCAAGGGAGAGACAGGGTAGGGGTGGGATGGACTGGGAGTTTGGGGTTTGTAGATGCAACCTGTTATATATATATATAATAGATAAAGTTCTACTGTATAATACAGGGAACTATATTCAATAACCTTTGATAAACTAAAATGGAATATAGAAAAGAATGTGTGTGTATATATTTGTAAAACTGAATCACTCTGCTGTACAGCAGAAATGAACACAACATTATAAATCAACTATACTTAAATAAAAATAAAATAAAATAAAATGTGCCTGCAATGCCAAAAAACAAACAAAAACAAAATAAAACAACACAGAACCTATGGGACACAGCAAAAGCAGTTCTAAGAAGGAAGTTTATTGTGATATAAGCTTACCTCGGGAAACAAGAAAAATCTCAAATAACCCAATCTTACACCTAAAGCAACTAGAGAAAGACAAACAAATAAAGTTAGTAGAAGGAAAGAAATCATGAAGATCAGAGGAGAAATAAATAAAAAAGAGACTAAGAAAACAATAGCAAAGATCAATAAAACTAAAAGCTGGTTCTTTGAGAAGATAAACAAAACTGATAAAACTTTAGTCACACTCATCAAGAAAAAAAAGGGAGAGGCCCCAAATTGATAAGTTAGAAATGAGAAAGAAGTTATAACTGACATGAGAGAAATACAAAGGACAATAAGACACTACTACAAGCAATTATATGCCAATAAAATGGACAACCTAGAAGAAATGAACAAATTTTTAGAAAGGTACAATCTCCCAAGACTGAACCAGGAAGAAATAGAAAATATGAACAGAACAATAATAAGTACTAAAAATGTATCTGTGATTTAAAAATCCCGAACAAACAAAAGTCTAGGACCAGACGGCTTCACAGGCAAATCCTATCAAACATTTATCAAACACATATTTTTCTGAAAATATTCCAAAAAATTGCAGAAGAAGGAACACTTCCGAACTTATTCTATGAGGCCACCATCACCCTGATAACAAAACCAGACAAAGATACCACACACACATACACAAAAGAAAATTATACGCCAATATCACTGATGAACATAGACACAAAAATCCTCAATAAAATACTAACAAACCAAATCCAACAATACATTAAAAGGACGATGCACAATGATCAAGTGGGATTTATCCCAGGGATGCAAGGTTTTTCCAATATTCACAACTCAATCAGTATGCTACACCATATTAACAAATTGAAGAATGAAAACCATATGATCATCAATAGATGCAGAAAAATCTTTTGTTAAAATTCAACATAAATTTATGATAAAAACTATCCAGAAAATGAGCATAGAGGGAACCTACCTCAACCTAATAAAGGCCATATATGACAAACACACAGCTTACACCATACTCAACAGTGAAAAGCTGAAAGCATTTTCCCTAAGATAAGGAACAAGATAAGGATGTCCACACATGCCACTTTTATTCAACATAGTTTTGGAAGTCCTAGCCACAGCAATCAGAGAAGAAAAAGAAATAAAAGGAATCTAAACTGGAAAAGAAGAAGTAAAACTGTCACTGTTTGCAGATGACATGATACCATACATAGAAAATCCTAAAGATGCTACCAGAAAACTACTAGAGCTCATCAATGAATTCAATAAATTTGCAGGGTACAAAATTAATACACAGAAAGCTGTTGTATTTCTATACAGTAGCAACAAAGGAGCAGAAAGAGAAATTAAGGAAACAATCCCATTTACCATTGCATAAAAAAGAATAAAATACCTAGGAATAAACCTACCTAAGAAAGCAAAACTCAAACCCTGAGAACTATGACACTGATGAAAGAAATCAAACATGACACAAACTGATGGAAAGATATACTATGTTCTTGGATTGGAAGAATCAATATTTTCAAAATGACTATATGACCCAAGACAGTCTACAGGTTTAATGCAATTCCTATCAAATTACTAATGGCATTTTTCACAGAACTAGAACAAAACAATTTGAAATGTGTATGGAACCACAAAAGACCCCAAATAGCCAAAGCAATCTTGAGAAAGAAAAGCGGAGTGGGAGGAATTAGGATCCTTAACTTCAGACTACAATGTAAGGCTACAGTAATCAAAACAGTATGGTACTGGCACAAAAACAGAAATGTAGATCAATGGAACAGGATAGAAAGTCCAGAGATAAACCCACACACCTATGATGACCTAATCTCTGACAAAGGAGGCAAGAATACAGAATGGAGAAAAGACAGTCTCTTCAACAAGGGGTGCTGGGAAAACTGGACAGCTTCATGTAAAAGAATGAAATTGGCACATTCTCTAACACCATACACAAAAATAAACTCAAAATGGATTAGAGACCTAAATGTAAAACTGGGTTCTATAAAACTCTTAGAGGAAAACATAGGCAGGACACACTTTGACTTGAATTGCAGCAATATCTTTTCAGATCTGTCTCCTAGAGTAACAGAAATGAAAACAAAAATAAACAAATGGGACCTAATTAAACTTAAACCATAAACAAAGGAAAGGAAACCATAAACAAAACAAGAAGACAACCTACAGAATGGGAGAAAATATTTGCAGATAATGCAATGGACAAGGGATTAATCTCCAAAATATACAAATGGCTCATATGGCTCCATTTCAGAAAAACAAAAACCCAATCAAGAATGGGCAGGAGAACTAGACATTTCTCCAAAAAAGACATACAGATGGCCAACAAACACGAGAAGATGCTCAATGTCGCTATTAGAGAAACGCAAATCAAAACTACAATAAGGTGCCATCTCATGTCACTCAGAATGGCCATCATTTAAATTATTACAAATAACAAATGTTGGAGAGGGTGTCAAGAAAAGGGGACCCTCTTACACTGTTGGTGAAAATGTAAATTGATGCAGCCACTATGGAAAACAGTATGGAGTTACCTCAATGAACTAAAAATACAGTTTCCGTATGATCTGGCAATCCCACTCCTGGGTATATATCTGGGCAAAACTAATTTAAAAAGATACATGCACCCCTATGTTCACAGCAGCACTATTCACAATAGCCAGGACATGGAAACAACCTAAATGTCCATCGACAGATGAATGGATAAAGAAGAGGTGGTATACATATACAATGGAATACTACTTAGCCATAAAAAGGAATGGAAAAATGTCATTTGCAGCAACATGGATTTGCCTAGAGATTTTCATACTAAGTGAAGTAAATCAGAAAGGGAAAGACAAACACCACATGATATCACTTATAGGTGGAATCTAAAATATGACATGAATGAATTTATCTCAGAAACAGACTCAGAGACATATTGGACAGACTTGTGGATGTTAAGGTTGAGGAGGGGTGAGGGAGGGATGGACTGGGAGTTTGGGATTAGTAGATGCAAACTATTATATATAGAATGGATAAACAACAAGGTCCTACTGTATAGCACAGGGAATTATATACACTATCCTGTGATAAACTAAAATGGAAAAGAATACGAATAAGAATGTATATATATGCATAACTGTATCACTCTGCTGTACAGCAGAAATGAACACAACATTGTAAATCAATACATCAATAAAATAAATTTTAACGACCTTCAAAATATCACCAAACCGAATCCCAAATCCCACAATACATAAAAAGGATTATACATCATGATCAAGTTGGATTCCTCCCAGGGTCCCAAAGCTGGTTCAACATACAAAAAATCAATAAGATACACCACCTCAACCAAAGAAGAGGCAAAATCCACATGATCATTTCAATAGAGACAGAAAAAGCAAATGATAACATTCAACATCCATTCATGAGAAAAACTCTTACAAAGTGAATATAGAGGGAACATATTTGAACATAATCAAAGCTCTTTATGACAAACCCACAGTCAACATAATATTCAGCAGTGAAAAGCTGAAATCCTTCCTGCTAAAATCTGGAACAAGACAAGGATGCCCACTCTCACCACTTCTATTCAATATAGTATTCAAAGTCCTCGACACAGCATCCAACATGGAAAAGAAAAAAAAGTACCCAAATTGGAAGAGAAGTGGTAAAACTGTCATTATATGCAGATGGCGTGATGCTGTATAGAGAAAACCCCAAAGACTCCACACAAAAACTACTAGAACTGACAAACGAATTTAGCGATATAGCAGGATACAGGATTAACATACAGAAATCTGTCACATTTCTTTACACTAACAATGAAATATCATAAAGGGAAAGTAAAAAAAACAACCCCTTTTAAAATTGTATCAAATTAAAATAAAATAAAATATTTAGGAAGAAACCTGACCAAGGAAGTGAAAGACTTATATGCTGAGAACTATAAAAATATTGATAAAGGAAATTAAAGATAATTTAAAGAAATGTAAAGATATCCATGCTCTAGGATTGGAAGAATTATCTATAATATTTTTTAAAATGGCCATACTTCCCAAAGCAGTCTACAGATTTAACGTAATCCCTATCAAATTACCCATGACATTTTCCACAGAACTAGAACAGATAATCCTAAAATTGATATGGAACCACAAAAGACCCAGAATTGCCAAGGCAATCCTGAGGAAAATGAACAAAGCTGGAGGCATAAGCCTTCAAGACTTCAGACAATACCACAAAGTTACAGTAATCAAAACAGCATGGTGTTGGCACAAAAACAGACATGTGGGTCAATGGAACAGAATAGAGAGCCCATAAATAAACCCACACACCTATGATCAATTAATATTTGACAAAGGAGGCAAGAGTATCAATGGAGAAAAGACATTCTCTTCAACAAGTGGTGTGGGGAAACTCAGAGAGGTACATGTAAATAAAGGAAGTTACAATTCTCCTTCACACCATACACAAAAACTCAAAATGGCTTAAAGATTTAAATATAAGACATGACACCATACAACTCCTAGAAGAGAACATATGCAAAACATTCTCTGACAGAATTCATAGTAATGTTTTCTTAGGTCAGTCTCCCAAGCAATAGAAATAAAAGCAAAAATAAAAGCAAACATGTGGGATCTAATCAAACTTATAAGCTTTTGTACAGCAAAGGTAACCATAAACAAAATGAAAAGACAACCTAAGACAAATATTTCCAAATGATGTGACTGCCAAGGGCTTGACTTCCAAAATATACAAACAGCTTATACAACTCAACAAAAAAAACAAACAAACAAACAACCCAATCAAAAAATGGACAGGAGACATAAATAGATATTTCTCCAAAGAAGACATATAGATGGCCAGTAGGCACATGAAAAGATGCTCAACATCACTAATTATTAGAGAAATGCAAATCAAAACTGCAGTGAGGTACCACCTCACACCAGTCTGAATGACCGTCATTAAAACGTCTACAAATAACAAATGCTGGAGAGAGTGTGGTGAAAAGGGGACCCTCCTACACTGTTGGTGCAGCCACTTGGAGAACAGTATGAAGGTTCCTCAGAAAACCAAAAATAGAATTACCATATGATCCAGCAATCCCACTCTGGGGCATATATCTGGAAAAAACTAATTCAAAAAATATATGTGTCCCTATGTTCATGGCAGCTCTATTCACAATAGCCAAGACATGGAAACCTAAATGTCCACTGACAGATGAATGGATAAAGAAGAGGTGGTACACATACTCAATAGAATACTACTCAGCCATAAAAAAGAACAAAATAATGCCATTTGCAGCAACATGGATGGACCTAGAGATTGTCATACTAAGTCAAGTATTTTAGAAACAGAAAGACAAACACCACATGATATCACATATATGTGGAATCTAAAATATGATACAAATGAACTTTTTTACCAAACATAAACAGACTGATGGACATATAAAACAAAACTTATAGTTATCAAAGGAAAGTGGGGGAGGGACAAACTAGGAGTTTAGAATTAGCAGATACAAACTACTATATATAAAATATATAGACTACAAGTTCCTACTGTATAGCACATGGAACTACATTCAATATTCTGTAATAAACTCCAATGGAAAAGGAAGTAAGATAAAGAATATATATATTTATATATAACTAAATCAGTTTTTTGTTCATCAGAAACAGCATTGTAAATCAACTATACTTCAGTTTTAAAAAGCACACTGCTGAGTCATGGTGTTCTCATTACTTTAACTCTTCATAGTATGTGTGAGACCCTCCTCCAGTTTCTGCATTACATGGCACAATAGTGAGGGAGAGATGGAAGTTAATAAATTTGCAGTCTGCTGAAAACCTCCATTATTTAAATGCCCCTGAGCACTGAGAAATTTCTTCTCCTCAGGGCTGGATATTTTGTTACCTGCTCTTCCCAGGGGTCCACCTGGTTTCACCTGAACCTGGGTAGTTTCCCTTTTAGATGATCAATACTTCCACCCACTCTTGCACTCTGAAACTCACCTAATTATGCTTTAAATAACATGTCCTGTTCTTTTCAATCTTTCTTTCTCCAGCCTGCCTACATCAGCTATTCTCAATTTTGGCTGCACTTTGGAATCAGCTGGAGAGATTTTTAAAGACTGACACCTGAGTTCCACACCCAGAGGCTTTTACTCAGTTGGTACATTTGTAGCCTGGGCAGTGGGATTCTAATGGAGGGAGGGGCCGGGCTGAGAACTACTCACCTAAATTTTTGGAACAATTCATTAATCTTATTAATGAATGGTATTAATACATCTTCTTAACCTCCCGTCTGTCAATAGTATCCTAGCGTGGGATCTCTGAGTGTTACCACAGGTGGCTCTCAGAGGTCTGGTCCTCTGCTAATTATCTTCTGCATCCCAGGTTTCTTCTATGATTTACTTACAAGTCCCTTTCTTAATTCCAGCTGTAAAAGGAGTGTGCCTCTTTTTTTTTTTTTTTTTTTTTTTGTGTGGCCTCTTCCGTTGAGGAGCACAGGCTCTGGATGCGCAGGCTCAACGGCCATGGCTCACGGGCCCAGCCGCTCCGCGGCATGTGGGATCTTCCCGGACCGGGGCACGAACCCGCGTCCCCTGCATCGGCAGGCGGACGCTCAACCACTGCGCCACCAGGGAAGCCCGGAGTGTTCCTCTTTTGACCTTTCATATCTCTCTAGCCTGTCAGGAACAGAGTAGAGGAAAATATCTTTCCTACCTGACCTTCAACTATTTTTACAGGCAAGAATACACACTGGCAAATATTAGGTTCAAGGCTTGTTGGAAAACCTCTGGAGCCTAATTTCTATGATTCTAAAATTCTAATAAAAGTTACCTATTTCTAAATATATCCATCTGGCAGCTGCTACATTAAAGACACATATGCAGCTGGAAAGGCAAGAAACTTTGAGTCCAGCAGAAAAAAATTGGGAGAATGTTGGGCTGCACCCCGCAGGCCTGCAAACCTTGTGGCTGCCCAGCCTCAAGACCAAAGAAGATAGGAGACCAAAGAGATAGGGGACAGTGTCAGGGACATCACTGGTTAGCACATGGAGGTGTCTTACCTGTCTGAAGCAAGGTCCTGGAGCGACACTCCATCGAGCACGGGAGCTGGTGGGCAGGGCATGGCAGCCATCTTCGCTACTTGGGGAAGGAGGAGGCTTCCACGTATTGGGGGAATTGATGTCAGGTGGGCTCATCAGTTACCACAGAAACCAGTGGTTGCAGCGGGGGTGGGGGGGCGGGGACAAGCATATAGGTAGTTACTAATTGAACCCTATAATTAAGAGGATTGGATAGTCATGTGAGTGAAGCAGGGACTGGCTGAGCAGGGGGTGTACAGAGAGCAAGAGAACAGCCATCTTGAATGGCCTGACCACACAGAGGAAGACTGGCAATCTGAACACTTTGAAACTAAGTCAATTTCCCTCTTTGGAGACTTCAGAATTCTTTGTTCTTATGTCAATTCCCATGATTGGCTTCAGGTGTACCATCTCTAGAATCTGTGATTCAGCACATTAAAAAATTTTTTCTTAATATTAATTAGGGTGTTTGAACTGCTTATTGATAAGAGTAGGAAGAAGACCTTTTCTCCAATGTCTTCCCCTCCGCACTTATAGGTGCTGATTTGTGGAAGTTGTCTTTGCTTTAAGTCCTAACAGCAGCCCCGGTTCATGTTGTTTGGGCCATATAAGGACAGAAGGTGTCGTGATAGACATGCCTCTAGGTAACAAGCCATTAGGCCAGAGCTCTCCCATAAGTCAGAGGTTAACGTGGTTCAGCCAAAAACTGTAATTAGTCAAGATGCAATTAACCTGCTAACTGGAGCCCTTCAACCCTATTTCCGTGGAAGGAGTAAAGGGTTGTCTAGTCTCTGCCATGTCTTTGAGGCCCTTGTCAGCTCAGGCTGCTATAACAAACTACCACAGACTGGGAGACTTAAACAACAGACCCTTATGTCTCACAATTCTGAAGGCTGGGAGGTCCAAGATCAAGGTGCCAGTAGGTTTAGTTCTTGGTGAGGGCTCACCTCCTGGTCTATAGATGATTTTCTTCTCCTTGTATCCTTACTTGGAGGAGGGCAGAGAAGCAAGCCCTCTCATGTCTCTTCTTCTAAGGGCACTAATCCCATTGTGAGGGCCCAACTGTCATGACCTAATCACCTCCCAAAGGCTCCACCTCCTAATACCATCACAATGGGATTAGGGTTTCAACATGTGAATTTGGGGAGGACACAATGTGGTCTATAACAGTGCTTTTCTGTGCTCTGACTTCATCAGTTTCCAGGAACCCTACTGATGTTATTCATTGCTGTCCACCTGCCAGCCTTCCAGCCTACTCTGGAATCCACCATCACTGCAACTGATGGACAATCAACAACTTGGGTTAGACCTATCCAACCGCTTACCTCTGTGCCCCACACATTGAGTTCCTGCCTCCAGCTGAGCTTCTTCCCGGGTCACATTGCTGGGCATGGATCTTCAGAACCTGTCCCATTTTAGTGACTCAGACCAGTGCCCAGCCCCACACTGGCCTCATCCTGCTGTAGGTGCACATGCCCATGCCTGGCTTTGTGGTGATGAAGAGCATCACTGTGGAACAAGGCTTTAGGGTTTAAGTTCAAATTATGCTCTGTCACCTGCTGTCTGTGAGAACTTCCCAAGCCTCCTTTTCCTCAGGAGCAAAAATTGAGAAACAGAAGTTACCTCATAGGGTTGCTATGAGGTTTCAATGAGAGAGTTCATATAAAGCCATTGGCACAATGCCTGGCACATCACAAGTGCTCAGTAAATGCCATAAATATTATCTGCATTATTTCATTTGCAAGAAGCATAAACTGACTCAATCTAGCTGTAGAAACAAAGGGGCTTGTTGAAAGGATTACAGAAGAACTTCACAGAATCTATCACAGGAAGGACAGACAGGTGTCTAGGAACTGGGAAGTCACAGACACCCAATCCATGGCTCTCTGATTCCATCTGTCTCTCTGTGTGTCATTTCTGCTTCTTGCTGCATTCGGATTCCTGGCTGCTGATTCTCTCTGAGCACCTCCTTTCTCAGCTTCCTCCCAGCCTGAGATAGAGATCAGTAGTTTTTCTGGAATATCCATTTTTCCTTTTGGCTTTTAACAACACATGTTCTCCCAGCAAGATTGTATTTTATGGACTCTGTTGCAGCCAGGTGTGGCCACGTGGCCAGGTTCTGGTTTGGTGTGGAAGCATTGTATGCAAGTTTCTGATTATAGAAAGAGGCATGCTCCTTCCTACATCCTCCTGTCTGGAACAAGGATATGGTAGTGGTGCATATGTAAGGATGATAGGTTACAAGATCAAAGGAGCCTGGGTGCCCAGCAATGAGGAGTTGTTATATCAAGTCTGGACTATTTCTGTTCAGACTATTACTTGAGAGAGAAAATTTCTGTTACCTGGAGAGAAAAACCAAGGTCTCCTATTTTGTTTAAGCCATTTTATTTTTGTCTTTATTACAGTGATTGAATCTGTGTCCTAATAGATGAATCATTTGCTCTCATTGGCTTCTGACTTCGGCATCCCTTGGCCCAAAAGAAATATTACTTTTAAGTGCAGCTGCTCATCATTATCCAACTGACTCAAAGTTTTAGTTTCCATTTCCACATTCTGATGAAAAGAAATCTGATTGGCTAAGCTTGTGTGAGCAGTCTACCCTGGTCCAATCATGTGTGCCTGCCCGGGGCTTGGGGTGGCATGTCAGAGGATGAGGGCTGTGTGGTGCAGAGAATTCCTCTATCCAAAGACTATCAATGCTGCAAGATCATTAACAATAGGATATGGATATTCAGGTAATCATTGGCATGCCTAAAATGCTGAGATGCAACACAAATGTCCAGAAAACAGGCTTTTGTTGATTTTTTAAAATACCTTCTAGGATAGGTCAGGGATCAGGAAAGAGTCAAACTAAACCCCCAGAACCCCCTACTTTTGCAGGACTGTATAATTATCACTGAATAAAGTAAATATCCTACATAAATAAAGAACTCAAATCAACAAAACACGCTCAACTATGTTTATTTATTGAATTGACAGAACCTAAAATGTATACTTACAGATTTTATGCATATTATAAATATTTGTACAATAAATTAACCTGAATTAACCAGAAAACTCAATATAGTCAGGTATTTTGTACCCTGGGAAATTTAGGTTGTTCAGATTTTGCCATCTATGGAGTTGCTTAGCTGTGATATTGTCAAAATGTTTTGATGATAATGTAATTACCTGGGTACAGTAGGCACATTTAGCTCCCATAATTTCATATTCAGGTTTACATGTCATATCGTACTTAAACTCCAGATCAATATCAAAGGAAAATGTGAGATTATTGGGGGTACAGTCCTTGAGATGCTTTTTCTCTAGCAGTGAAGCCATTTCACTTCCACCAAGCCTATTCAGTAGCATTTCCAAAAGTGTGTTCTTCAGACCACTGGGACCCATAGATACTCCAAGAAAAGAGGCATTCCATTGTAAAATAAATTTGGAAAATACACTGCAAGTTAGAGTTCCCTCTTGGAGACTCACAATGTTATGCATAAATAAGTCTCTGAGGCATTCTGCTGAAATGAAATATTTCACAACTGTTGAACATTGTTTAATCCTGTGTTTCCCCCACAGTTCACATTTTGGAAAATGCTGTGTACATGTACCTATTAGCATCGGGAAGGACAAATTCAGTGATGAAGCTGTGGATAGAACTGTAAGAAACAGAGCTCTGAGTAGCGTGATCAGAGGTGACATTGCTCAAGAAAGACAACATTTTCATGCTTTGAAGCTGTGAAGGGCTATAGACAGGTCTAAATAGAACAAAAGTTGTGAAGAGGTGTATATTAATCTTTACCACCAGAGTTATGTCCATGCATAACAACACAGCCATTTGTATTATACTTGATCATTTATAAGGCAATTATGTATGTATATAAACTTTTACTTTATCTTCATGTTAACCCCAAGATATAAAGTGTTACTCCATTATGAAAATGAGAAATATGAATGTCTGAGTGTTTAATGACTGGACCGAAAACAAGAGGACACACAGCAAGGAAAAGATGAAGGTGAGATACTCTGCAAAAGAAAAAAAACAGGTGATCTTCAAATAACTTTGGAGAGGCACAATACACAATAGACCACTGAACATTCTAAAATATCACCAGTAGAAAAACTCACCTTCGATTTCACCTGGCATTTGCCAAACCTCTTTGCCTGCAAGACCCTTTTTAAAAGTTACTTTTTCCCATATTAATTGCCTACCAACTTTCTGTGGAATGCAACTTAGAGAATGGCTGTTCATTTTCATGAACATTGCTTTCTTACTGGCCAAAGACAAGAATCATCATGGCCACAGACGTCACATAAATCATGGCTTGTTAGCCCACACTACATAAAAATCTATGAGAATTCCTGGAACTGGATTAAAGTTTACCTTTGTGGTTTATATAAAGGACTTATCAGTCCTTGCTAAGTAATTAGCATCAACCTGATCTCCCTCCCAACTGCAATTTGCCCAAATTATTCGGGTGTGACTAAGCTCATAGAGGTTTCTGTTGTAAGTCCTTTCCAAGAACTGAGCCATGTTGGCAGCTACCATGGGTTGCTTCAAGTATTTGGAATCTTATATACCTTCTGAAAAATAAATGGGAAGCATGGGCCAAACCTTAAAAATGAATATTCCAAATGAAAACAAACTGATAACCATACCCAGATGTTAATTCAGTGAATGCATCTCACGTGATGCCATTGTAACAGCAAATTCCAAGTTTTTGGGAGGCTTCAAGTCTTCCTGACTCCAGTTAAAAGTCATGTGCCCTTTGTTGGGGAGGAGCTGTCTTTCAGGTGCCATATTTCATTAGATCAGTCTCCAAGCAGACTATGAGAAGGATAATTCCACACTGAAAGATAATTTCAGGAATGGTACCCAATAGTGTACTGTGCAAAAGCAAATACAACAAGGCATATAAGCCACAAACTAAACCCTGAAAGCATTTTTTGGGGAGAAAAAGTTAATGCTACTTCACTTCTTTTGATTCAAACTTTCCTTTAATTCATATTCATTCTAAGTGACTGAACAGAATAGCAGTAACTTGGAAGGAATGTTCACATGTCTGATCTTTTAAGTACTTTTTTCAAGCTTTACTGAGATATAATTGACATATAACACTAGGTGTATAACATGTTGATTTGATACACTTATACATTATGAAATGATGACCACAGTAGCGTTAGTTAACACCTCTATCACCTCACATAATCACCATTTTTTTTCCTGTGGTGAGAACTTTTAAGATCTGCTCTCTTAGCAACTTTCAACTATATAATACAGTATTGTTAACTATAATCACCAACTTGTTCATTAGATCCCTAGAACTTATTCACTGAATACAAAATTGTGTAAGTTCAAGTCGTACAATGTGATGATTTGATACACATATATATTGTAAAATGTTTTCCACAATAAGGTTGGTTAACACATCCATCACCTCACATAATTACCATTTTGTCGTTGTTACTATGGTGATAATATTAAAGCTCTACCATCATAGCAACTTTCAAGAACCCAATCTAGTGACCATGCTTTACCCTTAGGTCTCTGGAACTTATTAATTTTATAACAAAGGGTATAAGTTTATACTTTTTGACCAACATCTCTACATTTTCTTAATCTCTCAGCCCCTGGAAACCACCATTCTGCTCTCTGTTTCTATGAGTTCAATGATTTTAGATTTCACATATAAGAGATCATACAGTATTTGTCTTTCTCTGTCTTACTTATTTCACTTAGCATAATACCCTCTATGTCCATACATATTGTCACAAATGGAAAAATTTCCTTCTTTCTCATGGCTGTGCATCTTCTTTATACACCATTCATCCTTTGACAGACACTTGTATTGCTTTCATATCTTGACTATTGTAAATAATACTGCAGTGAACGTGGGAGTGCAGATATCTCTTCAAGATAGACATTTCACTTCCTTTCAATTTATACCTAGAAGTAGGATTACTGGATCATATGGCAGTTCTATTTTCAATTTTTGAGGAACTGTCATACTGATTTTCATAGTGGTTGCACCAATTTACATTTCCACAAATGGTACACAAGGGTTCCCTTTTCTCCACATCTTCACCAGCATTTGTTATCTCTTCTCTTTTGGACAGTAACCATTCTAGCAGGTATGAGGTGATATCTCATTGTGGTTTTGCTCTGCATTTCCCTGATGATTTGTTATGTTCAGCACCTTTTCATGTGTCTGTTGGCCATTTGTACACCTTCTTTGGAAATATGTCTACTCAAGTCCTCTGCCCATTTTTTAATTGGATTGTCTGATTTTTTTTCTCTTGAGTTGTCTGAGTTTATTATATATTTTGGATATTAACCGCTCACCAGATACATGATTTACAAATATTTTCTGTCATTCTGTAGGTTGCCTTTTCATTTTATTTTTCCTTTTGCTATATGGAAGTTTTCTAGGTTGATGTAGTCTCACCTGATAATTTTTGCTTTTGTTGCTTGTACTTTTGGTGTCATATCTAAAATATCATTGCCAAGATAAATGTCAAGGCAATTTTTCCCCCATTTTTTTCTTGGAGTTTTATAGTTTGAGGTCCTATGTTTAAGTCCTTAAAACATCTTGAGATACTTTTTGTGAGTGGTGTAAGATAGAGGTCCAATTTCACTTTTTTGCATGGGAATATCCAGTTTTTCCAGCACCATCTATTGAAGAGACTGTTCTTTCCCCCATTGTATATTCTTAGCTCCCTTGTCAATTATCAGTTGTGTATATGCAAGGGAACTGTGTGTGCCAGGGTTTATTTCTAGGCTCTCTATTCTGTTCTATTGGTCTATGTTTTTATGTCAGTGCCATACTGTTTTGATTACTATAGCTTTGTAGTATAGTTTGAAATTAGCAAGTGTGATACCTCAGCTTTCTTCTTTCTCAGAATTGCTTTGGCTTTCAGATTCTTTTGTAGTTCTATATGAATTTTAGATTTTTTTTTCTATTTGTGTGAAAACTACCACTGGAATTTTGATAGGGATTGCACTGAATTTGTAGACTGCTTTTAATAGTATGGACAATTTAACATTAATTCTTCCAATTCATGATCATGGGATATCTTTCTACTTATTTGTGTCTTCTTCAATTTGTTTCACCAATGTCTTACAGCTTAGTTCTTTGGTTAAACTTATTCCTAAGTATTTTATTGTTTTTGGTGCTATTGTAAATGGAATTGTTTTCTTTCTTTTTCAGAAACTTCAGTGTTAGTGTATAAAAATGTAACTGATTTTCATGTGTTGATTTTATACCCTGAAACTTTACTCAATTTGTTTATTGGTTTTAACAGTTTTTTGGTGGAGTTTTTAGGATTTGGTATACATAAGATCATGTCATCAGCAGAGACAATTTTACTTCTTCCTTTCTGAATCTGATTTGGGTGCCCTGGAAGCTGCAGAGGTGGTGGCTGTCAGCATGCACTCCTGTACTGGATCTCCCCGTGCGTATGGACACAGCAGTGGAGGCTGGTGTCAGGAGTCAGGCCAGGGGTGCACAGCCAGAGAGGTTAGCTTCAAGCTCACGCATGGTGGTAGAGTCTGTCACAGGGTTTCTAAGCTTGCATTTTGCACTCCTAAAGCTGCAGAGGCCTGGGCATGCCGGCTGCTGGTGGGGATCCTGGGCTCTTGTGGGGGTAGGAGCCCTGGAGGGAGTGGGGAGCAATTCATTGGCTGCTGTCTGCTAAGGCAGGTACTTGGGGGGTGAAAACCCATTGAAATCTGAAGGGGGGCGCTGCAGGAACTGTGCTGACCTTTGCTTTCTTCAGTGGTGAAAGCTGCTGGGCTCCTCTGCAAAGTAGGTCACTGGGGACGACAGTTGCTCCTACTGTGTGGCTGATAACGGTAGCCCTGCTCTCTCCCTCGTTCCTATTGTTTCTATCTCAGCTTTGCTTGTCTCAGGGTGGGGTGAAACCCAAGACAGTTCCTTGAAAGGCTGGAGAAGCTACTCGATCTCTCTGCCCGCACTGTCCCCACAAGGGGAACTCTTTGCAGCTGGGGAGTTCCTTCTGGGCGCTAAGCAATGTTGGCCTGGGGGGTGGGGTGATGCAGGCAAAATGATGCTGTTCTTCCTCACTCTTCCTTCCCTTTATGTGTGGTAATTTTTAGCTGTTTTGTTCCTCTGTGTTTCTGAGGTTTCTTAAGTGGACCCTGAGCTCTCCTGGAGCTGCTTTTGCTTGTGGATAGCTGTCTCATTGTTGATCTTTGTGGGGGCACTGGAGGCTGAGGTTTACTACTTTGCCATCTTGGTGATGTCACCACTTAAATATTTTAAAATAAAAATCCATAGACCTATAATTTCTTCTGTTTTCTTAGCTTTGTCTCCCCTATATAACTGACAAAGATAGAATGGCACTTTATTATAAAGTCCCTCAACTTTTGTGAGCCTCAGTTTTTGCAAACCTAAAATGAGAGGATTGGACCAGAAGCATTTAAAGCCCCCTTGTTTTATAATGTTAGTGTAGTACCTGGCCGTGGTGGGTACTGGATAAATACTCATTGAATAATTCCAGTTATTCAATCACATATTCTGACCTCTACCAAGCACAATAGTTCTGCCATCTAGCAGACCCAGACTAATGCCATGGCTCCACAATTTATTAGTTCTGTGAACTTGAGCAAATTATCCTCTCCAAGTCTCCGTGGATATATATGTTATACATTAACAAATGCCCACACCATTATGTTAGTAGAGGGTGAGGTGAGGCATCCTCCACAGCCCTCAGTGCAATGCTCCATCCAGAGCAAGCACGCAACAAATAGTTACAGCTATTATCATGTTAATAGGTACTTATGAGAAATAATTGTCCCTAAGGGCTCTGTGGGAATTCTCTGAAAGTTTTGCAAGAATAGTTCTCTTTATGGATGCTTTTCTGCCTCACATGGCATCCATTACCCTGGGGAATGTGTTCGCGGTCAGAAACTTCTGACATCTCCATGTTCGTGGTACCTAGAAAATCATTTGCCTCATTATGAATGCTCCCAAGTTCTTCATCTCCACCTTGCCTTCTGCATCTCCACACACTGTCTCTGCCCCACTTTCACCTGACCAACTCCTGTGCATCCCAGTCTTGACAGCTTTGTATCTTGCCCTTTCCTGACCACGGCACTTTACCTCTCTCCTGGCTCTGAGTCTGAATGTGAGCTACTTGACCATTATGATTTTGACTATATTATTTACTACCTAAGCACATAATAGGTATACAACACATATTTGTTAAATAAACAGATTAATAGTGTATCCACTGCTATTCTTTATTTTAGGAAAGTTTGGTCCTAGACGTTTTAAAATACAAAGACAGCCACCAGGTCTAAGCTCTTAGAGAAATTCATGGATGTGGATTATCCAAAGATCACAAGGTTGACTCAGAGATTAATTTTTTAATTTAGTCTTTCCATTTTCCCACTCTTTTCTCCAGCTTCTATTGGATATGGCACAGTGATAGTTCTGTCTGATTAACACACAGCCTATCTGTTTTATCTTTCCATTAAAGAACCTGAGGTTGGATAAGCATTTGAGCTCCAAAGCTTGCCTTCTCTGTTGTAAAGTGACACAGAGGAAATCTAGAAGTCGTTAAGTAATCACTTAGGTGAAACTTATGTTGATTTGGTACCATTTGTACAATTTGTTAACAGTCAGGAAGACTGAATGTGCTTGTCTGCAGAAAGTAGCTGAAGTAAACTGCAAGACTAATCTGTTTTAAAACACAGAATCTTCCTTTGCTTTAAGAAGAAGAGATTTCACCTGTCTTTAGGTCAGACTTTATTGGTTGTTAAGGCTGATGATTTCTGAGAAAGAGGACCATCTCTTTTAATATCTGTGTTTAATAAATCTCCATTCTTTGGAAATTACATTAGGAAGTCAATTTATCTGAAAGCTAATTCCAAAGGAACATGTTTTGGCTTGGTTCATCTTTAATATAATAAATAACCTAAAAAGAATATTACCTCTACTAATGTCTTGTTTTCAGATGCTTTTACCTGGATATATAATACGCAAATAGAGTTTATCAAAACCACTAACATGGTTAAGATAATGTTTATGCAGTGGTGAAACTTAATTTAAGCTAGAGGTCTGTGCAGCAGTCTGAATGGCATTGCGAACTTAGAAATAAGAGGAGGGGTCTTGTCAAGGAAAAAGGTCACTTATTCGCTCTTTGTTAAGCAGCTACTTTGTGTTGGATATGGCACTATGCTCATGATATACAATTCATTCATTCACTTATACATTTCCTCAAAAGTTATGCATTGAGGGCTTCCCTGGTGGTGCAGTGGTTGAGAGTCCGCCTGCTGATGCAGGGGACACGGGTTTGTGCCCCCGTCCGGGAAGATCCCACGTGCCGCGGAGCGGCTGGGCCCGTGAGCCATGGCTGCTGAGCCTGCGCTTCCAGAGCCTGTGCTCTGCAACGGGAGAGGCCACAACAGTGAGAGGCCTGCGTACCGCAAAAAAAAAAAAAAAAAGTTATGCATTGAATATAGAGGTTCTATGTGCAATTCTAGATGCTGGGAATAAACAAGTCACATGTGGTCCCTGCCATCAGGAAACTTATGTGATGGAGGGAGATGGAAAATATAGATGTGTAAGAACCTATGTGCTACAGAGTAGATCGTCAAAGAGCAACATGAAGACAAAAGCTAATCTTTCAACAAAAAATATGTAAGTAGAAGTCACTTAAAGCAAAAACAATAGTAATGTCTTATGGGGGCTTATAACATTTGTAAAAATAAAATATTAGAAAACAATAGCACAAAAGCAGGAGGAAGGTAAATGAGATTAAACTGTTTTTGCATTATTCATGAAGTGGTGAAAATATTAATTTAAGGTAGATTGTACTTAGTCAAGAATGAGATGCATGTTATAATCTTTAATTTAATACAAAATGCTTAACTGAAAGCTAACAGAAGAGATAAAATGGAATACCGAAAAATACTCGATTCATTAAACAGGAGTTTAGAAAGCAGGAACAAAGGAGCAACAACAAAATAAATGGTGGTTAACTGAAACAAAAAGCAATATAGTAGACTTATACTCAAATATGTTAGTAATTACATTAAACATTAGTGGACTAAATACTTTGATTGAGAGACCAAGATTGCCAGACTAGATTTTAAAAATTATCCCAAATATTTCCTGTTTGTAATTTACACATTAAATATAAAGACACAGGGTGAAAGGAAAAGGATGGTAAAAATATACTATGCTGACACTGACCAGGAGAAAGCTGGTATGGCTATGCCTATCAGAGAAAGTACACTTTAAGACAAGGCATATTACTAGAGATATAAAGAAGAGCATTTCATAATGATACAAGGGCCAATTCAACAGGAATGTATGTATCTAATAATATATACTTAAAATATATAAAACAAAATAAAAGAACTATACAAATCCACAATTATAGATGTAGATTTTAAAATACCTCTCTCAGTAACTGCTAAAATAAGAAGACAAAAAGTCAGTATTCCAAAACTGTAGGAAACATATTCTTTATAAATGCCCATGGTGGAACAGTCACCAAAATAGACCATATGCTGGAACAAAAAGCAAGTTTAAACCAATTACAAAGGAAGAGGGGAAAGCGGAGTAGGGTGAGGGTGGGGCGGGGGGAGGAGGAGGAGGAGGAAAGAGAAAGAAAAAGAAAGAAAACATTATTTACCAAAATTGCCCAATTAGAAAGTGCCAGCCTAAATAATCCTATGTATATTAAAGTAGTTGAATCTGTAATTTAAAATATTCTCACAAACTCCAAGTCAAAACAACTTTGCTGATGAATTCTTAAATATATTTTTGGAAGGAATAATACCAATCTTAACTGTAATCTTTTAGAAAACATAGGAAGAGGGAACACTTCCCAACTTACTTTATGAAGATAGTGTAACAATGAGACCACAAGCTGACAAGGAGATAAAAGAAAGGAAAACTATAGGCCAACATAGCTCATAAACATAGAGAAAAAATCCTAAACAGAATATATATATATATATATATATATACCATGCTCATACATCAAAAGTTAAATACGGTTATTAAGCCATTTCTCCCCAACTGATATATAGATTCAATGCAATCCTAATCAAAATCCCAACAGAGGTTTTTTGTTTTTGTTTTGGTAGAAATGTACAAGTTGAAGCTAAAATTTATATGGAAATGCAAGTTGAAGCTAAAATTTATATGGAAATTTATATGGGACTTAGAATCCCAAGGGAGTCTGAAGAACAGAATTGGAGGACTTGTACAGTACCGAATTTTAAAACTTATGAAACTATAAAACTATTGTAATTAATTCAGTAATGTATTGACAGAAGATAATCAAATATACCAAAGGAACAGAATAGAGAGTCCAGAAACAGACTGTCATGTAGAAGGTCAACTGATTTTTAGCAAAGGTACCTCTGCAACCAGTGGGGAAATGACAGTCTTTTCAATAAATTGTAATGAAGCAATTATATATATATATATAAAAAACTTTGACTTGTAGTTCACTCCATACACAAAAAATATACTTGAAATGGATCACAGACTTAAGCATGGAAAGTAAAACAAGAAATCTCCCAGAAAAGAAGCATAGAAAAATATCTTTATGAAGTTCAAAAATTCACAAAGTTAATTGATAGTGATAGAAGTTAGAAAGCAGTTACCTTTAAGGAGACTGTGGTTTGGGAGGGGGCAGGGGACCCTCTGGGGTGCTGGAGTGTTTGTTCCAGATTGTGATCTCATGGTTGTAAGCATCTATGTGTATATACCACTCATCACCCTGTACACTTAGATTAGGTAACTTTACTCAATAAACAAGTAGAAATAAAAATTACCAAATGCAGCAAAAAATAAATCTCCATGGAAATGAGAAATTATTTTGATATGTGTTTTCCTCTTCCCACCGCCCACTCCCACACTCCCACCCAAGGTGGACCCTTGTCAGTTCCTTTTCTCTAGACTGACCAAAACACTTTAAAAAAGGATTTAAGGTACTAAGTCTAAGTTTCTGTGAGATTTCCCCTTGGTTCTAACTCTAAATAAACTCAAAAAATGTTCTCAGATAATCTAGTGACTTGGGAAAAACCCAAAATTATATCAACATTGATGAGAGAGCTCCTTGAATAAAATATTGACATCAAACCAAGGCAAAATTGCTTGGGAGTTAAGTCACCGAGACATATTCTGGGAGTTACATAGGCACTAGGCTAAGCCCAGGGAAAGCCATAAAGATGAGCTGTGGCCTCTTCCTTGTAGGGGTTCACATTCTAAGAACAACAACCAAGGTTTATATAGCACTTCTTGTGAGCAAGGGATTATTCTAAGTCCTTTACCTGTATTGATTTACTTCATTTTCCCAAGAACCTAATATGGTGGGTCATCAACCCCCATTTTACAGATTACAGTACTGAAGTACTGAGGGGTGAAGTAATTGATCTAAGATCCCACCGCTAAAAAAGGGGTAGGGCTAGGGTTTGAACCCTGGCAGGCTGGTGCTAATCCATGTTTGTTACTCCCTTTTGTCCTGTATCAGAGTGAGTGCTTCCTCTCCCTGAGGGTTGGGTAGGAGTATTTTGGGGGATAAGGACCCCTCCTTGAACTCCTTCAACGCCCAAGAGCAGCCCATGCTGAGGGCCCTGTGTAGCCAGGAAAGGGCTGCCATCTCTCCCCTCTCTGGACTGGTCTGCAGGGTTGGGCTCTGGGTCCATATTCAACCTCTAAAATGTTGGATGTTCTGAGCCAGGTGTCCTGTACACCTCAGGTTTAGAAGTCATATTTTACCTCAGATGAAGCAGTTTCTCATTCTAGAACCTCAGCCCCATGGCACGCAGGATCACTGACTAACATCTTCCTAAGGGTATTTCTGGGGTAGGCTGGAAACGGAATCTTCCTCTTGCCAGCACACAGGCACTGCAGATGGCATTGGCCAAATTCCCGGTGATTAGATTAATTTGCCAGTACTACCGATTCAAGGCTTATTTTGAACTTGATTTTATTTTGCTATATATGCTTTGCTTATTTCCTTATCAGTGCTGTAGTTTTTATTTTTCTCAAAATTACACAGGTCTTTTCCCTGAGGGGTCCGAGAGGCACCCACTAAATGTGAGCTTTTTTGTTCATCTTTGATTTTTAAAAATTGAGTTATATTTGAGGCACAACACTGTGTAACTTCAAAGTGTACAACATACTGATTTGCTGCATTTACATTGCAGTTGTAGCATTGCCTAATACCCCTATCATGTCATATAGTTAGCATTTCTTCTAGTGTTGGGAACAATTAAGGTCTAGTATCTTAACAAGTTTAATGTTTATAATGCAATTTTGTTGTCTGTAATCACTGTACTCGGTATTAGGTTTCCAGGATTTATTTATATACTAGATGCATCTTTGACTTTTGGCACAGGGCATTTTCTTTACATTTTTGGTACAGGGTTTCTCAACCTTGGCACTAATGACATTTGGGGCAGTGTAAGTCTTTGTCGTGGGGCCTGTCCTGGGCACCGCAGGATGCTTGGCAGCATCCATAGACTCTACCCACCTGATGCAGTATCACCCCACCCCTAGTTATGACACCAAAATTGTCAACCGGGGAGGGGAGAATCACCCTGGATTGAACCGCTGCTTCAGTCATGGTTCACTGCAGAACGAAAGCCACGTATAAAGTCCTGATAGCACATTTCTATACAACCCTCTCCCCCAGTGCAAATGGTGGGCACCTGCAAGCTCTTCTCATGGATGGTTGTGGGCTGTCAAGAGCAAAAACTCATGTGCTTTTAGCCCTGGGCCTGGCACATAGTCTGTAGAGAATATTTGTTGGATGAATGAAAAAAGTGACTGATGAATACAAAAAAATTCTTTATAATGCCATAAATTTGAGGCAACTGGATGTCAAATAAGCCCCAAACTATGACTGGCTTGGTTAATTTCACACTAAATTTGTTGCCTTGAATTCATTTTGTTGTGTATTCATTCGTTCTTTGACTCAGAAAACACTTCTTGAGATCCTGCTATGTGTAGGCAGCCTAGCTTGTTGGTTCCTGGCCAGGCACTGGTGCTGGATTGTCTAACCCTGCCACTGCTACATGTGGGTTTTGGGACCCCAGGCAAATTTCCTGCCCTCTCTGTGCCATGGCATATACCTTATGGAGTTAATATAAGGATTCAGCTACTGAATACATGTACACTGTTTAGACTATTCTCAGATACCCAATAAGTAAGCCCTATATGTGTTTGCTGTTACTGTGCCTCATCGGGAAGGTAAAGAGGGATGAGGTACAAAGATGTGCATCAGAACTTCTCTCATTTGAGGCAGAATATAATACGTGTTATAAAAGAGGATCACACTAAATGTGAGAGAGAAGCACGATCACACCAGTGGAGGATGGAGAAAGAAGGGGTGGCTTCATGATGTGGAGACATTTGACTTGGGCCTCTGGGGATGGGTGGGTAGCCAGGCCAGGGGTGGTTCTCAGGAGGAACAACAGCAGAGCCAAGTCGTGGGCACATGGGGAGGGAATCCTGGTGGTCCTGTTGAGTCAACTTTGGGGAGGTGACGGGAGATAAGTCTGATAACACAGGGTAGGCCTGATGGAGGGTTTTGCGTGAGATTCAGTTTGTTCTTCATGACACAGCAGTGAAAAGTCTGAAACCCAGGCCCCACTTTTGTTACTTGCAGCTTGGTCCCAGGCACATCATGAAACTTCTTTAAGATTCAGATTTCTAACCTTAAAATGGAAAAATAATGCCTACCTCACAGAATTGTTATGAGAATTAGTATAAGTAAACTATATAGGGGGAGCGATCAAGATGGTAGAGTAGTAGAACATGGAGCTCACTTCCTCCCACAAATACATAAAAAATAGACCTACTTATGGAATGGTTCTCAGAGAACATCTACTGAACGCTGGCAGAAGACCTCAGACTTCTGAAACAGCAAGAAAACCTCCATGTAACTGAGTAGGACAAAAGAAAAAAGAAAAAAAAGAGAAAGGAATCGAGATGGGACCTGAGCCCCTGGGAGGGAGCTGTGAAAAAGGAAAGGTTCCTGCACCCTGGGGAGTCCCCTCACTGGTGGGGAGATCAGCTGGGATGGAGGGGGGAGCTTCAGAGCCTTGGAGCAGAGTGCAGCAACTAGTTTGCTGCAGCCAGAGCAGAGGGAGAACTACACAGTCAGTGCTGCCCAGCACTCCCAGGCCTGAGACTTGTGTCTGCCAGTGCGGGGCAGGGCAGGGAGGAGCTGGGTGCTGAAGCTTGGGCTTGGAAGTCGGACTAAGGGAAAGGACTGGTGTTGGCTGCATGGAGACAGCCTGAAGGGCTGGAGTGTGGGTGCTGCCACAGCCAACGGTGTACATGGAGGAAGCCCAGGCCCGCCATAGAGGTGAGACACCATTGTTGGGGGGCACACAAGGGGAGGGGTGGGAACCGCCAATGCAGCCTCTTTCCCTGCATGTGTGCACTCTCAGGGGACGGTATACCGCCTACATGAGCTCTGCAGAGGTGGGCTCCGGTAGTGTGAGCCAGCCACCACCACCACTGTGGGCTCTGAGGGCAGGCGTGAGCCACCGCCATCATAGGCTCTGGGGGAGGGTGCCAGCCGCCACATCTGCACAACCCCCATCAAGGGGATAATGGCCAGCACACACTGAGGAAAGAGGCGGCAGACATCCATACTAAAAACAGCCCTCGCACCAAAAACATTAAACCCACACAAGCTACACAGCGATGCTCCCACATATAAATAGCCCTCCAATGCTACAGTAGATAATTGTTTCTCCTAAACTCACAGAGTAAGAGAAATATAAGCAAGATGAAGAAGCAGAGGAACCATTCCCAGTTAAAAGACCAAGAGAATTCCCCTGAAAGAACAAACAATGAAACAGACTTCTTCAGTCTAAAAGACACCAATTTCAAAAAGGAGATACTGAAAATACCGAAGGAATTAAAAAAGGCTGTCAGGGGCTTCCCTGGTGATGCAGTGGTTGAGAGTCCGTCTGCCGATGCAGGGGACGCGGGTTCGTGCCCCGGTCTGAGAAGATCCCACATGCCGTGGAGCGGCTGGGCCCGTGAGCCATGGCTGCTGAGCCTACATGTCCGGAGCCTGTGCTCTGCAATGGGAGAGGCCACAAGAGTGAGAGGCCTGCGCACAGAAAAAAAAAAAGGCTATCAACAGAAATGCAGAGTACTGTAAAAAGGAACTAGAAACTCTAAAGAGGAGCCAAGAAAAATTAGAAAACTCATTTGCTGAGATGAAAGCAGAGCTAAAGGCAATGAATAGCAGAATAAATAATGCAGAAGAACGAATAAGTGATCTGGAAAATAGAATAATGGAAATCACTCAATCAGAACAGCAGACAGAAAGACAAATGAAAAAAAAAGATGAAAGCAATAAGAGGCCTGTAGGATAATATAAAGTGTGCCAATCTACGCATAATAGGGATTCCAGAAGGAGAAGAAAGAGAAAAGGGGATTGAAAATGTATTTAAAGAAATTATGGCTGAGAAATTCCCAAACATAATGAAGGAAACAGATATCCAGGTGCAGGATGCACAGAGAGTCCCAAACAAGATGAATCCAAACAGACCTACATCAAGACATAGTATAATAAAAATGGCAAAAGCTAAAGAGAGGATTTTCAAGGCAGCAAGAGAAAAAGAGTTAATTACAAGGGAACCCCCACCAGGCTATCAGCTAATTTCTCTACAGAAACATTGCAGCAAGGTAGCAGGACACAAGATTAACATACAGAAATTGGTTGCATTTCTTTACATTAACAATAAAATATCAGAAAGGAAACCTAAAAAAACAATACCTTATAAAATCACACATACACACACACACACAAAGAAAACCTCAGGAATAAACCTGACCAAGGAGGTGAAAGACATGTGCTGAGAACTATAAAATATTAATAAAGGAAACTGAAGATGATTTGAATAAATGGAAAGATATCCCCTGCTCTTGGATTGGAAGAATGCATATTTTTGAAATGGCCATACTACCCAAAGCATTCTACAGATTCAATGTGATCCCTATCAAATTACCCAAGACATTTTTCACAGAACTAGAATGAATCATCCTAAAATTGATATGCAACCATAAAAGACCCAGAATTGCCAAAGCAATCTGAGGAAAAAGAGTAAAGCAGGAGGCAGAACCCTCCCAGACTTCAGACAATACTACAAAGCTGCAGTAATCAAAACAGCATGGTATTAGCATAAAAACAGACAGATGGATCAATAGAACAGAATAGAGAGCCCAGAAATAAACCCATACACCTACAGTCAATTAATCTTCAACAAAGGAGTCAAGAATATACAATGGGAAAAAGATAGTCTCTTCAGCAAGTGGTGCTGGGAAAGTTGAACAGCCGCATGTAAATCCTGAAGTTAGAACATGCACAAGAATAAACTCAAAATGGCTTAAAGACTTAAACATAAGACATGACACTGTAAAACTCCTAGAAGAGATCATAGGCATAACATTCTTTGACATAAATCTTACCAATGTTTTCTTAGGTCAGTCTCCCAAGGCAATAGAAATAAAAACAAAAATAAACAAATGGGACCTAATCAAACTTACAAGCTTTTGCACAGCAAAGGAAACCATAAACAAAACAAAAAGACAACCTATGGAATGGGAGAAAATATTTTCAAACGGTGCAACTGACAAGGGCTTAATTTCCAAAATATACAAACAGCTCATACAACTCAACAACAAAAAACCAAACTACCCAATTGAAAAATGGTCAGAAGACCTTAATATAAACATTTCTCCAAAGAAGACACACAGTTGGCCAATAGGCACATGAGAAAATGCTTAACATGGTTAATTGTTAGAGAAATGCAAATCAAAACTACAGTGAGGTACCTCCTCACACCAGTCAGAATGGCCATTACTAAAAAGTCTACAAATAACAAATGCTGGCGAGGTTGTGGAGAAAGGGAACCTTCCAACACTGTTGGTGGGAATGTAAGTTGGTGTAGCCACTGTGGAAAACATTATGGAGGTTCCTCAAAAAACTAAAAAGAGAATTACCATATGATCTAGCAATCCTACTCCTGGGCATATATCCAGACAAAACTGTAATTCAAAAAGACACATACACCCCGATGTTCATAGCAGCACTATTCACAATAGCCAAGACATGGAAACAACCTAAATGTCCATCAACAGGTGAATAGATAAAGAAGATGTGGTACATATATACAATGGAATACTACTCGGCCATAAAAAGAATGAAATAATGCCATTTGTGGCAACATGGATGGACCCAGAGATTATCATACTAAGTGAAGTAAGTCAGAAAGAGAAAGACAAATACCATATGATATCACTTATATGTGGAATCTAAAGTATGACACAAATGAACATATCTACAAAACAGAAACAGACATAGAGAACAGACTTTTGGTTGCCAAGGGGGAAGGGGGCTGGGGGAGGGATGGAGTGGGAGTTTGGGATTAGCAGATGCAAATTATTATATATAGAATGGACAAACAACAAGGTCCTACTGTATAGCACAGGGAACTATATTCAATATCCTGTTATAAACCAAAATGGAAAAGAAGATAAAAAAGAATGTATAAAAAAAGAATATAAAGGGCCTAGCACAGGGTCTGTAAGCAGCATTAATTATTACTATTCTACAATAGGGTCTGGATTGGAAAAGAAAAGAAAGAGACGAGAGAGGCAGAAGTATTCAGGAGGAGACAATGCCAGCTGACTTACGTGGGTCTCTCCCAAGCCTTGCTGCTAACAGAGCTAGTGATGATGGCTGGAACAGGAGACCGGATGACACTTACTTAACAAAACAAAGTATGCTGACTGAGTACCTCATGCTAGGCACCTCTGTACACAGGGGATTAAATAAGTAGGATCCAGGCCCTGCCTTCAAGGAACCCACATTTCAGAGACAGACCTGACAATTAGAAATAATGATTCTGTAGGCCATTCTGCCTCACCCTCTGTGAGTGCTATATAAACACAGGAAGGTGGGGTGGGCTCAGGAGAGGGCTGGGATGTGGGCAAAATCTAGGTACTGTTGAGCTGACATTTTTGGCTCAGCTGTCATATGGCTCAGTCACTGGGGGGAGGGAGAACATTGAAAAAAAGACCATCGACAAGAGATAATGAAAAGAAATCGAAATCTTTCCCACCTTCTGTCCCCAAAGACCAAGGTGAACAGGGGAGAGAGGGTGGAGGGGCGTGTGGTACTTTTATAAAGCACAGGAAGGTTTTTTTTTAAATTGGAGTCTAGGTGATTTACAATGTTGCATTACTTTCTGCTGGAAAGCACAGTGAATCAGTTATACATATACATAGATCCACTCTTTTTTAGATTCTTTTCCCATATAGGTCATTATAAAGTACTGAGTAGAGTTCCCTGTGCTATACAGTTGGTCCTTATTAGTTATCTGTTTTATATATAGTAGTGAGGAACATTTCTGTAAACTTCTTTTCCCTCCTCGTATCCACATCCAAGTTCTCTACTACTTCTCTTTCCTGACTCTGACCTCATCTCCAAAATGGGCCCCTCTAAACCCAGCTGATGCACTCTCTTCCCTCCTGTACTTCCCCAGCGCAGCCCTTGTCACATGGGCTGGTTTCACCTCCCATGAGTCTTTCATGTGCTTTCGTTCTCACCACTGCCCAGATGTGATACCAGCAAACGGCCCAGAGCTGATCAAGCCAGTCAGTATCATTGCTAGTTGGGAAGGTGGCCAAGGAGAGTGGAAGGATGACCTAGAATTCTCCTTAGAGGTAGAGACAATGAAAGAGGCTACAAATATGTATTGACTAGTGATTTTTGATACTGTTTTAAAGAATGATTGAGTGACTCTTAAAAGAGAGAAATTTGAATTTTCCACATTAGCTACCTTTTTGGATGATATGTATTGACACAGCACAAGGGAGCTGCCTGCCTCTGATTGAACTGTAAGATGGTACCAGCACTTTCTTCTGTTATTACACTGACAATGACCTCTGGACAGAGATGGCCAGGAATCCACCTGCAGTGGAAGAAAGTTTGGGTTTATCAATGCGTTCAACGAAGGCAAACTTCACTCCATGGGGAACTGTGGGGCATCTCAGTAAGTGGAGATTAGAAAGAATTTCTTACAGGGTTTGGGCTGGTGGTAGGTGATTTTGGTGAGGGTTCAAGGAAGCAGGGTTTTATTCTGGATCAGATGCTGTCAGAAAGCAGAGGTAACTATGATTGGGTGGAATTTTCTCTAGAAGGCACAGAAACATACCTCCCAGGGCTTCAGTCACTATCCTGCTAGCGCCTTGGTGCATAAAGCCAGGGTCTGAAAACAGCAGAGGAAAGAGTCTCTCAACTCGCTTATTTTTGGAGGTCCTTTAGCTAACCCTCATTTCATCTCTAGTTCTATAACTAGAAAGTTAAATGGAGTTATTTTCTTAGTCGCAATGAGACTTGTCCCACAATGAAGCCTTTCTTATTTTTAATTTTTATGGAGTCTTTCCTATTTTTAATTTTTAAAAGCCATCCCAGAGGGGCTTCCCTGGTGGCGCAGTGGTTGAGAGTCCGCCTGCCGATGCAGAGAACGCGGGTTCGTGCCCTGGTCCGGGAAGATCCCACATGCCGCGGAGCGGCTGGGCCCGTGAGCCATGGCCGCTGAGCCTGCGCGTCCAGAGCCTGTGCTCCGCAGAGGGAGAGGCCACAATAGTGAGAGGTCCGCGTACTGAAAAAAAAAAAAAGTCATCCCAGAAAGTGATAGATGGTCTTCCTGGGCTTGGCCACAGTTTGCCTCCAGATGCAATTTCATGGCTTACTGGGTAGGTTTGTGGTCGGCAGGACAGTAAATGAATCGCTGTAGCAGGCTGTGACTGTTCTGTCACCTTGGGCACAGTCTCCTCTTAATGTTCCATGGAAAACATTTTCCTCTGTCATCTCAGCACATCTCCCTTTGAGTTAAATATTTGTTTGTGAAATTCCCCTTTTGCACTTACTCTATTTGTGATACTGATTCTTTATTTTATTTTATTTTTTTGCGGTACGCGGGCCTCTCACTGTTGTGGCCTCTCCCGCTGCAGGGCACAGGCTCCGGACGCGCAGGCTCAGTGGCCATGGCCCACGGGCCCAGCCGCTCCGCGGCATGTGGGATTTTTCCGGACCGGGGCACGAACCCGTGTCCCCTGCATCGGCAGGTGAACTCTCAACCACTGCGCCACCAGGGAAGCCCCTATGATACAGATTCTTTAAACACCAGACTGCCAGCTTCATCTCCTCACCATACGGTCGTCCTTTAAGGAAAATACACGAGGCTTTCCACAAATAGCCTGTAATGCGTGGTGTGCACTGCACAATTCTTGACCTCCTCTTGAACTCGACGACCAGCGTGACTGTATGCCTTTGCCAAGGTTACCGCGCACAACTCTGTTATTCCATGGCTCGGGGCTGCTGGGGGACGGTGATTCTCAAGGAGGGTTCAGTGCATCTGTCACCTCGTGTCCCCAGAGGATCAGTCAGACATAGCTCTCTCAAGGGTTCAGAGCCTTCCCTGGGCTCATGAGTGGACTTACAGACAGAGGGCAACAGAATCTCTTAAACTTATGTTTATGCGTTTATCATTTGAAGGACGCTAAATGCTTTTGTATCTTTTAAATAACAGACTGAGAATATTTCATAATTCTCTTATCATTAGGCTTTTGACCAATAAATCTACCCCATGTGATACCAGATGATTCTTTCTGGCCTTGGAATGAGATTCCTTTCTAAAACTGTAAGGATTGCAGTTGCAACCAGGTCCTTGATGAAGTCTGCGGGTCCGAGCGGCTTGGCACCCGTGCTTGGCTTTCTAGCGTCCTTTGGGTTTTGTAACTGAAGCCAGAGCTTATCTAGCATCCAGATTTCAGGGAAATAGAAACAGCCTCCAAGCAGCGGAAGGAGCAGAGGGGTGAGGCTTCAGTGCTCTGAGGGCTCTGACGGCCCCTCCAGAGTTAAGGCAAGAGACCGAACGGACCATGGTCAGATCACATACACAGATGGAACTCTGATCCTCAATCTGCCATTGAGGACTGGACCAATGAGGACCATTCCAGAAGGCCCGCCGATGCTCTAATGGCCCCTCCAAGGTGAAGGGATTCTATCAGCCCCAAGGAAGCAGTAGGACTTCTCAGTTTAGAGTCATTTCCAACGGCAACCCCGGAACCTTGTACACAAGGAAGATATTCTCCCAATAGGCCTTATCGGGGCGGGGGAGGGGGGTGGTTGTAGTGCAGAGGGCGTCGGCAAACGTGCGCATGCTCCGTCCTCGGAGCATCCGGGGAACACCCTAGTACTGAGCGTTGGAAAGGATACCTTTAAACGAAAATACAACCCCCTCGCACTAAAAGTTCCCTGTGTGATCTAGCAGGGTCAGTCTAAAGAAGTCGTCATGCTAACCAACCATGCCTCTATCACACTGGGTAAATGTTTTAGTAATTAAAGTGAACCTGGGAGAATGGAACTTGTACAGAATCAGCAATTTTGACAAAAGTTTTGCTGTGTGGAGGCATCCGAGGGGTAAGAACAGTACTAAAGTAGATTAATTATTTTAGATTACTAGTTTGAACTGACGCAGAGAAGGACAGGTTTTCCCCTGAAGAGAGGACGCTTATTTTTTCTCCTTTGCCAGCTGTGCCCATCCCCACAGGACGAGCCCCTAGAGGGGTTAGGTCCCTCTTCAATCACCAACCAACTTTGCCCCTTGGGCAAGTTGACTCTCTGGGCCTGGGTTTTCTCATCTTTAAACGTGGTGAAATAGTACTAATAGGTAACATTTATCGAATGCTTGCTCTTTGCCAGGGAGTTTTAACCATATCATATCTATTAACTTACAGAAGCCTGACAACAAAGTTAACTTCACTTTGCTTTTCCAAGATGTATGTATGTGTGTGTTTAATCTTGAAATTTTAAATAATTTTACTAACATCGAGGAACTGATGTATGTATTCAAGTGAAAACAAATGTACTATGCCCTGCACATAATGAATCTGCGTGTGATAAATGGGTGTAAGAAGTACTGTGATGTTCCTTGTTGTTCGCTGGATTTATAGTGAGTGGAAATCTTACTTGAGAAATACTTCAAAGAAGCCTGATTTTTTCCCATTGTGAATTAATAAACTTTCCCCATACTGTTGAGTAGTAACCTGTCTCAATGTATTAGTTTTTGGGTCTTGCTCCTTCAAAAAGTTATTTAAACCTCCTTGCATACTTAATGCAGCACAGAGAAAAACTAAGCTGTTTGCTAATGATGGGCCCATAACCAGTTGGAAATATGTAAAACAGTTATATTGTGTTTATGATGATGTTAGTGACAGGAGGACAGGGATTTTGTCCATTTCTTTTCCCACTGCTGTGCTCCCATAGTTTAGAACAGTGTCTGGCACATTGTAGGCAATGAACATTTATTGAACGAATGAATGAATGAATGGGACAGCAGACAGGAATGCACACCCTGTCTTTGTAGAATTGCTTTAAGCAGAGCTGCAAGAAGCTTAAGTCTGTTGTTTTTTATCAAATGAATTAATGCAAATGAATGAACGAATGTTGTTTATCGAGTGAATGCCCATTAAAGAATTTTGAAAATTGTGAAGCACTATAGAAATAGAGGGTGTCACTTTTATTTCCTGCTGGGTAAGTGGTTGGAAAAAAAGGTTCTATAGGGAACAGTATCCGGCTAAGTTTGTTCTGAGTTTATTTAAGGAAAATAATCAGAGCACTGTATTCTATTTGAAAATTGAAAAGGGTCCAGGAAGTAAAATGTGAGGAAAATCTGGCTTCTCTGATCGTTTGCTGAGTGTGTGGCAGATGTCTTTGTAATTCAGCATAATTGTTTTTCCACCCAAAGCCAATGCTAATCTTTTAACAGCTTCTTACCACATTAGACTCAGTCTTTCACTCTATCAATTCCATCTGAAGAGTCAGTTTCATCTGTTTGAAAGAAAGCAGAATGACATTCACCCAGATGCTCCAGGAAGTGCAGAGAAGCTAGTTAGGTCACAGTCCTCTATTCCTAACTTGATGTGTTGAATGTTATCCCAGCAACTAGCTGAAACCCATGACGTCCCAATACCACCTCTGACTGTTGGGCCCCTACTCCATAGTTTTTAAAAAAATTTATTTTATTGAAGTATAGTTGATTTACAATGTTGTGTTAATTTCTGCTGTACAGCAAAGTGATTCAGTTTTATATATATATATTTTTTTATATTCTTTTCCATTATGTTTTATCAGCATATTGAATATAGTTCCCTGTGGTATACAGTAGGACCTTGTTGTTTATCCATTCTATACATAATAGTTTGTGAGCCTTGTTGCCAGTGTCAACAAGTTGATCCAGTTCTCTGTAGACACCCCCACCATGTTCAGTAGTCCACTTAAAGAAGCATACATTGTAGATCTCAATGTTGATAATACACAACTGGTGATTAAGTTGTTTATTCCCCTTTTCCACCGGTGATTGTAAAATGTGATTTATTTAGAATTGAAATCTCTTAAGCAAACTCTGTGAAGTTCTCTTGGTTGGGGAGAACTCTATCCTTTTGTTACATTTGCTTTTTTTCTTTTTAAATTTATGCCTCCCTACTTTATCCTTAATTCTATCACTTCTGGATAGTTCTTTTTAAAAAAAGTATTAATTGTCACTTTTTTTTCTTTAAGCCCTCAACATGAATGGAAGTAATTAATCAAATGGTTATTGCCCACAAGCTCACTCTGCAGGAGTGCTACTTGACGTCATTGGTAATTATTATAACTTAGTTTCCCAACTTTTCCCAAAGATATATCTTGAGATTTTTTTCAAGAAATCTGGCCCTATTTCAGATGATGTTAAGGGAAATTTTATGAGTGTTGTGGCCTAGGGATGTTTTCCCCTTTGGTTTAGCTACTTATTATACCCTGGTGGTGGGATTGTGAAAATACTAGCAAAGAACAAAGACCCAAAGAGGAATATCCCCTGGGTAAAGGTCCTCTGGATTACCCTCTGAACACGTCAGGCTGCTGTCTGCTGCAAGGATCAGAAAACCCCAACCTAATTGTCTCGAAGAATAAGGGAATTCCTTAATTCACATCACAAGGTGTCCTGAGGGAGGGCAGGTTTCAGACACTGTTTGTTAGGTTCTGTCTGTGACACTCTTGGCCCCACCATCCATTGAGGGTAACAAGAGCCTACAACAATCCTAGACATCACCTCCAGACATTGCCCAGAGAAAATGTGGGTCTTTTTTTCTGTATGTCTTTTGAAGAGCACGTCTTCCCATGCAAACTCCAGCAGACGTCTCTTGGTGAGTGAGTGGCCAAAATTGCATGATAAGACCATTCCTAAAGCAATCAATAGCAAGGGGACGGGATTGCCATGGAAGGTTGGTGAAGCCTTTGGCTTTCTGGCAGAAGCAGATTATTCCGATAAAATTGGGGTTTAGTGTAGGCAACCAAGAGCTTCAGCTGTGCCCTTGGAGGACCATCAAGGGAAGAGAAGAAATTTAAATAGAGTTCTTGACGTGTTCCAGGTGTATGTGTGTAGGTCTGAAAGAGACAAAACAGTCTGTTAAACATTTGAAGTCGAGGAGCATTAGGCAAGACACTAAAACACTGGGATTACAGAGCTGAAGTAAATGTATATCTTGGTCCTGCCATCCAGGAGAGAGTTCTAACTCTAAAGGGTTTGGTAGCCTCAATTCATCTTTCAGTTAGCAAACCAGTAAATAAGACAAGTAGAGAAAGAGCTTCAGGGGAAGGGGGTGCTAATGACATTAGTGTAAATAGAGCTTCTGAATGGATGGAAGATTTCATTTATTTTTCCAATTGCCCTTCCCCACTATTTAAAAAGTATTATTAAATACCCTCTTGCAAATTATCCTGTCCTGGGTACTGAGATAGATCAGTTAAAAGATGACTGATGGAATTAAAAATGCACTTCTACTTTGCCTCTGATTAATGGCATGTTGGCTGCGAGGTGGGCTGGCTGGGTTCTGACCCATAATTCTGAAGGTCATGGTGATTACAGGTATGGGGTGGCTTACAGCCCTCTCCTCTAAATGGCTGTTACAGAAGTACCTCTTAAGTGCTAAACCATTTGACATGCCTTTTATCATATCCTTATGACTCTGCATGTGACTAATATGTGCTTTTTCTGATTTTATTCTTACTTATTTTTTAATTCCTTTGGGAGTCTTTGTTTTTATTTAATGTGGAAAAACATTAAAGGAAGCTTCTTAACTAATAGTGAAAAATAATTTCACAGTATATTCCTGCTTACAAGGGCTTTTATTGAAAAGAGCAAAGAAACTGAGAGGGCTTTGGTGAAATTCAATTGACTACAGGCTCAAGTATGGAAAGTAATACTTTCTGAGGTAGCGTTTTACCTTTTTCAAAGTATAATTGGGGAGGAGAGGGTAGTTTTGCAATTGACCAGTTCTAGAAAGGCTGAAAAATAAAAAAAAAATTCTTCTCTGTTGTGTGTCTGGCAAAATCTTACTTAATTTCTTTCTTTTAGGTAGGGATGCCTGCCAACGTGCAAAAAAGAGCACCTTAAATATTCTTCTGCATTTTATAACTAATGTGATTTGGCATCCCTTGACTTTGGCAGCAGGTTATGTGAATTGCAGATCACCAAAGAGAGCGATTGGTGGCTTACTCAACAGCCAGTTAATGTACAACTGTGAAAACTCACTGGTTCAAAGCCACTCTGGACTAGAACTTCACCTAATGCTTCTTAATTTAGTGGGGTTTTTTTGTCTGTGTGTGTCTTTAATATGTCTCACAACCCTAACATGGACCCTTGCAAATGACTCAAAATCTGGGGAAAATGCTAAGAGCAAACATTCATGTACCAGATTCCATGGGGCCTTCATCATTTTTAATGTGAAAAGAATCTGGTTTTGGTTTCTTTCATCTTTTATGGCCAAATTGGGTCCAGAAGATGAAACCATGCACCAACACTTTCTGACTCAACAGCATTGGTAATGGAGAGGAAATGCGTAGAGATCGGATCTGTGTGATCAGATGTCCAAGGCAGAGGCGAATTGTTTTCCTTCATTCTTGAAACAAAGAGAGGAACACTGTCTTCATGTCTCAGAACCACTGAGGGCAGGAAATAACTTCAGAGGCTCAGAGTCTGGCTGTCTTTGAGATCTGCTTGGAAGGGTGACCTGCATGAGAAGGTGTAATGGCATACCCCATGCCCACAGTCCCCACCAAGGAAGGCCCCTTGGGGGAGCAGTAAAGCCCTTTCAGGTGTCTGCGTATTTATTACCTCTCCTTCAAAGGAAGCGTTCTTTTTCTTTTGCGGTACGTGGGCCTCTTACTGTTGTGGCCTCTCCCATTACGGAGCACAGGCTCCGGACGTGCAGGCTCAGTGGCCATGGCTCACGGGCCCAGCCGCTCGGCGGCATGTGGGATCTTCCCAGACCGGGGCACGAACCCGCGTTCTCTGCATCGGCAGGCGGACTCTCAACCACTGCGCCACCAGGGAAGCCCAAAGGAAGGGTTCTTAAATTGTGATATGTGGATGTCCAGAAGATCCATAAATGGGCTTCAGGAAGTCTGTGGAACTCTCTGGAATTTTGAGTTCATTTTTTCTTGGTAGAGAGATCTTCATTTACATCAGATTCTGAAAGGAGTCCCTGTTCATTCTCAAAATAAAGACATAGTCAAGACATTCTGAGCTTCTGTTTTAAGGTTTCTCTCTTCTTGTGTAAAGTTGAATATTGAATAGTGGCTAGAATTAAGTGAATTCTGAATATATATATGTATACACACATACATGTGTGTATATATTTATCTATTTATGTTTCTTTTAAAAATTTATATTTTAATCAAAGTTGTACCTATTTTCAAAGTCAAACAGCTCCACAATGTTCATTATAAAAATAAAGCACTGCCTCTCACCACCCCCATCTCTGCTTCACAGGGGCAAGGACTTTCAACTTTCTTAGCTATTTCTTTTGGAGTTTACCTCCATATTTCTAAATAAAATGACTATACTGCGAGTCTTGGTTTTCGCAGTGTTAGCTGTTACCTATTGACGGTCCACTTACAGAAGAGGATATAGGTGTTATAGCTCTCCCCACCCCCAGATAGGCAGGGGTCTTGCAGGTGTTTGCACACACAAGTATACACACACTCGCACAACCACCCACCCCCATTCCTCCAATATACTTATATAACAATATTTGGTTAGCTCAATATTCTTTGCTTCCATTATTATTCCCATGTAAATTTTATTCATACCTGGGTCACATAGTATACTGTGATCACATTTCTTATTTTGTACAAATTTGTTTCTCTTGGAGCTAATAAATTTGTTAGTGTTCGAGAAAAACATCCTCAAAATAATTTTTTAGTGTGTCTTTTTCTAATTTATCCCCAAAACTCGCTTCCAGAGACATGGATCTTCTCTCAAAACGTCCTTACCTATCACGTCGTCCATCACGATTATCATTTCTTGGAGAAAAGCTCCCAGAGCCTGTGTCCATGGCCAATCTCTGGGTCTGTTGCCCTTGGATCTGTTTTCGTCATCACCTTGCACTCCTCTCATCTCTCTTCTGATTGGACCACCTACTGGACGGAGTTAGGCTTTCCATTATCTTGGTTTGCTCCCTTGGTTTATTATGACATATTTTTTGATAATGTTCCAAGAAAAGTTGCATGCATAATAAATGTTTTGAGAGTTTGCATGTTTGAAAATATTTTAATCCTGCCCTTACAATTGTTAGGCTTATTTTAGAATTCCAGGTTTAAAATGATTTTCCTTCAGTACTTTTGAAAATATATAAACAACAGTACTTTATTGATTAAGAAGTTTAGTAGATATACATTTGTGTAAAATAAGTAGTTTCCAACGTACATTTTTATAGGTAGATATTAGTAATATCTTGGTAAAATAATGTAATATAATGAACAAAATCATTTTTCTAAATCTAGGCGGCAAAACAATGACATAAAAACTATAGCTTCCCTCACCCTCATAAACATGATTAAATGTTAACTTCTGCTGAGTTGTAATTTTACTGGAGCGTCACAAGGCTTAGTTTATAGTGGTCATTTACAAATAGATAAAACAATTTAGTATAATTAACAAATGTCAAAATAATTTTAAAAATTGACCTATGTAATCTACTGAAGTCATAGAATACTTCCTCTTGTAAGAACATGCATAATAACTCAAATATAACATATTGATATAGTTCCTAAAGGTAAATGCTAAAAAGTTCCTTAAGAGGAAACCATATCACATTTGACCATTCATAGTTACTCGAGGAAAAATGTGCAGTATTAATGAGAAACGTGAGTATTTTTGAAGTAGTATACCTTCAAAGCTAATATTTTTAACTTATCCTTTTTTTAGTTTTGGTTTGACCAAATATAAAACAAAACTCCCACCCTCTCCTTAAATTAACTTCTTTTCAATCTCTATACCTCCCATTGATGAAAATGCAAATCAAATAAACCAACACCCACTGCTGTCTTTACTCCCATTAGTTCCCTTATCATATCAATTTTGGGGGACTAACTTGAAAATATCAGTAGAAATGTTGAAAGAAAGCAAACACTTTGAATTTCAACTCCCATATTAGTGTACTACACAGTAAGGTACACTAAAAAGGAAAAAGGCCACATTTTGCCCACAGTAGGTGAACATCAGTACCTTTGACCTTTGGCACCTGAAATCTACTGGCGTTGATTTCAGATACATCTTATTCTTGGACAACATATGGAAAAATTTGTATTACTCAGAATGAAGGAAATAACAGCGGATGACAACGGGTGAGACCATCCAAACACGACACAGTGATCACTACTAATCTCATTCCATCAGAAAACTATCCAAAAAGGGAACAAAGTCCCTTTTTGTAGGTACCAGGGCTCCATTTGGCCAAACCCAGAAGAGCATCCTGGGTCTGGGATCTTGAAGACTAACCCCCAAATGAACCTAATGAATAATGCTGAGACTGATCTTTAAAATGGTTTTGCAACAGGCCTATTAAGGCTTTTAAAATTCTTTTAAAAGAGAGAACATTATATTCAAATTTAGTTAATGAAAATATAGTTTACTGACTCTCTCATTTTGTAGGTAAGAATCCTAATTTAAAATCCAATAATTGGAGCTTATAATCTATTTTGACTTTTTTCTGTAGCACAATGTAACCAATATTAACTTTCGAGGAATAAACATTTTAGAAGATTATAAACTAAAAATGGCTTAGAATGAGTTTACTCCAATTGCTTTAACTTTTAAAATTATTTGGCATCAGAATCCAGAGTACTTTTAAAATTACCCCATGGAAGCCTCTTTTTTTTTCTCCAAAGCTATTTAAGTATGATTTTTCTCATTATATTGTTTTCCATTGTTTTACTTGGTAAGCAGATAAGTGTATAGGTAAATTATCTGTGTTGAATGGTAGCTGCAAGCTGGCTTTAAGTGTTGTGCTCAAACATACACAGTAAGAACCAAGAAAGAGACAAAGTGGGACTGTGTGCTCAGTGATGGCCTCATCCCAGGTCCCATCAGCTAGTCTTTCTGTATCAGTAGATAGACATCTTGCCACTCAAAAACAACTTAAAATGAATTTTTTTTAATTAAAAAATTTTTTTTAAATTTTTAATTGAAGTATAGTTGATTTATAATGTATTAGTTTCAGGTGTACAGCAAAGTGATTCAGTTATATATATATATATAGATATAGATATCTATATATATTCTTTTTTGGATTTTTTTCCATTATATTACAAAATAATGAATACAGAGCAAGAAAAAGACATTGAAGAACTAAAGAAGCAGCCAAGTCTCCTCTCTCAGGTCAAAGGGGTTAAGGATGACCTGAAAGATGGGGGTGTGCCCATCTAGCTTTAATAGGCTCTATAGATATGGAAGTGGACTTAAACTCTTTAAGCTAAATAGTAAACTGGAATGTAAATTTTCAATCTTTATTAGGGTATAGACAGTATAACTCTTAATTGTATTTAGTAAGCCTGTACAAGCCTGTACAAGTCTTGTTGTTTATCTATTTTATATACAGTAGTGTTTATATGTTAATCCCAAACTCCTAATTTATCCCTCCCCCACCCTGTTTCCCCCTTGGTAACCATAAGTTTGTCTTCTATGTCTGTGAATCTATACCTGTTTTGTAAATAAGTTCATTTGTATCATTTTTTTAGATTCCACATATAAACAATGTCATATGGTATCTGTCTTTCTCTGTCTGACTTAATGAATTTCTTTTCTTGATATAAATCAATAGTTCTAATCAACGATTAGCTAGTTAGGTCTATTGACCTCAAAGAAGTTAATTATTAATGATACTGTCTGAGCAGTTATTGAAAACCAATTCCAGCATTCATGGTTAAATAGGAAGAAAAATGAAAAGAAATTTACAGCACAATTAAAAAACATAACAATGATGAATAATGTTAAAGTACTTTTTTAGAAAAAAAAGATGCTTTTATCTTTCATCTAAAAATGAAAGCAAAATTAAATTCCACAGGAACTGTTAAAAGGATGAACATTCTTCCAACAACTGCATGAATAACAACATTCCTGCTCTGGCAGTTCCCTTACACAGATGCTCAGGAGCACAGCCATCTCCGTTTCCACCCTGCATTTGCTTTTGCATCTGTGTCTGCATTCATGAAATTCACTTGCATTCATCTCTTGCATGCAACTAGCATTTCCAGCAAGGTGTGGTCTTTATTCAGATCCTTGCTTTTTTGTTGTTTCTCTTAAGGCTTTCATAGTGAAAGTCCTGGGTTAGCCCCTTGAGGTCTGCGGGTGGGCGATGAGTTCTGTGCTCAGCTACTGTCATGTTGTCCTGGGGTCTTCATGTCCACAAAGCCCCACGGAAAGCAATGACTTCTAACCCCTCGCCATACATGTCTACCTGCACAAATTGGAATCCGAGACTCAAGGGAGCCTAGTCTGATCTTTAAACTCTTCATCTTCATCTGATTCTTCTCCTAGGAAGTGGTAAACTTTGATGTTATGTTTTTCAATTTTATCAAGAATCTATTTCTTCAATGGCGGTCATTTTATCACTAAGGTTGTCAACTTTTGCAATTACAGATACAATAGTTCATGTGTATTATCTTCATAAATTTAGCTTCAAGTAATTTAAGTTCATGATCAGAAGATGAAAGTATAAAAACAACAATGCATCGTGTTCTCTGTGATATGACCGTCTGTTCAATACGTGTTCATCACACAGATAACATTTGAACTGCTCATCAATGTAAGAGATAATATTCAACCCTGCAGTTGGCTATATCACCATATCTTGGTGTAACCACTGCTGTAAGTCACAGTTTGACCCCTTCTCTCTCTTTGATCTTAACTCTTTAAGCCTCGATTTGGAAAGTTTTTCAATTGTCTCTGTTCCATGTAAAATTATTTTGTGTTGGAGATCAGTCAAGGGTAGTCTATGAGCATGGATTTTTAATCATCAGTATGAACTAAAAAAGCACTTTCACTGGACTTGATTGGGAAGATTTACAAATGCAAAATAGTCAAAAAATTCTGGATTAGTAAGTAAACTGAGCAGCCTGCTTGAACATCTTTTAAAAAGTTTGGTGGGTCAGCAGAGAAGTCAAAGAGTGGATGCCAACTGACTGAGCCACAGACCCCACTGGCATCTGTGGTCATGCTTTCAAAAATATTAAAATAACAGATTTATTGAGATATAACTCACACATCCATTTAAAGTACACAATCAAGTGGTTTTTAGTATATTCATAGGGTTGTGTGGTCATGACCACTATCTAATTCCTGAATATTTCCATTACCCTCAAAAGAAATCTTGAATCATTCACAGTCATTTGCCACTTCCCCCAGCCCCTAGCAAACACTAATCATCCTTACGTTTGTATGAATTTGCCTATTCTGGACATTTCATGTAAATGGAATCATAAAATATGTGCTTCTTTTCTGACTGGCTTCTTTCACTTAGCATATGTTAGCAAAGGTTCATTCATGTTGTAGTATCAATAATTCTTTCCTTTTTATGGCTAAATAATATTCCATTGTGAGGATATTGCAATTTTGTTTACTCATTTATCATTTAATAAACATTTGAATTGTTTCCACTTTGGGGCTATTACAGATAGTGCTTCTATGAACATTCAAGTACACGTTTTTATGTGGATGTATGTTTTCAGTTCTTTTGGGTCTATGCCTAGGAGTGAAATTGCAGGTCATATGGAAACTCCATGTTTAGCAGTTTGAGGACCCACCAAACTGTTTTCCAAAGGGGTTGTACCATTTTACAGTCCTGCCAATAATGTATGTGGGTTCCATTTTCTCCACAGCCTTGCTAACACTTGTTATGGTCTTTTTCATTATAGCTAACCTAGTGGATGTGAAGTGGTATCTCAAGTAGTTTTGATTTGCATCCCCTAATGACTAATGATGTTGGGCATCTTTTCATGTACTTATTTTCAAATTTGTACATCTTCTTTGGAGAAATGCCTATTTAAATTCTTTGCTGGTATTTTAATTGGGTTATATGTCTTTATATTGTTGAATTGTAGAAATTCTTTTTATATTTTGAGCACGTCTCTTATCAGTTATATGATTTGCAAATATTTTCTCCATTCTGCGAGTTGTTTCCTCAGAATTTTGAAGGCACTTCTTCATTGTCTTCTGGGGTCAAGTTTGCTATTGAGGAGCCCAGTGCCATTGTAATTCTTTTTTTTTAATGGATTGAATTTTTTTTAAATTCTTGATGCTTTTTATGTGATATGTTCTCTCTTTCTCTCTCCTCCCCCACCTTCTCTCTCTCTCTCTCTTCCTCTCAGCTTTTAGGACTTTCATTTTGTCTCTAGTATATACTAATTTTTGGATAATGTACATTAATGGTGGTAATAAAAAATCCATTGCGTTTGGAGATAAATATTTTTATTACAGTAATTTCCAAATATATGCAAAAGTAAAGATAATAGTATAATGAATGTCTACATACAATCATGTTTAATCATATAGATTAAACAAGTACAACATTTTGCCTGTCATGTTTTATCCATCCCCTTCTTTTAAATTTTTTTGTGGAATATTTTAAGGGTAATGCAAGATATCCATTATTTCACCCATAAATTCTTTAATATGCCTCTCTAAGAGATGAGTTTTCTTTTAACATATTTATGATTTCATTATTACCTGTATAAAACTAAATAATACTACCTTAATATTATCCAATTTTCCATTCATATTTGCATTTCTTCTAATGATCAAAATTTTTACTTACAACTGGATAACATAGCTTATTCAATCATTCTCCTATTGATAAACATCTGGATTGTCATCAGTCTTTTATTACTACAAATAACTCTATAATAATTATCCTTGTGCGTATGTCATTTGGCATATTTGCAAGTATCTCTTTTGGATACAGCCCTGGAGTGGGATTGCTTGGTCTAATGGTAAATGTATATATATTTTGTTGGATATAGACCAATATCTTTACATGAGTGTTGTGTAATTTTGTATTCCCTTGATGCAAAAATTATTCTGGAAACACATGTCCTTCAATTCTGGGAAATTTATTGAATTCTTTCTTTGATCATCTTCTCCTTCTCTTCTCTTATCTCATTTTCTGGAATTCCCAGTATTGGGTATTTTCCTTTCTATCCAGCTCATTTTATTTTGTCATCTTTTCTCTCCTATTTCCTGTCTCTTTTTTTTCCTGGGAAAATTTTCTCCACTCGATCTTCAAATTTGTCTACTAGATTTTAATTCCATCAGTCATATTTTAACTTTCAACAGCATTTTGATTCCATTTTCTAGATGTTTTCTTTTGTTCTCATTTTGGTGATTCAACTTAATTTCAATCAACCATTTTCATTCAACAAATATTAATTGAGCATCAGTTATTATGTCCTAGGTATTATTCTCAGCACTACAGAATTGGCAATGAATAAACAAACAAAATCTCTGTCTTAAGGAGCTTACAATCGAAAAGGAGCTCACAATCAAAAACATTCAATGTGTCAATCAGGTAGTGATAAGTCTCTGAAGAAAAATGCAGAGTCAAGGAAGGCTGAGAGTGACTGGCAAGAGGGGAAGTCAAAACAGGTTTCAAAGGCAAGGTGAGATTTGTGAATAGACTAGAAAGAAGGAAGTAAGATGTGATATTGGGGAAGAGTTTTTCAGGCAGAGGAAACTGAAAGTACAAATGTCTTGAGGTGGGGATATGGGAAATTTAAGGAAAGTCAAGGAGACCAGTGTGGCTGGATCGGGATGAGTAAGGGGGTGAGTGATCAGAGGTGAAGTCAGAGAGGAATCAGGGGTGTGAAATCATGGAGGATTTTGAGTACAGGGAAGGCATGGTCTGACTTTTACACTTGGAAATTATTGCTCTGAACAGACTTGTGGTTGCCAAGGGGGAGGAGAGGTAGGGGAGGGAAGGACTGGGAGTTTGCAATTAGCTGTTCAACATATTATATAAGGATGGATAAACAACAAGGTTTTATTGTATAGCACAGGGAACTATATTCAATATCCTGTGATAAACCATAATGGAAAAGAATATGAAAAAGAATGTATATATATATATGTGTAACTGAATCACTGTGCTGTACACCTGAAACTAACACAACATTGGAAATCAACTATACTTCAATTTTAAAAAAAAAACCTAAAAAAACAAAAAACTATGGCTCTGACTGCCTGGTGGAGAAGGGACAATAGGAGAGCAATGGTGAAATAGAAGGAATGCTTGGGAGGCTGTTGCAATAGTGCAGGTAAGAGTTGATGGTAAATTGGACCCGACTAATAGAGCAAGAAGTGGCCAGATTCTGAATATACTTCAGAGGAAGAGCTGACAATAGTTGCTGAGGAAATTGAGGGCTCAAGAATGGATCCAAGGTTTTAGGACCAAGCATAGGAAGGGAATTGTTGCCATTTACTGTGACGAGGACAATATAGGAAGAGCCAGGTTGAGAGGGAGATAAAAAACTCGGTTTCAATCATGTTAAGTTTGAAATACATATTAGAGATCCAAGTTCATTTATCAATAAGGCAGTTGGATAGATGAGTCTGGATTTCAAAGGAAAGGTCTGGACTAGAGATATAAATTAGGAGTGATCAATAGCCCATGCCATTTAGCGAGAAGGAAAGAAAAGAGCTCATGCCATTTAGAGAGAAGGAAAGAAAAGAGCTCCAAGGACTGCATCCTGGACATTCCAACATTCAGAGATTGGGAAGGTGAGGAGGAACCAGTAAAGGAGACTGATGAGGAGTGGTTGGCAAGGTTAGGAGGAAAACTAAGAGAGAGTCCTAGAAACCAAGAGAAGAATGCTCCTGGGGAGAGGGAGGAATTAACTGTGTCAATGCTGCAATTAGAGGGAGTAAAATGAGGACTGAGTACTATTTCACTGACAACAGAAAAAGCTGTTCTGATTGAGTAACAAGGGCCAAAGTCTAACTGTAGTGGATTCAAGGGAGGATGAAGGAAAAGAATTGGACACAACTAGTATAGATGCTGTTTTGTGAGTTTGCTGAAAGGGTGGCAGAACGATGCAGTGACCGCTAGGGACAGATAGGAGTTCAAGCGTGTTTGTACCTCCTCTCCCTCTCCCCCTGACCCACCCTCATTTTTAATTTGAGGGAAAATTGATGATGCAGAATAGAGAGAGGGCAGTTGCAGCACATCTGTTCTTGAGTAGGTGGGGGTGTGGAATTCATAAATACGGAAGGAATTGGCCTTGGAGTGGAGCTAGGACCACTCATCCGTTTTTCATGAGAGTAAAGGCAGAGTGGATGGGCACAGATGCAGGAGGCCAGGAGATTTGGTGGTAGTAGCTTGTAGACACCTTCTTCTGACTATATCTCTTTATTTGATGAAATAAGAAGCAAGGACATCAATTGAGGATAAGGATGGGGATGGAGATGTTGAAGGTTTGAGGAGAAAGGAAAATGTGTGAAATTTTTATTTATTTATTTATTGGAGTATCATTGATTTATAATATTGTGTCACTTTCTGGTGTGCAGCAAAGTGATTCAGTTATACATAAATATATACACATTCTTTTATATTTTCTTTTAAATTATGGTTTATTACAAGATATTGAATACAGTTCCCTGTGCTATACAGTAAGACCTTGTTGTTTATCCATTCTATATATAATAGTTTGCACCTGCTAATCAATCCCAAACTCCCAATCCATTCATCCCCCACCACCCCACCCCTTGGAAACCACAAGTCTGTTCTCTGTGTCTGTGAGTCTGTTTCTGTTTCATAGATAAGTGCATTTGTGTTGTCTTTTAGATTCCACATATAAGCAATATCATGTGATATTTGTCTTTCTCTATCTGACTTACTTCACTTAGTATGATAATCTCTAGGTCCATCCATGTTGCTGCAAATGGCATTGTTCCATTCTTTTTAATGGTTGAGTAATATTACACTGTATATAAGTGTCATATCTTCTTCTTCTTTTTTATTTAACATCATTATTGTAGTATAATTGCTTTACAATCGTGTGTTAGTTTCTGTTTTATAACAAAGTGAATCAGTTATACATATACATATATCCCTATACCTCTTCCCTCTTGTGTCTCCCTCCCTCCCACCCTCCCTATCCCACCCCTCTAGGTGGTCACAAAGCACTGAGCTAATCTACCTGTGCTATGCAGCTGCTTCCCACTAGCTATCTATTTTACATTTGGTAGTGTATATATGTCCATGCCACTCTCTCACTTTGTCCCAGCTTACACTACCCCCTCCCCATAACTTCAAGTCCGTTCTCTAGTAGGTCTGTGTCTTTATTCCCATCTTGCCCCTAGGTTCTCCAAGACCTTTTTTTTTTAGATTCCATATATATCTGTTAGCATATGGTATTTGTTTTTCTCTTTGTGACTTACTTCACTCTGTATGACAGACTCTAGTTCCATCCATCTCACTACAAATAACTCAATTTTGTTTCTTTTTATGACTGAGTAATATTCTATTGTATATATAAGCCTCATCTTCTTTATCCATTCATCTGTTGATGGACACTTAGGTTGCTTCTGTGTCCTGGCTATTGTAAATAGAGCTGCAATGAACATTGTGGTACTGGATACTTTTTGAATTATGGTTTTCTCAGGGTATATGCCCAGTAGTGGGATTGCTGGGCCATATGGTAGTTCTATTTTTAATTTTTTAAGTACCCTCCGTACTGTTCTCCATCATGGCTGTATCAATTTACATTCCCACCAACAGTGCAAGAGGGTTCCCTTTTCTCCACACCCTCTCCAGTATTTATTGTTTGTAGATTTTTTTGATGATGACCATTCTGACTGGTGTGAGATGATATCTCATTGTAGTTTTGATTTGCATTTCACTAATCATTAATGATGTTGAGCATTCTTTCATGTGTTTGTTGGCAGTCTGTATATCTTCTTTGGTGAAATGTCTATTTAGGTCTTCTGCCCATTTTTGGATTGGGTTGTTTGTTTTTTTGATATTGAACTGCATGAGCTGCTTGTAAATTTTGGAGATGAATCCTTTGTCAGTTGTTTCATTTGCAAATATTTTCTCCCATTCTGAGGGTTGTCTTTTCATCTTGTTCATGGTTTTCTTTGCTTTGCAAAAATTTTTAAGTTTCATTAGGTCCCATTTGTTTATTTGTGTTTTTATTTCCATTTCTCTAGGAGGTGGGTCAAAAAGGATCTTGCTGTGATTTATGTCATGGAGTGTTCTGCCTATGTTTTCCTCTAAGAGTTTAATAGTGTCTGGCCTTACATTTAGGTCTTTAATCCATTTTGAGTTTATTTTTGTGTATGGTGTTAGGGAGTGTTCTAATTTCATTCTTTTACATGTAGCTGTCCAGTTTTCCCAGCACCACATATTGAAGAGGCTGTCTTTTCTCCACTGTATATTCTTGACTCTTTTATCAAAGATAAGGTGACCATATGTGTGTGTGTTTATCTCTGGTCTTTCTATCCTGTTCCACTGCTCTATAATTCTGTTTTTGTGCCAGTACCATACTTTCTTGATTACTGTAGCTTTGTAGTATATTCTGAAGTCCAGGAACCTGATTCCTCCAGCTCCATTTTTCTTTCTCAAGATTGCTTTGGCTATTCAGGGTCTTTTGTGTTCCCATACAAATTGTGAAATTTTTATTCTAGTTCTGTGAAAAATGCCAGTGGTAGTTTGATAGGGATTGCATTGAATCTGTAGATTGCTTTAGGTAGCATAGTCATTTTCAAAATATTGATTCTTCCAATCCAAGAACATGGTATATCTCTCCATCTATTTGTATCATCTTTAATTTGTTTAATCACTGTCTTATAATTTTATGCATACAGGTCTTTTGTCTTCTTAGGTAGATTTATTCCTAGATATTTTATTCTTTTAGCGGCAATGATAAGTGGGAGTGTTTCCGTAATTTCACTTTCAGATATTTCATCATTAATGTATAAGAATGCAAGAGATTTCTGTTCATTAATTTTGTATCCTGCTACTTTACCAAATTCATTGATTAGCTCTAGTAGTTTTCTGGTAGTATCTTTAGGATTCTGTATGTATAGTATCATGTCATCTGTAAACAGTGACAGCTTTACTTCTTCTTTTCCAATTTGGATTCCTGTTATTTCTTTTTCTTCTCTGATTGCTGTGGCTAAAACTTCCAAAACTATGTTGAATAAGAGTGGTGAGAGTGGGCAAACTTGTCTTCTTTCTGAACTTATTGGAAATGGTTTCAGTTTTTCACCATTGAGGATGATGTTGGCTGTGGGTTTGTCATATATCACCTTTATTATGTTGAGGTAAGTTCCCTCTATGCCTACTTTCTGGAGGGTTTTTATCATAAATGGGTGTTGAATTTTATCATAAGATTTCTCTGCATCTATTTAGACAATCATATGGTTTTTCTCCTTCAATTTGTTAATATGGTTTATCACATGGATTGATTTGCATATATTGAAGAATCCTTGCATTCCTGGGATAAACCCCACTTGATCATGGTGTATGATCCTTTTAATGTGCTGTTGGATTCTGTTTGCTAGTATTTTGTTGAGGATTTTTGCATCTATGTTCATCAGTGATATTGGCCTGTAGTTTGCTTTCTTTGTGACATCTTTGTCTGGTTTTGGTATCAGGGTGATGGTGGCCTGGTAGAATGAGTTTGGGAGTGTTCCTCCCTCTGCTATATTTTGGAAGAGTTTGAGAAGGATAGGTGTTAGCTCTTCTCCAAATGTTTGATAGAATTCACCTGTGAAGCCATCTGGTCCTGGGCTTTTGTTTGTTGGAAGATTTTTAATCACAGTTCCAATTTCAGTGCTTCTGATTGTACTGTTCATATTTTCTATTTGTTCCTGGTTCAGTCTCAGAAGGTTGTGCATTTCTAAGAATTTGTCCATTTCTTCCAGGTTGTCCATTTTATTGGCATATAGTTGCTTGTAGTAATCTTTCATGATCCTTTGTATTTCTGCAGTGTCAGTTTTTACTTCTCCTTTTTCATTTCTAAATCTATTGATTTGAGTCTTCTCCCTTTTTTCCTGGTGAGTCTGGCTACTGGTTTATCAATTTTGCTTATCTTCTCAAAGAACCAGCTTTTAGTTTTATTGATCTTTGCTAGTTTCCTTCATTTCTTTTTCATTTATTTCTGGTCTGATCTTTATGATTCCTTTCCTTCTGCTAACTTTGGGGTTTTTTTGTTCTTCTTTCTCTAATTGCTTTAGGTGTAAAGTTAGGTTGTTTATTTGAGATGTTTCTTGTTTCTTAATGTAGGATTGTATTGCTCTAAACTTCCCTCTTAGAACTGCTTTTGCTGCATTCCATAGGTTTTGGGTCATCCTGTTTTCATTGTCATTTTTTTCTACATATTTTTTGGTTTCCTCTTTGATTTCTTCAGTGATCTCTTGGTTATTAAGTAGTGTATTGTTTAGCCTCCATGTGTTTGTGTTTTTTACAGATTTTTCCCAGTGATTGATATCTGGTCTCATAGCATTGTGGTTGGAAAAGATACTTGATACAATGTCAATTTTCTTAAATTTACCAAGGCTTGATTTGTGACCCAAGATATGATCTATCCTGGAGGATGTTCCATGAGCACTTGAGAAGAAAGTGTATTCTGTTGTTTTTGGATGGAATGTCCTATAAATATCAATTAAATACATCTTGTTTAATGTATCATTTAAGGCTTGTGTGTCCTTATTTATTTTCATTTTGGATGATCTGTCCATGGGTGAAAGTGGGGTGTTAAAGTCCCCTAATATTGTGTTACTGTTGATTGCCCCTGTTATTGCCGTTAGTATTTGCCTTATGTATTGAGGTGCTCCTATGTTGGGTGCATAAATATTTACAGTTGTTATGTCTTCTTCTTGGATCAATACCTTGATCATTATGTAGTGTCCTTCTTTGTGTTTTGTAATAGTTTTTGTTTTAAAGTCTATTTTGTCTGATATTAGAATTGCTACTCCAGCTTTCTTTTGATTTCCATTTGCATGGAATATCTTTTTCCATCCCCTCACTTTCAGTCTGTATGTTTCTCTAAGTCTGAAGTGGGTCTCTTGTAGACAGCATATATACGGGTCTTGTTTTTGTATCCATTCAGCCCATCTATGTCTTTTGGTGGGAGCATTTAATCCATTTACATTTAAGGTAATTATTGATATGTATGTTCCTATTACCATTTTCTTAATTGTTTTGGGTTTGTTATTCTAGGTGTTTTCCTTCTCTTGTGTTTCCTGCCTAGAGAAGTTCCTTTAGTATTTGTTGTAAAGCTGGTTTGGTGGTGCTGAATTCTCTTAGCTTTTGCTTCTCTGTAAAGATTTTAATTTCTCTGTCAAATCTGAATGAGATCCTTGATGGGTAGAGTAATCTTGCTTGTAGGTTTTTCTCCTTCATCAGTTTAAATATGTCCTTCCACTCCCTTCTGGCTTGGGGTGTTTCCACTGAAAGATCAGCTGTTAACTTTATGGGGATTCCCTTGTATGTTATTTGTTGTTTTTCCGTTGCTGCTTTTAATATTTTTTCTTTGTACTTAATTTTTGATAGCTTGATTAATATGTGTGTTAGCATGCTTCCCCCTGGATTTATCCTGTATGGGACTCTCTGTGCTTCCTGGACTTGATTAACTATTTCCTTTCCAATATTAGGGAAGTTTTCAACCATAATCTCTTCAAATATTTTTTCAGTCCCTTTCTTTTTCTCTTCTTCTTCTGGGATGCTTATAATTCAAATGTTCGTGCATTAATTGTTGTCCCAGAGGTCTCTGAGACTGTCCTCAATTCTTTTCATTTTTTTTTTCTTTATTCTTCTCTGCAGTAGTTATTTCCACTATTTTATCTTCCAGGTCACTTACCCGTTCTTCTGCTTCAGTTATTCTGCTATTGATCTCTTCTAGAGAATTTTTAATTTCATTTATTGTGTTGTTCATCACTGTTTGTTTGCTCATTAGTTCTTCTAGGTCCTTGTTAAACGTTTCCTGTATCTTCTCCATTCTATTTCCAGGATTTTGGATCCTCTTTACTATCATTATTCTGAATTCTTTTTCAGGTAGACTGCCTATTTCCTCTTCATTTGTTAGGTCTGGTCAGTTTTTCCCTTGCTCCTTCATCTGCTGTGTGTTTCTCTGTCTTCTCATTTTGCTTACCTTACTGTGTTTGGGGTCTCCTTTTCATAGGCTGCAGGTCTGTAGGTCCCGTTGTTTTCGGGGTCTGCCCCCAGTGGCTAAGGTTGGTTCAGTGGGTTGTGTAGGCTTCCTGCTGGAGGGGACTAGTGCCCGTGTTGTGGTGGATGAGGCTGGATCTTGTCTTTCTGGTGGGCAGGTCCACATCTGGTGGTGTGTTTTGGGGTGTCTCTGGCCTTATTATGATTTTAGGCAGCCTCTCTGCTAATGGGTGGGGTTGTGTTCCTGTCTTGCTAGTTGTTTGGCATAGGGTGTCCAGCACTGGAGCTTGCTGATCATTGAGTGGAGCTGGGTCTTGGTGTTGAGATGGAGATCTCTGGGAGGTTTTTGCCATTTGATATTTCGTGGAGCTGGGAGGTCTCTTGTGGATCAATTTCCTGAACTTGTCTCTCCCACCTCAGAAGCACAGCCCAGACACCTGGCTGGAGCACCAAGAGCCTTTCAGAAGCTCTGAGGTCTTCTTGTACTCACACATTTTATAATAAAGGACAGGGACTTCCCTGCAGTCCAGTGCTTTGGAATTCGCGGTTTCAGTGCAGGCGGTGTGAGTTCAATCCCTAGTCGGGGAACTAGGGTCCCCCATGCTGTGCGGTGTGGCATGGCTGTAGGTAGGAGGCCTCAGTTCCTTGTCACATGGATGTCTCCTTAGGGCTGCTTGAGTGTCCTCATGACATGGCAGCTGGCTCACCCCAGGATGAGTGATCTGGCCTGCAGTCCCCAGAACTCTCATGGCTTCGGCTGCTGGGGCCCCTCCAGAGCCGGCAGCCTCAGTGAGGCCACCCTCCCCTCGGGCTCTGGGGCAGTTCAGTGATGGTGGAGGGAAGAGACCCCAAGCCAAGAGTTCCAGCTCTGTGGAAATGCAGGCTCCATTCTCCATATCTTCTTTATCCATTCATCTGTTGATGGACATTTAGGTTGTTTCCATGTCTTGGCTATTATAAACAGTGCTGCTATGAACATAGGGGTGCATGTATCTTTTTGAATTAGAGGTTTATCTTGGTATATTCCCAGGAAGGGGATTGCTGGATCATATGGTAACTTTATTTTTAGTTTTTTGAGGAACCTCCTTACTATTTTCCATAGTAGCTGCACCAATTTACATTCTTACCAACAGTGTACAAGGGTTTGAAAAGGTGAAATATTAACCTAGGAAAGTAGGCGAGGAAAAGGAAGAAAGAAGGGTGTTCGTTCCGCTAATCAGCACTAAAGGCCCAAGTGTGGTTACTGATACCAAATTTAAATAAGGTCAGTCAGCCTGGTTATCTCATTTTCTTCCAGCCATGGTCAACTGCATAGGTGCACATGTGGAGTGAGTGGAAATGGGGTTTGGCTGAGAGAGCTGGCAAAGTGAGAGAGCAGGGCATGGATGCAGAGTTGTGATGAAGTGTTCTGGGGGCAGGGGAGCTGAGGAAATTGTTGCTTGGAGGAGGGAAACTTAAGGAGCCAAGCAGCCAGGGTGTTGGGTAGACGATCTCCATACTGACATGCCAAATGTTACAGCTGGTTTCGTGCTAGAGAAAGGGACCACAAGCCAGGTGCTAAGATCTTCATGGAATGAGGGGAAGTGACCTTGAGATAGTCTAATAAAGGTGGTGGCTGACGGAGTGTGAACACTTGAGCTTCAGAGGAACTTCAGAGAGGTGTTAGGCAGGAGCAGACAGAAATGGAAATGGTTAGGAGGCCCCGTGGTGCAGGGGATATGGGAGGGAAAACGGATACCACCTGCATCAGACATGTGGAAAGCTATAGCTTTAGGAGAAGCCAGGTCTCTTTGAGGGTCAGAAAGTGAAGGGAATTTTCAGAGAAGAAATTGACGATGTAGGGGTTTTGCTGGTGATGGAATTTGTATCTAATCCCATATTCCAGAGGTCAGAGTGGAGGTTCACAGCTAGGAAACAAAGGGTGGGAGAAGCAGTTTAGGGAATTCAATACCATTGGGCTGAGTTTCTTGTGCTGTTCTTCTCAGTGACTGAGGGACACAGGCTCAGGCCTAACAGTAGTGGAATGTCGGTGGAGGGGGGGATAGTTTCTGCCATGAGCACAAGAGCTCTATGGGATCCCCTAAGGTGCATGGAAGGTGGTGCCAATCGTTCATGTGGGATCTCTCCAGAAAGGGATGTTCTTACAGGCAGCACAGGATGCTCTGAGGGACCTCTGTTCACTCAAGCCAGTGGCTCTGCCCAGGCCAGGGAGAAGCAGCCACTGGAAGGGGCTCAGGCTCCTTCCACCTCTTGGACAGCATCTCTTCCTATCACTATGAGTATGTCATTTACAGTGTGGCTTGTTGTTTGTTTGTTTCTGTTCCCTACACTGTCTGTGTTCCTCAAGGTTCTTTTATCCTGTTTGTTTTGAACTCTGTTTGTAGGACCTGAGGCAAGAGTACCCATGGAAGCCCACATACTACATTTCTATCAACATAAAAAGCATAAATAGAGCTAACAAATTGCTAATAAAATATGTTCTAGACTTGTGGTTGCCAAGAGGAAGGGGGTGGAAGAAGGATGGATTAGGAGTTTGGGATTAGCAGATGCAAACTATTTTATATAGGATGGATAAACAACAAGGTCCTACTGTATAGCACAGGGAACTATCTTCAATATCCTGTGATAAACCATAACGGAAAAGAATATTAAAAAGAATATATATGTATATATATATATATATATATATATATATATATATAAACTGAATCAATTTTGCTATACAGCAGAAATGAACACAACATTGTAAATCAACTATACGTCGATAAAAGAAAATTTTAAAATATTTTCTATTCTTCTACCTGACTACTATACCTTCATAATAACTTGGAAATCCAGGGTCAAATTTAAGGTGGTAGTCATATTGCAATATATGACTGTATCTAATGAACACATACATCTTAAACATACACAGTGTCAATTCTATCTCATTAAAAAAATCAAATTTAGAATTCTTGAGGAAGGATGCACCTTTCAGTATGCACCTCTCCTGAGGCCCACATGTTTCAGTGTCTCTCTTTCAACGCCTCCAGAGACGACACCTCCTGTCTTTTACCCGAGTGCTGTAAGGCCAGCCCCCAGGCTACTCTGGGTTGGAAGGCAGGTCTAGATGTCTATTTCTCTGCCTAACTTTTGTCAGATTTTTCTTTTTGATTCCCCACCTTAACTCCACTCGAAGCCCTTAGCGTTCATCCATTCTGCCTTGATTTGACTTGCTTCTGGATCCCATACCCCTTGCCGGCCCAGTTTTCACCTTTCACAAGTCTTATCCATCTGCTTCCCAGCTTCCAAGATCTTTCTGCTGTCATCTCTTCTATGATTCTCTTTGTACTACCATGTTTATTCTTAAAATTATTTTTTCTTACTGTCATTTTAGTGGGCTTTTGGAAGATAGATGAGATAAATATGTTGCCTCAATTGTGACTGGAATTATTAACCCTTCTTTTTCATTGGTGCTGACCCTCTTACTGGCATGATGACTATGGTGACCTACTGCATTGGTATGTGTGATGACAGCATACCATTTGAAAAGAGAAATACTTGGAGTCTCTATGTTTCAACACAGTGCAAGTTTTCAAATGTTTTTCACTGACCTAATTTCTTGACTGAATCATTTCGTTTATTTAAGCACAATAGTTGAATAAGAGGGCTGAGAGTCAGATCAGGTTTGGAGGAATGCTTGATTCTCCAAACTGTCTACAGAGTTTAGTGGATATTTATTTTGTGTACCTCCCACAATATACCACCATTTTCTGGCAATCAGTTTGATCTTTCCATGGGAAATACCCCTCCCAACTCTCTGTCAAAGTGTTTGGATGGGCTTGGATTCAGGAGATTTACATGACCAGACTTGTTCAATGGACAGGTTTCACACTCTGGCCACAGGGGTTGGTTCAGGGATAAGCACCTGATCCAAACCAGTCCAATGTAGCGAGAGATTGAGACTGAGGCCTGAAGATACTGCTTGTACCTATAGCCCTTATGTCATCAGTACCTGAAAATCTGCCCTTGGAATTTCTGGTTATTTGAACCAATGAATTTTCACTTGGTTAAATTTGTTTGTTTTGGGTTTCTGCTTTGTGCAACCACAGGGGTTACAACCAAAATGGAATATATACAAGGCTTTGTGAGAGAGAGAGAGAGAGAGAGAGAGAGAGACTGTGTGTGTGTGTGTGTGTGTGAGAGAGAGAGAGAGAGACAGAGAGAATTCCAAGAAATCATTGATCCTTCTCACTTTCTTAAGTATAAATATAATGCCATTGTGCTTGTAGAAATAAGTAAAGCTAAATTGTTCATGTGAATATTGACTTTTTTATGTGTGAATAAAACAAGAAAGCACAATGCTAGAGGTATGACTCTTTGATAAAGTTCCTTTCAGAGTCTTTGAGGATGATTTCATCTAACATTAATGGCTCACAGGGGGATTTCAGAGGATAGGAAAAAAATGAACCTTACATGATCCCACCAGATGTGGGATAAGGGAATAATTTTAGAATTTAAATAACAAGAAGTGCCTCTGGTGTGCTTCTAATGTTTCGGTATATGCAAATTAGATTTTATATAATGCATCTCATACTGTGGCCAACAATGGAGCAAAATTGAACTTTAATTGAAAGCAGAGCTAGAGGAAAGCTGGACTGGAAAGCACAATCTTCAGTTCCAACAAAAGTCATTTACACTGCATATCAAGACTAGGCCATACTTTCAAACAAAATAAGAAATAGATCAATAGAAAGGAATTCATTCCAAAGAATGGAAGCAGATTGAGAGGCACAGTGTAAAATCTTGTATATTTGGTAATCATTCATACATAAGAGAAATTGTTATGCACGATTTAAAAAATTGTCCACAGCAAAGCAGTTAATAGGCAAAGGAGTAAAATAATGCTATATTGAGAAGCACAACTGCTATGAAATACTGTCAGAACAGACATCATTTTGACATGGATCCTGTTATTTTTTAAATTACATTTTCTCCAGTTTTTGCATTAGATATCAGCTGGAATCATAATCCAAACAAACATAACACTGAAACCTAATTATAGGATTATAGAATGCTTCCCTTCCCCTCATACCTCACTACTATTGATACATTGCTAAATGTCTACAACAGTTGCTTTTACCCAGTACATCATTCTAGGCTATCAAGGAAAAATTACAAGACATACCAAAAGGCAAAAAACACACTTTAAAGAGACAGAACAAGCATCAGAACCAGACTCAGATAAAGGAGAGATGCTGGAATGATCACACTGGGGATTTAAAACAACTATGATTAATATACTAAGAACTCTAATGGATAAAGTAGACAGCATATAAGAACAAAAGGGCAATGTAAGAAGAAAGATGGGAATTCTAAGACAAAAACCAAAAAGAAATGATTGAGATAGAAAACGTTGTGACCGGAATGAAGAATGCCTTTAATGGGCTTTTAGTAGACTGGACATAGCTGAGGGAAGAATCTCTGAGCTTGAGGATGTCTCAATAGAATGCCCCAAAACCAAAAAGCAAAGAGAACAAAGGCTGGGGATAAAACCAGAATATCCAAGAACAATGGAACAACTACAAAAGGTTTAACATATGAGAATGGGAGTACTAGAAGGAGAAGAGACAGGAACAGAAGAAATATTTGAAACAGTAATGACTGAGAATTTCCCCAAATTAATGTCAGACACCAAACCACAGATCTAAGAATCTTAGAGAACACCAAGCAGGGTAAATGCAGAAACTAACAAACCCCTCAAACTCCCCAAACCTACAACTAGGCATATATTTTCAAACTACAGAAAATTGAAGATTAAGGAAAACTCCTGAAAGAAGCCAGAGGGGGAAAATATTTTATCTATAAAGCAGCAAAGAAAAGAATTACATCTGACTTCTCCTCAGAAACCATGCAAGCAAGAAGAGACTAGAATGAAATATTTAAGTTGTTGAGCGATACGCATCACCAACCAACCTAGAATTCAGTGCCCTGTGAAGTCATCCTTCAAAAGTGAAGGAGATATAAAGACTTTCACAGAAAAACAAAAATTGAGGGAATTTATTGCCAGTGGACCTGTCTTGCAAGAAACGTTAAAAGTTCTTTTAGAGAGAAGGAAAACGTTATAGGTCAGAAACTTAGATCTATACAAAGAAAGAACATCAAAGAAGGAATAAGTGAAAGTAAACTATAAAACTTATTTTTCTTATTCTTAAATTATCTAACAGTTAACAGTTTCCCCCCAAATAATAGCAATGAAACCAAAAGCTGGTGCTCTGAAAAGATCAATAAGATTGATAAACCTCTAGCTTGGCTAACTAATAAAATAAAGTGAAAACTCAAATTGTCAATAACAGAAATGAAAGATGGCACATCACTACAGATACTGTGGGCACTAAAATGATAATAAAGAAAGACTAGGAACAATTCTATGCCCACAATTTTGATAACCTAAATAAATCAATTCCTTGAACAACACAGTCTGCCAGAACTCACACAAGAAGAAATAAACCATCTGAGTAGACCTATATATATTAAAGAAATTGACTCAATAATTAATAACCTTCTAAAATAGAAAGCACCAGTCTCAACTAGATTAACTGGTAAATTCTACCAAACATTTAAGGAAGAAATTATACCAATTCTCTAAACTTTTTTTTCAGTAGAAGCAGAGGGCATACTTCTTAATGCATTCTATGAGGGCAGCATTACCCTTCTATCAAAACCACACAAAAGCATTACAAGAAAAGAAAACTAATATCTCTCATGAACATAGATGCAAATATCCTCAGTAAAATACTAACAAGTCAAATCCAACAATGTATACAAAGAACTATATACAAAAACCAAGTAAGATTTATCCCAAGTATGCAAGGCTAGTTCAACACTTAAAATTAATTTATGTAATCTGTCACAGCAACAGGCTAAAGAAGAAAAATCACATGATAATATCATTAGAATTAAAAAGAGCATGTGACAAAATCCAACACCTATTCATGATTAAAAACTCTCAGTAAACTAGGAACTAGAACTTCCTCAACTTGATTAAAAAATCTACAAAAAGTCTACAGCTCATGTTATAATTAAAGGAGAGAAACTCAAAGCTTTCAGCAACACATTGGAAGTGTTAGCTAATGCAATAAGAAAAGAAAAGGAAATAAAAGGTATACAAATTAGGAAGGAAGAAATGGAACTGTTTGTTTGCAGAGGACATGATTGACTATGGAGAAAATCTGAAAGAACAAAAAAAAAAAAAAACTCCTGGAACTAATAAGTTACTATAGCAAGTTTGTTGGATACAAGTTTAATATACAAAAGTCAATTGCTTTCCTAGATACGAGCAATGGACTAATCACAATAATGTAAAAACACAATACCATGTATATTAGCACTCCAAAATGTAAAATACTTAAGTACAAATCTAACAAGATCTATATGAGTAAAACTATAAAACCCTGATGAAATAAATCAGAAAAACTAAATAAATGGATATAAATTCCATGTTCATGGAGAGGAAAACTCAATACTGTCAAAGTGTAAGTTCTTTCCAACTTGATGTATACATTCAATGCCTTCCTAATCAAAATTCCAGCAAGTTATAATGTGGAGATTAATAAACTGATTCTAAAGTTTATATGGACAGGCAAAAGACTCAGAATAGCCAACACAATATTGACGGACAAGAACAAAGTTGGAGGATTGACACTATCTGACTTCAAAGCTTACTATAAAGCTAAAATATAATCAAGACAGTGTAGTGTTCACAAAAGAATAGACAGATAGATTAATGGAACAGAATAGAAAGTGCAGAAATAGACCCACATGATTACAGTCAACTTGTTTTTGGCAAAGGAATGAAGGCAATACACTAGAGAAAAAGTAGTCTTTTCAGCAAATGGAGCTGGAACAACTGGACATCACATGAGTGTAGACACAGATGATACACCCTCCATGAAAGCTAACTCAAAATGGGTCACAGACCTAAATGTATGATGCAAAACTATAAAACAGTTAGAAGATAGCATAGAAAATCTGAATGACCTTGGAATTGACACAGACTTTTTAGATACAATACCAAAGGTATGGTCCATGAAAGAAATAATCAGTAAGCTGAATTTCATTAAAAGTAAAAACTTCTGTTTTGTAAAAGATACTGTCAAGAGAATGAAAACACAAGGCACAGACTGGGAAAAAAGACACATCTGATAAAGAACTCTTATCCAAAATATAGGAAGAACTCTTAAAAGTCAACAATTAAAAAAAAAACCCCTGATTAAAAAACGGGCCAAAGACCTCACCAAAGAAGATATATAAATGGCAAATAAGCATATCAAAAGATGCTTCATATCCTGTATCATTAGGGAAATGCAAATTAAAACAAAAAGCAGAGAGAACAACACACCTATAAGAAAGGTCAAAATCCAGAACCCTTACAACACCAAATGCTGGTGAGGATGTGAAGCAACAGGGACTTTTATTCATTACTCGTGGAAATGCAAAGTGATACAGTCACTTTGGAAGACAGTTTCTCAGAAAACTAAACATGGCTTATCATATGATCCAGCAGTCATGTTCCTTGATATACAGCCAAAGGAGGTGAGAATTTATATTCACACAAAAACCTGCACACAGATGTTAAAACATCTTTATTCATAAATGCCAAAACTTGGAAGCAACTAAAATGTTCTTCAATTAGGTAAATGAATAAATAAACTCTGGTACATTCAGGTAATGGAATATTAATTACTGCTAAAAAGAAATGAGTTATCAGGCCAGGAAAAGACATGGAGGAAATTTTAATAAATATTACTAAGTGAAAGAAACCATTCTGAAAAGGCTACATACTGTTTGATTTCATCTATATGATATTCCAGAAAACACAAACCCATGGGGACAGCAAAAGGATCAGTAGTTGCCAGTGGTTGGTGGGAGGAATGGAGAAAAGGCAGAGCACAGAGGAGTTTTAAGGCAGAGAAACTATTCTGTCTGATACTATAATGGCGGATACATGTCATTACACTCTGAATATACTCTGTATGATATTATAATGATGGTTATATATTATTACACATTTGTGCAAACGTATAGAAGGTACAACACCAAGGGTGAACCCTAGTATAAACTATAGACTCTGAGTGATTATGATGCGTCAGTGTAGGTACATCAATATAACAAATGTACCAAGTGTTGATAATGGGAGAGGCAGTGCTTGTGGGAGCACATGGGAAATCTCTGTGTCTTCTGCTTAATTTTGTAAAATTTCATAAAAACTAAAGTTTCTTTTAAAGTATCTAGGCCACTTTTGCAGTAGATAGTCTAAACCTTAAAAATACATATCCCTTTCACCCAGAAATTCTATGTTTCTGAAATTATCAAAAGAAAACAGAAAACTGTAATCATAGAGTTATCTATATAACAAAGTAAATGGTTTAAATATCTGACATTGAGTGACTGGAAATTGGTTAAATAAATTATGATAAATCCACAATGCAACTCTTAAAATCATGCTGTTAAATTATTCACTGATACAGGAAAATACTCATGACTTGTTAGGTCCATTCCAACAAATGTTTACTGCCACAGAATGTATGCATTTTCTTTAATAGGTATATTTCAAGAATGAGATGGGCTATACTGCACACAATAGAAACAGATGATTAGTGTTAAAAGATTTTCACAACCTTTCTCAGAAGTGATTCATACTTCCCTTTTTAGTTATTCAACTATTCATTTAGTTGCTAAATTCCCTGGGGTTTAAAAACATGCTCAGAAACTCTTTGACGTTCCTCTGAGAAGATGGATTCCAGTTTGCCCTCTCCGTGTATATGGGCTGGTTCTAGTGACTCGATTCTAAAAAGTGTAATGTGGTGGAAGAGATGCTGTGTGCTTTCAAGGCCAAGTCATAAAAGTGACACAGTGTCCCCCCAACCCCAGGCAGTACACAAGCTTTAGGAACCCTAAGTTGACATGTAAGAAGTCCAGCTCACCTGAAGCTACCATGCTGGAGACAACATGAGGGCAGAGCACATAGAAAACAAGAGGTGCCTGGGAACATCCAATTGTTCAGTCTCAGGTCTTAGTCTTCCAGCCCAGGCACCTGGCGTGCAAACCAGGTGGCCTTCAGATAATGCCACCCCAGCCTTTGAGCTGTCCCAGCTGGCGCTAAGTGGAGCACAGACAAGCTGTCCCCATCAAGCCCTGCCCAAATTGCAGATTTGTGAGTAAAATAAATATTGATGTTTTTAAAGCTACTAAGTTTGGAGGTGGTTTGTTATGCAGACTTAGATAACTGGAACAAACCCTCACCAGCCAGGCAGGTTACAAATGTATGAACAAATGTACAAAGGTATGATCAATCTTTCTCTCATGAACGACTTTAGAAGTACACAAAACAAAAACCTGTTGCCAGGATTATATTTGGGTGGTGAAATTAGGCAGAATTTTTGGCTATTTCCTTGTACTTTTCTGTGATATACAGATTAACTGAAATTAGTAATATAGTTATTACTTCTATCATTAGAGACAGTCAACAAATGAATAGATGAATAAATAAATAGGGAAGGATGAATCACTTCTGAAAAGGCAGTGATAACCTTTTAACACTAATCACCTGTTTATAGGGTGACACAGTATAGCCCATCTTATCCTTGAAATGGGCTTATTAAAAGGTACATCTTCAGTGACAGTCACAGTCTGAACTCTCTGGCTTCATAGAGCTGAATCTCAGCTTAGGAACCATGACCTGGGAGGAGAGAAACACAACTCCAGGTGGCCTCCTAGTAACTTGCATCCACAGGAACTGTCATTAAACCTATTTTCATCAATATTTGTGTGCACTGAAAAAAAAAATAGCTGTTCTGACTCTGGGGGTTCTGGGTATTTATGATCATGTTATTTATCCTTCATATAATGACTCATGGAACAGAGAAGTCCACAACGCTCAGATGGGTGTCTTATTTACACCAGCTTAAGCTGGTCATTGGTCTAAAGTGCATTCCCCAATGTACCAATTCCAGGAGAAGATTGTGGAAAGAGAATAATTAGTCTTATCTACACACAGTTCAGATGCTCCTCACACAGAGGAGAAAATATGAAAATAGTGTAGCTTCTTGGCTATTTGGGCTGGGATTGTGTAGAGCATTTGGTTGGTGATGACATTTGCTTTCTATTTCCACAACAAATAAGGCAGTCAAACGTGTTGGGGAAGCTGCTTTTAGTAAAAAGTAATTAACATTTTCATCCCCAGGGAAAGATGTCATGGTCACAAGAGGTCTAGAAGAATGGGGCAGTGCTTGTAGTAACCTGTGAAAGTGTGTTGCATATTATTACTATGTGAGGATGAGGACGAAATGTAGACAAGAGTATGAAATTTATCCTTGCTTTCAGAACTCTGGAACACCGTCCATTTTAATAATGCTTGAGGCAAGGGTGAGCTGGTTTCCCAGCACAACTATAAATAGCTTGTTCTTTAGTCCAAGTTCAAGCTGCAAAGGTATTCTTTGGGCATTCTCTGACCAGCTGTGCCCATCCTCTCAACGTTACAGCAATTTCCTCCCCTTTCATTTCCTTATATTGTGAAAATACTTGCTGTAGTGTGACACCAAGTGTTCTGGAGAATGACAGCATTCACTTTCACTTATTTAGTGACTACTATGTGCCAGATACTAAGTGTCTTGTGCATATTAAATATTTACTTAATCCTCCTTATAGCCTTGTGTGGTAGAAAACACCATTATCCCCATTTTATAGATGAAAAAACTAAAGCAAAGAGAAAACACGCCTAAGACCACCCAGCTAGTATGCAGCAGAGCTAGGATTATAAAGAATGAAATGATAAATATGCTATCATATGTTCAGCACTTATTATGTAGCAAGCTCTGTGCTAAACACTTAAGGTGTATTAAGAAAAATTATCCCAAACTTGGAAATAAGGCAAAATGATGACAGCATGTCTTTTCATGCTGGAATATTGTCTAACAGGACTACCTAAAGATTATCTAATTCTCTAGACATACATCTTTGTTTGACTTCCCATTTACTATTGATTCAGGCCCAGGAGGAATTAGATGCCAACTTGTAGCAGACTGATACATTTCAAATAATTTTTGGGTGGCAGAAATGCAAATAATTTCCATAGAAAAGATAACCCCAAATAGTAAGTTTTATTACTCTATAGGACATACCAGTCCAAAAATAATTTAGCAATCTTATTCTAGCACTTTTTTTCATTTATTATGTGTATCAGTCTCTCACATATGCCTTTGAATCAGCTTTGTGACCCTACTGGTTTCCTCATTAGTGAGTTAAATAACTGTGTCTCCCATTCAGTATAGGTTTGAAAGATAGTCATGTTTTCAACATTTGGAGAATTATACAATCTAACTGCCACCAAATCCAGTGAAGTAGATGATGTGGTTTTCCCTGTTTTACAAAGAACCTGAGGATTGAAGAGGTCAAATAGCAGGTCTAAGGTTTTACCTTAATAAGGAAAGGAGCTGGAGCACAGATCTAGGGCTGCCTGATTCCACAGACTGGGTTTGAATTTATGTGTTCAGTTCCCTGTTTCTGAGATGTTGGTGGCAGGGCCTTGCTCTATTCATTTATATAAAAGAGCCTGCCATCATAGACACTTGGTAAATGTTTGTACAAAAATAAATTCCAGAAATAATCTTAAGTCTTTTTGGAACAAAATAGGGTATAAATTAAAAAAAAAAAAAAAAGGAAACCATCCATCTCCAGAGGTGATCTAAAGCTACTGCTTTGAAACTCTCATTTCAGCTAATGGCTTAAAATGTTCTAATTGTCAGATTTTTCTTTAAGGTTATTTGGAGTTGGGAAAGTTAATCATACTTAGGATAATGTTCTTACTAAGATAAGGTTCTTACTGAGTTCTTACTAAGGGTGAGAACTATCTGGTCACTAAGTCCCAGCTTGCAGTCCTTTCTCTTGACTCTAGTGTAGTAACAATCTCTCCACTGGAAAATGAGGTGTTTTCTCTTCTTTTTATTTTTCAATGTTTGGACTTGCCTGTTGTTCTCTCCTAAATGCTTTTGAACCTGTAACTAGTTGCCTATCATATTACTGTTCTCAGATTTTAAACAAATCCCTGGGTGACTCTTATACACACTCAGTAACTGGCTTGATTAAAACTCTGAAGACCTCGGCTCCAGTCCTTCATTTTCTGAACAAATTACTACTCAATTTTGTGTTTCAATTTTCTTATTTATTTAAAACAGGAATAATGGCATTTGCCTTGAATCAAATGATGTTGACCAAACCTCCATGAAAGTTGGTAAGACAAGGTCCTGAAATCTCTCAGGAGGGATGTGCCTGGGGGTCAGGCTTAGGTCACCTCTGGAAGGCAGAATTGAATTGCTGGGTTTAGCAAAAGGAATTAGCAGGAAGTGATGAACTATTATTATAGGAATCCACAAAAGGGATTCAACAGTGTATTTGGCTGGTAGAAGAAAAAAATCAACAGACTTGAATCTGAATCAATAGAGACTATGCATCTGAAAAACAGGGAAAAATATGAAAAATGAACAGATTTTCAGAGTAATGTATTGCATCAAAATATGTGTAATGGGAATACCAAAAGGAGAGGACAGAGAAGAGGCAGAAAAAAATATTCAAAGAAATGGTGACTGAAAAATTTCCAAATATGATAAAAACAAAACATTAACTTACTCTTAAAAAAGTTCAATAAGCCCCAAGAAATTTAAAACCAAATATATCCACACTCAGAAGCATCATAGTTAAACAAAGAGAGAGAAAATCTTGAAAGCAGCAAGAAAAAAGTGACTCTACAAATAGAAGTGAATTCCATAAGGTTAACAGCTGACTTTTTGTCAGAAACAGTGGCATCTGGAAGAAAGTGGGATAATATATTCAATGAATCTTATTGATGACTGAATATTTTTATCATTCCCTGTGTTGCCTTTGCTTAAATTGTGGGTAGCGATGTACTGGAAAAAAACTTGTCAACCACGAACCCTATATCTAGCAAAATATCTTTCAAAAATGAAGGCAAAATAAAGATTTCCAGATAAGCAAAAACTGAGAGAATTCACTGCTAGCGTACTTGGCTTATAAGAAATACTAAAGGAAGTTCTTGATGCCGAAAATATTTTAAGCGAGGGAGTAGTTCAATTTCACATGGAAAAACAACATATATGGTAAAGGTAATTATGTGGATAGCTAAAAAAGAAAGTATAATTATATATTTCTTTTTTTTTTTTTTTTGCGGTACACAGGCCTCTCACTGCTGGGGCCTCTCCTGTTGTGGAGCACAGGCTCCAGACACGCAGGCTCAGCAGCCATGGCTCACTGGCCTAGCCGCTCCGCGGCATATGGGATCTTCCCAGACCGGGGTACGAACCCGTGTCCCCTGCATTGGCAGGCGGACTCTCAACCACTGCGCCACCAGGGAAGCCCTATATATTTCTTTTTGAAACTGGTTTAAAAATTGCACAGAACGATATCTATGAAATTATACTGTTGGACCTATAACATATAGAGGTATAATTTATTTGACAATAACAGTACAGAGGAGTGGGGGAGAGGAAATGAAACTATATCTGAGTAAGAAAGTGAAGCCAGCTGGTAACTCAAATTCACAGAAAGAAATGAAGAGAATGAGAACTGGTAAATAAGTCAGTTAATATAAAGACACTATAAATATATTTTTATCTTTAGACATAAGACTATATAAAGTAATAACTATAGCACTGTATTCTTTGCATTTGTAACATACATAGGTTTAATGTATCTGACAATAGTAACACAGCAAATTAGGGAATGGGAATGGAGCTATATTGGAGCAAAGTTTCTGTATATTATGGGAATTAAGTTAGTATAAATCTGAAGTAAATTCTAATAAGTTAAAATATTACTGACCCTTGAGCAAGCACTAATAAAATAACTCAAAAAAAACCTTAGGGATTCCCTGGTGGCGCAGTGGTTGAGAGTCCACCTCCTGATGCAGGGGACACGGGTTCTTGCCCCGGTCCAGGAAGATCCCACATGCCGTGGAGTGGCTGAGCCCGTGAGCCATGGCTGCTGAGCCCGCGCGTCTGGAGTCTGTGCTCCGCAACGGGAGAGGCCCGCATACTGCAAAACAAAACAAAAAAAACCTTAAAAATCATTAAAGGAATTTAAATCATGTGCCAGAAAATGTCCACTTAATGCGAAAAGAACACAGTGAAGGAAAAATGGAGGAACAGAAATGACCTGAGACACATAGAAACTATAAAGCAAAATGAGACATAAATCCAGCGACAGGCAGACCTTGTTTTATTGTGCTTTGCTCTATTGCACTTTACAGATGTTGCTTTTTTTTTTTTTTTTTTTACAAATCAGAGGTTTGAGGCAACCCTGCATTGAGCAAGCCTATTGGTGCCATTTTCCAACAGCACTTGCTTATTTTGTGTCTCTGTGTCACATTTTGGTGATTATCACAATATTTCAAGCTTTTAAATTATTATTATATTTGTTATGTTGATCTGTGATCAGTGATTTTTGATGTTACTATTGTAATTGTTTTGGACGCCATGAACCACACTCTTGTAAGACCATGAACTTAATTAATGTTGTGTGTGTTCTAATTGCTCCTCTGAAGGCCATTTTCCTGTCTCTCTCCCTCTCCTTGGGCATCCCTATTGCCTGAGACACAAAAATATTGAAACCAGGCCAATTAATAGCCCTGCAATGGCTTCTAAGTGTCCAAATGGAAGGAAGAGTCATGCGTCTCTCACTTTAAATCAAAGGCTAGAAGTGATTTAGCATGTCAAAAGCCGAGATAGGCAGAAAGCTCCTCCTCTTGTACCAATGAGTTAGCCAAGTTGTGAATGTAAGGGAAAAGTTCTTGAAGGAAATTAAAGGTGCTACTCCACTGAATACACAATTAATAAGAAAGTAAAACAAGCTTATTGCTTTTATGAAGAAAGTTTTGGTGTCTGGATAGAAGATCAAATAAGCCACAACATTCCATTAAGCCAAATCCTAATCCACAGCAAGGCCCTAACTCTCTTCAGTTCTAAGATGATTGATAGAGGTGAGGAAGCTACAGAAGGAAAGACTGAAGCTAGCAGAAGTTGGTTCATGAGGTTTAGGGAAAAGCCACACCCATAACATAAAAGTGCAAAGTGAAGCAGCAAGTGCTGATGTAGAAGCTGCAGCAAGTTATCCAGAAGATCTAGCTAAGATAATTAATGAAGGTGACTACACTAAACAACAGGTTTTCTATGTAGATGAAATGGCCTTCTATTGGAAGAAGATGCCATCTAGGTCTTTCATAGCTGGAGAGGAGGGGTCAACGCCTGCCTTCAAAGCTTCAGAGGACAGGCTGACTCTCTTGTTAGGAGCTAATGCAAGTGGTGACTTTAAGTTGAAGCCAGTACTCATTTACCATTCTGAAAATCTTAGGACCCGTAAGAATTATGCTAAATCTACTCTGCCTGTGCTCTCTAAGTGGAACAACAATGCCTAGATGACAGCACATCTGTTTACAACATGGTTTACTGAATATTTTAAACCCACCGTTGAGACCTACCGTTTAGAAAAAAGATTCCTTTCAAAATACTACTGTTTATTGACAATACACCTGGTTACCTAAGAGCTCTGATGGAGCTGTACAATGAGATTCATGTTGGTTTCAGGTCTGCTAATGCAACATTCATACTGCAGCCCATGAATCAAGGAGTAATTTCAACTTTCAAAGCCTTATTGCTTAAGAAATACATTGTGTAAGACTATAGCTACCATAGACAGTGATTCCTCTGATGGATCTGAAGTAAATTGAAAACATTCTGGAAAGGATTCGCCATTCTAGATGACATGAAGAACACTTTTGGTTCATGGGAAGAGGCCAAAATATCAAAAAATCTTAACAGGAGTTTAGAAGATGCTGATTCCAATCTTCATGGATGACTGTGAGGTGTTCAAGACTTCAGTGGAAGAAGTAACTGCAGATGTGGTGAAAACAGCAAGAGAACTAGAGTTAAAAGTGGAGCCTGAAGATGTGACTGAATTGCTGCAATCCCAGGATAGAATTTGAACAGATGAGTAGTTGCTTCTTACGGATGAGCAAAGAAAGGGTTTTTCAAAAAATGGACCTATTCCTAGTGCAGATGCTGTGAGAATTGTTGAAATGACAGCAAAGGATTTAGAATATTACATAAACTTAGTTGATAAAGCAGCAGCAGGTTTTGAGAGGATTGACTCCAATATTGAAAGCAGTTCTATTGTGGGTAAAACAGCATTGCATGATACAGAGAAATCATTCATGAAAGGAAGTCAATTGATGTGGCAAACTTCATCGTTGTCTTATTTTTAAGAAATTGCCACAGTCACCCAACCTTCAGCAACCACCACCCTGACCAGTCAGCAGCCACCAACATCCAGGCGAGACCCTCTACCAGCAAAAATATTATGACTTGCTGAAGGCTCTTGGGTGATGGTTAGCAATTTTTAGCAATTAGGTATCTTTAAATTAAGCTATGTACATTGCTGATTTAGACACAATGCATTGCACACTTAATAGACTACAGTACTGTGTAAACATAACATTTTTATGCACTGGGAAACTAAAAAATTCCCGTGACTCTGTTTATTGTGATATTCACTTTATTGTGGTGGTCTAGAACTGGACCTGTGATATGTTTGAGGAATGCCTGTATGGCAATAATATGTGAAATATGAAGGAATAAAACAATCAAATCAAAAGGTAGTAATTATCAAACTGGTTTAAAAAAAGAAGATCCAACTATCTGCTGTCTAAAAGAGACATGCTTCAGATCCAAAGAAACAACTAAGTTGAAATAAAAGGATGGTGCATGTTTTTTGGACACCAAATACATGTTATTTCTCATATCAATTCTCCAATTCTCTCATACCAACTGGATGTCCAACAATTCAATCCTATTCTGACACTACCTGCCTGAAGTTAGCATCTTTTCCCAAAAGTTAAAGGGTTTAGATCCCAAAGCGGCTTCCACTTCAAACACCAGCCGAAGTGGGGTTCCCAGGCAACCCACACATCTGCCCAGCTGACAACAAATTTGAAGTTTCCACTAATCAGCACCCTCACCACCCCAGTTTCAATAATTTGCTAGAACAACTCATAAAACTCAAGAAAGTGCTCTACTTACTATTATAGTTTATTATAAAGAACGTCAATGAACTGCCAGAAGAAGAGGTAGATAGAGTGGGGTCTGAAAGTGTCCCAAGCACAAGAGCCTCTTGGGTGTACCACCCTCCTTGCATGTGGATGTAGTCCCCAACTCAGAGGTTCTCCAAACCCCGTCATTTAGGGGTTTTATGGCCATTTCATTATGTATGCATGATTGATTAAATCATGGGCATGCGTGATTGGACTCAGTCTCCAGCTCCACTCCTCTCATCAGGGTTTGGGGGTTAGGGCTGAAATTCCCAACCCTCTAATCATATGGCTGGTTTTCTGGCAACCAGCCCCCATCCTGAAGCTATTTAGGTACCACTCCCCCCTCTCCCCACCAACCTGAATCATTCCATTAGCATACAAAAATGGTTAAGTTCCAAGTGTTTTAGGAGCTCTGTGCCAGGAACCAGGGACAAAGATCAAATATTTATATTTTTATTACACCACAGATGGAAAAAGATATTTCATGCAAGAAGCAACCATAAGAGAGCTGGTGTATCTATACTAAGATGAGACAAAATAGACTTGAAGACAAAATGTGGCTAGAGACAAAGGATATCTTACCCTGCAAAGAGGAGTTGGTGGCTGGGAAGAAAGGGAGAGTCAGAAGTTAGGATGCTTGCTTCCCCTATAGGATGGTTCAGGAACTTGGCCAGCCCCAGTATGAGCAGTGCCCGTTAAGGCAAAAATGTTCCACGTATATGATCTGGGGAAGGTCAGATCAGGAAGAAGACATTGCCTCTAATTCCTTTCCTCACCAACCTCACAGTTCAGCCTGTAACTTTAATCCTGGCCTCCCTGTGAACCCTCAGTGGAGATGATTTCCTGATTATGCTGAGTCATAAAAAAATGCACATTTTATATCTTATTAGGAATAAGATTGAGAGAATATAAACTACTTGGTCAGATGGTAGTTCAATTTAATGGTTGACTGGAATTGTGTGCCTTGAAGATGACTAAGCTGAGGAAAAGAAATGAACAATCATGAATGAATGGGAGAAAAGCACTTGAGAAAATGAAAACAATTTTAATATAGCTTATGGAGGGCAAAATTCTTTCATTCTTTTGCTATCTTAATGACATAGTGATAATAAAACCAAAGGATGCATCGATCTTTCAAAAATGATGTTTTATTATGAGTGGGTGGGTTTTAGTGCATAATGTTATATAAAATATTATATCATGTGTTCACCATAGCACTATCAAATGGTATTTATTTAGCATTAACACAGATGATAACTTTATCACTTCTGTTTTTTTAAAGTAGGTGCAGTTCTTGCTTGTTGAGATTACACCATACAAGTTTATTTTATGAATTAGATTTGTTCCTAAATTGTGAAGAGAAGATTGTATAATGAACAATTTCCTGGTGATTCATGCACAGCTTTGAAGAAGCATTCATTTTGGCTCCAATCAAGTCAGGTCTAAGGTAAGTTTGGAAGAATGACAACTTTGGCATTTTTCTGTAAGAATGGAGAAAACCAGAACCCAAATCACAGAAATTGCACATTATAAAATCTGTGACTCCCAATGTAACCTTGGCCTTTCTTATCAGGGAATTATGCTACTTTAAAATGAAACTTTTATGTCTTTAATTGGGAATTGGAGCATTGGCTTATTTCCGTTGTGCAAACTTTAAAATAATTCCCATTAAAATCTGTATTCCTGTTTTGATAGGACAGTAGGCTTAATCAGGGTGACAAATCTTTGGCACTTGACCGGTGTAATATTATGTAAAACACGATGACTGATATTTAGAGGCTACATTGGTTTAAATTAATTACTTCAGTTAATTAGCAATTAATTTTAAATAAATTGAATTGTTTCCATTTAAAATGTGTCCTGTCTCAGCTGTCCCTGCACTGAGAAAGCCTTATTCTCAGAAGCAGTTAATATATGAGTGCAACGTCAATTTTATGGAGCTCTGAGTAAATTTCACCTCATAGGCCTCCTTGATATTTGCAAGGCAGAGTCCCTCTGAGAAGGAATGTCAGTGTCCGGTGCATTCAGGGCGCCTGGCCCTGCCCTCCCATTTTACAGATGAAGATGGTGGGGCCCTTTGAGTCTCCCTTTCCTTTAACCCCCAAGTTAACTGGTCCCTAACATCTGACAATTTTGCTTTCTGAATTTTTCTCTGGTTGGTTTCCTCTTCTCTTTCCCCATTCCCATGGTTTATCCATGGCTTCATCAGATTTAATCTGTAAATCTGGTTTTCCTATTTTCTTTTCACTTCCTTTAATATTTCCTTCACATCCTCCAAATTCAGTTATTTATAAAGCAAATCTTGAAAAGAGACTCAGCATCATCGTTAGTCGTTAAGGAAATGCAAAATCAAAACCACAGTAAGACACCACCAGACACCCACCACATAATACAGACACACCAACAAAAACAGAGAACAAGTGCTGATGAGGATGTGGAGAGATTGCAGCCCTTATACATTGTTGGTAGGAATGTCAAACAGTGAAGCTATTGTGGAAAACAAGCTGGTGGATTCTTCAAATTTAAATAGAGTTACGATATAACCCAGCTGTTCCGGTCCTAAGAATATACTCAAAAGAACTAAAAACAGGCACTCAAACAACACAAATATTCATAGCACCACTCTTTACATTAGCTAAAAGTGGAAATAATCCAAATGCTCATCAAAGGATGAACAGTTAGACAAAATGCGGCATATCCATACAATGGGATATTTATGACTCAACCATGAAAACCAGTGATGTACTGATACAGGCAACAACATGCATGAACCTGAAAAACATGCTATCTGAAAGAAGCCACAGAAGATAACCTATTGTATGATTCCATTTATATGCACTATTTAGAATAGGTAAATCTATAGACACAGAAATAAGATTAATGGTTGCCAGAAGCTGGGGCGGGGGGAATGACTGCTTCTTGGGTACAGAGTTTTCTTTTTAGGTGATTCAAATGTTTTGGAACTTGATATACATGGTGGTTGTACAACATTGTGAATGTACTAAATGCCAGTGAATTGTGCACTTTAAAATGGTAATTTTATGTTACAGGAATTTCACCTCAATAAAAAAATTTTTTTACGTGGATGAAGGAGGCAGAAAATGTCAGAGTGATGCCAGCATGAGAAGGACTTGACTCGCCTTTGCTGGCTTTGAAGATGGAGGAAGGAGTCATGCGGTAAAGAAGCTGGAAAAGGCAAAGAAATGGATTCTCCTCTAGAAATTCCAGAAGGAACTCAGCCCTGCCACACCTTGACTTTAGCCCAGTAAGACCTGTGTCAGACTTGTGACCTGCAAGATAATACATCTGTGTTGTTTAAGCTGCTAAAAAAGGCCATGTTAAATTCCCTTCCTTGGCACCCTCATAGCATCCCGGATGTGTGGCTTTCCTTGCAGTTGGCTCTGGGCTGATTATGTGTAGCTTGTGGTCAAGGCATACCTTTAAACCCCAAGGCCTATACCACACTCTCCCAAAATTCCTGCATAGATAGTGCTTATAAAAGTTTGTTGAATGTATCAATGGACAAAATTTAGTCCAGAGAGGTGAAGTGGCTTATAGGGAATTATTAAGAGCTGGGAGTGAGTCTTCTTTCCAGGCTGGTGCTGTTATGAGCTGCCTAATGCAATTCAGCAAGAAGGACTTTCCTGCAATTGTATCACATATTTCTATTCAGGATGTGTTTTTTGTGGACCAGGACACTCTAGGAAAGTATTACCTTTTCTCTCTATTCTCCCTTTCCCCATTGTTCCACAAGTGTGGATGTTTGTTTTGGCTTAGAGAAAGTTTTTGTAATTAGGCCGGAAGCAGAAGTTGCCAGTGAGATATCTCTCTTTCTGGCTTTTGTGTTTTCTAACGTCTCAGATTTGACAGGTTTATGCTGAGCTCTTTTAAGGACAATCTGAGGAAGAGAGATTTTTTTCCCTTAGATCACAGGAGAGAAATGGGGTGCGTGTGGTGGTTGCACCTTAGGCCCTGTACCTACTTCTGGTGCAGAAGAAAAGAGCAAAGAGATTCTGTTTAAGGAAGCAGGTGGCCTCACCCATGAGGACATCAGGGTGCCGTGAGAAACTGACCACCATAAGGTCCTGACATTTTGGATCCTGGTGTGACTGCATGCTAGAGGGGTTTTGGAAGGATGGATGCCACACAGATTGGCAGAAAAGGGGCTAGGAATTGTATTTCATGTAATCTAAGGGAAAACATTTTAAAATGAATATTTCTTGCATCTTTGAATTTGTGGACTAAGATCCATACTCACATGTGGATAAATGGAATAAAAGTATCAAGCTACTCAGAGGTGGTCTAAAAGATCCTCCTACTCTCTAATAAGAAGTCCTGTTCTGGGACTTCCCTGGTGGTCCAGTGGTTAAGACTTGGCGTTTCCACTGCAGGGGGCACAGGTTTGATCCCTGATCAGGAAACTAAGATGCCCACATCCTGAGCAGCCAAAAAAAACAAAACCTGCTTCAACATCTGAAATGATCCCATTGTAGCTTTTTAAAAATTATGATGATCCTAAAATTACTGAAGGAGGCAATGGTGCAACTGGAAGGATGATTAAATAGGAAGTCAAACACTTGGGCTGTTCCCAGGAACAGGACCAAATGATGAAGGCAGTAGCTGGCCTTCGAAGGTGACCCTTCGGGTGGGTGCTTCTTCGGCCCATTTCCTCTGCCAGGCTCTGAAATAAGGTCAGTGTTGGCAGGCTTGTTGGGCCCTTCTCAAAATCTGTGTGAGGATCTTGGATGGGTATCAAGAGACCTATTCTGCCTCTGGATACCTGGGTTAGAAGGGTGGGGAATGAATGTGATAATAAAGCATGGAGTAGTTGATCAAACCATCCATCACCTACGAGAACAGGGCTCCAAGGAACAGTAATGGGAGGAAGAGGAGCAGGAAGTTGCTGGAGAGGTTAGGACCATGGGTGCTATTTGAGGTGGGGCTGGGGGCCACGTGGGGAAATGCGTGGTCACACACAGGCTGTTCAGAACCAACATGGGAGCACCAGCCCCTTGAGTCAAGGAGGGGTTATGCCCTAGTCAGCTTGGGCTGCCACAGCAAAACACTGCAGGCTAGGGGCTTCAACAATAGACATTTATGTCCTCACAGTTCTGGAAGCCTGAAGTCAAGGTCAAGGTGCCAGCATGCTAGGTACTGGTGAGAGCTCTCCTCCTAGCTGCAGATGGCCCATCTTGATGCATAATCACATGACCTTTTCTCCCTGTGTGAGTGGAGAAAGCCAGAGAGTGAGAGCAAGCCAGCTTTTCCTCTTCTTATAAAGCCACCAATCCTGTTGGATTAGGATCCCACCCTTATGACCTTATTTAACTGTAATTCCCCCCAAAAGCCCTAGCTCCAAATATAGTCACATTGGGGATTAGGCCTTCAATATATGAATTTTGGGAGGACACAATTCAGTCTATAGCAGGCAGAAAGAGAAGGAGGATGGTGAAGGGGGAGCAGAGAACCTATTCTCCAACGCTTCCTCCGGTGACACCTGCTTCTTCAGAAGACTGTCTTCTTTAAGAACAAGGGCAAATCCACTTGGTTTGTCTATAGAATTATGGGAATGTGGAGAAAATACAGTGCTTTTGTTTCATGTGAAAGACAAATAATTTGTAAAAATCAATAGTGAATTAGAAGGGAGGACTTGAGCATTCCAAGGCACTGAAGTTCACAAATGTGGGATTAATCACCAACATACCGTGAATCCAGTGGTACCAAATCATACATGATAAAGCTCACAAGCCCTGAAGGCGTGGCCTGCTCATTGACCTACTGGTGGTAAACTTGACTGCTGGTCAAACCAGATGCTTTTACAGTCTCCTTTTTACAGTTCCATATCCGGGTCATCAGGAATAATTTGCAAGTAGGTCACAGATTCATATCTGTTGCTGAAGTCAAACTACTGGCCAAGAGGACTGTGGGCCAGGGGAAGTTTTGCCTAGTCCATTGTGTAAGGGTGTTGCTATCAGAGTCTGAAAATAGGCCACCAGTTGAGATTTGACAAGCTGAGGTGCTGGAACTGTGATTCCAATTTGGAGTCATTTGCCACTTGCAACTTCATTAAAATACAACTTGTGGACTCTCTTAGCTGAAAATTGACAAAATACTCCTCACTTTGCCAGAAGGTAGGTCTTCATTCTTTTGAGGGAAGATGATTACTAAAAGCAACATTTGTAGCTTATGTTGGGTGAAGGTAAATATGATACCACAAATATGATAATATTCCTACTGTAAATTATGTAGAAATGGAATTAAAAGCTTTTATTCATTTCATGCATGTAATTGAGGTCATAGACTCATGCTGTCCCCAAATAAATATTTCAAGGGCAAAAGTGAAATAGTACCCTGGGAGTCTAATTGCTCCTCTTTGAAGTAACTGTCATATAATCTCTCTTTACTTCTCTATTAGGTGGGCTTTATTTGAGTGGATGGAGAGATGGCTTGTTTCTGTTTGGGCAGAGGTCTGCAGGCCAGATGACGGGTAATACCTGGACTCAGGTGTTTATAACTCATTCATTTTCCCCCTTTTAATTAAATCACAATAACCAGAGGCCTATAGTAACTATAACTTCATAAATTAACCACATAAAAGTAAAACAAGCCTTGCCAAAAAAAATAAGCAAGATGAAAAGACAAATGACAAGCTAGACAAAATTATTGCAACTTATGTCACAAAGAGCTAATTTCGTGAATGGCTACATCATTCAAGGTAGTTAATGTTCTAAAAAGTCACTGTGAACACCATCTTAGCAAATCCTAAGCCATTGCTCCTGGGGAAACACAGGGGTCGTTTCCTGATAGCTTTTGGTCACAACATTTTTGTCAACCAATCAATATATAAGCTAACCTGTTTTATGTGTGTTTCTGTTTAAAAACACCTTATTTAATATACTCACAGCCAACAGCACTATAACTCACGCCTGAATGAAGCTTGTCAAACACACACATTTTATCCATAGGGCACTTCACAGCCATCTTGCTCTAAGGAACACTAGACAGACCTTAGCACTGCACTTGGGGGGCCATTTTAAATAGCCAAATCACCAACTAAAAAACACAAAGATGTAAAAGTGCGGCATTAAGTAGACCATGAAAAGGACATTTTTTATTGTATGGGAGCTGAAACAAGAAGGCAGGGCACAGCCTTGCTTGACCTCAGCTGTGCACATTGGGTGACAGATTTTTCCCCTCTGTGCGTATCTGTGAATGAACACAAAAGCACGTTGAGTATTGATTTGGGGATTACAAAAAACTTTTAACAAGGGGATGAATTCACCAATCTGGAATTCATAAGTGAGATCTATTATATATATAAAGAGTTTATAAAAATCAATAAGAAAAAGACCAGCTGCCCAATAGAAAATGGGCAAAGGCCATGAAGAGAGTAGGAAACACAAATGACTCCTAAATGTATGAAAAGGTGCTCAATATCTCTCATATTAAAAGAAATGCAAATTAAATTAAAATTACATTGAGATGTCATTTTTAAATCTGTCAGATTAGTGAGGATGGAAATTTTTGTTAAAATACTGTGCTAGAGAGGCTGTGAGGGCATAAGTACTCTCATATTCTGCCTGTGGGGGTGTAAAATGATACGATATTAAATACGAGATCACTTGTTCCTTCACCTGCCAATTCCATTTCCAAGAATTCATTCCATAGATGTATTTGTATCTGTGCAAAATGACACACATACAATGCTATTCACTGCAGCATTGTTTATAAAGGGAAAAGTCTTGATAATCTAAATCAATAACTCTCTGGTTAAAGGAATGGAACTTACGTTGAAATGCTCCCTCTCTGCTGGTTTATGCCCTTCTGCATATAAAGGTTCCCATATTACTCTTATAAAGGAAAATTCTCTTCCTTTTCCCTTCTTCCTTTCTGGTTACTGTCATATCTTATTATTCTACCTTCTTTTCTCACCCAAGATGCCTGAACACAGGTCTCTGCATCCTGCCTCCTTCCTCCTTTCCCTCCTTACTGGGGAATTCCCAGGCCCCTGGGATCCACAGTCCTGCTCTTTGGAAACTGCTCTGACAGAGGTAATCAATGTCTCCTCTGATGTTGCAGTCAATGGATGAGTTTCAACCATTATCTTAAAAGATTTCTTCTTAGCGTCACACTCTTAACTAGTCCATTCTTTCCTCTTAAGGTCCCCACTTCTGCTACGTGGGCGGCATGACTCCACTGTTTCACTCCTACTTCTTGGTTACCCCTTGTCAGCCCCCATTTTTCCTTTAATCCATTAAACACTCGTGTTCTGGGGAATACACCAGCTCCCCACAGCTCTTCTCATCCTAGTTTTTTCCTTTGAAAATCAATTCAAAGAGTTTTGACAAATGTCTACACTCATGAATCCACCACTACAGTCCGGAAGCAGAACCATCCAACAATGTTTCTATTGCTGCGTATTCCTCCATCTGATCCGTGACTCCAGCAACCAGTGAAATTCACGTTTGGTCACTACTAATGTTTGCGATTTCTAGAACTTTATATCAGTAGAATCATACACTATGCACTCTTTTGTTTCTGTCTACTTTCACCCAGTATAATGTTTTGATTTATATTGTTTTTGTGTATCAGTTGTTGGTTTCTTTTTATGGTGGAGAACTACTTCATTGTATGGATATGCCACATTTTGTTTCGCCGTTCATCTCCTGATGGCCATTTACGTTTTCTAAAGCCTGTTAGGATATTTTTTTCAAATCTTGTTCTTAGTGCCATCTGCTAATCTTTTCATTCATCTTTTGTCATTTACTATACTACTTGGATATGTAGTTACTTTATGTGCTACAAAAAAACCAAAAATATGATTAAAAATATATAAAGGACATGTATAATTACTTAAGATTAAATTTTTTCTAGTTTTTAATGATTTGAGGAATACCTCGTTTTATTGCACTTTGCTTTACTGGACTTCACAGATAATTGTGTTTTTTCACAAATTGAAGGTTTATGGCAACTCTCTGTTAGGCAAGTCAACCAGTGCCATATTTCCAACAGCATTTGCTTAGTTTGTGTCTCTGTGTCACATTTTGGTAATTCTCACAATATTTCAAACTTTTTAATTATTATTATATTTGTTATGGTGATCTGTGATCAGTGATCTTTGTTGTTACTACTTCAACTCACTGAAGGCTTAGATGATGGTTAGCACTTTAAAGCAATAAAGTATTTTTTAAGTAAGCCATGTACATTTTTTTTAGACATAATGCTATTGCACACTTAATAGACTACAGTGTAGTGTAAACAGCTTTTATATACACTAGGAAACCTAAAAATTCTTGTAACATGCTTTATTGTGATATTTGCTTTATTGAGGTGGTCTGGAATCTAAACCATGATATTTCCAAGGTATGCTTGTATTTCCCAAAGGAAATTGCTTCAATTAAGAATGTGTAATCTTTTCCTCCAGAGGTCACTTTTATCTCTGGGTTATTTTGTCACTTTGATGGCAGCAACAATGAAGATTTCTGTAGAAATACATGCTGACATATAAGTAAACCAGAAGCCTCTGACAAAGCTCTTCCTTGATTCGAAGAAATGGTACAAAACATTTACAGGAATTTCAGTTATAAAGGTTTATAAATGAAGTGTACGGTTGTCTGTTACCCAATTGAAATGTAAGCTCTTGGAGACTTGCATTAGTTTTTTTTTTAACCAATTGAAATGTAAGCTCTTGGAGACTTTCATTAGTTTTTTTTTTAAGTGACAATCATCTCTTCTCACCCTGTTGTTGTTTCCTAAACAACCTTGGCTACTTTCCTAGCTTTATTAACTACCGACATGTGAACAGTTCCTAAACCTCATCTCCAGCGGTGAATCCTCTACCCCATGCATATATTAATATTTTATGTCTCCACTTGGGTGCAATATAGGAACACGTCTGAACTGAATACAACGCCTCTAATATCCTCAGTTCCATTCTTGTTCTCTTCCTGTGTTTGAATTTATCCATTTGCACACACCCCCAACTCACCCTAAGCCACATGTGGTCAATCGTTAAGTCTTTCCAAGAATGTTCTGACTTTGCATCAGTCATGGTCCCAGCAGGAAACTGATGGCTTTCTCACATGGTGTAATTAAAGGGTGTAAAAACCACTGTGTAAAGGAGCAGTTCCCCGTGGTTTGGGGAAACCAACAAGGATGGAGCCGTGCACAGCAGAGAGCACCTTCCACCCTGGTCCTGAAGGGTACAGAGAGGGGGCAGTGAACAGGACCCCCAGAAAGTGGGGGGACAGAGGAGACTGCCCGATAGGGGCTGTGACGTCCTGGGGAGGGAAGCAGGGAAGCAAATTCTCAGACCTCACTTCATTTTCTCTCTTCTCTTGGTGTCTCCTACAGGAAGAAACCACTGGAAGCAAGCAGACAGGGGCCAGAGGATGCAGTCCGGTAGCTCAGGCTTCTAGGTCTGTGAGCAAAGTGGAGCGGCCTGGAGAGCAGACCTGGAGAGCCAGACAGAAAACATCCAGCACAGACTCCTTCTGCAGGGATGCAGCAGACAGCTGTTACTATTTATATTAGGGTTTTACTGACCTTGATGTAATTAGTGCATGTTGCCTTTCTCATTCTTTCTATCCTATTCCCTTTGGTTCTGGTTTTCTCCCACTTTTCTTCTAAACTGGCTTTCTGCCTCCGACTGGCACATACTTCCCAAGAGTTTTAGCATCCACTCGGCATGTGGCAGGGGTCCTGCTCTCTGGGGCACAGTGGCACTATGTGTTGGTTGAAGCTGTATATTTCCCTCAGCAAAGGTCGGTTTCCTGGCAAACTTCCACCAGGGGAGTTATCTTCCCATAAGACTCTTGAGAATATCCCTATATTGTAGGTGACCTGAAATGGATAGATAATCAGGAAAGGGGGAGGTGAGGATTTTGTTTAGAAGCTGTGATTTCCTAATAATGTCTCGGTGTGACTAAACATCTTGTCTACAAACTTTCATCAATTTGGAGACAAGAAAACATAATATATCTTATTTTGAGAAATTCCACACAAAAGAGCCCTTCTGCTTATCGTATTTCTTCGTTTCTTCACTTTAAGGTGTCCTATTATGTTCTTCTGAGGAGGTGCAACTAGCAAACAAGACCTCTCCTTTCAATTCTTTGCAGTCTGGTATTTGTGAGTTTTAAAAGACTGGTAAATAATTCGGGAATATTCTATAGAAAAGGAGACCATTTATCACGCACAGCTATTTCCTTGGGGAAATGTCACCTCCTCCATCCGCAAGGTCCTTTTCAGGCCATCCTTCATGAGCTCCACGGTCAACTTCCCCAGGCTGGGACAGTCATAAAGTCTCATTCCTCTCGTGACATGATTGGGGGAGGGGTGGCTTATGACCCCCCTAAGGACCAATAAGATCCTTGCCTGGATTGATAGAAACTCTTAAAAGAAAGAAGTTCCTTTTCATCTGGGGTTGTTCAGCTGGGTTGGTGTGACTCTGGAGCAGCTGTTTGCAATCAGGTTCTTATTTGCAAGCAGTAGAAACCCACTCTGGATAATTTAAGCAGAAAAGACATTTAGGAAAATGTCACTGGGTATCAGAAAGAATCCCTAGGATGGCTGGAGAATCAGGTACTGTTGCCAATAACTGGGAATATGGCCCCCAATTATGCCCCAGGACAGGTCCGGTGAGGACACCATTGCCACCCTGGCTGAGGCCCAAGGTCTCCAGACTGCAGAGCTGACACTGAGCACAGGACCCCAAGACCACCAGAAATGTGAGCTCCTCAGGGAGAAGCCCACTCCATGTTCCTGCTCTTCTTTCTTCTCTCTTTCGTTGCTTTTTCTGTGTCTAGTTCCAAATGTAGGACGGCTGTGTTTGGTCAGTGTCACCTGGGTTACATGCCTGAGCCCCAGCTGCAAAGGCGTTTGGGAAATGAAGCATCTGACATCGTCAGTTTCTGCAAAGGGAGGGCATGTGCCCCGCTGAGACTCAGGACGTGGGAAGGTCCCTAAAGTGAGAGGAGTTCCAGATGCTATGGAACAAAAGTCACGGGACAAGCGGTCTGCAGAACTCAGCCTAGGTAGAGAGGGAAGAAGAGCCAAGAAATAGAGAGACAGACAAAACCCAGATGACATGATTGAAGCCTCTGAATCTAGATGTGCTTCAGCCTTTAAAAAAAAACAACAAACCCTGGCCTATTTATGTTAGCCCATGAATTCTTCTTTTGGCCTAAGTTACAAACTCCCTTTTGAGTTGAGCATCTGTCACTCGTCAACAAGAACCTCCTGCCGTATATGGTGCTGCTTTCTTATTAGTGTCAAAATCATATTCTTGCTTCTTTATTGGGGCATTTTTCCTGAGTTTCCTCTGCCAGCACCTTCTGAATACACTTGATTTCTTGGCCTATGGACAGGCCTGCGGGGAGGAGGAGGGAAATTACCCTGCCCACCAGCCAGCCCCCTTGTGGGGGTGTCTGCCTCATCTGGGGACATGCTCACTCCCATTCAATCCCCCAGCTTTTCTCTCACTTTTCTTCAGTCTCCTGGAGCTGCCGCTGGAGGCTGTCAGCCAGCTGCAGTAATGGGAGACTCCTCCTTGAAGGGAGACCCAGCAGCACCTGTCCCGGTGAGGGTGCATGGAACTGTGGATGTCTTTCTTGCTGCCTCATGAGGACACCTGACCCAGCAGTGATGCTAACGCAGAGGACAGAAGCCCCTTGGTGAGTTGAATGAAGAGCATTAAGGACAGTGTTTGAGGTCCTGGATCCAGCCATGCTTGAAATCCATTCTTGGGCTCTTCTGTTGCATTAACCAATAAAGTCTTTCCTTTTCCTTAAAAAAAAAAAAAAAGAATATTATTCTCAGCTGGCGAGCCTGTGAGAGCCATGCTCTGTGTCCAGTTGCAGGATCAAGATGTCCAGTTTGTCTCTAAAATGTGTGGGTTTGTTCAGGGGTCTGTCTGTAAGCACAGGACCAGGAGTCAGATCCTTCCCCTCCAGGAACTGGCATATCTGGGCCCTGTGGAACTAGTTTTTGAGTGTAGGATGCACCCCAAAGATTTATCTTCTGGAGGAGTGCATGTCTTGGAGCTGTGCCCTCAGACTCCAGGGCAGACCTCTTGCTGCAGTTCCCCCTTCGTCCTCTGGTCCCCCTACTTCTTGGGCTTGCCCTGGTCACAAGGGGCCTTGTAACAGGGAAGAGCTAAATCAGACTCCACCTTGGATCTGTTTCTTTGACTTTAACCTTTGCTTTTCCTTGCTTTTGTTATTATAATCATACATAATGACCTGCCTCAGGGAACCCTGCCCACCTGTTAGTGGCTGCAAGAAAAAAGAAACTAACACATCCTCTCACAGAGGCTTGTCATTCCAGGAGATGTTTTGTTTTGCAAAAGGTCATTCCTTTTACTTTACTTCCTCACCACCTCTCCCTCTCTGATTCTATGAAAGAAACTGGCATCCAGACCCAGATAAGATGGTTTTTCAGAGACACTAGTCTGCCATCTTCTCAGTCTGCTGGCTTTCTGAAAAAAGTCGTATTCCTTGCCTCAGCACCTCGTCTCCGATTCACTGGCCTGTCATGCAGCGAGGGGAGCAAGCTTGGATTCGGTAACAGTGTCACCTCAGCTTCACAGAGCAGGATGGGGGTGAGGGCTGGACACTCCTTCCTGTCTGTGTGATGCCTTCCCTTCTCTGATGGCACTGGGGGTGAGGCCTTGAGACCTTTGGTCCAGGAGAAGTGGGTGAAAGGTAAAGGAATTTAGGGAACAAAACAGGGGAAGTCTAATATCTCCTTGGCCTTCCAGAATGTAGACCTTCCTCCTGGATGCCTGAGACACTCTGTGGAGAGCCTGGCTCCCTCATCCCATCTACCTGGGAGGCTGGAGAGCAGATTCTGTACATATCCAGCATGTACAGAGTTTCTGAGAACTGGACCCTTAACCCCAACTGTCCCTTCCTAGGGAACTGTGATAAATTTCGGACTGCCAGGAGCTGGCGAACGGGCAGAAGAGGGAAGGACAGGGTAAACCTAAGCTAGGCTGGCCTCTCCTCACTCGCTGGACCCCGAGGCACCTGAGCCCTGCCACACATGTGAGCTGATGAGGCCTTTTGTCGTCAGGAAGCAGCTGGTGGGCTATGATGCAGCCGAGCCAAAGCCAAACGACTCTTAAGACATCCCTTAGCACAGGGAACTCTGTTCAATACTCTGTAATAACCTAAATGGGAAAAGAACTTGAAAAAGAATAGGTAGATGTATATGTATAACTGAATCACTTTGCTGTACACCTGAAACTAACACAACATTGTTAATCAACTATACTCCAATATAAAATAAAAATTAAAAAAATTAAATAAAATAAAAAGAAAAGACATCCCTTATCTTACCCCACCTTGGCGTCCGCATTTAGACTCTAAATCCTTTCTCTGTTTTTGTATTTGCAGTGAATCTACTGAGTAAATAGCAGATGCTAAGAACTGAGTGATGATATGTTTTTAACTCTTCAAACATGGGGATGGCATCTAACTTCTCTCAAAGCCTCCAAACTCTGGGCTATCACACACTTGTTGGCTGCATTTCCCTTTGAACCTAGAAAGTTTTCAGCAGAGGTCGTGGTCAGCAGGTGGTGTGGAGCCCGCAGGAAGTGAAAGCAGGTTTTGACAACGACCTTTCCATTCTTTTTCTTTTTTAAATTTTTTTTTAAATTGGGGTATAGTTGTTTTACAATGTTGTGTTCGTTTCTACTGTACATCGAAGTGGAGTTCCCTGTGCTACACAGCAGGTTCTTATTAGTTATATATTTTATACATATTAGTGTATATATGTCAATCCCAATCTCCCAATTCATCCTCCCACCCCCGCTTTCCCCCTGACCTTTCCATTCTCTAAGACTTTTCCTTTGCCCATAAAAAAATTGTAGATTAACCTGATAGCAATATGTAAATCAGCTGTCTGCTTCCTCTCATTTTCATCCATTGCTCTGCAAAACCCATCCTTCCTCTGGAAATGGAAGGAACTGATGTAATTGTTCTCTGCCGAGGACAATGTAGGGATTTGGGCTCCTTGCCAAGTATGTTTCCTGCCAGGCCCACTCCTTCACTCGGTTTTGGTTTAATTATGAGCGATTGTTTGGGCTGTGATGTGAAGAAATATTAGAGAATGGAACAAAAAGAAGAGCAGAGTTCAGAATATCCTGCTGTAACTGATTCATGGTTTGGCAAGAACTCTTCACTAGATTTTATGCTTCAGCCTTGTGATGGGATCCTAGGGAGCAACCTTGCCATATAAGCACATAAAGCCCAATTCTCTGGTTTATTTTGAAAAGGGCCAAGGGGAAGCATTTGAGAAATGCAGGAATAACATCAGCCAGCCACGGGGTGAAGTTCTGTGTTAGTCATGGGCAGTGCCCTCCTCCGAGGGACTGAGGTTATTTCAGACTGGACATTCGCACCACCTATATTTAGCTGGTGTGTCACATTTTACTACTTAGTTTTCATATATTTGACAAATCTCCCATTTTGCAGGAAGGCTCTGATCAGTTCTCATGGTTTGTGCTCAGGGAGGGACGTGGAGCTGAGCCCTGGGAGGAAGGTGGGGACAGAGGCTTTTATTCCAGATCTGGGGCTGAATCAGGCAGCCCCGAAGCAGAAGCATCAAGTGACCCCTGATGGGAGAGGGGATGTGGGGCGAGACAGTCTGAGGTCAGACCACAGGGGCATTTATTGTTTCTGTTTGTTGATTAATAAAGTAAAAGACTGTGAATGAAACATGTCACCTGCCATATCAGTAAACAAAGGATGTTGCAGCCATCAAGCCATCACATTATAGCCACCCCCACAGTAAGCCCTGAGAGGGAAATCAGGATGGACACAGGATGCCCGACATCAAACCCTCAGACACTGTAGCTGCCCCCTCCCCAAAGGTGCACCTGGGGGGACTCAGGATGAGAAGGCACAGGATACTGGCCCCAGATAGCTGAGGTACGTACCAAAGGAATGATTTCAGTGAGCCCAAACTCTTGCGTCTTCCCAAACATAGAAAAGCGCTAAGTTCCTTAACTTGAGATGTCTGGTTTCCTTTAATTAACAGTCATCTTTTGATGTTCCGACTACCTGATTTTTGTTGCAAAAACTCCTGTATGTTCTGGCTCATCCTACCTCTTCGGAGCCGTCCCTCAGAGCTATTGGAGAGGCTGCCTCCCGGGCTTGAGGTCCTCAGAAAGTCCTCCGAATAAAATGTAATTCTCAACTTTTAGGTTGTGCCTTCTTTTTGGTTAACGAGGCAAATACAGAAAAGCATAAAAAGAAATTTCAAATTGCCTTGTCCCCCACCGCCTGGAGATAACACCTGCAAACTTCAAGGCTTTCTCTGTGCATAGATTTGTGAATAATTACAAACACTTAACTAAACTGTTTTGTAAAATACTTTTTCAATTAAAATATATCATGAGCATCTCCTTTGTTATTCATTCAAAGGAGGCAAGCTTTAGTGAGTGGAGATGATTGAATTTAATAGCTGTACAAGCACTCTGAGAGTTAGGTTTTGTGTAAATGTATATTGTGTTTTTATTTATTTTTAACTTTATTTTATATTGGAGTATAGTTGATTAACAGTGTTGTAATAGTTTCAGGTTGTGGTTGTTTAAATTGTGTATTTGAAGATCACTGAGGTTGAGCAAATTTTTTTCGTATTTATGGCCATTTATGTAATTCTTTGGTGAACTACCTAGTCATATCTTTGTCCATATTTCTATTGGGGGAGCTTGGATTCATCTTAATCGATTGGAAAGATCTCTCTCTGTTTAACATATTAACACATATTTTGCAGTTTTTTGCCTTCTTATTTTGTTCAGTGTTTTTATTTTTAATTAGGAAGATTTACAACTGTATGCGGTCACACACATTGGGTTTTTTTTTTTTTCCTTTATCTTTTCTTCTGCTTTTATGCCCAGAAAAGCTCTGGGCCCTGAGAGTGTGTACTTTTCACCCACTTTCTTCCAGTTTTTCCACAGACACAATTTTACATTCAACTCCCTCTTACATCTGGAATTCCTTTTGCTGTGTGATGTCAGGATGGCTTTGAATTGTCCTTGCCTTTGTGGAATATTCTTTTCTGTCTTGAATTGATTTACATCTGTTCTCATATCATGACCACAGTGGTTGAACTCTTATAAATTTATAATGTGCTTTCATATCTGAGGAGAAGTATTCCCTCTGTTTTACTATTGTTTTGGAATTTGCTTGACTGTTTACACCAGTTGAGCTTCTTTTGATAAATTTTGTCAAATTTCCTTTGGAAAATTTTCCTCTTCAGGAACATAATGTTTCTCTCCATTCCTTATATTCTTCCTTGATATTTTTGTAGTTTTTCTCACCCACATCTTAACACAGGTAGTCTGTGGGGAAAAAACAAACAAAAAATTAATTTAGTGTTAAAAAAACCAGCTTTGGGTACAATAGAATGCAATAGCTGATAATTTCTTATTCTACAGGCCACTTATGTGCTATTGAGGTATTCTGAGCCCTCGTAGAGAAGAATGATTTCTAATATCTGAATATGGCACAGCAGGAGTTTTAAAGGATTTTTCTTCTTACCAAATGTGTCAAACAAGATCAGATATTTAAAGCCCTCTATACTTCATTGTGTTTACTGGAAAATTTTAATAAGCTTTCATGTTATGATCTTACATATCCAATGAGAAAATGAAGATAATCCTTCTATTAACGGATTATCCCTTCTTTACAAAGCCATCAATGATTAAAATAATTTTTTAACTTAAAGAATGTTTCAATTGAATCAAAGTGTCTAGTAAATAAATATGACTGAAGCAACTGCTTCTTGATGTTCAGCTCAATAGATATTCTGGAGTTATAATTAGTGCTTGCTTGTATTGACTTCTAAGCGATTTGTACTCAACCTGGTTTGTTTCCAAAGATGGAAGAAAATACTGTGCTGCCCATTCTACAGCAAGGGATGTACAAGATTTGTACTAGAGGATGTTGACATGCTTCCACCCAAATAGTTACAGGTAAGTGAAATGAATGGTAAACCAGCACATATTTGAAGACTATTGTGGGGGATGAGAATCAGGTACCATTGAGAATTTGTCTTCCTCAGCACTGTTGAGAATAGGAACAGGAAATGCCCCAGGTGACACTTGCTGTTAGGGAATTAATGTTAGGAAGAGACCTTGAAGCTTTGTTCCCAAGAAATATAAACAAACTTTCCCTGGCAGGTGAAGGCAGATCATTCTGAAACAAAGGAAGGTGTGAATGAACTTTGATGGGAGTGAGAAGAGAGTATGGAGTGAGAACCTGGTTCCAAGTATGACCACTGGGACTCTTAATCATGTGACAAAGTGGTTGCTGCCCTGCATGTCCGCTTCCACATCTTCACCTAGAGTCCTTTCAGCCACAGAAAAATCAGACCATTTAGTCTTTAGCTTTTTCCACTGCCACGAGTAAAGTTGTACCAACGTGCATCTCATCATCCATCTAAAATCACTGTAAAAATGACATTTTAGGGGCTTCCCTGGTGGCGCAGTGGTTGGGAGTCCGCCTGCCGATGCAGAGAGCGCGGGTTCGTGCCCCGGTCCGGGAGGATTCCGCGTGCCGCGGAGCGGCTGGGCCCGTGGGCCGTGGCCGCCGGGCCTGCGCGTCCGGAGCCTGTGCTCCGCAACGGGAGAGGCCACAGCAGTGAGAGGCCCGCATACAGCAAAAAAAAAAAAAAACAAAAAACAAACAAACAAAAAAATGACATTTTAGGGCTTCCCTGGTGGCGCAGTGGTTGAGAGTCCGCCTGCCGATGCAGGGGACACGGGTTCGTGCCCCGGTCTGGGAGGATCCCACATGCCGCGGAGCGGCTGCGCCCGTGAGCCACGGCCGCTGGGCCTGCGCGTCCGGAGCCTGTGCTCCGCAACAGGAGAGGCCACAACAGTGAGAGGCCCGTGTACCGCAAAAAAGAAAAAAAAAAAAAAAATGACATTTTATCTCTTTGTGATGAATCTACATACCTACAGGACGTCCCTTTAGTGTCTATAGATGCAGAGATTTCAAATTTGATTTTTATCTAGTCCATGAATCATAAATTATAGTTAAACAAATAAGGGAATAATTGTAAAGGGTGAGTTTCTTCTAAAATTATTGATCTTAATGTTTAGAGTCATTTATAAAGTATGAAAATACAAATACTCTGCACATACCAGCCCACCCTCACCTTGTTGAGTCATAGGAGAGATGGTTGAGCAGTTCCTGATCAGAGTACTGAGATTAGTACAAATTTGAAATGCTTGATTTCACTGAATAGTGTTTTAGCTAAAGCAATTATACTCAAATGCTCATGGGTATTATGATACACAGTTAAGAATTATTTCACTCCCAAGTAGTAGAGAACTGGATGAATGGGCTTACATAGTGAGGACATTTATTATCTCATATAACAAGAGGTCCAGAGGAGATGCCTCAGAGCAGGCTGGTTCCCTGGCTTCATGCCCTGGAGTCTTCCTCTCTGCTCTGGCCTCAGTGTGTTGGGAGGGGTTGAGCATCTCCCCTCACTGTCTCAAAGCATCATTTCCAGACACAAAATTATCCTGTGGAAGAATATGACTGTTTTCTCTTATTTCTGTTTTTTGAGAGGGTGGAAAATGTTTCCAGAAGTCCCCAGAAGACTTGCCCTCACATCGCATTGGCCAGATCCAGGCCATGTACCTACCCTTAAATGAATCACTGACCAGGGAAGTAATATGACCATTGTGGGTTTAGGCTAATCAGGGTTTACACTCTGAATTACATGGGGGATGAACAAGCAGACGAAATTGGGGTTATACCAGCAAGAAGGAAGGAAGAGGCTGTTGACTGGACAACCAGCATTAGAAAGTGATTTCCCATATACCACACATGCAGGATAATCAAGGAATAATGGCATTTTCAATCAGTTTTAAATATTTTAATATTGACTGAAGTAAAAAGGGAAAGCTACTAAAATTACATGTTTCTGATGTGCCGTTAAAATTTGTATTTATTTGGGAGCTCACAGAGACCTTACATCTTGAAATTTTAAGTTCCTAATCTAGGTGTATCTTTGAGAAATTATATTTTTTTGCTAAGTAAATTAAGGTAGAGTGTATACAAGTGCATTTTTAACAGTACAAAGAACACCCCCAGACCTTAGAAGTGCCTTTAGTCCATCGTGGTTCTCCTTCTAAGCACAAATTGGCCCAGTGGGAATGAAACCTCTTACAAACTATTGCTTCCTCAATTGCTAAACTCACTGTGCTCTTTTTCTTGCCATGAAACAATTTTCCACTCATGGTACTGTGGAAACACTCATCTGGAAGAAACCTGCGTTTGTCCCTTTGAGAGGTGCTGGTCTCGAGTTCAAACCAATTCCCATCAACCTAATTGCTCCTGCCCCATGGCCTCAGGAGTAAAGAATTTTCCCTTTGTTTGCAACCTGATGGAGGGGCAGGGCTCCCAAGATGTATTGTTTGCAAGAGAAGAGAGAAATATGACTATACAGGACATCCTCTTCTTGGTTTAGTTGCTTTTCTGGCACTGCTGGGTTCTACATTTGGATGTTGCTGCATTTTACAAAACATATTTCTTTTCAAATGGGAGCAGCCCATGCTCACTCAGCTTCTGAGCCATTGACATGATCTCAACCAGACACACGTCAGATTTTCCTGTTGTAAGACTTGGCCTTCAAAGCTAAAAGCCTGCCCCTGCACAGGCCCAGAAGTCTCCTCGATTTGCAGAGGAGGTGTCATGGGAGAAATGAGCCTGCACAGGCTCAGCTGTGGAAGGCTAGGCTGTACTCAGGGTTTCATCTGTGAGTCAGACTGTCCCACCTTTTAGTCCTTTTTCATTTCCACATTTCCTCCTATTGCAGTTTTCCTATCTTTCATCCTGTTTAAAAAATCCCTTTCATTCTATCCAAATGTAATCTCAGAAAAGGAATCCAATAAACTCAATAACATACAAAGTAAATGCTACAAGGTTAGAAACACATTTGCATTCATCCTTCCCTTGAATTTTCTATTGAGACAAACCTTTAAGTCAAAGGATACATTTCCAATTGTGACATTTTTGTCTTCAAAAAAAGGCAGTAGAAAGCTTTTCTTTCTTTCCTGTTTTCTTGTTTTTCTTATTTGAGGAGTTGGAATTTTTCCTGGGCACCCTGAAATCCTCCCATATACTGAGGTGTCTTCCGAGTATGAGAGAGGGGGCTGTGAGGAAGTGAAAACAGACTGGGAAATAAATGATTGTTAAGATGATGTAAAGGTTCAGAGTCCAATCCTCAGATCAATGAAACTGCTCTATGGCAACCCAGCTCCCCACCCTCCCCACCTGTGAGGCTTTGACAAATGAGGACCATGAGAGCATTTTACTGCCACGTTGGGACTCATGGGCTTATAACTTTGGGTGATCCTTTGACTTTATTAGCAAACTAGACTATTGGGGATAAAGTTTAGATTAGGAATATGTTAGAAAATCCTAAACACTGTATTTATGTCTTACCTACAGCCAAAGTAGAGTGGTGGCAGCTTACATTAAAGAAGATGTGGTACATATATACAATGGAATATTACTCAGCCATAAAGAAGTATGAAACAATGCCATTTGCAGCAATGTGGATGGACTTAGAGATTATCATACTAAGTGAGGTAAGCCAGACAGAGAAAGGAAAATACCATATGATATCACTTATATGTGGAATCTAAAGTATGACACAAACGAACTTATTTACAAAACAGAAATAAACTCACAGACATAGAAAACAAACTTATGGTTACCAAAGGGGAAGGAGAGGGGAGTGATAAATTGGGAGTTTGGGATTAAAATATACACACTACTATATATAAAATAGATAACCAACAAGGACCTACTGTATAGCACAGGGAACTATACTCAATATCTTGTAGTAACCTATAATGGAAGAGAATGTAAAAAAGAATATATATATTTGTATATATATGTATAACTGAATCACTTTGCTCTACACCTGAAACTAACACAACATTGTAAATCAACTATATTTCAACAAAAATTAAAACAAATCTCAAGCAATAAAATAGCAAAACCATTAAAACAAGAGAAAAAAAAAGATTCAAGAAAAAGAAGTTAAAGCGTAAGAGTTGTTTTATACCAGAAAATTATTTATATTAAACTATTCTTTGGAGCATAAAAATTAGTGCTGACCTTAGACTCAAGAAGCAGGTAAGGGGTATACAGTTCTCATGATCTTCCTTGATAATCCATCAAGAGGGAAAAAGAAAGCCTAGCTCTCAACTCAGGAAGGAATCTATCATGTAGGATTTTATATGGGGAACTGAACATACAGAAGAAAAGATGATTTATTCCTGGAGAGTCATTTTTGTCAAATGTGGATAGCTATTTAAAATATTAAGAGATTTGAAAAGTTTGGAGACAAAGAGTTTTATGGTGAGCTGCAATTGGTTTTTCCTGATAGATTTGACTCCTGAGATTAAAGGAGGTAACGGAATCTTTTTTTTTGCGATACGCGGGCCTCTCGCTGCCGTGGCCTCTCCCGCTGCGGAGCACAGGCTCCGGACGCACAGGCTCAGCAGCCATGGCTCACGGGCACAGCCGCTCCGCGGCATGTGGGATCCTCCCAGACCGGGGCACGAACCTGCGTCCCCTGCATCAGCAGGCGGACTCTCAACCACTGCGCCACCAGGGAAGCCCCTAACGGGATCTATTTTAAGAACCTCAAAAAATGTTTTCTGGAATGTTGCCCAGGCGCAAGGTTCTGGAGAGATGCCCCGAGGACCCCAGCATCCTCTCTTGGGGAAAAGGATTTTACACAACCCCATGGGGCTGTTCAAGTATTCAATTTGCCAGCGACTCAGAAACAAAAATGGAATCAAATGCTTTCTTGAAACTTATATAGTCCCTCTCGTATAAGCCTGAAAAGGTGCCCAATAATAGCTATGGTAAACAATTGTGCCCTGGGCATGAGAGAGCAGACCGCTTGGATTTCTGAATCTTTTTTTTCTGGGCTCTTGAAAGAGAGAGATAACGTCTAGCAAATTGGGTAGAGTAAGTTCAGAGCTGCTTTTGCTGTGTAATCTTTACTCAGGGAAAGCAAATTGTAGCCCCAAAGCCATCCAAGAGAAACTGAGAGGCACCCAGCTCAACTGTCTGAGAACTGGGCAAGGCTTGTGATGGGAAAGCAATGCAGCACAAAGCCCTTTCACCTGCCACCCTGTGATGCAGATGGTTTGCTATGGACCGAGATAAGTTGGATTTATGGGAGGGGTCTCCCCAAAGGGTCTAGCACACAATCCCCTCTCCTGGTCAAACAGGAAAGTCATTCATCTGTAAACAACATCCAGGAGAAAATGGCCCTTGAAGATGGTATCTGGGCAAAAGCATTGTGTGCTGGTGAAAGAAACTCCTTGTTTCCATAGAGGTGGAGGAATCATTGAGGCTTCTAATTCTCGTCTGCCTCTTTTCTGAAAGGTCACTGCCTAGATTTTCTCATTTACAGCACCTGACACGGCTACTTCTGCCAGGATTCATTAGTACCATCTCGATGATTCCCTTTGCCAATTAGAAAGAATTTCACCTTAATGAGGGTCTGGGACACTAAACGACTCAACATTGCCAGCTCAAGTGACAACTGGGAGAGACACGCACATTGTCAAAGACATAGATGTTTGTTTTTCCCAATCTAATGAAATCATACAGCCTCATTATGCTCATAATGCATTTCTCTTGGCAGCCAACCAAGGGAATGCTTGTTGATTACATCAGCCATCAACTCAGATGTTCAATACAAGCTCCGAGTTAGGCCAGGTCAGTACAGTTCAAAAGATCTGCACTGGCCAGTAATTACCTTCCTTTTGATCTAATTACTGTTCTGACTTGTCAACTACTAGGATATGGGCATTGCTTTTAAATCAGAGATTCTCACATTCCTGCTATAGTTCTCATCCTGGGAGGGCATAGCCCCCCGCCACCGCCACTCCCAGGGTGTCTGGAAATGTGGGGGCGTGCATTTTGGATTGTCCCAATCAGATTTTAGTAGACAGGGATCAAGGATGCTAACAATATCGGAACATGTAGGACAGACGCATCCAAGGAAGGACTGCATCACCCAAAATGTCTCAGGTGAGAAATATTGCCTGACATCTACCTCTCAGACTTGGGTTGGGTCCTCTTAGGGTCCACTTATGTCCATGTGAAGCAAATCTCCTGAAATACACAACCAACTGGTAATGGCACAGGTGACCAAATTCAAAACATCTCTCACAGTGAACTATGGTACAACAGAAGTCACCTTGTATAAAGCCACAAAGACACATATTTAAGTCTCTCATATTTGCCAGTGGTGTGACTTCTGCCAAATGTCTTAACGGCTACAAGCCTTGGTTTCTAGGTCAGTAAAATGAAGGTATAAAAACCTACCTCACATGGCTGTGAGCATTAAAATAGATGATGAGTGTGTGATCACATGATATCTATCATGTCTATATGGCCTGAGGCTTCTGCTCTCTGGGACACTGACTTAGAAAAAAGAGACCTCAGCCTGGTCCCCAGAAGGTCAAAGGTCTCACAAAGCACACATTCATTTATTAGTTTGGGAAGACAATCTGTCCCTCCACTCAGGGCTGCACATAACAGGGGTCGCCATTCATATCTCATGAAAGAATTCTCCAAGAAGTTACCACCAGGGCTAGTCTCCTCTGGCCTTTGGTCTTGCCTGGCCCTGGTAGAGATTCAGGGCAGAGAAGTTTCAATGGAACAGGGAGAGAGGCAGAGCTGTAACAAGCCCTAAGGACTCAAGGGCAATGCAGGGCAGGTGCTTTCTGATAGGCACTGATCTGGCATCTTTGTCCAAACATACAGACACCCAGGGTCTTGCACAACCACAAGGGAAGGGCTGGGACTGAGGGGTGGATCCACGCAGATCAAGTCTAAAAGCGGCAATGGAGGGCCGGCCCCCAATGGAAAGGACAGAAAAGTGTCTTGTGGGGGGTGAATAGGAGGAGGAACAGTTCCTTCAAGGAAAGGCCCCCATGGGCTGCAATAGAGTGGACTCCAAACCTGGCCACCATTAAACACAGGGCCGTTGCTACTTTGAATAGATTTAGTAACAATTCCAATGTTTTAAACCATTCAGTCCTTTACAGATCTGTTACTTATGTTGGTCTATTTATACCAAAGGGGAAAGCTGGGGAGGAGGGATAAATTAGGAATTTGGGAGTAACATATACACACTACTGTATATAAAATAATCAACAAGGACCTACTATATAGCACAGGTAATCTACTCAATATTCTGTAATAACCTATATGGGAAAAAAAATCTGAAAAAGAATATATATATATATATATATATATAAAATGTATATATATGTATGTATAACTGAATCACTTTGCTGTACACCTGAAACTAACACAACATTTCAAGTCAACCACACTTCAGTGAAAAATAAATAAATAAAAATAAGTAAATAATTGTAGAATTTTAAATGATTGGTTAGAATAACAAAATAACTTATTGTTTTATTTAAAATTACAAAACAGTACTTATTTATTGTAGAAAATTTAGAAAACAGTTAAGCAAAAATAAGAACATTTAAAGCACTTAAAGTCCCACGGAGAGAGAACCATGATGAACATTTCAGTGAATTTCCTCCAGGTGTTATTACTGACATAGAAATAATAAAAGAAAAAGACTAACATCACACTTTAGATGCTTTCTTCTTTTTTCACTTGCAAGACCAAATCTTTCTAGTTGGGCTGGTCATCTGGGGAGTTCAGAGGGTGCTTCTGTGTGGTGTGAGATGGTGAACGGGTCAGGGGGCGGGGTGGGAGAGGGTTTCCAGGGGAAAGTGCTCATTGTGTGCCATTGACCTGGAGACCTGATTCACATCCGCCTGGGGACCAGGAGGCGGCTGTTCCTGATGGGAGGCCAAGTGGCCGGGGAGCCAAATGAAAAGGTTACGTCTGCTTGAAAACAACACTCAGGGCCCTCCTGGAAGAACCCTGGCCTCCAGCTTTGCTTCCTGGTTCGGGCTTCAGTAGAGCTGGGACTTTCAGAGGCTTCAAAAAGATATCAGTGGTCTTTGTGTTGTTTATGTTGAGGCAAAGCACATCCCCCACCCCCACCCCCCACCCCCGCCCCAAGCAGCTTCTTTTTCTCCCTGTAACAACCTTGTATGAACATTTTCCCCAAGCATTGGGAGATCTACATCATTTCAAATGGATGCCTGGTCGTCCACTGAATGTATTAGAATAAGGGAAAAGAATTTCCTATTGTCAAGCATTTAGCTTGTTTCCAACTCTCGACTTGTTTTCAAATAGTGTTTGTCATGTTAAAACACAGTTTAACATGTTTGTCATGTTAAAAATAAAGTTAAGCAAATAACTGTGTAACCTGAAAACAAAATTATGATTAATAAACACCCTGGTTATTCATGTATGAGACAGAGCACAAACTAGAAGAAACACCAGAGATGGACACGCCCCTGGCTGTGCTTTTGAAGGACGTAGTTTAATCTCTTTTTGTTTACACTGTAGGAAATTGAGAGGTAGCAGAGCTAAACTACTTGTTCCAATCACATGACAAGCGAATGAAAACTACAGGTTTCTGACGTTCTGTCTTGTATCCTTTATCTGGTTAACGTTTAAATTCAATCGTGTTAGATGTAATAATTAAATAAATAAGAAAAGAAGAAGATGGGAGTTGCTGCTAATAATTCCAGCATTAGGGACTTCCCTGGTGGTGCAGTGGTTAAGAATCCATCTGTCAATGCAGGGGACACGGGTTCGAGCCCTGGTCCGGGGAGATCCCACATGCTACGGAGCAACTAAGCCTGTACACCACAACTACTGAGCCTGCGTTCTAGAGCCCGTGAGCCACAACTACTGAGCCCCCATGACACAACTACTGAAGCCCTTGCACCTAGAGCCTGTGCTCTGCAACAAGAGAAGCCACTGCAAGGAAAAGCTGGCACACCACAATGAAGAGTAGCCCCTGCTTGCGACAGCTAGAGAAAGCTCACGTGCAGCAACGAAGACCCAGCACAGCCAAAAATAAAAAATAAATTTAAAAAAAGGTTTTAAAAAAATTCCAGCATTCTATCTACCCAAGGCCTATAGAAATATTTTTTTGTTATTCAAATATATTTCCATTTATTTCCAAGGAATGGTGCCCTGAAAAAGTACCATGGGTATTTGTTCTCTTCAACCCACACCATTTTTAAAATTAAATAAATAAATAAATAAATAATTCTAACAACTTTATTGGAGTATAATTGCTTTACAATGTTGTGTTAGTTCCTGCTGTATAACAAAGAGAATCAGCTATACATATACATATATCCCCATATCCCCTCCCTCTTGCATCACCCTCCCACCCTCCCTATCCCACCCCTCTAGGTGGTCACACAGCACCGAGCTGATCTCCCTGCGGACCCACACCATTTTAATTTTAAACCTTTTCAATGCCTTTTATATTCGTGCAGCCAACTTTTTGCCAAGACAGTTTCACCTGTCCCATTTCCTGGTCCTGTCTCCTGTGATTTAATTTTGTTTCTGTGAACTCTGGCTGCCAGGTCACTTAGGTTAGTGTTCAGGTTCAGAGCACTTACTGTGTCAGGGATTTCTTTTTTAATTTAATAAAAGAGGCTTTTTCACATCTTTCATCAGGTTTGCAATAATCTCAGGCACATCCCTAAAGGTACAGCCTCTGTTCTCCCTTACATTGTGGTTTGAATCCCACTGTTGTGACACCAAAGTAGTCCAGGCATCTCCCTGTGTGACCCGGAAGAATGCTGGGCCTGATGCAGGAAGCATTCTCCCCCCTCCCTGCCCTCTGTGCCCATCACTGGTGTCTGTGAGGACCTCCAATTCCAGGAGGATGACCTAGAATCCTATCAAAAAATCAGAGCTGCAATACCCCTTCCTGTCATTCTTTTAAGGATAATTGATAGACATTCTTTTATTTGTGATGATTTATTCGCAGCAAAAATAAAATTATTATTCAGTGGTGTTCTGGGCACATCACATCTCTCTAGTTTTTTGTTGGTCAGTTTGCAGTGATGTTATACTCAGAGAGAACCACAGATTAGATTAAGGAAGAGTTCCGTTTCCCTTGATGTGGGACTCAGATGGGACTTCAGAGGCGCCGGCAGTTCTTTGTCTTGCTTCTCAGACTCACATAATGGAACGTAGATCTTAGAAAGGATCCCTCTGCCCAAATCATCCGGTTTAATTTAATAGGCTGCTTCATTAGGACTGGGAGACTTTATCTTCCATCCTACATTAACATGTCCATTCCAAGCAGTATGGAAAAATGGGACATGACTCAGGAAGAAAAATTTGAGGATGTGCTCAGACATAGCTTTTAGAAAAATCAATGACACATGTTGTAATACATCATATTTTCAGGGTTTAAAAACATAACTTTATTAATTAATATAATAAAAGGCTTACAAGACATAAACAGAAAAAACAAACACCCTGATTCCGTGAGCTCAGCTGGTGAACCAAGAGCAGAAGTATTATGAGGCTCTTTGCTGCCCTCTGGCGGTTGATCATCTCTATAACACAGACCTGGCTCTGGCTATTTGAACTAGCTTTCAGAAACTATTATCAGGGAAATTCTTCTACAGAGTAATTTTGATGTGGAATGAGCTGGTACATTCTATAATAACTTTTGGCAGAAAATTATACTTTGGAATTGATAATCAATTAAACTTCTTATTAAATTCTATGAAAGTTGTAATAAAAATTATTTAGTATATTATAGGTAGAAACTTAATATTGAAAGACTATAAAATGTGGTTTGCTTTAGGTAAACTTCTGTTAAATAGAATTCTTCTGACATTCATAAGGGAAAATACTCCATATTGCACTGTTTGTATAAAATAGAGCTTCCACCCATATTTCCATTTGGCCATAACAGGTGTTTTCCATTGGCCATAACAGGTATGCAATTTAAAATATTATTAATAAATGTCACTTCTTTTCCCAGAATATTTGGAGATATTAGATATTTTCTTTTCTTCTTTAAATTGTATTCTTTGAGTATCTTTCCTGACATGGGGCCATGTTTGGGAGAATTTCATACTCTTATGGTGTTCCTTTCTTCCAAATTCCTTTAAATTTCAGTGAGACGATATCAAAAGTGCTAGAATCTTAAAGACATACCAGGCTGAGTTATGGGCATGTAAGCCAGTGGGTTAGAGCTGTTTTGCTTTCTAGTTCTCTTGTCTTGCCTCCTAATGCTGTTGGGCTCCCTACCACATAGACCTGATAACCTGGGAGAGAGGGTAAGGAAGGATGTGGTTCAAATCACACTTTGGGGTCATCATTATTCTAGGGTTCAAATTCACAAATGAAATCAATAACTTTAAAAGGACATTGATGTGTAAGTTATAATCTAGCATCATCTGTCCCACACTTGATTTGGGGGATTTTTTACATAATAAATTTACAGATGATCTTCGAATGTTGCCTCTTGATTCAACCAGATTTGACAACCATAAAGTCCTAACAACAACTTCTACAGTTTGTTGAGAACCAACTAAATTCTGAGGTACTCTTGTGGCCTCCTCTGTACTGTATTCCCTCAAATCAAAAACAAAGGTGACATACACCATCATTTTGTGTATCACCAAGGAAGGAAAAAATGTGCAATTAAAGTATTACTAAACACGTTATTATCACATAGAGTTTTTGTTGTGTAAATGTAGAAAGAGTTGTTTTGGACTTAACTAAACGTTGGTTTACTTCATCACATATCGCTCTTGTGCTTATCTAAGAAGGAAAGTACAAGCAAATTCAATGGGTTAAAGAATCCTAAAAGTTTTGTTTTCTTTGATTTTTTGCATTCAGAGTTTATTGAATCACTTCTCACTAAGAGCTGTCGAGGTTCTTGCTTCTCTAACCATTATAGTCTTCTGTACCTTTGAGAATGTAGGTGACACAGCATTTCTTCCAAGTTGCTTCCTTATGACCCCTGGGATTTCCTTCCCCAATGCTGACACCTTTTCCGCTAGGTTTGGTTTGGTGTTTTCTTAAGTGTCAGCAGAAGCTTTTCAGGCAACAACCAGGACCCACACTCCTTCCTTGAACAATTCTGCAATGGTCTTTGACTGGAAGTTAAGTTGCCAGTCGTGCGAGGAGGGTTAACAGCAAGTTTGCGCGTGGACAGACCGTGACATCAGGATTGTGACTGCTCCCTTTCTGATGGTGACCTAAGATGCTGTAGATTGAGATGCATTCCCATTCTGGAGGTGCTCAGATGTGGGGGAAACATGCTTTTCCAAATCAGTGAAGTGTGGTGTGGTACCCTTTAATCCTGATTATAACCCTGGGAGGTAGGGATTGTTTTCTCTGATTTACAGATGATTCTGTGAAGCTATAGCCCTGAAGGAAGATTCCAGAACACAGAGAACAGACTCTATAAAGAGGGATGGTTGCCTTGAAGTAACTAGAAGAAACAAAAAGTGGTTGGACCAGTTCATGTCACCTGACATCATGTACCCTGTTTTCAAAGAAACATGTTTATTATGAATGATGTGTTCAGAGGACCCAGAAAAGAATTTCACATGATATTGCAGAATTTGCAAAAGCTCTGATAAAATGTAAATGGCCTTTGATTGTGACTTCCGAAAAGCAAATAAAGAGATGTTCTATAACATTTTTGCATCGTATCCTGAAGCAAAATCATTGAAGCTGCAGTGACTGCTTCAGGATCATGAGACTGGGCTGTTGACGTTATATTTGTAAATGGGCAGCAAGGCTGCTCCCTGGAGAAATTTTAATCATCTTCAGCAAAGATACAAAAGCCTCTTCAGAAGTGTACAATAAATGCTGGAGAGGGTGTGGAGAGAAGGGAACCCTCTTACACTGTTGGTGGGAATGTAAATTGGTATAGCCACTGTGGAAAACAGTATGGAGGTTCCTCAAAAAACTAAAAATAGGGTTGCCATATGATCCAGCAATCCCACTCCTGGGCATATATCCAGACAATAATTTGAAAAGATATGTGCACCCCTGTATTCATAGCAGCACTATTCACAATAGCCAAGACATGTAAAAAACCTAAATGTCCATGGCAGATGAATGGATAAAGAAGATGTGGTATATATATACAATGGAATAAATACTACTCAGCCATAAAAAAGAATGAAATAATGCCATTTGCAGCAACATGGATGAACCTAGAGATTATCATACTAAGTGAAGTAAGTCAAAAAGAGAAAGACAAATACCATATGATATCACTCATGTGGAATCTAAAATATGACACAAATGAACATATCTGTGAAACAGAAACAGACTCACAGACACAGAGAGCAGACGTGTGGTTGCCAAGGGGGAAGGGGGCTGGGGGAGGGATGGAGTGGGAGTTTGGGATTAGCAGATGCAAATTATTACGTATAGAATGGATAAACAACAAGGTCCTACTGTATAGCACAGGGAACTATATTCAATACCCTGTGATAAATCATAATGGAAAAGAATATGAAAAAGAATATATAATATACATACACATATAAATGAATCACTTTGCTATACAGCAGAAATGAAACACAACATTAAAAACCAACTATACTTCAATAAAATTTTTTAAAAAGGAAAAAAAAAGTGGTTCATAGCAGGACTTGGTGTCTAAGGAAACCATCCTATTGAAACAAGAATGTGTCAACAAATTTTCTGAGGTGGCTCCAAGGCACTGCTTGAGGAATGTAAGCTGCTAGCAAGCTGTCAACATTTGGCCTCAGAAGATACCTTTTATGAAGAAATCACGTCATTACTCCACAGGGTAGTCATTGTTTTAAGTGGGCCACACTCCATGCAGCTCAGCCCTTTCTCGTTATTGTGAAGACATTGTGTAGAAGTGATATCTTTTTATACCCTGGGGGACATTCGGTAGTGTCTATGGACAATTTTGACTTTCACATCTGGTGGTGGTGCTGGTGGTGCTATTGGCATCTAGTGGGTGGAAAACAGGGAGGCTGCTGACTATCCTACTGTAACCGAGCAGGACCCTATGGGGCCTTCCCAGGATAGACTGCTCTCCCCATGTCCTCTGACTGCCTCTGGTTTGTAGAAAAGCTGTAGTCTCCCAGGCTTCCTCTGAGTCACAAAAGACTGCTCAAGAATTAATGATTGAAAGGATGTGAACAGGTAGTGACAAATCAGCAGTTGGGCCAGGAGAACTGGTAAGAATTTAAACAGTAAGTCAGTCATATGACAGTCACAGAATCTTTAGTTCCTCCCTGAATTACCTAGTATGGGATGCATATTTCCTGAGTTGCTCTACAGAGGCTGAAACCCCCACCAGATGGAAGCTAACTACTTGATGATCATGAGCACATAGCTCCCAGACCTACTGGAGCTTGAGGATTGATGATGTTAACCCTTGTGACACGGCCCTGTGACCTCACCATCAACCAATCAGAGAATTGTGCATGAGCTGATCACACACCCTGTGACTCCCCTCCCTCACCCAGCCTTTAAAAATGTTTATGTAAAACCCATTGGGGCGGGGCTTCCCTGGTGGCACAGTGGTTAAGAATCCTCCTGCCAATTCAGGGGACACGGGTTTGAGCTCTGGTCCAGGAAGATACCACATGCCGTGGAGCAACTAAGCCCGTGTGCCACAACTGCTGAGTCCGCGTGCAGCAACTACTGAAGCCCGAACGCCTAGAGCCCGTGCTCTGCAACAAGGGAAGCCACCACAATGAGAAGCCCGCGCACAGCAACGAAGAGTAGCCCCTGCTCACCGCAACTAGAGAAAGCCTGCGTGCAGCAACGAAGACCCAACACAGTCAAAAATAAAAATAAATAAAATAAATAAATTTATATATATAAAAAAACAACCATGGGGGAGTTCGGGTCCTTAGAGCATGAGTTGCCCCATTATCCTTGATGGGCCCTGCAACAAACCTTCTCTGCTCACTGTGTGTTGGGCACATGAACTTGTGTTGGACAACAGTACAAGTCACAAGACAGCCTCACAACACAGAACTATCAGGCCCCAAATGTCGATGGTGCTGAGGCTGAGATTCTCTGGTCTGGCCCCTAATTGTCCGTCAGCTCCCACATTAGCATCCCTTCTGCAAAGCCCATCTGGGTGTTTCTCCTGTGGGCTGTTAGCACACTGTGCTCACTATCTTCACAGAGCTAACACAGTTCTAAAATCAACTACATTTCTTTACTTCTCTTCACCTTATTCTTTAAGTTCCTTGAGGACAGGACTGTAATTTGGTCACTGTTGTGTCCTCAGACACTGGTACTGTGCCTGAGTGTATTAAATTGTTACTAATCCACGACAGAAATCCAATTAGAGCTCTCTTAGGCAAAATAAAGAATCTCAGGAAATGAAAAACCCATCCTCAGCCAGGTCAGGGATATAGCTGGAGTTCAGGATGTGGACTGAAAAAAAATGCACAACCTCAAAGTTGAGAATTATGTTTTATTTGGGGACCTTACTGAGGACTATAGCCCGGCATACAGCCTCTTGGATATCTGTGAGGGGTTGGTCCAAAGAGGTAAGGGAGGACCCAAGATATATAGGGTTTTTTGCTGGGAAAAAAAACCCATATAGTCAAACATCAAAGATTACTGCTAATCACAAAAAAACCCCCAAGATATCTCAAGTTAATGATTTTAGTGCCTTTCTATATATGGGAAGATGCAAAAGTCTGGGCTCATTGAAATTATTCCTTAGGTATGTATCTTAACTATCTAGGGCAAGTATCTTGTTTTTCTCCATCCCGAATCAAAGGAGTTGTGTCGGGTCATGTACAGAATGAGAGGGTCCCTCCCTCAGATTTCAGCCACATCCTCGAGTCCCCAGCTCCCCACTGACTGGTTATTCTGTCCAGAAAGATGAGATTTTTTTAGAGTTTTATCCTCCTGTGGGTTATGCAGTTACAAGTGACCGGGCCGGCCCTTAGGAGAGGCTGCAAGAGACAAGAGGAAGGGAAAAAATAATCTGAATTTCTCCCACCCTCTTTTCACAATAGTTTTTCCTGTATCTCTCTTAGCAGTCACTCTGCTACAGAAATATCTGTGAAAGTGAATATATTCACTTTCTTTTGCAGTGGCCTCCAGGAGTACAATAAAAGCCCCAGAGGAATTTAGCAGAGCTGCCAAAGTTGCATAGCGCATTGGCTCTTTACATAGAACTGGGTGGCTGGTTATTTGTGTAGAATCTATGGCTCCTGCTAGGATGTCAGCTTCACTCCTGTGCTGTCACAGCTGTGTCTCTAACAGGTGGCACATGGCTGGGCACAGGGTGGGTATTAGATAAATATTTGTTGTCATCTGTTCCAGTGACAGACTTCAGCACCCTAACCATTTAAAGTTGAACTACAGAAAATTATTATTTTTTTTTATGTGTTCCGTTTTGATGCAGTCTATTTATTATCAAAGATTGTGTAACGTGTGTTTCATGGCCAATCTCAGACTGTGTCATTCTTTTTAAAATTTTTTTTATTTTATATTGGAGTATGGTTGATTTACAATGTTGTGTTAGTTTCAGGTGTATAACACAGTGATTCAGTTATATATATATATATATATATATATATATATATATATATATATTCTTTTTCAGAATTTTTTCCCATATAGTTTATTACAGAGTATTTAGTAGAGTTCCCTGTGCTATACAATAGGTCCTTAGTAGTTATCTATTTTATATAGAGTAGTGTGTATATGTTAAACCCAATCTCCTAATTTATCCCTCTCTCCCTTCCCCTGTTTTCTATGTCTGTGAGTCTGTTTCTGACTATAGAAAATTACATTTCCAAAGTTTAAAAATTTATTAATGAGCTAATATAGCATTAGGCAAGTGCCTCTGTTATCCAAGACAGAAACGGGGACCTGGGCTGGCTGGCTGGCTGGGCACCCCAGATGTGAGGACTCAATGGGAACGTCCCCTCCTTCCCCCCACCTGGCCCCATGCTGGCCTCTCTGGTCCAAAGCCCCAGGTTTGGGGCTTGTAGAAAGTAAACCCAGCTGGTGGGGACTGTTGGAATACAATTCTGGTCTATACACAGCCATGTTTACAACCTCTTCTTCTAGATTGCTAATTGAGTCATCTGGAGGAGAGCAATGAAATCTTAAAGCTCTTTGAGGAAGGTCCAGAAAACAAACTAAAGTGAAACATCAGCAGTGTTCTGGTTGGGTAATATTTCCCTGAAATGTATTTAGCTTGCCTTCTGTTTTTTCATTCAGTATTCATTGCTTGTGCCTATTTTGTGAGAGGCAACATGTAGCGCACTGTGAGGGATAAAAAGAAGTACTTATTTAAAAAGCTATGGCCACTGCTCCAAGGCCAGCTAGTGTTCTGCCAGCTAAGTGCTCTGAGAGGCTGACAGCCCTTTTTCCACCACCGTTTCTGCCCCTTCTCAGGGCCCTTCCACCCGCCCACGTCTCCTTCTCAGGCAGTCTTATCCCTGCTAAGTCGGTGGTGGGCCATGGAACACTGGGCGTGCTGTCCCTTGCCCCCCAATTTGGAGTGGATCAGAAGTGTGTCCTGGATCCTAGCTGGACAGTTTGATTCCTTTCCTGATGATTTTTTTTTTTAACATCTTTATTGGGGTATAATTGCTTTACAATGGTGTGTTAGTTTCTGCTTTATAACAAAGTGAATCAGTCATACATAAACATATGTTCCCATATGTCTTCCCTCTTGTGTCTTGCGTCTCCCTCCCTCCCACCCTCCTCCTGAGGATTTTGAATTGGGAACAAGTTCTGAATTTGACAAAGCTTACATGCTGATGTGCGCTCAGATGGGAAACTGCCTTTTTTTTTTTTTTTTTTTTTTTGCCGTACGCGGGCCTCTCACTGTTGTGGCCTCTCCCGTCGCGGAGCACAGGCTCCGGACGCGCAGGTTCAGCGGCCATGGCTCACGGGCCCAGCCGCTCCGCGGCATGTGGGATCTTCCCGGACCGGGGCACGAACCCGTGTCCCCTGCATCGGCAGGCGGACTCTCAACCACTGCGCCACCAGGGAAGCCCGGAAACTGCTATTTTGAGCAGACTCTTGGGGCCAGTGGCTAATTAGTAAAGAAAGTGTATTATCTACACAGCAGAACAAAAGGGAGAAGAGAAGGGAGAGGGGATCTGAGGAAAGAGTCCAAGTCGGCCTCTGAGAGATGGAGAGAGAATTCTGCTTCGTTCCTAATGTCCCCCACAGGCCAGTTATGCTTCTGTCCTTGGATTCCAGAAGCCGGATTCCTTATGGTTAAAACTCCTGTTAGTGCCAACTTGAGTGGTTTTCTGGGTTGTTTGTTTTCTTTTAACAATGAAATTCTTCTTGATTAAAATGAAAAAAAAAAAAAAGAAATACAAGCTAAATAGAAGTATAAACAGTAATGTAAAAGAAGAACCAGCCAATCATTGTGACTGGTTAATTCAGAAGATGGGCATATTAATTTTACATCTTCTCTAAATTATCGCTCAGCTCCCCCTCCCCACATTTCTAAGAATGAAAGTTGAAAAGCAGTGTCCTGAAATGTTCAATTATTTTATCTCTGATGGATGACTTAAAAAAATTTAATCATGTAGGAATATCTTTCTCCACTTTGGTGATAGCCCTTAGCAGCTCCAATGTCCCTGGTCAAAAACCACTTGCTGGCAAGAATGCAACTTGAGATAATTATGGCTTTGTGCACTGAGTTTATTTTCTGAAGGTTATTTTGATTTATGATGACTCAGCTCCTCAGTCTATGTGGTTAACTTTTGGAGGGGTGGGCCGGGGGATTGGTCTTCATGTATTACCAAGCTCTGTCTTCAAAAAGCATGAAATTAAAGGAACCATAGTTCCTTTTCTTACCTCAATTCGTTTAACTTTCTCTGGGTGTTTAACATGAAGGTTCTCAACAAGAGAGCTCCTGTCTTACTAAACTGATAATTATCAAGGTAGTGGGTTATTGTCTAGGCTTATTTATTTATTTTTTTAGTGCCCTAACCAGCCAAGGATTAGAAATAGTCCTTTTAATTTGTCTTCTTCAGAATCTCTTCTTTGACTTTCTCTGCTTTAGGACATTTTTTCTCCTGAAGGAACCCTGCAGATGAAAAGTCTATTTGCCCTTCCTCTCTTAGTGATAGAGGCATGTGTAACATCTTTATCTTCTGACCTAGCCAGTCTAAACTTTTATGTTGAATATTAATCTCTTACCTTGCTCCATTTTCTGAAAATTCAATGAAAATACCGGTCCCTTTTGCCTTTCTGAAATTATAGATACATTGTGTCATAATACTTGTAGTAAATTCTGGTTCAAACAAGAAAAGTCTCCAAAAGAAGAAATTACAGAGTTGTAAAAGACCACCCCCTGTCATCCCACAGCAGGGAAATTTTCCTGTTATCTAATCCCAGGGTGTTCAGAGGGCGGCTGGCCCAGCCTGTTTTGTCAGGGAGCCCACACTTTTTTTCCTCCTCCTTTCTCACTTTTCCTTTTTCTTTCCTTTTGTTTTTGGTTTTCCTACTTAAAAAAAAATTTTTTTATATTGGAGTATAGTTCATTTACAATATTGTGTTAGTTTCAGTTACACAGCAAAGTGAATCAGTTATACGTATACATATATCTATTCTTTTCCAGAATCTTTTCCCATGTAGGTTATTACACAGTACTGAGTATATGTTAATCCCAACCTTCCTCACCTTTCTGACTGCCCTTCTTGGTCCTCTTCAATAATCAACACTTTCTGTCTCCCAGCGAGTTGTTCTTTCGCACTGGCCTCTCTCACTGCCCTGGAATTCAACCCAGCTCAAACTTCCCGTGCTAAAAAATGATCTCTCCATTCTCATTTTACCAGAAATCTTACATTGGTTGGAAAAATTTCAGATGACTGCAATGTTTCCCAGGTGATTCTGATACTGATCAGGGTTCTTGGCCTCCTTAATCAAAAGAAATTGATTACAGGCCAGACAAGAAATTCAGGCAAGGCTTTATTGGGGCCCCTGCTGCCCCAGGGGGGAGCGAAAACAAGTAACAGGTTCCCTTGCTCGTTCCCCAAGAGGGGGTGAGCTCGTTCCTTATATGGGGTGATGGTAGGGGTGTGTCCAGGGGTTGGGCGGAGGCATGACTTGGGTGGTTTGCCCACCCCCTGGAGGTGTTGTGTGCAGGGGGCATTCAGAGTACCCTGCTTTTGCTCCCGGTACCTTGCTTTTGCTCCCAGCTCTTCAGAAGTGGCCGTTTGGTTTTTTGGGTCATTTTGTATCTTGTTGTCCATAATTTGCCCCAACTGCACATGCACGCAGTTATCTTTAGACCCTTACAGCTTCTTTGTATTTTGTTGCTCGAAGAGACGTTTGTGAGGTGCAAGCATTGCAGCAAAGGGTCCCAGGTCCCAGGCTGTCTCACCTATGAGCAGCCCACGTTGGGAGCACTTCTGTAAACTGTAGTGTTTGAAGGCTGGACAATAGGACTTAGGGAGAGACTCCATCACACAGGAGAGGGAGATGTGGGGGAGCAGGGCAAAGAGGTCAGACAGGGGTGATTTGACTCCCTCCCTAGGGTGCAGCCCTGGCACAGGGGTGGGCAGGGGGCAGTGGGAACACCCAGAAAGGCTGGGTGTGAGGATGCCTGGTGTGGGACTTAGTCATAGCTTCTCAGATGGTTCATTGGAGAATGCCAAGCCTCATAGGGGAGACTTGTACTCAAGGTGATGCTGAGCCTGGGGCCGCCTGGGTGCTATTTTAGAAATGTCCAGGAATGGGATTAAGTGGGTGAGCCAGAAGGAAACCCCGCAGAGCCCCTCACCCTTCAGTTTGGTGCAGCAAAGGCAGCTGAGAGTTCCAGGGACACAGGGGGTTACAGAGGGGGCAATAAAATAAATTGAGTGGAGAGGCCTGAAGGGACTCCCTCAACTGAGTTTGAGTGCAAGGACTCTGCTGGGAGCTCTGCAGGATCACTGAGCATGACAGTAGGTAGTATCATGGTCCCCAAGAGACCAAGAGGACAGGGCTCTCTCTGGGCAGCATGCCAGCAAAACCTGGAGGGTGGATCTTGTCTGAATCCTCCTGCTACCCCGAGGATAGGAACGCCTCCCCTCCATCCAGCCACAACTCTGAGAAGCCCTCCCTGGGAGTTGGAATTGGAGTTGAATTAATATTCACCCCAAACCCATTTAGACCAGCACACTCTATTTTAAGCCTGAATTATTTTTCATTGTCATATGTATGTTTTTCTTCTGCCATCAGTGAAAGCAGGAATGAGAGGGCCAGATGAGAACAGTTATAGATAATAAAGAAAATTATGTTTCTTATATGTTTGGGCTGAGTTATGTAAATGTGTAAGATGATATTGGGTTGGTCAAAAAGTTCAATCTTACGGAAAGAACGAACTTGTTGGCCAACCCAATACAAATAATATAATGAACTCAGATATTGACCAAGTCGAGCTAGATCATTTCCCAGTACTATTTCACATAAAGTAGCTTTTAGCACAATGGAATGGCACTCAGTCATGGAAAAGAAACTGCTGATGCATGTAACAACATGAATGAAATTCAAAAACAAGCAACGAAAGAGTACATGACCCCAAAGTACATGCTGTATCAATCCCTGAATATGAATTTGAGCCACAGTTAAAACAGGAAGTGGGGACAGAATCAGAACAGTGGTGACCACTGGGGTGGGGGTGGTGATATTGACTGGAAATGCATGAGGGGGCTTTCTGTGGTGGCGGGTGTGTTCCATGTGTTGGTCATGGTGGTGGACATATAGATGGATCATATGTAAATGCCATTGAGTTGTCCATGTAAGAGCTGGGTATTTTATTGTATATAAACTATAATTCAAATAGTACTGAATGAAGTAGGAGGTAGATAAAGAAAACAGATCTACTCATTTTTCTCCCAGAGATTTGGGTTAAATTGTTGAAATCTAAAGCTAAGTGTTGAAAAGTAAATGGTGCTGGATAAAAATATATGTGGTGCTTGAATCTGCCCAGGATTGACTCAGTCAGTCAAAGAGAAGACAGGGGTTAGGCATGAGCCATCAGGAAAATGTGTTTTCACCAAAAGCCCCTGTACCTCCTCTGACATCTTCTCTCTCCCTTGGAAATTTTTAGATGCCATTATGTTACCACAGCATTTTTCCAAAACTCTCCTCCTGGAATTGATTTGTCTAAAGACACACTGGCTCCTTTAAAATCAAAACCAAGCTGTCAGCACATCCTAATGGCATTTTTTGGAGGGAAGACTGGGGATATAAGTCGTTCTGGAAGATGCAGGGATCATGCCTGTGTATGTTCTGAATCCTTTGGAAATTTGCTCCTTTTCATTGTGGTGCCATGGAGACAGTATTGGATTCAACATCACAGAGATATAAGTTCAGAACCTGAATCCGCTGTTTCCTTTCATGGTGATCTTGGGAAAGTTGCTTGGTCTTTTAGAAACTTTGTTTCTTCGTCTGTCAAAAGGAGGACAGATTGTGCTATGAAGATTAAATTGCATCATATATAAGTGTTTGGCATATGACAAACTCTCCACAAATGAGTACTCATTATTATTGTTATTATAGGATTGCAAAAGACCACCTACCCAATAGCACCATCAGTCATGGACCTTAGTGCACACAGTTGGGCTCTTTTGCAGTTTTCTTCCTTTCTCTACTCCCAACTCAAATGCTAGTTGCCTGACATGAGGGCTGCATATAGCATTTTATCTCCCTTGTTACTTTATAAGGTGCTTAAAGGAAAAGTCCCTTTTCTGTTCACCTGTGCACCCCACAGAAGGTCCAGCCCAGTGATTTATATAGGTAAACAACTAATGTTTGTTAACTTGAAAGATTCTTTAAAAATACTCATGTTTTAGCAGAAAAAATATTCTATTAATATATTTGCAATGTTTTACACAGTAACCTCTATTAGTTTATCATATCAACTTCTTAACACGAGAGAGCATCTCCCTAAGTTATGAAGAAGATAACTCCAACAGAGACTTCATGGGAGGGGATGGTAGTGTCTGGGACTGATACTAACCCTGTGTCTTAGTCATCTATTGCTCTGTAAAAACCTCCCCCAAACTCAGTGGCTTAACACAGCAATAAATCATTTATTATCCTTCACAGACAGTGAGAGCCGAGAATTTGGGAGCAGCTTGGCTGCATGGTTCTGACTTGGGTTCCTCATGAAGTTACAGTTAAGTGTCAGAGGTGGGCTGCTGTCATCTGAAAGTTGGACTGGGGCTGAAGTTCCACTTTCAAGGTGCTCATGGCCATCAAGTTGCTCCTGGCTGTCAGTGGGAGGTCTTAGTTCCTCTCCATGTGGGCCTCTCCACAGGGCTGCTTGGGCATTCTCACATCATGGCCACTGGCTTCCCAGAGGGAGCATTTCAAGAAACCCAGCAGAAGCTGCAATGCTTTTATGCTCTAGCCTTGGGAGCCATGCAACATCATTTCTGCCAGATTCTATTGGTCATGGTGTGAAAGCCAGCTACCCAAGGGCTTGGATACCAGGAAGTGAGGATCACTTGAGCCAGCTTGGTGGTGGGTGCCAGATTCTGGCACAGGAGTTAGGTAGCTCCTATTCCATACACTTCCTGCAGGATGGTGGGACCTTCTACGTTTGATACCACTTGCAGGACTGCTGTGTTGTACAACTACAGGGCCTTGGTTGGCGTCCGAGCATGTGTGCCCTCTTGAGCTGTGTAACAGAGCAGCCCACTGGAGAGCCCTTGTAAGGCCAGCTTTGGAGGGGCTTCTGAACTGGAACAAAGGGGCTAGATATTAAAAAAGAAAAGGGCAATATTAGAAATACCCTTCAGTGGAGTAAGTTCCTGAGGGAGGATTTTTTTTTTGTTCTCAGCTGTATCTCCAGAGTCAGAACCAGTAACTGGCATATGGTCGATTTTCAAAAATATATGTAGGATAAATGAATGAATGAGTTTGGAATTTGCTTAATAATTGATCTCTAGTACAACTTATTATAAAAAAACTATAGGAATATTAGTCTGTTATATAAATATACATACAATAACACATTCTTAATCATTAATGTTCAGAAAACCTTGTTTTGTAGTTAGATAAATATTACTTAATTTTTTACTTAAGTATCTGAAGAATTTAGTTTTATGAATTTTTTACATAACATTTTCTTGTGAAACATTTCTTTTCTTTTCCTTATTTGTATAGCACCATCATGGAAGAAAATAGAAAAAAATGTAATTTTGTTGGAAACATTAATTCTGGAAACAGAATTTTTGTTTTCATTTTAACAGTAAGTTTTAAGAAATTATTACTATTATATGATGGCGGGCATACTGTAGGAAAAGGTGCTTGGTGACATACACAAGAAAGATAATTAACTCAGTTGCTTCATGCCAAAGACTATAGGAAAAATAATTTTTGTATCCCTATAATATTGAGTAATGTATTTTGTTTGAATAACTTGAGCCACAAAATTAAAACGTAGGAGAACTTTGACGGCAAATTTGAACTCTGAAATTGGAGTTACTCTTCACAATGAAAACTGGCTGAAATCAACAGTCCAATGTGATTGTCTCTCAACTTCTCTTTGGTTTACGATTAGTTATTATTGTGAAGGTGACTTTGCTCCTGAAGTGGACAGAAGCATCTGAGATGGGCCAAAGGAACCCCCACCTCCATGCCAGCAAAGCTGTAAAGAGCCGCGGGCAAAAGCAGGTGAACAACACTCCCCCGATGAGAAAGAATAGAATGTGGTTAAAGGTAGAGTTAAGCTTCAGCATTTAAATTGTGATGGAAGTTGACAGTTATTGCTTCCATATGCAAGAAAAATGCATTTTTTAAAAGCTTGGTATTAATTATTATCGGGGGGTTCTGGAGGTTATTATAACAGACTAGGAAGGCAGGGGTAAGTCTCAGGTCTTCCCTGGCACTGGTGACCCGCCACTCCTCAAGGCAGAAGGCACAATAGGACTCCCAGAATTGTGGATCTTCTCAAAGACCAGATAGAGACATTTAGCAACTTACCTGCCTTGTCTCTCTGGGCGGCCCCAATGGTGATTACTTTCAAAGGAAATCCTTCCTCTTAGCCTTGGGGATGCTTCACAGGTGGGTCCACAGGAGTGCAAATGTCACTTTCCTGGGGCTGTCTTGAGAAGACATCCCAGGCTCTGTCCCTGGACAGACAAGGGAGTCCCTCCTGTGGCAATTTCTGCCTTAAAACTTCATTTGAATTGCCAGCTCTGGGTTGTCAGCAGTGGGTCCCACAGTCCCGAGCTTCAAGAGAACCTCTTTCCTGCTGAGGAACTGATTAGGGTCCCAGGAAGGTTCTAACTGGAAACGTTCTCCAGGATTCCTGGTCCACACGGGTTGAGAGCTAAGAACAGTAACCCCAGGGGTGCAGACCTCTCAGTATGATGTGTTGGCAAAATTATGCCCGTGGAAGAATGGAGATTCAGATGATGGTGCCACTAGTCTCATTAAATTGCAGGAGACTTGGCTTTACAAAATTTCTTTTTTTTAATTTAAATTTTTAAATTTTTACTTATTTATTACTATTCTTTAAAACAATTTTATTTTATATTGAAGTATAGTTGATTTCCAGTTTGTTGTCTCAGTTTCAGTTGTACAGCAAAGTGATACAATTATACATACACATATATCCATCCTTTTTCAAATCCTTTTCCCATTTAGGTTATTACAGAATACTGAGTAGAATTCCCTATGCTATATAGTAGGTCCTTGTTGATTATCTATTTTATGTATAGTAGTGTGTATGTGCTAATCCAAACTCCTAATTTATCACCCTCCCCCCACCTTCCCCTTTGGTAACCATAAGTTTGTTTTCTAAGTCTGTGAGTCTGTTTTTGTTTTGTAAATAACTTCATTTGTATCACTTGTTAAGATTCCACATTTAAGTGATATGTGATATTTGTCTTTCTCACTTCTACAAAGTTTCTGTGTCTCCATTTCCTTTTCTGCTAAAAGGAGACAATAATGCTAATTCTAAATTTCTGTTTTCTACCCATAGTATTTAGTGGCCAAGCCACATTAGAGTGTTTTCCCATCTGTAAAATGGAAGTAGATGATACATATGCCGGATGGTAAAATTTTAATACATGTGAAATATTTTATAGAGGGTAATGCAAGGTACATGCACTGATTTTGTCTCATCAGGGCAAGTCAGCTTAATCCTCTTCCCCCAGGATTCCTCTGCTTGCTCCCGTGGAGCAGTTGACTAGAGGATGCATGGCTAAGTTTCATCCTCAGGTCAATGGAATTAATAATACAGATGTTAGGATGAGCTGAAGTAAAATAACCAACACTGAAGTGGTCTAGATGGAGCTCAATTCTGCAGTAAAAATAATCCAGGATGTTTAAAGCAGTTTTTCTAACACAAACCATGTACATACATGTTTGGAATCAAACTTTTATTTTTCCTGAAGTTTGCTTGCTCCTGACTTACCCTCTCCTTCCCCAAGTTAAGGCAGAAAACAAGTTTTTTTTTTTTAAAGTATTTATTTGCAAAAACTAGAACCTCAAATTAGAACACATGTGCAGAACTTCCAAACCAGAGTCCAACATAACTTTGTTTAACATTATAAACAGTGGAACTTGGGCTTCCCTGGTGGCGTAGTGGTTGAGAGTCTGCCTACTGATGCAGGAGACACGGGTTCATGCCCCAGTCCGGGAAGATCCCACATGCCGCGGAGCGGCTGGGCCCGTGAGCCATGGCCGCTGAGCCTGTGCGTCCGGAGCCTATGCTCCGCAACGGGAGAGGCAAAAACAGTGGAACTCAGTCATATGTTATTTGGAACAGGGGAGGAAGAATGACCATTTTAAAAGTCAGGCACTGTTAATGACACTTCAGGGGAAGAGATTAGCATTAGAGTGAATGTGAGACTGTGATTTTAAGTTGGTGAGAAGTAGATGGGACTTCTTAATTTTAATACCTACAAATGATCCCAAACCAATGGGGTCTCTCCAAAATAAAGTTAGAATTTGATAAAAGCAGCACATGGAGAAAAAGAAAACTATTTTATGTTTGTATTTCACTGATTTTAGACACATCAATAAGTTGGTTACACAGGCAGCATCTCATTTTATCCTCAAAGACATTATCCTCGTGTCCATTTCACAGACATTAAATCTGAGGCATGGAGAGAGGCATGGCAGGGAATGGGATGGTGGTTGAGAACAGGAATTAGGAGTCACAAAGTTGAAGCATTTTGATACTCGTAATTCTCAGTATGGTGTAATTTTCACAGAAGCCTAAGTGATGTTTATGGGCAGGACTCCTTGAAGAAATCATTTATTTTCAGAGGAATATATTGTTAAAACCAAAATTCAACTGAGTCCATTTTAAAGATCTTATTGGCTTTGTTCAAAGCTTCATGAATCTGTCAGCCTCCAGTCCAGCAGATGGAAAAGAGCTCGGCGGAGCTCTGTACAAAATAAAAGACTTTTATAGGCCGAAGGGAGGGGAAACAAGAAACTTACAGTGGACAAAAGAGCAGAGAGGTTTTGGCAACGTCACTTCCCTTTAGGGGATGGCAGGGTCTATCAGGAGGATTACGTCACTGGAGCTGATCAAGTGATGTCTGATTGGTTGGTTTAAGATTCCATTTCTGGGAGAGCCAAAACTGTAGTGAAGTCTCAGTTTGTTAGCAAGGGGCTTAGCATACACGACTCTATTTTGGGCCTGTTGTCTTATTTTTAACAGTATCGTTCCACCCTCCAGCCTTGTAGGGTAGAAACGAGGGCTGGAAGATCTTGGAACATCTCAGACCTTCAATCAGTGGTTGTAGCTGTAACTGCAATTGTTATTATTATTTTTTTAATTTCAATAAGTTTTACTCAAAAGTATGTGAACTGTAACACATTAACTATTATAATATACATACTCGTTTAGGATAAACTCAAAAGAAATACATGCTTAAAGTACATGACATGTGAGACAGTGTTACGTGTACTATCAAATTTTCACATAAATGTTAATGCTATGTTATTTTTATTATTAATGTAGTAGAGCCCTCGAGAAACTCATCCTAAATAACAAAGAGGTTCACTGCCTAGGACATTTTGCAAACTGTGGACATCCAGTATTGCCATGCCCACTCATGGTTGTTATCTTGGTAGGTCAAAAAAAAAAAATTCAGGAAAAGTGAGTTTGTCCAGCACATTTGAAAGAGAAGGTGAAATAAGACAAATCTCTTGGAAAAGCTAAGATCGAGCTCAGAACAGTCCTACCAAACAATTAAGGAAGCAGAGGAGGACACATGTAGATTTAAATGTGGAAAAAGGCATAGAAAGTACTGATATTTTCTTGGTCCAAACAAAGCAACTGAGGCCATCTTGGTTTTGCCAAAATAATTGGATGAATAATGATCCATCCATTGTTTTGGACTAGACAGAACCAAATAACTGGGTTGTCAGGCTTCTTTCTCCCATGTTGACCAAAGTACTGGCAATGAGCAGACACAACCTCAATCACAGGGAGGGCTACCAAGGAAGATCGCTTTACAGATACTTTTATTGGTTCTAGCTAACCATAATGGTGGTAACTTGAATCTGTAGAGCTCCTTACAAAGTATCTTCACATGCGTGATCTCATTTGGTTGAGACTGATCTCAATTTGTGTTTTTCAGTAATTCATTGTTACGTAGCCTTGAGGGAAAAATGGTCACTGGGAAAAGTCATTAATCTTGGAAATGTAAACAATCCCTGAGGCTTCTTCAGGGCTCTGAGGGAAAAAAAATCTTTAATAGAACATTTTCCTCTCATGTTTATCCTCCTGCCTTTTTTTTTTTTTTTTTTGCGGTACGCGGGCCTCTCACTGTTGTGGCCTCTCCCGTTGCGGAGCACAGGCTCCGGACACGCAGGCTCAGCGGCCATGGCTCACGGGCTCAGCCGCTCCGCGGCATGTGGGATCTTCCCGTAACCAGGGCACGAACCTGTGTCCCCTGCATCGGCAGGCGGACTCTCAACCACTGCGCCACCAGGGAAGCCCCCTCCTGCCATTTTAATTTCTTTTTTTAAAACTTTTTTTTATCACTTTTGCATATTATTTATTTATTATTTTTTGGCTGTGTGGCATGTGGGATCTTAGTTCTCCGACAAGAGATCAAACCCGTGCCCCTTGCAGTAGAAGCGGGGAGTCTTAACCATTGGATCGCCAGGGAATTCCCTGACATTTTAATTTTTAAAAATCTCACAAAGTGAATAGAATCCACACAGATTAATTCAAGAAAACTGGAAACTTTTTGTATCTTTCTGCATAACTAGAGAGTCTGACTGCCTGGGTTGGAACCCAGCCTTTATCCTTTTCTAGATGTGGGAGTTTGAGCAAGTTACTTAGCTGCCTTGAGCCTCAGTGTTCTTATCTTAAAATGATATGAATTGAAATGAATTCATGGCAGGGAATTCCCTGGAGGTCCAGTGGTTAGGACACGGCACTTTCACTGCCGAGGGCCCAGGTTCATTCCCTGGTTGGGGAAATAAGATCCTGCAAGCCTTGAGGCACAGGCAAAAACAGAAAAAAAAAAAAAAAAAATTCACGGTGTATCCCAGTGGTTCTCAAACTTTGGCAGCATCAGAATCAGCTGGAGGGTGAGTCAGTCAGTAGAGGGGAGAACAGAGAATTTGCATTTCTAACATGTCCTCAGGTGAGACTGATGCACTTTGAGAACTAATTATGTAACTATAGCGCCTATCAGAGGACCTGGCACACTGCGAGCATCTGATAGATGTTAGCTGTCATCCTGTTTTCCTCCTCATCATCATTGCCATCACTATCATCAAATAGATAATGAAAGGAATCAATAGCAAGGCTGTCCCCAAACTCTCATGGTTAAGATAATACAATTATTATTTTATTATTAGGCCTCCGGAATGGAGGCATCTTCCAGCGTTCCTGAGCGATTACCATGGGACAGACTAGACCAGGTATCCTGGCAGGCCTCCGCTGTGGGCAGCTCGCTTGGCTTATCCGTACAGCCGTAGAAATAAACCAAGACCAACCAAATGAGAAAAGCAAAGGCTATTTATTCTGATCCTGTGAAAGCAAAGGAGTCAGCCATCATCACCTGCATTTTGGCAGAGACTTAAAGGCAGACAGAGGAGTGGGCAAGCTTCAGTGTGGAAAAAAAGAAAGGTTTCAGGTGTGCCCTGATTGAGGCTGGGGCATGGGGAAGCTGTAGGGGGACTCGCTAGAAGCAGGGCATCCTGTGATTGTTTAGGGTGTGTATTTGTTTTCCTCTGGTTGGTCCCATGTAAGCTGTCAGTTCTTAAACAAGTCCTGGCCATTTGGGGCTGATTGTTACAGAAGTTATTGTTTAGCTTCCTGCATTGTCCCTAGCGATAGCAGTCTGGCTTTTCCTGCAAGTCTGACTTAAAGCAGTCTGGCTTCCTGGGCTGTTGATTGTAGATAAGGGCGTGGCTTCCTGGGCAGACTGCTGCAGGTTGTGGGTCAAGATCAATTTTATCTATGGACTGGTTATTATCCTTTTTATCTTCAGTAGAAGATGCAGAGACACTACAGGGAGAGGAAGTCTTGACTGCGCTGACTAGTGATCCAACCCATGTGGGGCTTGTAATCTTTATCACAACTCACAGAATAGCTCACTTTTGAATCAGTTACTGGTGAGCCTAATTGGCATTACTCTATCCAAGGAAATGACCCATTCCTTGCACACTAGGCTGAACCTACCAAAACCAGGGAACAGATTCTATCATTTACTAAATTATAAGCTGATGCCACACAACAAGCTTCTCATTGGCCATGCAGACATTCTTTCATGGGCAACAACACAACCCCATTGTAATTTACATTTAACTTATGATTGTCTTGCTCTGTACAGCTCCTTGAAGCCACCACACCAGGGTCTAGAAGTAATAATGCCATTGTAACTCAAAATTATTGTGTTTTCCTTGTGTGCCAGGCTAATGGGTACAAAAGTGCTTTACATATGGCATTTCACTTTATCTCCATAGCAATGACATAAGGTGGTCAATGGTTCTATCACTCATTTCCAGTGAGTGTGAGGGTGGGTTTCTCCACACTAACAATTCTAGGAACGACAGCTGGGTGTCCTACAATTTAACTCAATTCTGACGCATCTGCCATGTTATATCCACAGATTAAGGGCTCAGTCCTATAAGACTGCTTTTCCACGCCCACTTCTATCACCAGTTGAAAGCCCAGGTTGTTACTTGTGTTTCTGACAGACTGACTATAAATCAGATGTTCCCTGACCCCCTCTCTTGGGGGCAACTATTTTGCTAGAGCAACTCCCAGAACTCAGAGAAACATTTTACTTACTAGATTACTGGTTTATTATAACAGGTTGTAACTCAGGGACAGGCAGATGGAAGAGATGCAGAGGGAAAGGTGTGGGGAAAGGGTGCAGATATTCCATGCCATCTCCAGGCATCACTCTCTTCCCAAATCTTCATGTGTTCACCAACCAGAAGCTCTCCATATCCTGTCCTTTTGGGTTTTTATGGAGGCTTCATTGCATACGCATGATTGATTAAATCATTGGCCGTTGGTGATTGATTCAACCTTCTGCCCTTCTCTCCCCCCTGGAGGTCAGGGGATGGGCTGAAATTTCCAGCCTTCTAATCACATGGTTGGTTCTTCCGGCAACCAGCCCCCATCCTTAGGTGCTTCCCCAAAGTCACCTCATTCATATAACAAAAGACATTTATATCACCCTCATCACAAGGGTTTAGGAGCTCTGTGCAAGAAACAGGGATGAAGACCAAAGATGTGTTTCTTATTATTAATCACAATGTCACAGGTGTGTAGTATCTTTGTCATGCTAATGAGTTTCTGATTTAGCCAGGCTGAGATTATTTAAATTCTTAAAGTTCACAGGTGATGGCAATGCTGCTAGGGGGAGTGGGGGGGAATGACAACTTTGAGACCCAGAGCAAATGGACAAATATGTACATAATCAGAAATTGTGATTAATGCTGCAAACAACAGAGAAGATCCAAATTTGACTGGGCAGTCAGAGAAAGACCTCTCTGAATAAGCGACTTTCTGTCTACTCCCTCTTTCTGCAGCCTTTTGAGATATGATGACTCTTTGCTGAAACTGGGCTCTCAGAATATAGTGATGATCCTGTGGCACTTTTAAAAAATATTTCTGAAAGGCTAACTCACAGCAGAGAATCATGAAACCAGGGAATTTAAAACTGGAGGCTACATCTGAATGTTCTCAGGACTCACAGACCCAAGTAGTTTCTCTTCTCCAGAGCTGTCTTTACATCCATCGTCTTAAATCTCTCTGTAGTGTTTGGCCCTGGGGACTAACCATCTGGAAGCTCTCCACCATTGGATTTCATGCACTTGGCTGGTTGTCTTTTATTTATTTTACTTTTTTCTCTCTCTTCTTTATGCCCTATTCCCTAACAGTGGATGCCTACTAAGATATGCTCTAAGTTCTCGGTTCCGGCGTACATGAACTAAACTCATTTTCCATTTGTATGATTTTAAATAAAGTCTTTCAGATCTCCATTCCCAGATCTACATTTTACATCCCATCTGCCCCACACTCCAAGCACAGGGTGTCTTCATCACCTACACCTACCATGTGGAATCTGGAAGCGGGGAAGAGGCTGGAGACCCAGGAAGCAAATCACACAATTGATAGAGGAAGATCCCTGATGAAATGAGAGGAGTTGGGATTTAAAATGTGAGTAGAGAGATTATCATTGGACCAGAGGAAGTTCAACTTTTTACCTAGATGAGGATGGAAGAAGAGAAGGCCAGGGCGAATTGAGGATACGTTTTTAAGTGTGGGGAGGGGGTTGAAGCTGTGAGATCTCATATTTTTCAGTGAATTATGACTCAAAGTCTTCTGACACTGAAGGTGAAGATGGCAGGGAATAAAGCTTGAAAAGAGAAGGAGAATTAGACCTTAACTGGCAAAATCTACAAGAATTGCTGAGCACAAATAGTTATCTAGTAAATACCTACTGATTTATTCATACCATGACTATATTTTTATGATGATGTTTTGAATTAGAATTAATGTTTAGCTTATCACCTAAAGTTGCTCTGGGAAATAGCATTTGATTTAATGTCAGTAAATTTTTTTAAAAAAGATACCCCTTTGATTACAGGTTACCATTCAAGGTCCTTTATATTTTTGTTCCAACTTATCTCTCTAACATTAATTTTGACTACTCCTCAACGTGAGTCTTTTCTTTACCATAGGGTTTACTCTTTTATTTCTCCCCAGTGCCTTTCTGTCTACATAATTTATTTACGTATTTTCCTGGGTGGAATTCATTAATTTATGAGCTAATTTATATCAATTTCACTCATTCAAAAATGACAATTTAGTACCTGCGATGTGCCAAACATTTGATAGGTAGGAAGACTAGAAATAATAATAGATAATTCCTGACCCCAGGGAGTTCACATTGTATCCGGGAGATGGAAGTAAAACAAATAAATAGCATGCAGTAAGTACCCTGAAGCACAGTGGTTGAGAGAGTGAGATTTTAATTGTGCCTTGAAGAATGAGCAGGAACTTTCCTAGCAGGGAGAGAGGGCGGTTGGGGAGGGTTGCTCAGGAAAAGGTATGTTGGTCAAAGGTCAGTAACATGAAAACATCAGCTACGTGGAGAGCACTGTGGGGCTGTGGACGGTGTGGGGAGGGGAGCAAAAGAGGAGTCATCTGATACTGGGCTGGAGAGAGAGGAAGAGGCACAGTTGTGGAGGCCCTTGTGAGAAAAAGAGCCAAATAGACACTTTAAGGAAGACAAGAGCATGACGTCCGGGCTATGTAAGTCTGGCAGGAGTGTAAAAGGTGATTTAGAAGAGGAGAGCCTGAAAGCATGGCAGTTGAGTGGCTATCATAATAGTTTATGTTAGAGGTTGGCAAAGCTGCTCTGTGAAGGACCAGGCAGTAAATGTTCTTGACCCAGTGGGCCTCATGTGAGCTCTTTTACTACTCCACTCTGTTGTGTGGTCAAGGCAGCTGTAGACAGTTCATAAATGAATGGGCAGGGCTGTGTTCAATTACAAATGGCAAGGTAGGGGGGGAGATGAGGTGTAGGAGAGAGTGTCTTAAGTTAATTCTATGAGTTCTAACTTAAGAGACTAGCTGATTATGATACCATTTACTGAAATAGAAAACACCAAGATGCAAACTAGTTTACATAGGATGGATAAGCAACAAGGTCCTACTGTATAGGTCAGGGAACTGTATACAGTATCCTGTGATAAACCATAATGGAAAAGAATATGAATAAGAATATATATGTATATAACTGAGTCACTTTGCTGTACAGCAGAAATTAACAGAACGCTATAAATCAACTATACTTCAATTAAAAAAAAAAGAAAGAAAACACCAAGGAGAAGGATCAGGTTTTTGTGGGAAACCCATCACTTGTTTTTACCAAGCGGGAAAAGGGTAGGGTGGGAGGAATTGGGAGATTGAGTTTGACACATATACACTATTGATACTATGTATAAAATAGACAACTGAGGGGAATATAATGTATATCACAGTGAACTCTACTTAATGCACTGTGGTGTCCTAAATGGGAGGGAAATACATTTAGGATTGAGAAGGTTGAAATAGGAGTATACTATTTTAAGATTCTTACATGATTTAAGTGGTATATCATTTGAAAGTAGATGATAATAAGTTAAAGGGGTGCACTACAAACACTAGAGCAATGACTAAAGTAATTTTAAAAGAATTTAGCTAATAAACAACAAAAAGGAAAATGGAACCAAAAGAAAATACTCAATCAACTTTTTTGTTAAAGGCAGAAAAAGAGTAAGATAGGAACAAAGAATAGATGGGACAAAGAGGACATAATAATTCTAAAAGTTTATGTACCTAATAACGGAACTTCAAAATAGAACTGATAGAACTACAAGGAGAAACAGACAAACCCACAATTATAATTAGAGAATTTAATAGCTACCTATTAATAATTGATAGTACAAATAAACAGAAAGGATAGGAAAGATTTTAATAAGACTATCAACTAACTTGACCAAAATGACACGTAAAGAACACTCTATCCAACAATAGCAGGATATACATTATTTTCAAGTGCATACAGAACATTTGCCAATATAGATCATATTCAGGGCCATAAAAGAAGTCTCAACAACTTTAAAAGCATTCAAAGTATGTTATCTAACCACAATGGAATTAAATTATAAAACAATAACATAATATCTCTCAAAAATCCTTAAATATTTAGAAATGAAACAACACACTTTTAAATAACCCATGGGTCAAAATAAAAATCAAAACTGTAATTAAGTAGCATTGTGAACTAAATGAAAATAAAAACATAGCATATCAAAATTCATGGGATGCTGCCAAAGCGGTACTCAGTGGTGAAATTCATAGCACTAAATGCATATACTAGAAAAGAAGGAAAGTCTGAAATCTGTGACCTCAACTTCTACCTTAAGAAACTAAAAAAGAAGAGCAAAGCAAACCCACATTAAGTAAAACTAGGGAAATAATAAATGTCAGAGCAGAAATCAGTGAAATAGAAAACTATGAAGCAATGAAAAAAAATGAATGAAAACCAAAACTAGTTCTTTGAGAAGTTTAATAAAATTGATAAAGTTTTAGCCAGACTGATAAAGAAAAAAAGGAAAGGAGACACATATGGCCAATGTTAAGAATAAGAGCTGTGACATCATTATAGATGCTACAGAGTACATATATCAAAATGATAATAAAGAGATATTATGACCAATTTTATGCTAATAAATTCAATACCTTGGATGAAATGGACAGCTTCTCTGAAACATACTACTAAAGGTCACTCAAGAAGAAACAGATATCCTGAATAGCCTTATATCTTCTAAAGTATTGAATTTATAGTTAAAAACCTACTTACATTGAAAACTTCAGGTCTAGGTGGTTTCACAAATAAATTATAGAAAACTTTTAAGGAAGAAATAATGCCTAATTTTACCCAATTTTTTCGAGAATGCAGAAGAGGGTTAATACATCCCAATTCATCCGTTCACCCAACTCACCCAGAATTACCCTGATACCAAAACGAGATGAAGATATTACAAGAAAAGAAAACTACAAACTAATATTCCTTATAGACATAGAAGTAAACATTGTATAGAAAATTTTAGCAAATTAAATGCAACAATTTATAAAAAAGATAATGCATCATGGCTATGTGGTTCAACATTAGAAAACCAATGTAATTCACCAAATTAATAAACTAAAAAAGGAAAACCGTATTATCATCTCAGATGCAGAAAAAAGTATTTGAAAATATATAACTTCCATTCCTGATAAAAATTTTTGAAAAAATAGGACTGGAATGAAATTCTCTGAATCTGATAAGATGCGTCTATAAAAAACAGTTAACATTTCTCTACTATTTCTCTACTATTAAGTAGAGAAATGTTGAATGATTTACCCCTAAGATCAGTCATAAGCCAAGGGTGTTCACTTTCACTACTTTATTCAAAATTGGACTGTTCTTGCATTGTAAGTCATCTAGATTGGAACCACAAGTCTGTTCTCTATGTCTGTGGGTCTGTTTCTGTTTTGTGGATTAGTTTACTTGGCATACACAAAAAATTTATTAAATATTTTATTAAATATTTTTAATATTAATTATTTAATATTATTTAATTTTTAATACTGAAACTTGAAATGGCAGTAGATACACATCATTTAGTCATGGTAGTGATGGGTAATAGCTCTCATTGTTGAGCCTGTACTATATGCCTGATGCTATTATGAGCAATTTGTAGATGGATGTTGCTTTTCTCATTTTAAAGCTGAGATTAGATAGGTTCCATCACTTGCTCTAGCTCACATGGCTGGCATATGAACCCAGGCTTATTCTGGCCCTAAACCTAGGCTCTGAACTATATGACCCTTCTTTTTTGAAATTGTCTCCATGAAGCCAGACTCTTGCTGCTGCTGCGGATTTGGATTAGGCCAGCCCAGTAATCAAGGTGCAGCAGCTGTCCCCCCAACAAACACATGCTGTGGGCTCAGTGAGCAGAGTTTGTTGGTTAGTATTTTTTTCCCTACTTTACCATTTGATAGCATGCTTTTCAGTTGTATATTTAAAAATAGTAGGTGGGAAAACATACTTGAATAGTAGAGATCAATATTTGCAAAGTAACTCCTTTCTCTCAAGAATTTGAAAACTTTTTAAGGAAATAATTCTAAACTTTTTAGATTTGTCATCAATGCTGCAAGATGATTTTGTTAGATAGGATCGAAAGTGTTTCTGCCTTTGGTATGTTTGCAAACGTACAGCTTCCATCACACTGAAGGAAGTTTGGTTGTTCTGTGACTCATATTAATGCTTCAATATGACTTGCCATTCATTCAACAATATTTCCTGGGCTGAAGAATTTGTAAAACATGACAAGAAGAGTCTCTATGTGATTTTTTTTCAGTGCAAAAGACAGATCTATAATCAGCAAATTGTTGATGAATTGTAGCACCTGTGAGTTGTCTAGAGTAGGTGAAGTACTGTATTATGCTGTACTACTCTTGTGATTGCGAATGTCTTAAAACTAATGGCAAATGAAAAGAAAATTATACACTGATTTTGGTCATACAAAATTATTCTGTGTTGTACGTAGTGTTCAGTATGCATAATGTCATATCAAATTTAAGTTGGGTTAGATCAAAAAATACTTGAGTTGGGCTTCCCTGGTGGTGCAGTGGTTGAGAGTCCGCCTGCCGATGCAGGGGACACAGGTTCGTGCCCCGGTCCGGGAAGATCCCACATGCCGTGGAGCAGCTGGGCCCGTGAGCCATGGCCGCTGAGCCTGCCCGTCCGGAGCCTGTGCTCCGCAACGGGAGAGGCCATAACAGTGAGAGGCCTGTGTACCGCAAAAAAAAAAAAAAAAAAAAAAAAAAAAAAAAATATATATATATATATATATATATATATACTTGAGTTTCTCATTGAAAATAACTCAAATTTTAAAGAATAGTTGACCTTAAAATTATTTGCAGCTGTTACTGTGAAGACAAGTTTATATACTTGGTTTATATAACTCTCAATTTTTTGGACTCATTTAATGAAAGATCTAGAAATAATTCATGAATTGTTTTGGGGGTAGGTAAATCATGAACCCTTTAAAATACGAACATTAACATGTTTGTTCCTAAAGGCAGAACATGAGCTACACTTTGAATCAGAATGCCAAGTGTCTGCAGGTACTCAATTAATTATTTTCCATATTTGATGTTGAAATTGGGGGTTAGGAGAGAAAAAAGAGTTTTCACACGTAGAAGATAAAGAGGAGCATTTTGCGAAGTTTGATCCCGAGCAGAGCCTAGTCTGTGCTGAGAAAGGCATGAGGCTGTCTTTTTAGATAAGAAGTCATTAAAGCTCATGGCTTAGGCTGAGCAGTTTGTAGAGGATGGAGGATCTAATGAGAAAATGTTCTGGATTTTGGTGGAGGAAGGGGTTCTGCTGTCTGGAAAGCAATGAATCTGCTTAATTTAGAAAAAGCAGGACTTAAAAACATTACATGAAGTTAGGGCTGCTAGCAAAGATGACTCATACTACTTCTTCAGTCACTTTCTGAAAATCATGTGATGATTATGAGTCATAGAAAATGAATTATCAGTGTAATGATGTGACTAGAACTAGGAAGTAGGTTGGACAAATTTCTATATTGTTAACAACCACTGTGTTGAGTTTCCAGGTGCCCGGTGGAAGTAACTTTGGGGATAGATTTAAGTGTGCTTGTCTAGTCTCTATTAGCACTAAAACAGACCTCTGTTGCATACCATCACTTCTGATCTGGTCAGGTAGAAATGAATATGTGCTTTTAACTGAACAGATGAGTTGAATCAATAGTTATTTTATTAAGGGTTTTTCAGAATTTCTTCTCTAATTTAATCAAAGTAGTTACTTTGTTGTTAATAAATGTTTTGAAGGATTCTAAGAATTGTTTCAACTGATCATCAAGTAAGATTATCAACCAGCAAGAAAAACAGGGCTGTCATTTTGATTTGTGATGCTATAATGTGATAATTGTGATGCAGTATCACTAAATTACAATTAGATTAGCTTTTAGAATCTTTCCTCTGGCAAGATTTGAGAGCTTAATTAAATTAGGAAGAAGGTAATTTTATGCAAGGGAAAAACAATGGGTATGCTAGAACTATGGATACATGGCAGCTGTTGCCGCTATGTTCTGACTTGGAGAATTGGGATTATTCTGTTGCTTCTAACTCAATGCATTTTTATAATTTCCCAAGCTGTTTGAATTAGTATACGTGCATTACAAATTATATTTTTAATATAATAAATGTAAACTAATTGAAGAAGCCAATTATTCAAAGTTACTGTCATTGGTTACTTCCAGAAAGACCAAAAGGGTTTCAAGACTTAATTATCTTTTCATGTCTTATATATGCACTTAATTAAAATGTGTGAAGAACTTCGATCATGAAAGACAACATATCTAATTAAATATGATATTAAAATAGAACCATGCATTTCCCCAGATTGCTCTTGCTTTTTGTTACAGTTTTTTTTTTTTTTGTGGTACGTGGGCCTCTCACTGCTATGGTCTCTCCCGTTGCGGAGCAGAGGCTCCGGACGTGCAGGCTCAGCGGCCATGGCTCACGGGCCCAGCTGCTCCGTGGCATGTGGGATCTTCCTGGACCAGGGCACGAACCCCTGTCCCCTGCATTGGCAGGCGGACTCTCAACCACTGCGCCACCAGGGAAGCCCTTGTTACAGTTTTTCATCAGTTATCACAACTAATATTCATTCGATGTCTGTTGGGAGAATGACACAGTCACATAGGGGTTCTAAATTATTGTAGCAATGTGTTAGAGGTGGGTGGGGCACAGTTCCATGGCTGTCCAGATGTGGTGGGGTGTTGGTTCTGTCTTGTTTTCCCTTTCCAGGTGTGGGGGTGGCCTCTGTTCCATGCCACTTTTCTGGCCAGGTGTCTTAGGACCCACTTGCACCTCCAGTTCAGGGCCAGTGGATGGAGAGATTGCTCTCTTAGAGGGTTGCTAAGCGATGCGTTGTCCTCACTTTGCCCCAGTCTATGGACCAGATGCTGACTGTTTGGGTTAAAGGAGAAAACCCTTAATTCATGATCATTTAATCTCTGAGGGTTTCCTCCTTTAACCCAAACAGTCAGTGTTCAGTCCCTGCAGCTGTGAGGAAAGTGCCAGGCCCTTGGACTAGGGCAGGAAAAAAAGGGATCATGGGCTGAGACGGGGAGCAGAATGAGGACAGGAGGTTTCCAGCCACGATGGCACAAGCCCAAATCATTGTCCAATTGCCCTTCTCCTGCAGTCGAGCAAGCAGCCCAAGGATCAGCTTGGATTATCCGTCAGGAATTACACTCACTTGTGCCCCAATGCATTGCTGAAGGTTCACCTGGCACCTTGGCTTAAATATACACAAAGGGTCAAACCTTTCATCTATAGCCAACTACATGATTGTACAGAGAATCCAATAAGGGGAAACTAAATGGAACACCTGGTAAATTTCAGGTTTCTAAGAATCAGGGATAGAAACTGCTATGAAGCAGCACCTGGGAACAGCAGTATGGTGCTTTTCAAGAACTTTGCTGGGGCTGAGATCTACTTGCAAGCTCACAAGTTAGCCTGCCACAGTTTTGGTGATGGCAGCAGGCACAACTTCAGAGTCAGAGACAAAGGACTTTATTATTCACAGCACAGCAAGCAGCAAGTTCGAGTTAGATTCTATTGCCCAAAGTTCCATGGAACCAATGTGTTGGGTCCAGATTGTGCCTATACATGTGGTAGGTCTCATTACAGGAGAGAAACCCTGAACTTAGGGAATCCAAACTTTTTCTAATAGACAACTAGCATGCCTTCCCCTTGTCATGGAGGCAGATACCATCTCTAATTCCTAGGACTGATCAGTATATAAATATCTTTGAAAATAGTCTGGGCGCTCCCCTGGTGGCGCAGTGGTTGAGAGTCCGCCTGCCGATGCAGGGGATACGGGTTCGTGCCCCGGTCCGGGAAGATCCCACATGCCGCGGAGCGGCTGGGCCCGTGAGCCATGGCCGCTGGGCCTGCCCGTCCGGAGCCTGTGCTCCGCAACGGGAGAGGCCACAACAGTGAGAGGCCCGCGTACCGCAAAAAACAAGAACAACAAACAAACAAAAAAAGAAAATAGTCTGGAACAAAGGGCAATCAATGCCTCTGCTCATAACATGCAGGCACATGAGAGACCCATGGAGAACTGAGTCCCAACTATGTCACGATGATGACCTGTGTTTAACTAGAAGTTTTGCAGTTTCTATCAGTTCTGTACTGCTAGTGGATGAGCCATTTAATGTGCAGTCTATAAAATCTGGTTTTCTCATCTGTAAAATTTAGTCTTCTTTCAGCTAATATTTATTGAATGCTCCCTGCATCAGAGCACTATTCTAGCACTTGGAATAAAGCAATAAATAAAGCAGACAAAAATCCCTGCTCTTGTGGAGGTTACATTTCACTGGGTGTATATTGATAATTCTAAAAACTCAAAAATATAGAGTGAGTCATAGATATTCACGTGCTGGAAAAAAAATAAAACAAAGCAGAGAAGATGGAGAATCCTGGGTGGAGTGTTGGGTGAGAGTGCTTTGCCTTTTAGAAAAGTTAACAAACTTTTAAGGGTTTTCTAAGGTGACAATTGAGTAGAAATCTGAAAGAAATGAAGGTACAAGCCATGTGGATATTAAAGGAAAGAGATTTCCAGGTAAAGAAAACAGAAAATGTGAAACCCAGAGACAGGTTGGTGATTGGTGAGCTGTAGAAATCATAAGGAAGTAGGGAGGATGTTTGGCTGGAGTGGATGGAGTGAGGGGAAGAGAAGTACAAGAAAATGTTAGAGAGAGAGAAAAAGAGAGAGAGAGAGAAAGGGGGAGTGAGGGGGGGAGGGAGAAAAGGGGAGAGAGAGAGAGAGAGAGCGCGAGCGAGAGAGGATGAACTGTTTTCATTGAAGTATTTTTGGGGCAGAAGAGAACTAGAGAGATTGAGCTGGAGAGATAAGAGGGGCTGGTCAGAAAATGCAGTGTTTGGAATTGAGATTATGGAGAGATTCATATTTGTAATGGCAAACTTGCCACTGGTGTGGCCTTGGGAGTAGAGGGCTGAGAGAGGAGGAAGGACATTGTCCACTGAGGGGAGGCGGGAGGTCAAGGAATGAAGAGTCTGAAGTATTGGAAGAGTCATCCACATGGATTTTGAAATTTCTCCAGGTTATGACAGGAGTAACTGGTGTGTAAGGAACTAAAATCTTCTCACAATGAAGAGGAATTGCTGAGGAGTCTGTTGCTTACTAGTACAAGGAGGCATTGCTGTGGGACAGGGGGTTACAACAGCAAGCCAGGGTGTTTTGGGAGAATTAAAGATATGGAAGGTTAAGAAACATTTTGCCAGGCACATAGTAAGTGCTCAATAAATCACTTTTGAACTTCCAGTTCTTAGATGTAAAGAGGTTGGAACTCATTACTCCATCCTTGCAACAAAAGAAAGCTGAACAATCAGAAATCAATGGCTTTTCTTGATCCATCAGATAATGGAGGTTGTGGGATGAACCACCACCCTGAGATCTGGAGAGAGATGAATTCAGACAGTCATGACTGGGATCTGCTTACCTGGAGCAGGTGCCGCTAGAACCGTGAAGGTAGGAACCCTTAAATGATCATTTTGATGAGTTCCAGGAGGTGGAGTGTGGGCTAGAATAAAAGTGAGAAACATCTGGGGACTGCAGTCTTCATCTCCTAGATGACATTCTGGAGAAGTAAATGGCCTCCATGAATAGACTGGGCTTGAAATTTGGACAGTCAGTAACCCAGTCTGCTGCTCAGAACTCTTCATGTTAAATCTCTCGGTGTTTTTATAAAACTATAATTCAGAAAAAGAATAACCTGCTTGAAAATGCAAGCATGTAATAAAGGTATCATTTGACTCCATCGTAGTTCAAGGACATGCTCATGCAGTGGCAATACGGGAACAGGTTAGGGACCATGTGTAAAACAAAAACTGGTTCTAGCGACATGGCGATTCCTATGGGTGCGCTTTTAAGCTCTTTTTTCAGAGGGAAGGGAAAATGACTCAATTGACCTAACTCAGATAATTGACAAGATCCCTGTGTAAGAACAGAAGTGAGGAGGATGGGGGAAGGGGGGAGGCAGGAAGAAGAGGGAGGAAGGGGAGAAAGGGATAGGGGGAGGGAGAGAAATCTCAAACGAAGGTAGGGACAGCTCTTCGAGGATTAAGAATGGTAGTTTGGAAGTGGGAAAGATTCAACCCAACCCAGATCTAAAGATGGGCCTTTTAAATGGCCCCTGAGGAGAAGGAATCAGAGATCATCACTCTGCATTTTCTTCTCATATCTATTCCTCCCATCAACTGGATGATTCTCTCCACAATTCTGAATTAAAATTTCAGAATGAAAGCACCTCATTGGTGCAACCATGCACCCTTGGCCACGTTTGTGTAGAGCTTTTGTATCAAGCTGTCTCCAGGCTGGTTGGCCTGGCTGTGGGTTATCTGTTCTCCCGGGATCCAACCAAGAAGTGGGGGGCGGGGGGGCAGGCTGAGGAGAGAGAGCTGTCACAGGTGGAGGACATAGGCTCCCTGCACATGGAATAACACAGAGACCTTTGTGAAACAATAGCCCTTAAAAAGGAACAGAATGGAGCTGTTCTGTATTGTATAATCAGACATCAGGAGGAAAAGAAAATAAGTCAATTTTTCGAATTTATAATTCAGGCACTTGCCTTGTTTATAGGCAGTCAAAATGTCTACAACATTTATCATGCTAGCATTAAATAATTCCCAGCTGGGGGCTTCCCTGGTGGCACAGTGGTTGAGAGTCTGCCTGCCGATGCAGGGGACGCGGTTCGTGCCCTGGTCCGGGAGGATCCCACATGCCGCGGAGCAGCTGGGCCCGTGAGCCATGGCCGCTGAGCCTGTGCTCTGCAACGGGAGAGGCCACAGCAGTGAGAGGCCCGTGTACTGAGAAAAAAATTAAAAAACTTAAAAAAAAAATTCCCAGCTGCACTGATTTTTTTTTTTTTTTTTTTTAGTTATATAGTCTGTGTTTTCAGTGACACCCCATAATACAGCTAGTGCTCAGATATTCCGGTGATTCCATCATGTGTACAGGTGAGATGCCAAGTACCAAAAATCTCTATCACTGTACTGCCCTCTAGTGGTTTACTCTTGGGTTTACAGTTAAAGCCCTGCCCTGTTGTAGAAAGCAACCTCTGCCCTAATTCCAAGTTATAAAGGAAACTCTGTTTTGTACCATTTAAAGACTGCACCAAGAGCCATAATATCACAATATCTATCTAGTTCTTACCCTAAGAAAATCACAAACTACGCCCTTCAAACTCCTGTGGAAGATCCTGCATTGGAGACCAGGGAAGCTGTGTGTTTTGAACCTTAAATGCTGGTCGATGTTGTTAAAATAAAATAACGTAAGGAATGGAACAAAGTTGAAGACCATTGAATCCAACCCAATCATTTTACAATGAGAAAGCAAGCTCCAAGATTTAAATATCTTGGTCTACTGCAGACAATTTACAATAGAATTTAGCTTAGAATCCAAGTTTCCTGCCTCCCAGGCAGGGAATCTTTCTTTTACAGAACCCACATCATACAGTCACACTTATTCAATGGGAAGACAGCCCAAGATGGAGGTTCAAGATGTTATCAAGAAAAAAGGTGTGGAGGGCTTCTGGGAAGATGGCGGAAGAGTAAGACGCGGAGATCACCTTCCTCCCCACAGATACACCAGAAATACATCTACACGTGGAACAACTCCTACAGAACACCTACTGAACGCTGGGAGAAGACCTCAGACCTCTCAAAAGCCAGGTGGATGAAAGGTTCTTGGTGCTGCAACCAGGAGTCTGTGCTGTGCCTCTGAGGTGGGAGAGCCAACTTCAGGACACTGGTCCACAAGGGACCTCCCAGCTCCACATAATATCAAATGGCGAAAATCTCCCAGAGATCTCCATCGCAACACCAGCACCCAGCTTCACTCAACGACCAGCAAGCTACAGTGCTGGACATCCTATGCCAAACAACTAGCAAGACAGGAACACAACTCCACCCATTAGCAGAGATGCTGCCTAAAATCATAATAAGTCCACAGACACCCCAAAACACACCACCAGATGTGGACCTGCCCACCAGAAAGACAAGATCCAGCCTCATCCACCAGAACACAGGCACTAGTCCCCTCCACCAGGAAGCCTACACACCCCACTGAACCAAACTTAGCCACTGGGGACAGACACCAAAAACAACGGGAATTACAAACCTGCAGCCTGCAAAAAGGAGACCCCAAACACAGTAAGATAATCAAAATGAGAAGACAGAAAAACACACAGCAGATAAAGGTGCAAGATAAAAATGCACCAGAACTAACAAATGAAGAGGAAATAGGCAGTCTACCTGAAAAAGAATTCAGAATAATGATAGTAAAGATGATCCAAAATCTTGGAAATAGAATAGACAAAATGCAAGGAACATTTAACAAGGACCTAGAAGAACTAAAGATGAAACAAACAACGATGAACAACACAATAAATGAAATGAAAAGTACTCTAAATGGGATCAATAGCAGAATAACTGAAGCAGAAGAACGGATAAGTGACCTGGAAGATAAAATAGTGGAAATAACTACTGCAGAGCAGAATAAAGAAAAAACAATGAAAAGAACTGAGGACAGTCTCAGAGACCTCTGGGACAACATTAAATGCACTAACATTCAAATTATAGGGGTTCCAGAAGAAGAAGAGAAAAAGAAAGGGACTGAGAAAATATTTGAAGTGATTATAGTTGAAAACTTCCCTAATATGGGAAAGGAAATAGTTAATCAAGTCCAGGAAGCACAGAGAGTCCCATACAGGATAAATCCAAGGAGAAATATGCCAAGATACATATTAATCAAAGTGTCAAAAATTAAATACAAAGAAAGCATATTAAAAGCAGCAAGAGAAAAACAACAAATAACACACAAGGGAATCCCCATAAGGTTAACAGCTGATCTTTCAGCAGAAACTCTGCAAGCCAGAAGGGAGTGGCAGGACATATTTAATGTGATGAAGGAGAAAAACCTGCAACCAAGATTACTCTACCCATCCAGAATCTCATTCAGATTTGATGGAGAAATTAAAACCTTTACAGACACGCGAATTCTGAGAGAGTTCAGCACCACCAAACCAGCTCTACAACAACTGGTAAAGGAGTTTCTCTAGGCAAGAAACACAAGAGAAGGAAAAGACCTACAATAACGAACCCAAAACAATTAAGAAAATGGGAATAGGAACATACATATCGATAATTACCTTAAATGTAAATGTACTAAATGCTCCCACCAAAAGACACAGATTGGCTGAATGGATACAAAAACAAGATCCATATATATACTGTCTACAAGAGACCTACTTCAGACCTAGAGACACTTACAGACTGAAAGTCAGGGGATGGAAAAAGATATTTCATGCAAATGGAAGCCAAACGAAAGCTGGAGTAGCAATTCTCATATCAGACAAAATAGACTTAAAAATAAAGACTATTAGAATAGACAAAGAAGGACACTACATAATGATGAAGTGATCGATTAAAGAAGAAGATATAACAACTGTAAATACTTATGCACCCAACATAGGAGCACCTCAATACATAAGGCAAATACTAACAGCCATAAAAGGGGAAATCAACAGTAACACATTCATAGTAGGGGACTTTAACAACCCACTTTCACCAACGGACAGATCATCCAAAATGAAAATAAATAAGGAAACACAAGCTTTAAATGATACATTAAACAAGATGGACTTAACTGATATTTATAGGACATTCCATCCAAAAACAACAGAATACACATTTTTCTCCAGTGCTCATGGCACATTCTCCAGGATAGATCATATCTTGGGTCACAAATCAAGCCTTGGTAAATTTAAGAAAATTGAAATTGTATCAAGTATCTTTTCCGACCACAATGCTATGAGACTAGATATCAATTACAGGAAGATATCTGTAAAAAATACAAACATATGGAGGCTAAACAATACACTACTTAATAACGAAGTGATCACTGAAGAAATCAAAGAGGAAATCAAAAAATCCCTAGAAACAAATGACAATGGAGACACGCCGACCCAAAACCTATGGGATGCAGCAAAAGCAGTTCTAAGAGGGAGGTTTATAGCAATAAAATCCTACCTTAAGAAACAGAAAATATCTCAAATAAACAACCGAACCGGGGCTTCCCTGGTGGCGCGGTGGTTGAGAGTCCGCCTGCCGATGCAGGGGATACGGGTTCGTGCCCCGGTCCGGGAAGATCCCACATGCCGCGGAGCGGCTGGGCCCGTGAGCCATGGCCGCTGAGCCTGCGCGTCCGGAGCCTGTGCTCCGCAACAGCAGAGGCCACAACAGTGAGAGGCCCGCGTACCGCAAAAAAAAAAAAAAAAAAAACAACCAAACCTTGCACCTAAGGCAATTAGAGAAAGAAAGAAAACCCCGAAAGTTAGAAAAAGGAAAGAAATCATAAATATCAGATCAGAAATAAATGAAAAAGAAATGAAGGAAATGATAGCAAAGATCAATAAAACTAAAAGCTGGTTCTTTGAGAAGATAAACAAAATTGATAAACCATTAGCCAGACTCATCAAGAAAAAAAGGGAGAAGACTCCAATCAATAGAATTAGAAATGAAAAAGGAGAAGTAACAACTGGCACTGCAGAAATACAAAGGATCATGAGAGATTACTACAAGCAACTATATGCCAATAAAATGGACAACCTGGAAGAAATGGACAAATTCTTAGAAATGCACAACCTGCCAAGACTGAATCAGGAAGAAATAGAAAATATGAACAGACCAATCACCAGCACTGAAATTGAAACTGTGATTAAAAATCTTCCAACAAACAAAAGCCCAGGACCAGATGGCTTCATGAGCGAATTCTATCAAATATTTAGAGAAGAGCTAACACCTATCCTTCTCAAACTCTTCCAAAATATAGCAGAGGGAGGAACACTCCAAAACTCATTCTACGAGGCCACCATCACCCTGATACCAAAACCAGACAAGAATGTCACAAAGAAAGAAAACTACAGGCCAATATCACTGATGAACATAGATGCAAAAATCCTCAACAAAATACTAGCAAACAGAATCCAACAGCACATTAAACAGGTCATACACCATGATCAAGTGGGGTTTATTCCAGGAATGCAAGGATTCTTCAATATATGCAAATCAATCAACGTGATACACCATATTAACAAATTGAAGAATAAAAACCATATGATCATCTCAATAGATGCAGAGAAAGCTTTTGACAAAATTCAACACCCATTTATGATAAAACTCTGCAGAAAGTAGGCATAGAGGGAACTTTCCTCAACATAATAAAGGCCATATATGATAAACCCACAGCCAACATCGTCCTCAATGGTGAAAAACTGAAAGCATTTCCACTAAGATCAGGAAGAAGGCAAGGTTGCCCAGTCTCACCATTCTTATTCAACATAGTTTTGGAAGTTTTAGCCACAGCAATCAGAGAAGAAAAGGAAATAAAAGGAATTCAAATCGGAAAAGAAGAAGTAAAGCTGTCACTGTTTGCAGATGACATGATATTATACATAGAGAATCCTAAAGATGCTACCAGAAAACTACTAGAGCTAATCAATGAATTTGGTAAAGTAGCAGTATACAAAATTAATGCACAGAAATCTCTGGCATTCCTATACACTAATGATGAAAAATCTGAAAGTGAAGTCAAGCAAACACTCCCATTTAGCATTGCAACAAAAAGAATAAAATATCTATGAATAAACCTACCTAAGGAGACAAAAGACCTGTATGCATAAAATTATAAGACACTGATGAAAGAAATTAAAGATGATACAAATAGATGGAGAGATATACCATGTTCTTGGATTGGAAGAATCAACATTGTGAAAATGACTCTACTACCCAAAGCAATCTACAGGTTCAATGCAATCCCTATCAAACTACCACTGGTATTTTTCACATAACTAGAACAAAAAATTTCACGATTTGTATGGAAACACAAAAGACCCCGAATAGCCAAAGCAATCTTGAGAACAAAAAACGGAGCTGGAGGAATCAGGCTCCCTGACTTCAGACTATACTACAAAGCTACAGTAATCAAGACAGTATGGTACTGGCACAAAAACAGAAATATAGATCAATGGAACTGGATAGAAAGCCCAGAGATAAACCCACGCACATATGGTCACCTTACCTTTTATAATGGAGGCAAGAATATACAGTGGAGTAAAGACAGCCTCTTCAATAAGAGGTGCTCGGAAAACTGGACAGGTACATGTAAAAGTATGAAAATAGAACACTCCCTAATGCCATACACAAAAATAAACTCAAAATGGATTAAAGACCTAAATGTAAGGCCAGACACTATAAAACTCTTAGAAGAAAACATAGGCAGAACATTCTATGACATAAATCACAGCAAGATCCTTTTTGACCCACCTCCTAGAGAAATGGAAATAAAAACAAAAGTAAACAAATGGGACCTAGTGAAACTTCAAAGCTTTTGCACAGCAAAGGAAACCATAAACAAGACCAAAAGACAACCCTCAGAATGGAAGAAAATATTTGCAAATGAAGCAACTGACAAAGGATTAATCTCCAAAATTTATAAGCAGCTCATGCAACTTAATAACAAAAAAACAAACAACCCAATCCAAAAATGGGCAGAAGACCTAAATAGACATTTCTCCAAAGAAGATATACAGACTCCCAACAAACATATGAAAGAATGCTCAACATCACTAATCATTAGAGAAGTGCAAATCAAAACTACAATGACATATCATGTCACACCAGTGAGAATGGCCATCATCAAAAAATCTAGAAACAATAAATGCTGGAGAGGGTGTGGAGAAAAGGGAACCCTCTTGCACTGTTGGTGGGAATGTAAATTGATACAGCCACTGTGGAGAGGAATTTCCTTAAAAAACTACAAATAGAACTACCATATGACCCAGCAATCTCACTACTGGGCATATACCCAGAGAAAACCATAATTCAAAAAGAGTCATGTACCAAAATGTTCATTGCAGCTCTATTTACAATAGCCCAGAGATGGAAACAACCTAAGTGTCCATCATCGGATGAATGGATAAAGAAAATGTGGCACATATATACAATGGAATATTACTCAGCCGTAAAAAGAAACGAAATTGAGCTATTTGTAATGAGGTGGATAGACCTAGAGTTTGTCATACAGAGTGAAGTAAGTCAGAAAGAGAGAGACAAATACCGTATGCTAACCCATATATATGGAATTTAAGAAAAAAAAAACATGTCATGAAGAACCTAGGGGTAAGACAGGAATAGAGACACAGACCTACTAGAGAATGGACTTGAGGATATGGGGAGGGGGAAGTGTAAGCTGTGACAAAGCGAGAGAGAGGCATGGACATATATACACTACCAAACGTAAGTTAGATAACTAGTGGGAAGCAGCCGTATAGCACAGGGAGATCAGCTCGGTGCTTTGTGACCGCCTGGAGGGGTGCGATAGGGAGGGTGGGAGGGAGGGAGACGCTAGAGGGAAGAGATATGGGAACATATGTATATGTATAACTGATTCATTTTGTTGTAAAGCAGAAACTAACACCCCATTGTAAAGCAATTATACTCCAATAAAGATTTAAAAAAAAAAACTTAGTGGCATAGAGCAACATCATTTATTAGCTCAACATTCTGTAGGTCAACAAGAAAAAAAAAGAAAAAAGGTGTGATACATTAAAAAAGAAAATCCATCCATTCGTTGTTTTAAGGGAGGGGAGGATATATGCTCTTTCTCTTTAAGGAAAATAATGCAGTTTAAAAACATTACCTTCTTTATTAATTCCAGAGCATTTTCTGGGCAAAGCAGGAGAGGAGGAGAAAATAGACTGAATAGGGTAGAGGCAAGAGGGGAGGGTCTATAAGAATTCCCCTCTACATGTTTCTGACCTCAGGTGCTCTTTCTTAATCAATGAATAGATTACAAACGTGAGTTGGCTGGGGCAACAATTCCCTTCTATCAGGGATCTGAATGGCTATGCTATGGACTGAATTTTATCCCCTTGTCCCAATTCCTATGTAGAAGCTGTAACCCCCGGTTGACTGTATTTGGAGATAGGCCTTTAAGGAGCTAATTAAGGTTAAGTGAGGTTATATGGATGGGTGGTCATAAGGGTGGGTTCTTAAGAGAAGAAGGAGAGAGAGAGAGAGAGAGATCTATTTCTCTGTCATGCAATGACATGGCTAGAAGGCGCCATATGCAACCCTGGAAGAGTTCTCATTGGAACTTGACCATGTTGGCACCCTGTTATCATTATTTCATTAATTTTACAAATTTTGGAAACTAAGGCTCAGAAGTTAACTTACCATCCTTGTAAGGAGTGGAACCGCTAATCATACCAAGGTCTGTGTGATTCTGAAGTCCGAGATCATTCCTTCTGTGCTGTACTTTGGTCATGTTAGCTCTTTAGCAGCTGCCTCCAAGCTGCAACCTCTGCCCTGCCCCACCTTGAGTAATCCTGAGAAACCAATGGAGATTCACTAAACTTGGTGTAGTAGTCATAACAATTAAAGACATGTGCTGTGGGGCTAGTCTTCCCAGTATTAATGGCTATGGATTCCACTCACTCATTTCTCTGATGCTTTTGCCAGTGTGGACCAAGCTCCTTGAAAAGCTCTCTTCCTGTGGTGTCCATGATACCAATTTCTGTTGGCTGCCTTTCTTCCTGACTCTTCCTTCCTTGCCCCTTCAAGGGTGTTCTTTCCTCGACATGCACGTTAGCAACATTGATGTGCCCTAATTGTGCCTATCTATTGTTCTTTTCTTTTAACAATCTCATGTACTATGTGTTGTTGGGTTTTTACTACCACCCATATTCTCCCAAGTAGCTTTCTCTTTCTTTCTTTTCTGTATTGAAGTCTCTCCTGAGCTTCAGATCCATGTATCAAGTATATGCTGGATATTTCTATCTGAATCACTAATGGATACTTCAATACTAATTATACATCTGAACTTAGAAGTTTTCATTCATTAAGTGTTCTTACTCAAACTCATCCTTCCCTAACCCAGAAATATCAACAACTTCCCAGTCACCCCAGCAAGAAAGCTGTGGACAAGCCCAAATGTTTTTCTTCTACCCACTCTTCTTTATCTAATCAAGCATCAATTTCTATTTATCACCTAAATAACCACAAACTCTGTCCCTTCTCCCCTTCCCTACTGCCATTACTCTAGTTCACAACCTCTGCATTGCTGGCTTGCATTAACCTTCTAACTCATCTCTCTGCTTCCATTACTGATCCACGTAAATCTTTCCTACCACAGACAGACTGAATAATCTAAAATGCAAATACGACCAGTTGGAAAGGAGAACATTCAGTCTCTAAAACAAAGTGCATAGGGTCCTTATAATATAGTCGCTGCCTTTCTTTCCAGCCTCATTTCCAGTCACCTTTATATCATACACCATATTCCAGGTTTGCTAAATTTTTTATAGTTCTTTGTTTACATAAGTTCTGTTAGTTCTTTATGCTCTTTTCTCTGTCCATAACTTGCTACCCCTCCAAACCCTCAGCTCTAACCCTCACTCAGCAAGAATGATGCCTATAATTACCTATCTTTTTCAATACTCTGTTGAGGTGTCATCCCCTCCAAGAAGCCTTCCTGATATCACATTAAGCTGGGTGCCCTTTCTTTGTGCGAACAGAATCCTGAACACATTCCTCTGCCCTTGGACCTATCACTTCATCTGTCTTCTCTATTCACTCCTCAAGGGGAGTGGAATCAGAATTCAGCCCAATGCTTAATGGGTCCTAATAAACATTTGTTAAACTGAAGTATTTTAAGGGCAAGGGTTTTTTTGTCAAATTTTTCAGTTTCAATATCTTCTGGGCCACTGTTTATTTTTACAGATATATGCATATAGGTATCCCCCACTTTTTAAAAGTTCTTGTTACACCGCTTGACTTTTATGAAAGCCCTATATTAGTACCTGTGTTCACCAGTCAGAGGAAATCTAAAGAGGATTTTTACTTTGGGAAAAAATGTGAAAATCGAAAATAACATTCAGCATTTGTTTTGCAACAGCCATTATAGAGGCAGTGTGCACCCCAAACAGTCAAAGTGGTACCACCAAGCTCCTTCCTGGGGACCCACACTCAGCATCTCAGCATCAAACTGTCAGAGCTTTGAACTGTCTGTGAGCATTTGTGCTTGATCTCGATTTATTTTGTGTATCCTTAGCAAGGTGTGTCCCAAGGTATCAAAAACACCCAAGAAATCCGGTTAGTGTAAAACTAGAGATAATTACGAGTTTGGATAGTAGTAAACAAAATCAAGACATTGTACATGCTTGAAATTGCCTGCATTTACCATTCATACTATTTACACAAGAGAAGAACGTTGAAAGTTGCCAAGCTTCCTATTGGTTTTGCTAGTATCAAAGTGGCCTCCTTTAATCAGCATCCATTAATGGAAAAAACGGAAAGTCTATTGCTTGAGTGGGTTGACAGGTATCCAAAGTGTGGTGTCCTGTTATCTTATACTTAAGGAGAAATCAATCAGTCTTTTAATAAACTGAAAAAGAAAGCCCTGGACAAAGGTGGGGAAAGTGTTGTGAGTGGAAAAGGTAGTTAGGATGGTTTGATTGGTTTTTGAGGAGAGGGAAGCTTCATGGCTTAAAGCTTCCTGGAGGGAGTGTTTCAGCTGATACAGAAGCTGCCAGGAAGTCCACAGAAGAACTGAAGAAAATAATTACAGAAGGTAGCTACTCATCTAAACAAGTTTTTAAACTGTGATGGAACTGCAATTTATTGGAAAAAGTTGCCAAACAAGACATTTATTTTGATATATGAAAAGCAGTCTCTGGACACAGGCATCCAAGAACAGGTGTGAAGCTGAGTCCGGCCTCTGTACCCCAACACCGAATTAAATCTCGGAGACAGAGTTTTGGGTGAAGTAGAAAAGAATAACTTTATTGCTTTGCCAGGCAAAGGGGACCACAGAATGCTAATGCCCTCAAAAACTGTGTGTCCCAACCTAGAGTGGGTAGTGAGGAGTTTTATAGTAAGGGTCCAAAGAGGAGGGTGGGCATGGTCAGCTCGTGGACACTCTTCTGATTGGTTGGTGGTGAGGTAATTGAGAGTCAGCATCAACAACCTTCTGGTTCCAACCAGTCTGCGGTCTACGTGCTTGTGGGCAGCATACAGTTAACTTCTCCCACCTGGTGGGGGTTTCAGTATCTGCAAAACAGCCCAAAGATATTGTTAGGTGTATCCCTTGAGGGAGAACCAGGACCCTGCCCCAAGGCTGCACTATTGTTTCTTGACTGCTCCTCCCTTGTCTCCACATCCTCTCCCTTCCCTGATTAGCAACTGTTTGAACCTGCCCTTTGGGACTCAGGGAAGGTCATGGAGGCTGAATGAAGCCTATTTCCTGTAATCAAGAAAATGGGGGACACAGAAAGGCTTTTGTGTTCAGGAGCCCCACAGGGTTCTGCTCAGTTTCAGGTTTACCCTGATGTCTGTTATCAATGCCACTTGTGATGCTGCCCTTAGGCATTTACTAGTGTGCCATTCAGAAAATCTGAGGGCATTTAAAGACATTGGTAAGAATACACTTTTCTGTTGTGTTTTGTTCACATTCAAGCAATTGGAATATCCAAGTGATTGTTTCTGAGTACAAGTGACCCTTGAACAACATGAGATTGAACTGCGGGGGTCCACTTTTAAGCAGGTGTTTTCAATAAATACTACAGTACTATACAATCCATAGCTGACTCCATGGATGCAGAACCATAGATATGAAGGGTATGCTGCAAAGTTATACTTGGATTTTGACGGGGCAGGGGGGTGTCCCCACCCCCATGGTCATTAAAGTGACCACTGTACCTGAGTGAACACACTAGCCCTTTTGTTGAAAAATACCATAGAGAAAATGACCTTGATAATAGATGTCTTCTGATTGTCAAAATTGTGCTGTTCCTCCACTTGGCATGACCAAGCATGACGATAACATTTGTGTTGTGTGTTCTTACTGCAGAATATGAGGTTGTTGCTGCAGCCAAGACCTAACAGCCATGATTAAGGCTCACTATTTGCAAACTGAAATGCATTTTTTTGTTAAGTGCCATTGAGAGATAGGGCAACTCTGAAACATCTTTACGAGAGATCTGAAAAGAAGACAATATAAAATGGGCAGTCACCAATCTTGGAGATGCTCTTGGTAGGCTAACAGTCTCCATGAGACATGACTTTTGGAGGAAACTATCCCAAGCAGTGAATGATTTTAAATGCTTCGAACCAGCAACATTAAATAGGACAATAGTGACTTTGGCTACTGAGGCTAGGTTTGTGGACGTCAGTGATGATGATGTTGAAGAGGTTTTGGCATCCCATGACCACGGAATGACAGAGGAAGAGTGGATGAAATTGCAAGAGGAAAGGATACAAACTGAAACCAAAAACAATAGTGGACAGCCGGAAAGTGAAGTCTTCCAGGGGCAGAATGAGAAGCACTGCGTGCGATTTCGCCAGGATCGATGGTGATGCAAGGATTGCATCCTTTTGAAAGGGCGTGCACATTCAGGGAGGTCTGCAAGATGTTTTTAGTGCATGCAAAGGATTGCGTGCTAGGAAAATGCGTGGCACTAAACAGGGAAGCATTCTGTCCTGTGTCAAGCCTTCCACACCAGCCACTGCAGACAACGAACCTCGAACTTTGACATCAAGTCAAGAGACAAAGAAAGTGCAGATGTGAGTGACCTGCCTGCCCTGAGGGGTTCAGACAACGCTGAGATGAGATGTTAATAGATGACCCTCTTCCTGTCTTTCCTACACTCCCATCTCCTGTACCTCCCACCACCCCAACCTCTGATGAGTAAGCCTCACACACCGCCATCAGCACCGCTCAGCCTCCCAGCCTGCTAGCTGTGCTCCGGATGCTGGTGAGTGAAACCACACTGCACGTACATTATTTCTACTTGGTACAGGCTGTGTCTTTATCATATCATTTCTGCTTTTACTATATGGTAGTGTTATTTTATGTTTTATGTGCTATTTGGTATGATTCGGTAGGTTATTTTGGGGGTTTGGGAATGCTCAAACACTTTTTCATATAAATTAATAGTAGTTGCTTCTTTATTTTATACCATTTCTGCTTACAAAAGTTTTTAGGAACGCTCTACTTTTGGGAAACCAATATATATATATACAGATATATATATATATATTATCTGTATATATTAATTACAATTATTAATTATATAAGACAATTATATTAATTATAATGCAATTATTTTGTTATTCTATTATCAATATAATTATAATATACTAATTATATAATTATAATACAATTAATAATTATATTAATATACATACATATATATGTAGATGTACATGTAATATACATTTATAATATATAATGTATGTATTGATAGAGCTATAACCACATTAAATAACTGCTGTCTTCAAAAACACAGTAAAACTCTTATAAATATCCAGAGCTATACTACAGATCCAGTTGAAGGAAAATTACTTTGTCAGAGTCCAGTACACTCATGAAAACATGGATTGTAATTTTTCTTTATCCCCATTATAAGGGGTCCCAGCAGCATTCTTCTCAGTGTTCTTTATCCTTTTCATTGTTTATCTGATAAGGAACCAGAGAAGACGTTAAAATAAGGAGGGTGGCACTGCACGGGCCCAAGTGACTCCCTGCCAAGGGGCTCTGATCTGGACCACTCCCATCATTTTATCAGGAACACATGTTTTCAAACAAATGTTCTAATGTAACAACTCATATCCTGGAACGAGTTTCTACTCACTAATCCAAGAATTGTATTCTCTGGTTTATTCTTTTTACTTGCGATCTTTGTGCTTTTATCTTGGCCAGGAAAAGAGTCATTGTATTTTGTAGAACTGATGCTTGATGGGTTAGCATTAGGGGTTTGGAAGTTTTCTTTTTATGGAAATGGTATTTTAAAATAAATGGGCATTTCATTGTGAAACTCATGTCATGTCTTTAAAACACTGATAACTGTTTATTATTCCTGGCTTTTGTGAGTTGAGTCTATTAATTTGCTATGTCTGTGCCAAGGTTCAAAACCCATGTTTTAAATGTCTACTCCTAAAGTGTGCTCATGGGCCAAACAAACAGCTTTCTGGTGAAAGAAAAAAAATTAATGTCTATACTAATATGAACAGATGTTTATATGGTGTATGGTATATTTTAAATATTCTAAAACAATGTAAATATTAGTAATAGTCAATCCACAAATATATTAATGAATACATATTTCTTCATTTGTTCTGGACATACCCCTTAGCATTGGATGGTAGGATTTGTGCGGTAAGACTTACTTAACTAGTCAAACACATTTTTCTGGCTGCAATTATGTATTTGTAAATGGCCTCCAAGTAATTTTTATAGGATTAAAAAGAAAGACCATTCCAATACCAGAATACATACATTTAAATAAAATTACTGGTCAGTAATGGTTCTATTAAATAATTATGGGGCACAGTTTGCACTGTGGTGAGTTGATTTCTACTCTGTGAGCCTCCTTGCTTGTCAGACCTTCACATGCCTTTCTGACATCTTGGATCTTGGATGGATATTGGCATTATCTGGGGAACATTTAAGATATTGATATTCAAACTCTTCTTCTAGAGAGTCTAACCCAGTTGATTTGGATGGGCATTAGTATTTTTAACCCCCCCCCCCCCCAGTGCATTTTGATGTGCGGACAGAATTGATAATGAAAGGCTGATTGTGATTAACAAGTAATTGAAGGTTAAATGGAAGCTTCTGCATCTGCCCCACCCCCCTGTTCTCCACCCTGGCTGAGATGGTAAATCAAAAGCATGTCACATCCCAGGAGCATGGTAGAAATTAATGCCACTCTTAGGGATCTAGAGCCAGGTGGCCCAAGAGAATTTTCTGTAATGATGGGAATGTTCTATACCTACTGTGAACTAAGAATGCCACCTGCCATATCAGTAACCAGAGATGTTGTGGCCATCAAGCCATCACATTACAGTCAACCCCCTCCCCACAGTGCCCCCCCACCCCGGGAACTCAGGATGGAAGCAAAGAATACGTGCCATCTAGCAGTCAACTGCTGCAGCCAACACCCGACGTTGCACCCTGAGGAGACTCAGAATAGGAAAACACAGGATACTGACCCCAGATAGCTGAGAGGCATATCTCAGGAATGACTTCAGTGAGCCCAGACTCTTGCATTTTAGAAACGCGCTAAATTCCTTAACTTGAGATGTCTGGTTTCTTTAATTAACAGTCATCTTTTGATGTTCTGACTACCTGGTCTTTGTTGCAAAAACTCCTGTATATCCTGGCTCCTCCCCTACCTCTTTGGAGCTGTCCCTTAGAGCTATCTGAGAGGCTGTGTCCTGGGCTTACGTCCTCAGATTTGTTCACCGAATAAAACATAACTCTCAACTTTTAGGTTGTGCTTTTTTTTTTTCAGTCAACACTATCCTATCCAACAGAGCACCCATTAGCCACTTGTGGTTGTTGAGTTCTTGACATGTGGCTAGTGCAACTGAGAAAGTGAATTTAAAATTTTATTTTTAAAGTTTAAATTTAAATAGCCTCTTGTGGTTAGCAGCTCTGTACTGGACAGTACAGTTTCTAACGGATGCAGAAGTGGTAAACTCTGTCATATTTCCAAAAAATAGTTCCTGATGTCTCTGGTTAGAAGCAATCTTGTTCCTATCTGTACTTTTCCTATTGCTGCTGTAACAAATTTCCACCAGCATAGTGGCTTAAAAGAATGCAAATTTAGGATTCTAAGTTCTTAGGTCTGGAGATTCTGGAGGTCAGAAGTCCAAAATGGGTCTTACTAGGCTACAAGCAAAGTGTTGTCAGGGCCGTGTGCTTTCTGGAGGCCCTAGGAGTGAATCTGTTTCCTTGCCTCTTCCATCTCCTTGAGGTTATCTACATTCCTCAGCTTGTGGCCCCTTCATCCCTCTTCGGAGGCAGCAGTGTAGGGTCTTCAGATCTCTCTCTGACTCTGACATTCCCACCTCCCTCTTTCACTTAGCATGACACTTCTGATTACACTGGACCCACTTGGGCAATCCAGAAAATCCCCTCATCTCAAAATCCTTCATTTAATCACAGCTTCACAGTGCCTTTTGCCGTGTAAGATAACATATTCGCAGGTTCCAGGGATTAGACTGTAGATATTTTTGGGGAGCCATTGTTTAACCTATTCCACCAGTGTTTCTTGTCCCACCTTGCCTGATATATAGTTTCTTGTGTGCTTTCCTATCCACTTCCTTGAAAGCAGCAGGTGAGTCTCAATGATTTCAATCGCTGGGTTAAAGCTGTGGCTTTCATACCACAGGTGCTCAAAATATGTTTGCTGGAAAGAATTGATTAAAGAAATAGACATATACATACTACAGTATATAAGATAGATAACTAATAAGAACCTACTGTATAGCACAGGAAACTCTTCTCAGTACTCTGCAATGACCTATATGGGAAAAGAGTCTAAAAAAGAGTGGATATACATATGTATATGTATAACTGATACATATACATATGTATATGTATAACTGATACACTTTGCTGTGCAGTAGAAACTAATGCAACATTGTGAATCAACTATACTCCAATAAAAGTTTTTTAAAAAGAGGATGGAATAGGACAAATAAAAAAATAAAATAAAAGAACAGAGTATTTGATAGATGCTGACTGAGTGAATGAGGCAGCAAGGTGGATCTGATGCAGCAAATTAATTTTGAGAATTTCATGCCTTGAAATATTCACCAATCGATCAATGGACCCACAGAACAGATTTTGGAGCAGTATTCATCACTTGCCAATCAAATACAGACTTAAGAATTCTGCCCTGGTCTGTTCATTTCGGCTAAATATGTATCTTAGGCTAATGCAGGCATGAAAGCCACAGCCTGTTTGCCTGGTTCTCTAGGAATAAAGTCAAGAACAAAGAGGGTGAAGGGATGTCTCCTGATGCATTTCATAATATCACCAGAACATTTAAAGATCAATACCTTATTTGACAAAGGAAATAGTATATGAAAATCTATATGATTACTTTATTAAGGCTTTATGTCTACGGGAACAATTTAGGTTTTTTAAAAAGACAGTCCAGGATAGAAAATGTCCAGTTTGATTATTATATCCACAAAATTTAAACATATACAAAGGTAGAAGGATCATATAAGAGACCCCATGCTTAGACAACATCACCTCGCTTAGACAACTGTCTACCCATGGCCCATGTTGTCCTCATCTGTGCTCGTGTCACCTCCTCCACCCCAACCCTATTTTCAAGCAAATCCCAGAATTGTATCTTTTTTTTTTTTTTTGCGGTACGTGGGCCTCTCACTGTTGTGGCCTCTCCCATCGCGGAGTACAGGCTCCGGACGCACAGGCTCAGCGGCCATGGCTCACGGGCCCAGTCGCTCCACGGCATGTGGGATCTTCCCAGACCGGGGCATGAACCCGTGCCCCCTGCATCGGCAGGTGGACTCTCAACCACTGCGCCACCAGGGAAGCCCCCAGAATCGTATCATTTTATCTATAAATTTATTCATTTATAAACACATTTGGGCAGATTTGTTAATGAATTTCCTCTTATTCATGCTGGCTTCCTGCACGTTTTGGCCACTCCATCATCTTGCTGAAATTTACTGTCTTTTCTTTACCTTATATGGAATTTTGTACTAAAAGACAAAACATAGCAACTAAACATAGAAAAGGCTAATTTGGCCAGGCTTGTTGAATTTTCCTATTATTTTAATCCGTGTTTTAGGAAGTAGCTTACAAAGTGGAAATATATGAGATTGCACATGAGTTAAAACTATATTTGCATTTTTATTTAGGAGAAAGGAAAGGTCTTAACCACAGGGAAAATATGAGTGAAAAACCAAGCTCTGCTCACTTTCATTTCAGGAACATATTAAATGTTAAGGTAAAACATGTATAATCCAGTTTGAGAAGACACATAGAGAGCTCCCAGGATTAGGGGATATTCTGAGGGAAAACTTCTCATAGGAAGAATTAAGTGAAGGCAAAACTAGAAGTGAGAAACAAGATTTTGTTGAAGATGCAAGTTTGGTCAGAAAATATAAAGCTGTATAGAATACAGTTTCATAAAATGTGAAAATATGAAATGTTTCTTTTGGGCACTACAGTCTTCTCTTTTCATATATATCTGTATACAGTGATTGTAAATGGCCTTCCTCAATACATTAAATATGTCAGTAAAAGTGCACATGATCAGGGTTGGCTGGATTGGAGATGATGATAACACCATTGACAGTTGCCTCTGTCTTTCTGCCATTTCTTTCTGTCTTATTATCTTTAACTATCAACCAGAGCTAATTTATTCACTCAATGGACATGAGTCACAGTACTTTATTCGTAAGGATACCAATTAAATACTTGGAGAATGAAGTAAAATCAATTTCTCCTTTTTCAAACCCAAATCTAGCATTCTAAAATTTATCAAGCTGAAATTCCCTGTTATGTCACTGTTCCAAAGCAGAAAGTGTCTATGCACCTGTTCCATTCATAGACTCATAATGATTTTTAGCTGAATAGAATATATGAGGTGATCTGATTCAGCTCCATGTTTGGACCCAGAAGTCTCTGGATTAAATGAATTGCTAAAGGTCACACAGTTAAAAAATGTCAGTTCAGAGACAAGAAACCAACTTTCCTTCCTTCCAGTTGGTATGCCCATCCCAAATATTATAAAAGATGAAGTGACAAATGAAGAAAATTATTTGATTCTGTTAACTATGGTGATATACGAATCTGTGCTTTAATAAAGTGACTTTGAATAAAAGTTGTTTCAAGAAGTTATGTGAGTTTTAAGGTTCCCTTCAAGCTCTAACATGATGTATTTATAAGAAGAGGTCCTAGTTTGCATTTTTTTCAAAACAAACAACTTTTTATTGAAGTATAGTTTGTTTACAATGTTAGTTTCTGGTATATAGCAAAGTGATTCAGTTATATATATATTCTTTTTCAGAATCTTTTCCAAGAAAAGTTATTATGAGATATTGAATATAGTTCTCTGTGCCATACAGTAAGTCCTTGTTATTGATCTCATTTTTATATAGTAGTTTGTATCTGTTAATCCCAAACTCTTAATTTATCCCTTTCTCCCCTTCCCCTTTGGTAACCATAAGTTTGTTTTCTATGTCTGTGAATCTGTTTCTGTTTTGTAAATAAGTTCATTTGTACTGTTTTTTAGATTCCACATATAAATGATATCATATGGTATTTGTCTTTCTCTGTCTGACTTACTTCAGTTAGTATGACAATCTGTAGGTCCATCCATGTTGCTGCAAATGGCATTATTTCATTCTTTTTTAATGGCTGAGTAATATTCCACTGTGTATATGTGTGTGTGTGTGTGTGTGTGTGTGTGTGTGTGTATCACATCTTCTTTATCCATTCATCTCCTAGTTTGCATTTAAAAAAATTGAACACTATATTTTTGCATAAACTAACATAATAAAACTTTGCCAAATATTTACAAAAGATAAAATACAAATAGAGGAAAGAAGAGGGGGTCAGGAGTCTGCTCTGGTCTCTATTTTTTTTTTTGATATTAGCGAAGGTGATGATATGTTTATACTTGTGCTAAGAACATCAATCTTCCCACATCCTCAGCTTTTGCTCTGAAGACTTCCTAACCTCCTGGGCTTAATTAAAACTTGGTTCTACCTTGACTCTACTACCTGCCCATCCACCACCTAGACTCAGAGCTGAGTGTGGAGGGGGTTCCCCTTACTCCCCATGACTATGTTTAGATAATTTCTCCTCCATCCCAGACCATACATCCAGCTTCCAATCGCACATGTAGGTTTTTTACAGGTATAGCAAAATCAGCTGTTCCCAATGCCCATCTGTCTCATCCCACTGTGGAATCTACCTGTGTCCTATGTTCACTGTCTCAGAGGACAATGCCCCAAGTTGCAATTGCCCAAGACAAAACCTGGGAACCATACTTGGCCCCTCCCAACTCACCACATTCAGGCAAATTCAAATTCTGCTGATTCTACCAGATAAATATACCTCCAGTCTGTTTGCTGCTCTCCAAACCGATGGCTCATATTGTGTCCGGTCACTGTCATTTCTTTCATGACCTGGGGCCATAGCATCCCTCACCTTTAGACTTGGACCCTCCTAGTCTATGTATCTGCTTGGTGACAATCTCATGCAAGGGAGTTTTTTCTTTTAGCATCCATACTGCTTTCATAATAGAAATTGAACATCAGGACAACCAAAAGATCTGCTCACAGTAACACAACTCTTGGGTGTTAGAACTAGAGATTCTGACTCCTTACTAGGGTTCCATTAACTTCTGGATGGCCCTTCTGCAGGTCTTGAGATGTGTGCATCTCCTAAGGATAAACAGTGCAAAACCGAGGCCTTACCACAGGATAAAATTATAGGAGGCTCTCAACTTTTAAACACTAATATTCAGCTGCTCAAAGGACAAATTCTGAATCATAATAACAATATTTAGATGCCATTAGTCTACAGTGCTGTGACGTTTTGAGAACCATAACTTCATTGTGTATAGCTTGTTTCCACTTTCCAATTTTTATTTTATTATCATTACAAATCATGCTTGTTGTTTAAGGACTTTAATTTTCAAATTGCTACTGAGTTATTCTTTTGTCAGTTATAATGATCAGTTGCCCATGAAGTCAAATAAAAAGAAATTACAATCAATGAAAGAACATAGTAAATATCTTCATTATTCTTGGCTACACTTTTCCCAGGTCAGAATTATTTCACATATGACAGAACATTAACCAAAGTGAAAATATGTATGTTGCCCCACATACAGGGACCTGCCCATTTTTGCAAGGGCATTGGCTACTGCTCACATTCTAAGGTCAGTGAAAAGTAATCTCATGTTTCACCTGATTTAAACTGGAGAGAGTAAACAAAACAATGGAATGAGTAGTGGGGCATTTTGAGATATGCAGGTTTTGGAGGGGACTTATTGAGCCAACTTCAAAGGGCAGAGATTACAGAAACTAGTTTTTACTTATCCAGGGTTTTATTCATTCTGTGTAACTCAAGTTCATTGTAACTTGATCTATGTTCAGTATTTTTAAAAATCAAAGTATGTTGTCATTTTGGCCTATTTTTAACGTCCCCCTCCCTTTAAAATTTAGAAAATATCTGCGTCCGTATTGGATCTCTGTGCGAGGTTAGCAAATGCAGTGAGAAATTGGGCTTCATTAAAATTTAAAACTTCTGCTTTGTAAAGAACACTTTTAAAAGAATGAAAAGGTAAGTCACTGACTGGGAGAAAATCTTTGCAAAGCACATATATGATAAAGAGCTGGTATCCAAAATGTATAGACATCCCTAAAATCTCAACAGTAAGAAAAACAATTTGATTTAAAAAAATGAGCAGAAGGTCTGAACAGACACTTCACCAAAGAAGATAAACGTATGAGGAGATGATCAACACCATATGTCATTTAGGGAACTGTAAATTAAAACAACGAGTTGCCACTACATAACTATTAGAAATGGCCAAAATCCAAAAAACTGACAACACCAAATGCTGGTGAGGATGTGGAGCAACAGGAACTCTAATTCATTGATGGCAGTAATGCAAAATGGTACAGCCTCTTTGGAAGACATTTTGACAGTTTCTAACAAAGCTAAACATACTCTTACCACATGATTCAGAAATCAAGTTCCTTCGTATTTACTCAAAGGAGTTGAAAACTTATGTCCACATAAAAACCTGTATGTAGATATTTATAGCAACTTTATTCATAATTGCCAAAACTTGGAAGCAACCAAGATGTTCTTCAATAGGTAATTGTATAAATAAACTGTCATCTATCTGGACAATAGAATATCATTCAGTGATAAAAGGAACTATCAAGCCACAAAGACAGAGGGGCCTTAAATGCATATTGCTGTTAAAGAAGCCAATCTAAAAATACTACATGACTACAACTGTATGACATTCTGGAAAAGGACAAACTATGGAAACAGAAGAAGGATCAGTGGTTGCTAGGGATTCAAGGGGAGGGAGGGAGAGATGAATAGGCAGAGTACAGAGGATTTTAGGACAGTGAAACTCATCTGTATGATACTGTAATGGTAGATACATGGTATTCATTATACATTATCAAACCCATAGACTGTACAACACAAACAATGAACCCTATGTAAACTTTGGACTTCAGTTAGTAATGATGTGTCAGTAATGCATCAATTGTAAGAAATGTATCACATTAATGCAACATGTTAATAATAGGGGGAATTGTATGAATGTGTGTGTGTGTGTGTGTGTGTGTGTGTGTGTGTGTGTATGTGTAGGAGGAGGAGGAGGAGGGGGTAGATGGAAACTCTGTATTTTCTATTCAATTTTCTGTAAACCTAAAAAGGAAGTGTGTGAAATTACATTTCTTCAGAAGATACATTATGAAATTTTGAATATTATATATTGTTTCCTTTGTAAAACAACTTTGCTGAGGTATAATTGGTATACAAAGAATGGCACATATTTAGTATATACAATTTTGTGAGTTTGGACCCATGCAAACACCTGCAATACCATCACACGGTCAAGATAATAGACATCCAACACTTCCCAATTTCCTTGTGTCCCATTTTTTTTCTTTGTGGTTAGAACACTTAACATGAGATCTGTCTAGCGCCTTCATAAATATTGAAGTGCACAGAACTGTATAATTAACAATTATAGGCACACTGTTGTACAGCAGATCTCTAGAACTAATTCATCTAGCATGACTGAAACTTTATATCTATTGAACAACTCCTCATTTAATATCCAAAATATATAAGATGTTTAATATCTCCTCATAGAATGGGAGAAAATATTTGCAAACCATATATCTGACAGGCATTTTTTTCTAGACCCTTTAAAAGTTCTTGTTGTGTAGAGTTGATTAATTGATTGAGTAAAAAATTTGACTGAAAGGGCAAAAAAGTTAGGCCATCACACATTTCTGTAAACTCACAAAGATAGCAGAGACTTGCTACTTATTTCAATCTTGCCCTCTTGTATGATTCAATATCAAAATATAAATTGAACTGATAATTTTAGTTAGCTTAGGAAAGTGAAGATAGAAGTTTGGAATGATTATGATTGGTAGAGTAACAAAATAATTTGGGGTCCAGTTTTGGTTCAACTAAATTGCCATTTCAAATCAATTTCCTGGTTTCATTTTAATTGAGTTTGATTCACCACATGCAGTTTTCACCATATGCACTTTGCAGTGCACCGGGTAAATTCCAAAAGAAGCCAGCACATTTCAGCTGATATAGTTCAAGTTCAGTTGAAACTTAACACAGTAGAAGCCTTTTTCCTTTTCATGAAAGTTTTTCATGCCTGAATGTACTTTGTGTAATTAGCCAACTGTTTGGAAATTGTCATCTAACTTTCACTTATTTTAATGAAATTTAAAAATCCAAATAATCTGCTTTTGTGTGTCTTCTCAGTCTTCTTAAATTTTTCTTAATGCTTCTTAGGTTTCTCTGATAATTTTCCTTTTTAAATCCAGAGCAGGATTTCTATGTTTGTTAGTAACTGAATTGGAGCTGCTTAAGGAAATGAGAATATCAGGAGAGTTTGTATGTATAACCTCGTGTTTTATTTCATTAATTATCAAAAATTAATGATAAATTTATAAGATGGTATAACACTGGGGGTTTTTTTCCTTTTAATATAGGACACCTGGTTTCTTCATAATGAATGTATGGTTATTGTGAGTTACACGTTTTTGGTTGTTGTTCTCTGAAGAATATCATATAATATTTTTATCAGCATATTTACCCATCAATTTACTCAAATAAAAGAATTCCAAAATGTCATACGTCATGTATGTCATGTAGTTTAAAGAACTTGAAGATCTCACAATCCATGCCTGATAAAACTTGTGTGGAAAAATTACCCCATACACAAACAGAAACGATCTGATAAAATCAAGTTGTTTTCGCAAGCCGTTAGCACAAATGTGAACCTTTGAATCAAAATCATTGACACTTTTTACATGACTCAATTTTTTTTTACTTCAAGTGGAAAGAGAATTTTTAATGTTTGGAACTAAAAACTGAACATGTACACATATGTGGAACTGTTAGTGTTTCTTTAAGCTATGAAGAATCTCCCCACATTTGAAAAAGGTCATTTTGTTTTCATTCACACTTTCATTAATGTGTTCTCATTATAGAAACATCCTATGTTTCCACTCATATAAAATTAAATATGTATGCATATATAGTTATATTAACCCAGATGAGGGTTAATATTCCATTTTAAAGGAACTTTTAATACACTTCTTAGAAGGATTGGCAATTTTCAGGAACAATTACAACATAACGCAAATCAATCAGGGTGATACACCACATCAACAAAAGAAAAGACAAAAACCACATGATCATCTCAATAGATGTGGAAAAAGCATTTGATAAAATTCAAGATCCATTCATGATAAAAAGTCTTACCAAAGTTGGTACAGAGGGGACATATCTCAACATAATAAAAGCTGTTTATGACAAACCCACAGCCAACATAATACTCAACAGTGAAAAGCTGAAATGCTTAAGCTTTGAATGAATTCAAAATGCTAGACTTCACAATTCAAGTGTAAGCCTAAAAGTCAGCACATCCACTAGGGGGCAGAAGCGCACCAGGAACGCTCACAAGCAGACCAGCCCTGGAACACAGGGTGATGCCCCCAGGAGAAGATGCTGATGCTCCCAGGGAGGACATTGCTGGCCTGTGACTGTCTCCAGCTATGCCCTCTGTGGGCTCACCCACCTGCTCTCCTTTGTGGCAACAGGGCTCATCTGCAGGGTGCCTGGGAGAGCGAGGCCCTCAGCTTCCAGCCAACAGGGCTTTCTCGGAGAGAAGCTGAGATGCCTCAGTATTTGAGCTCTTGTACCACTAGTGCCCTGGTGAGTTAAAAGACCCTGAGTCTCCTTGAGGGTCCCTCTTTTGTTGATATTAGCTGCACAACTGAAGTGTTTGAATTTTACTCAGTCATTTAAGGAAGGCAAAGAAACAAAGGGATGACAAGTTGCTTTTGTTTGTAATACTTTGAAATAGCAGGGGAAAAACAGACAAGGACATACGTTCCTTTTAAGAGAACACAAAGACTGTATTCATCTCTTTCTCTCATTGAAAATACTCTTTACATGTAAGACAAGAAACCACACTGAAATAGTGGTTTGTATCCTTGGCATTAGGGAGAGAATGGTGATTAGTTTAAAGTCGGAGTTGCTGCCAAGCTACAGACTAACTTGGGATAACTTGTCTAGAAGTCAGCATAGATAAAAGAAGTGACCATCCCTAAAGCAGGACTCTTACTATGATGTGCATGGGGATCCCCTGGGGATCTTGCTGAAATGCAGATTCTGAATGAGTAGATGTGCCCATGATTAAGCTATATTTCAGAGCCAGGTATTCAGACAACCTCAGGAGAGAGAAAATAGTCCCATCGTGTGCTTGCTGGGTGAAGAAGCAGGCTTTGTTTTCCTTTTAGGTCCTGGAAGTTAACTGCAGAGTGTAAGGCTTGCTAGTGTATGTACAACCTGCAAGGATTCTTTCAGAACCCTACGTTGTCCCATTGTGTATTGTTGGCAAGCACTCAGGTGTCGCTCTCAAGAGTGACAGTTCAAAAAAAGCAGCAGACTCACAGATCTAGAGAACAAACTAGTGGTCACCCATGGGGAGAGGGAAGGGAGGAGGGGCAATGTAGGGGCAGGGATGGAGAGGTACAAACTATTAGGTATAAAATAAGCTACAAGGATATATATTGTCCAACGTGGGGAAATACAGCCAATATTTTATGATAATTATAAATTGAGTATAATATTCAAAAATTGTGAATCACTATATTGTACACTAGTAACTTATACAATATTGTACATCAACTATACTTCAATTAAAAAAAAGAATGACAGTTCAAAGCGGAGAGAAAGCTGATCTTTTTCTCTGAGCCTCCTTTTAGCTGCTAGCATGCTACTCAGTGCATCTCAACCAGTTCCCTGAAGGAACTGGTTAACTTCAGGGAGAATGAATGAGGGCATGCTAATGAAGAACAATTTCCATTGGCTGGACCTCTACTATGTGCTGGGTGCTTTGTTGAGGACTCTAGATATATCATTTTTAACCCTTTGAGGGAAAATTTGTTAACTCTGTTGTAAAGTTAGTGGGACCAAGACTTGGAGATCATAAATAACATGCCAATGTTCCATAGTTTATAAGGGTCAGAGTTTGTGTCACTTCAGAAAATGATATCCTTGGATATCGTTAAGAATATTAAGGATTTCCATCCCAGCAATGATCTTGTGTCAGTTGCAGTGGCACAGGCGCTGTGATGTCAACGTTGGAGCTGTAACAGGATTGCTGACAAGCAACCATAATGTCTTGCATCCCTGTACTGTATCATTGTCCCTAGCGTTGTGCTCCCCCCACAGTGTGGGAGCTTCCCCAGGCTCCCGCTGCTCTTGGCTTGCATGGTACACTGAATCCCCATGCAGAGATGGAGTGGCCGTGGCGAGCATTTGCTTCCTCAGCTGTTCTCTTGGCTCTTCCATTGCCTCTTGTCCTCTGCTGGCCCCTGGCAAGTGAGCGTGGTGTGCAGACAGGCAGTGTATCTTCAAAGGCAGCAAACACCAAGTCATTTGAAAGTTCATCTATCTCTAGAGCATGGTTGCAGCAACCATTGTGATGATTCCACCAAAATCGTAACAGAGTTTCTTCTTTCCTGTTATTTAAACTCTACCAGATCTGCCCTTACTTACACCCTAGGGCAGTGTTTTCCACACCAGAAGTGCTGTGAAAACCCTAGTGGGCCATGAAGTCACATGACCAGCATTTCCTTTTTTGAAAAAAAAATGAAATGCACTGGAATAGAATTTGAGAATATCAGAGAGCATTCTGCGCAGTGTTATTTCATGGAACTTTTGCTCCATGAATATGTTTCTATGTGGGGCCTGCACTCATTTCCTGTTGCTCCTGCAACAAATTGCCAAACTCTTTAAGGCTTAAAATAACACAGATTTATTACCTTTTAGTTCTGTAGTTAGAACTCTCATTGTGCTAAAATCAAGGTGTCTGCTGGCTTTTTCCTACTGGGGCTGCAGAGAGAGTCCAGATCCAGGCCTTTCCCAGCTCAGGAGGACGCTAACTTTCCTTGGTTTATGCCCACCCCCCCATTCAGAGAGCAAAGGTGGATTGAGTCCCTTTCACAGCACATCACTCTGACTTTCTTGTCTGGTCTGCCTCCTTCTACTTTTAAGGCCTCTGTGATCACAATGGGCGCACGTAGCACATGGGTAACCCAGAGTGGGCGCCTTGTCTCAAAGTCAATTGATTAGAAGCTTATTTCCCCTTTGACCTTTAACTAACATATTCAAAGTCCTGAATATTCAGATGTAGACTTTTTTTGGGGGGCCATTATGCTACCTTCTACAGGGCTACAATGTAAAAGGGTTTGAAAAATACAGCCTGATGATCAATTTTTCTGCCTCAAACATAGCAGGTGGCCTTGAAGTGCTTACCTGTAGTGGTAGATCAGGTTCAAGTTCATGCCTCCCACCTCTTTGATCCTCAATCTGAGGACTATTTTTGGTTTCTACTAACCTGGCCGTGGCCAATCCACTCAGAAGCCTGACTATTGGCCGTAACTCTCCACTTTCTATCTATTCTTTTCCTAAGAACACTTAGGATGATACTGTCACATGGAACACGGAGGTCAAATCAGCATTGTCTTTAAACAAAAAGTCAAGGAGGAAATGAAACAAGGCTACTCTTTTCATAAAAGTAAATCCAAACTCTTGCTCCTGAGACCCTTCCATCTCTCTGTGAATGTTCTTTTCATCTCCATCCATGAGGTTATGGACCCTTCTCACACTTGCACACCCCTTTACATCATGCACTCAAGGGTCATCAGCTTTGAGAATCCCTGTCACTCTATGAGATAAGCAGGGGTTATCAGCCATGGATTTCAGTTGGGAAAAAACAAGATATTAAGTTATTTGAATAAGGTAGACATACCAATGTAGAAAAGTGTGTAAACATTTTGAGTTAACTTGTATTCATTGAGTACTTATTTTGGTCTCAGCTGGGTGCCAAGTGCTATGGGAATATGCAAGTAGATGCCATGGTACCAGTCTCATGGAATTTATAATCTTGTTTGGCAGGTAAGATGTGCGTGTGTGTACTCGTGCCTGTGTGCACGTGTGTGTGTATGGGTACATGGACATGTGAAGGTGTGTGTGTGTACGTGTGTGGATGAGTGCGTGCATGTGTGCGTTTGCAAGTATGTGTAAGCACACGTGTATGTATTTGTGCGTGTGCACATGTTAATGTGTGCCCGTGTCAGTGTGCGTGCATGCATGTAACTGAGCGTCAGTGGTAGAAGCATACTCAGGCATGGACATGCAGCTTTGAATCAAACTGACTTCTCCTCAGTTTCTCTTTCAAGGATGTCCTCTTCTCTAACTTGCTTTGAACACGGCCTGTTTAAACTTTGCAGAAAATCATACCACAGCCTAGTTAGAAGCTGAAACACTAACAGGATTTCTGATTGGCCAGTTAATTAAAACTTATCAAGGGAGACTTTAAGTCCTTTGCTCTTTTTGACTTTTCTGTTTCCTCTTGGAAGAGTCAAAAAGGGAAAAATGTGGACTGCAGGAAGAAAAGAGTAAGCAAACTCTGCTTGGGATGCAAACTTTATTGCAAAGAGTGCCTGCACGATGGTGAGAAGGTGGGATGCTAGAGAGGAGGGTGGGGGGTAATGCGGCCCCGGGGGAGGGGGTGAAGGGCTGGGAAGATCACTTGGATTTGCGGGATAGAGAAACGGGAGCCGCAGGAGGTTGCTGGCTGAGAGCATTTTCATCTAAATATTACATCATATGAGCTCTTTCTCCTCCGTCTTCACGGGAGCGGCTGCCGTGGTCCATGCCCTGGAGCTACACACCCTCCAGATGGTCGGTCGTCTGGATCAAGGCTCAGGTAGCCTGGCTCGAGGGCATTGCTCCAAAAGATCAAGTCGTGCTCGTGGCAGACGGGCCCCTAGAGGATGAGGCTGCCCCAAGCTGGAGTGGGGTGGAGACTCTGACACCCTGGAAGTAGCCGACTGCATTGGTTAGGTCCATGGTTCCCTGGCCCGGGCTGGGAAAGGAAGAGGTCAGACTCCCAGGGTGGCCAAACAGGAGAAAAGAAGAGCGTCCAGGCCAAAAGGCGAATGCAGAGCCAGCGCTTTGTCAATGTGGTGCCCACCTTTGGCAAGAAGGAAGTCCCCAATGCCAACTCTTAAGTCCTTTGTAATCCTGGCTTTCTCTAATAAAGCCACTTAGCTCCATCAAAAAAATAAAATATTACATCACATGGATATTGGAGAAGACTTTTCACTAATTTAATAGAATCACTTTTTTAGCATATGTTTTCTTCTTGGTGTCCTAACCAAAAAGGAATGAGAAGATTCTACTTCCTGTTTAATGTATATATAAGTACAATTCCTTCACAAATGAATATATGTATATAATATATGTACTTACATTTAACCAAGAATAAAACCATTTGGAAACTAAAGTTTTTAAAAATATGAATTCCTTGTGTTGCCTGCAGAACAAGCTCAGAGTTCTATCCTGAGGACATGATATTTTAAGATCTTTTCCAGATCTAAAATATGCCAAGCTCGGATAATGTTAAAAAGAGGCAAGAGCCTGACATCTTTACTGAGTGATACTCTTTAACAAGAGGCTATTGAAGATCATGCCTAAAAGCTGAAGGAAAATCCTCCTGGTGATTTCAACGAATTAGAACACATTAAAGAAAATTTATTTTAGTCAAGTATAGGTGATTTACAATGTTGTGTTAATTTCTGCTGTACAGCAAAGTGATTCAGTCATACACGTATATATACATTATTTTTCATATTCTTTTCCATTATGGTTTAACCACACGATATTGCATAGAGTTCCCTGTGCTATACAGGAGGATTTGTTGTTTATCTATCCTGTATATAATAGTTTGCATCTGCTAACCCCAAACTCCCAGTTCATCCCTCCTCCACCCCGCCCTTGGCAACCACAAGTCTGTTCTCTATGTCTGTGTCTGTTTCTGTTTTGTAGATAAGTAGAACACATTTTTAATTGAGCTCTTATTCTGTGCCAGGCTTTATGTTAAGAGCTGGGTGGGCAGGAAGGAGGAGGAGGAAGAGGTTAGATGTAAAGATGCAAATGCTTGGCATGTAAAAGGCACATAATAAATATCCACTGGACAAGACCCTGCAGTGGATTGACTCATTTTGTGGGGGAGAGGAAGGGGAGGCACTAGGGAGACATACACAGAAATAAGTGGAGATAGATAGAGACTAGATCAGTGGTTCTCAACATTTGCCTGCACATTGGAATCACCTGGGAACTTAAAAACAATACTAATGATCAGATGCCACCCTGAGTGAGTCTGATTTACTGGTTTGAAGGCAAAGAAAAGAGGAGGGAAAACCATGCCCGAGGTCCCAGGAACTTGGAAGAACAAGGCAGTTGGAGAAGTTGGAGAAGGATGAGTGATTTGGAGTAGGTAAAGTGCAGGGTGAGATGATCTTAGCCAGAAGATGGAACTTCTGGAAAGAAGATAGACAGGCGAGGGGCTTCCCTGGTGGTGCAGTGGTTAAGAATCCCCCTGCCAGTGCAGGGGACACGGGTTCGAGCTCTGGTCCGGGAGGATCCCACATGTCGGGGAGCAACTGAGCCTGTGTGCCACAGCTACTGAGCCTGCACTCTAGAGCCCGTGCTCCTCAAAGAGAGAGGCCACCGCAGTGAGAGGCCTGTGCACCACAACGAAGGGTAGCTCCGGCTCGCCACAACTAGAGAAAGCCCACATGCAGCAATGAAGACCCAACTCAGCCAGAAATAAATAAATAAATAAATAAATAAAAATTTTTTTAAAAAGATAGGCAGATAGAGTTCAGCTTCTGAATGACCTGGGTTGCCATTGTAATGAGATGGATTTTCTTCTGCAGCCATTGGAGAGCCAAGGAAGAATTGTAAGGAAGGGACATCAGGAGATATGTACTTTGGAATGGTAGTGCTGGAATGGGTGGGGTTCATGGTTGGGGAGGGACAGACACCATTGCCAGGAGGCTATTGCATTGGTCCAGGTGAATAAAAGCTTTGGCACTGGGAATGGAGATGGAAAGCCACATTCCGTAAACCCTTCTGGGACAGACTCACACTGTCCTGCTAACCAACTGGCTGCGGTTGACAAGGAAAAAAAGAGGATCCCAAGAAAGCACTAAATTTTCCAGACTATGCTTTCAAATATAAAGATTCCTTTTTAACATCAACTAAGAAACTTCAGGCATCCACATCCTAGTAATTACAGTTTTAGTATCTGTTGATTGAGAAAATCAGAATAATTGGCAAGCTTGCTCCAGCTGGGGTGGGGTGTGTGTGTGTGTGTGTGTGTGTGTGTGTGTGTGTGTGTGTCCTGCTCTGCCTTCTTGAGACTGGATCTTTTTTATTGGCATTTCTGAGTTATGGCACTCTCTTCAGCAAGGTTCCTTAACAACATGGTTCCTCCTACAGAAGGCTCCTCACATTTGTGTGTGGTTTTCATACGTTTGTCTCTTAGAGAGCACTTACTCCTTATTTGTGGTCCTCTCACTTATCATCAACCATTATTCCTATTTTTCTGTCACTGGGCACCAAGTGACAGAAAGGATTTGTTTTTGGTCTATGTCTTTCTTTAAAAAAATAGTACGTGTTCATTGTAAACACTTATAAAAGGTAGAAGAGTTGAAGAAGAATTATTCATATCAGACCTCTCTCATACTGTTAGCATCTTAGTTTCAAGTATGCCTTTGGTTCATGCCTATATTTATTAGTAAAGTTTAGAGATGGCTTCCAAAAGGATTTTTATTCTCCCTCTCTATTTTTTCTCTTAACCTTGGATTATGATAATTTCTCCACATGATTATATTTGTTAATGAGGTATTATTCCAATAAATCGATTAATAATTTTTTGACTAATGCACCTTTGTTGGACTTTATTTTTTTTCACTTTTACAAATAATGCTACACTGAGAACATTGCATGTAAATCTTGCAAAGTCTGATTCCCTTAAGACAGCTACTTAAAAGGGGGATTACTGGGTTAAGGTATGTTTCTTTTTGAAGATCTTTTATATAGATTGCTAAATTCCTTTTCAAAGATTTTGAGCACATTGACTGAGTGTTAGAATATATTTTTCTTATCTTCATAATAAATTTTTAAAAATACATCTTTATTGGAGTATAATTGCTTTACAATGTTGCCTCTAGGTCCATCACCTCACTACAAATAACTCAATTTTGTTCCTTTTTATGGCTGAGTAATATTCCATTGTATATATGTGCCACATCTTCTTTATCCATTCATCTGTTGATGGACACTTAGGCTGCTTCCATGTCCTGGCGATTGTAAATAGTGCTGCAATGAACATTGTGGTACATGTTTCTTTTTGAATTATGGTTTTCTCAGGGTATATGCTCAGTAGTGGGAATGCTGGGTAATATGGTAGTTCTATTTTTAGTTTTTTAAGGAATCTCCATACTGTTCTCCATAGTGGCTGTATCAATTTACATTCCGACCAACAGTGCAGGAAGGTTCCCTTTTCTCCACTCCCTCTCCAGCATTTATCATTTTAGATTTTTATATGATGGCCATTTTGACTGGTGTGACATGATACCTCATTGTGGGTTTTTTTTTTAACATCTTTATTGAAATATAATTGATTTACAATGTTGCGTTAGTTTCTGCTGTATAACAAAGTGAATCAGCTATATGTATACATATATCCCCATATCCCCTCCCTCTTGCATCTCCCTCCTACCCTCCCTATCCCACCCCTCTAGGTGGTCACAAGCACTGAGCTGATCTCCCTGTGCTATGCAGCTGCTTCCCACTAGCTATCTATTTTACATTTGGTAGTGTATATATGTCAATGCTACTTTCTCACTTCATCTCAGCTTACCCTTCCCCCTCCCTGTGTCCTCAAGTACATTCTCTACGTCTGCATCCTTTTTCCTGTCCTGTCCTTAGGTTCATCAGAAACAGTTTTGTTTTTTAGATTCCATATATATGTGTTAGCATATGGTATTTGTTTTTCTCTTTCTGACTTACTTCACTCTGTATGACAGACTCTAGGTCCATCCACCTCACTACAAATAATTCACATTTGTTTCTTTTTATGGCTGAGTAATATTCCATTGTATATATGTGCCACATCTTCTTTGTCCATTCATCTGTCGATGGACAATTAGGTTGCTTCCATGTCCTGGCTGTTGTACATGTCTGTCTGTACCTGGCCTGGTACATGTCTCTTTTTGAATTATGGTTTTCTCAGGGTATATGCCCAGTAGTGGGATTGTTGGGTCATATGGTAGTTCTATTTTTAGTTTTTTAAGGACTCTCCATACTGTTCTCCATAGTGGCTGTATCAATTTATATTCCCACCAACAGTGCAAGAGAGTTCCCTTTTCTCCACACCCTCTCCAGCATTTATTGTTTGTGGATTTTTTGATCATGGCCATTCTGACTGGTATTAGGTGTGAGGTGATACCTCATTGTAGTTTTGATTTGCATTTCTCGAATGATTAATGATATTGAGCATTCTTTCATGTGTTTGTTGGCAGTCTGTATATCTTTCTTAGAGAAATGTCTATTTAGATATTCTGCCCATTTTTGGATTGGGTTGTTTGTTTTTTTGATATTGAGCTGATGAGCTGCTTGTATATTTTGGAGATTAATCCTTTGTCAGTTGCTTTGTTTGCAAATATTTTCTCCTATTCTGAGGGTTGTCTTTTCATCTTGTTTATGATTTCCTTCGCTGTGCAAAAGCTTTTAAGTTTCATTAGGTCCCATTTGTTTATTTTTGTTTTTATTTCCCTTACTCTAGGAGGTGGGTCAAAAATGATCTTGCTGTGATTTATGTCATAGAATGTTCTGCCTATATTTTCCTCTAAGAGTTTTATAGTGTCTGGCCTTACATTTAGGTCTTTAATCCATTTTGAGTTTATTTTTATGTATGGTGTTAGGGAGTGTTCTAATTTCATTCTTTTACATGGAGCTGTCCAGTTTTCCCAGTACCACTATTTGAAGAGGGCTGTCTTTTCTCCATTGTATATTCTTGCCTCCTTTATCAAAGATAAGGTGACCATATGTGTGTGGGTTTATCTCTGGGCTTTCTCTCCTGTTCCATTGATCTATATTTCTGTTTTTGTGCCAGTACCATACTGTCTTGATTACTGTAGCTTTGTAGTATAGTCTGAAGTCAGGGAGTCTGATTCCTCCAGCTCCATTTTTCTTTCTCAAGATTGCTTTGGCTATTCAGGGTCTTTTGTGTTTCCATACAAATTGTGAAATTTTTTGTTCTAGTTCTGTGAAAAATGCCATTGGTAGTTTGATAGGGATTGCATTGAATCTGTAGATTGCTTTGGGTAGTAGAGTCATTTTCACAATGTTGATTCTTCCAATCCAAGAGCATGGTATATCTCTCCATACGTTTGTATTGTCTTTAATTTCTTTCATCAGTGTTTGTAGTGTTCTGCATATAGGTCTTTCTCTCCTTAGGTAGGTTTATTCCTAGGTATTTTTTTCTCTTCGTTGTAATGGTAAGTGGGAGTGTTTCCTTAATTTCTCTTTTTGATTTTTTCTTTTTAGTATATAGGAATGCAAGAGATTTCTGTGCATTAACTTTGTATCCTGCTACTTTACCAAATTCATTGATTAGCTCTAGTAGTTTTCTGGTGGCATCTTTAGGATTATCTATGTATAGTATCATGTCATCTGTAAACAGTGACAGTTTTACTTCTTCTTTTCCGATTTGAATTCCTTTTGTTTCTTTTTCTTCTCTGATTGCTGTTGCTAAAACTCCCAAAAGTATGTTGAATAATAGTGGTGAGAGTGGGCACCCTTGTGTTGTTCCTGATCTTAGAGGAAATGGTTTCAGTTTTTTACCATTGAGAATGATGTTGGCTGTGGGTTTGTCATATATAGCCTTTATTATGTTGACGTAGGTTCCCTCTAAGCCTACTTTCTGGAGAATTTTTATCATAAATGGGTGTAAAATTTTGTCAAAAGGTTTTTCTGCATCTACTGAGATGACCATATGGTTTTTCACCTTCAATTTGTTAATATGGTGTATCACATTGATTGATTTACATTTACAGAAGAATCCTTGCATTCCTGGGATAAACCCCACTTGATCATGGTGTATGATCCTTTTAATGTGCTGTTGGATTCTGTTTGCTAGTATTTTGTTGAGGATTTTTGCATCTATGTTCATCAGTGATATTGGCCTGTAGTTTTCTTTCTTTGTGACATCTTTGTCTGGTTTTGGTATCAGGGTGATGGTGGCCTTGTAGAATGAGTTTGCGAGTGTTCCTCCCTCTGCTATATTTTGGAAGAGTTTGAGAAGGATAGGTGTTAGCTCTTCTCTAAATGTTTGATAGAATTCTCTCATGAAGCCATCTGGTCCTGGGCTTTTGTTTGTTGGAAGATTTTTACTCACAATTTCAATTTCAGTGTTTGTGATTTGTCTGTTCATATTTTCTATTTCTTCCTGGTTCAGTCTTGGAAGGTTGTGCTTTTCTAAGAATTTGTCCATTTCTTCCAGGTTGTCCATTTTATTGGCATATAGTTGCTTGTAGTAATCTCTCATGATCCTTTGTATTTCTGCAGTGCCAGTTGTTACTTCTCCTTTTTCATTTCTAATTCTGTTGATTTGAGTCTTCTCCCTTTTTTTCCTGATGAGTCTGGTCAATGTTTTATCAATTTTGTTTATCTTCTCAAAGAACCAACTTTTAGTTTTATTGATCTTTGCTATTGTTTCCTTTATTTCTTTTTCATTTATTCCTGATCTGATCTTTATGATTTCTTTCCTTCTGCTAACTTTGGAGGTTTTTTTGTTCTTCTTTCTGTAATTGCTTTAGGTGTAAGTTTAGGTTGTTTATTTGAGATGTTTTTTGTTTCTTTAGGTAGGATTTTATTGCTATAAAATTCCCTCTTTGAACTGCTTTTGCTGCATCCCATAGGTTTGGGGTTGTCATGTTTTCATTGCCATTTGTTTCCAGGTATTTTTTGATTTCCTATTTGATTTCTTCAGTGATCTCATGGTTGTTTAGAAACATATTGTTTAGCTTTCATGTGTTTGTAATTTTTTACAGTTTTTTTCCTGTAATTGGTATCTAGTCTCATAATGTTGTTGTTGGAAAAGGTGCTTGATATGATTTCAATTTTCTTAAATTTAACGAGGCTTGATTTGTGAGCCAGGATGTGATCTATCCCAGAGAATATTCCGTGTGCACTTGAGAAGAAAGTGTATTATGCTGGTTTTGGATGGAATGTCTTTTAAATGTCAGTTAAGTCCGTGTGGACGAATGTGTCATTTCATGCTTGTGTTTCTTTATTTATTTTCATTTTGCATGACCTCTTCCCATTGGTGTAAGTGGGATGTTAAATTCCCCTACTATTATTATGTTACTGTCGATTTCCCCTTTTATGGCTGTTAGCATTTGCCTTATGTATTGAGATGCTCCTATGTTGGGTGCATAAATATTTAAAATTGTTATAGCTTCTTCTTGGACTGATCCCTAATCATTATGTAGTGTCCTTCCTTGTCTCTTGTAATAGTCTTTATTTTAAAGTCTATTTTGTCTGATATGGGTATTGTTACTCCAGCTTTCTTTTAATTTCCATTGCATGGAATATATTTTTCCGTCCCCTCACTTTCAGTCTGTATGTGTCCCTAGGTCTGAAGTGGGTCTCTTGTAGACTGCATATGTACAGATCTTGTTTTTGCATTCATTCAGCCAGTCTGTGTCTTTTGTTTGGAGCATTTAATCCATTCACATTTAAGGTAATTATCAAAATGTATATTCTTATTTCCATTTTCTTAATTGTTTTGGGTTTGTTTTTATAGGTCATTTTTTTTTTTCTTGTGTTTCCCACTTAGAGAAGTTCTTTTAGCATTTGTTGTAGAGCTGGTTTGGTGGGGCAGATCCATAATGTTTTATAATGGTAATCAAAGTTTCTTCTGACCTACACTGAAATTGTTTTAAGCAAGAAAGATTAATCCAAAAAAGTACATCTATGCTGAGAAAGCCATGGGAAAAAGCAACCATGGGAAGAAAACATGAATAGGCTATTATATAGCCTGGTAAATGGATACAGCAGATTCTTATATTTTTATATTAATGAAGGGAATCACTGACAAATATTTTTTAAGAAGTAGAGTTTATTAACTCAGTGGCCCTTCAGTAGGTTTGCCCCATGATTTTGGGTGGCAAGGAATCTTACTTACTGAGTAAGGAATGATCATTTTTGTTGGCAGAACATAATTGATCATCCAGATAACTTGGGCCCAGGTAATATCCTTCTTTGAAAGATAATTCAAATCAACCTATACATTTCTTGGGAAGCCTTGAACATTTGTGAAGCTAACAAGTGTCTGGATCTGGTTTATTTAATCTAAGACACAAACAATGCATCTGGCAGATGTCCTCATGCTGTGCCTGCTGTTCTGACCACAGAGGAGCTTTCCCATCATGAGTTGTGCTGGACACACTTCGAACCATTTATATCATGTATCTGGCATCCATAATTCATCTCTCTGGCCACACATGTTTTGTAATGATAGGACAATAGAAATATGGCTCTAGTCTTTGTACCTTTGTTTGCAACCTTCTTTTCTCCCTGGGAATATTTGCTCTAAAGTCATTTTCTCTTATTATGGAAAAACCATGCATGTAGGAGAAAATGAAATCTTATTTTAAAATAAAATTTGCCACCATTCCCCAACAGTCACTTATATCTTGTTCACCCTTTCCAGCTTAAAAATTTCCCAATTTTTTTAATCTTTCTTTCAGGGTTCCAACAAAATCCTCACTGATACCTATAATACCAAAATTCTGATGGTAAGCAAAATTTCTGAGGTGTTTCTCTAATCTGGGAACACAGAGTTTTGTGTATGGCCTCAATCAGTAGTTCCTTATTCAATATGCCTGGAACTATAATTTGAAGGCACCAGAGCTTTTAGAATATCTCCAAACTATTTAGAATGGAAAATTACCACTTAGAAAATAGCAATCCTAAAAACCCACTCTGGACATGTCACCTCCCAAAACAACAGCAATGTTATTCAATATATTGAAGAAGATTTTTCTAAGAGTTTCTAGAATTCAATATTTCTCCTTTTTGAATCTCCAGATTATTATTATTATTATTATTATTTTGCGGTATGCGGGCCTCTCACTGTTGTGGCCTCTCCCATTGTGGAGCACAGGCTCCGGACGCGCAGGCTCAGCGGCCATGGCTCATGGGACTAGCTGCTCTGTAGCATGTGGGATCTTCCTGGACCGGGGCATGAACTCGTGTCCCCTGCAATGGTAGGCGGACTCTCAACCACTGCGCCACCAGGGAAGCCCTTCCCCAGATTATTTTTATCACATCTTTTTATGACACTTAAACTTTTCTTGGGGTATGGGAATTATTTCACTATAGGCTTTATCTCCCAAGGCCGGGCACCATCTGATTCACACCTCTGCTTAGCCTTCTGTAACTGAACACAAGTTCCTATGCCCAAGGCACAGTGAGGCTGAACAAACTGAAGCGTTGGAGGCTGGATCAGAGAAAGTTTTATTTCAGGGCCATGCAAGGAGATGGGTGGTTGTACCCCTAAAACCTCATACTCCCTGATGGGTTTCAGCAAAGCACTTTTAAATGTAAGGTGAGGGAGGGGTGTGGTTAGTTGTTGCAAAGTTCTTGGTGCAGGAATCCTTTGTTCTTGCATCTGTCCATGTAGGTCAGGTCAGAGAAGACCAGTGTTATTCTCTGTTCTGCAATTTTTTATCTATATATGAACGGAAAAGTGTTAAACCTTTAAAGGTCATAGCCTTGAGAATGGGCTGGCCTGTATATTTCAGGCTATAGGCAACATTCTTTTACAAAAGGTACAGAGCCAGCATGACTAAGCACAGGCAACAGAGCACAAAGGTTAAAGCAAAAGGAACAGATCTAATATGGAGTCAGATTTGTTCTTCCCTATTACATTTCCATGTAGTCTTTGCTCAATTAGTGCAAGGATTGGGGACTTCCTTAATAATACTGATTTATCATTTCTTATCTTTTCAACCTTAAACCAAGAGATAGCCACGCAACTCAGAGGTCCTGAAGGTGCTGTCCCAGGTTAACAGCAGGAGGTATTGACTAAGGATAAAGAGAACATGGATAATTTAGTACAATAATGGCAAAACATTCACTGCTTATGATGAGGAAGAAATCAGCAGAATTGGACATTTTATTTTTACAAAACTCTGAAAGTATTCTTGAAGTCTAGATCTCACATAGCATGAGTGCTTTTTGGGTTGAAGAACCCGTTGGTGGTGGTTGGGGATGAAGTTTCTTCCTTAATTTTTCTCATTACTACACTATTTAAAAAAATCTTTCTTAGTGCCCTCCCATAGTTTTTACCATGTGTGCGTTAAATGTGAAATGGCTTTGTATAAAAGTAACTTTATAAGCGTTATTTGATATTGTTATCCATTTAAAGGTAACTATATTCAAAGACATATAAAGGCTCCCATTTTCTTTCTTTCTGTCAGAGCCACCATGACAGGATGTGGTCCTGCGTCTGAAGTCTTCCCAGCTGGGGACACCTGGGCTGTGAAAGCTGCAGAGAATACAGAGGGCAGGGATGCTGAGGTACAAGCATTGTAGGAGAGAGATTATGGTGTGGTGGAAATATGCCTTATAGTCAGAGAGACTGGGGTAAGTTATTTCACCCCTTTGAGCCTCAGTTTCCTCCCTTGTTGAACGGTGATAACAAAATGTCTCTCATATGCAAGATCATGGGTGTTAAGTCCTGACCTGGTCATACAATGTGCAAGACACAAGGTTTACCATCCTTCTTCCTTAGATGCCTGTGGCCTTTGACTGGGTTTCATTCAGCATATTGCAGTCACCTCCTAAAATGCTGAGTCCTTCAAGGGTAGGGATTGTCTCTGATCTGCTTTCCATCTCCAGTGACCACTTTAGTTCCCAGCAGAAATTTGGAAGCTCTGTAAGTGGCAGTTACACTGAATTACACTCAATTGTGTAAAAGAATCCACAATAATATCAGGCATTTGGAGAAGCTTTGGGAAACTTGGAAAGAAGAACAGAACAATAAAAGCCTGGTCCTATGCCACTGATTAAAACTTATCTGGATAGTTTGGGGCTTAGTCAATACCTGTTGAATGAGTGATATTAAAAAGAACATTTGTAAGTGAGCACCATAAGAAAGGTAAGTGGAATGGAGATTAGGGGACCTAGCTGAGGGCTTGGCATGTGTTGGACACTGAATAAACAGTCACTGAATCCATGAAAAAGTGATTAAGTAAATAGAAGACATACAACTAACTCATGGATGGTAGTTAAGTAAAACATTATTTGGAAGGTAATGAGTGTAGGGCAAGGTGGTAACCATTTGTATGTCACCTGCATTGTGTGTGTGTGTGTGTGTGTGTGTGTGTGTGTGTGTGCACGTATAACAGGGAGAGAGAGGTTGGGGGTGGGGAAGGAAGGAAAGAGGAGGGAAGGGATGTCCAGATGAACCATTGAGGGGATTGAGTGATTTATCAGGCTGAGTTTCCTTTCATTGCTGTTAAACATGAATTCAGGTTATTGAAGGAGGTTGGTAGTCTCAGAGACAAAGGGAGAATTCTCACCTGACTCAGACAGTGAGATACAAAGCTATCTTGGTGGACAGAGGAAGAGACTGCCCCTTGTTCTTGCTAGCATCTCTTGTGAGCCCAGCTGCTTGCAGACAGTATTGCTCACCAGTGTAAATTAAGAGAAAGGAGAAAAGCTTATTTGATTTTTAAAGCAATCAAATGAACAGAGCTTTTATTTTGCACCTGAGGTTTGTGAGTCATCTGTAAGTATTTCCAGTGTTTTTCCTGCACAAGCCTGCAGTTATCAAATCTTGCAACAGGCTCTGAATGGTTCTCTTGAGGACTGCAGCAGAGAGGAGTGGCTGCTGCCTCCTGGCTAAGAGAAAGACACTCTTCGCCCTGCTGCTGCTCTAGGCGATTCCAACAACTACCGGGGTCCGGGCAGAATTGCCAGCAGCCAACACTGCTGCCAATAAGCCCAGAGATGCCCCTCACCCTTCTTCTACTGCCACGAATCCTTGGCTCAGGGCTAAGAACTTGATTCTCCTGTCTAAGAACTGGGAGATGAGAGGATTCTATTACTATGTCCAGGGAGGAGGTGGTTAGAGAATCGGAGGTCTTCAGGTGTTTAGGGGGGCTGTGGAGGTTCACTTGGTCCCCAGGCATTGGCATGATGTGGGGAGTCCCTTCCATTCCCCAGCCTCAATGTCTTCATCAGGATTCTTGTAAAATGTACAGCACTTTTCATTGTTCTTGTGAAATGTACAAAGTGGTGTGCATGCTCAGTGTGTATATTTCATACTGTGCAGATTTGGAGGCAGGGGGCAAGGGCATGGGAAGAGGGGAGCCTCCTGGGCTGTGATCAGGAGTTTGGCCTGTTGTGGGGACAATGGGGTGCAGAGTTTATAGGCTCCTCTGCAGGCAGCACATCCTGAAAGGAAGAGACAAGGAGGGATAAACCTACAAGAATGGACTTCTTTCTTTCTCTCTCCAACACCCACTCCCGTCACATCTCCTGTTCCCTTTTGGCTTCTACACAGGCCCATGTCAACTCAGATGCTCGTTGAGATCATGAAGTGTAACCCCCAGGCAGTTATTTCAGGGTTTTTCAAACACCACTCCATTGATTCTAGCCTATTCACATCAGCGGAGATACGGACTTAATACCCCGGGGGAGGATGGCGGGGGTCAGAATGCTAATGGGAAAGGAAGATGAAAACTGCTGGGGCTCGTTTAATTTTGTGTTTGCCAAATGGAAAACATACAAAAGAAAACTGCAATCTAAGCCACACCAAATATCCATAATTGTAAAATAAAGTCCAGATTGAGGACAGAAATTGCCACTTTGAACAATATTATTCTTTCATGCTCCAACACATAAAAGATGCTCCAGAGGTCTTTCATTTCGACCAGAATTATTTAAAGACATGAGAATTCACTTAAAATCACTTAAGTAGGATCCCTGTTGCCTTTGTTTAATTAATACAATATCATTCCCTTGTCAGGTGTATAAATATTAGTCCGTGCCTTGTTCATCACCTTCACATCTTATCTGAATTCACAAACAACTATTGGCGTTGCTGTAGTCCATGTGCTTATCTGGAACTTATTTAGTATTCTCTAGTTGTTTTTTTTTTTTTTTTTTTTTTTTTTTGCGATACGCGGACCTCTCACTGTTGTGGCCTCTGCCGTTGCGGAGCACAGGCTCCGGACGCGCAGGCTCAGAGGCCATGGCTCACGGGCCCAGCCACTCCGCGGCATGTGGGATCTTCCCAGACCGGGTCATGAACCCGTGTCCCATGCATCGGCAGGCAGACTCTCAACCACTGCGCCACCAGGGAAGCCCAGAATTCCCTAGTTTTAACAAGGATATTTAATGTCTGAAATGACTTACCCAAAAGGTGATTAAAAAGTAGTAGGTGGATTTCTAAGATCAAGGAGTTTCAGGACATTTAAAAAATCTGCTACATGGTTGTAAAGTATTTACATGAATTGGCATATTTTTATAAATTATTGTTCCAATATTAATAGAAATGACTAGTGCATATGATACACATGACACGTACATAGTGGTGATAATAAAAACCCTCTTGATTAAACAAAATACCTGTTAAAGTTTTGCCAGTTGTGGTAACAAACAAGTCTCCAGATGTATAATGGGCCAGAGATCACAGAGGTTAAATTCTCACTCACGTAAAGTCTGAAACAGGGAATCTTGATTGGCAGGGAGCTCTCTTCCAAATTTTGATTGGGAACCCAGGTTTCTTCCGTTTGGGGGTTCTCCCCTCTTCAACAGTGGTTTCCCAGGTTGCTGGGCTCATCACCATCAAATCAGTGCAAAGGGAAATAGGAAGGATCACGCACAAGAGTTTTCTCTGGATCAGGAACAATCCATTGGCTAGAACTCAGGCTGTGTCCTTAGGACGATGAGGATGCAGGTTTGATGAAGAGCGAGACAGTTTTTGCCACCTTAGCCCATTGCTAGCACTCAATCAGTTTTGACTACTATTAGTATTATTATTTTGAATGTCAATGTAGGCTTTCATAACATCTTTATATTTCAGGAGATATGAAGGATAAAACATCTTGTGTGTATGAACGTGTGCCAAATTGAGAACCAAGATTGGTAATCTAGATCCCTATTTGTAGGAGAAGTTGAAGAGGACACTCATGATCTGTTCTTTAGACTGAAGTCAAGCTTAAGTTAACTGGATTTTTAAAGTAACTATGAACATTCAGGCCTTGGCTGTATGTTATGGAAAGTATATAGACATGACTGTGTCGATAGGAACTATTAAAGTCAACTTCACAAAGGAAAAGAATGGTGAAATTGTTTCCTTTTCTTGGACATAGTTTGATGGAGATAATCTTCATCAAATACATTCTTTAAGGAATAAAAATGATTCTTAAAATGAGTTAAATAAAGCACTGTCCTTTATTATTCATTTCCTTTAGATACTATAAAAGAAAATGTTACATGTGGGTAGAAATTCCTCATATCTATTTATCTATCTTTCTATCTGGGTATGTATTTATGATCTATGTATGTATCTATGTATCTATCCTCTATGTATGGATGGAGGCATGCATGTATCATCTATGCATGCATGAATGTGTATATGTATGTATGTGTGTTTGTATATATATGCATGTGTGTATATATGTATCTATTATCTATGTATGTGTGTACTGTGTATCTATCTTCTAGGTATGTATGTATGTATGTGTCTATGTATATATACATGTATTTATGTATCTATCTGTCTAAATGAGCCTTACCCAAAAAGATTCATGTACTCAGGTACTTTTTCTTTCAAAGGAGAGCAGCCATTTTGGCATAACTGGAGATTTTGCACTGCAGCTGGAGCAGGAGTCGGCAAACATTTTCTGTAAAATGCCAGGTAGTAACTCTTTCAGGCATAGAAGGTCATCCAGTCTCTGTCAGTTGTAACTACTCAATTGCGCTATTTTAGTGTGATAGTATCTGTAGATAATGTGTAAATAAATCCTTGGGACCATGTTCAATAAAGCTTTATTTACAAACACAGGCAGCAGCCTGGATTTGGTCTGTGAGCCAAGTTTACAGACTTCTTGCTCCAGAAGGTCAGTACTTTCTAAAAAGGTTACATTTGCTAATTTTATGTTAGATGTTTATGACATTTTTGAAGTTGATATCTCTCTACAGAGTTTAGAATTTTACTTCGCTTTGATTTTTCGTGGGAAGCATCACCATGATCTAAGATAACATTGACTAATTCACTATGTCTTTTGTCATCAGCATTAATGAAGCTGTATGTCATCATTGTGTTGGATGCTCTGTTAAACCACAGGCCTGGAAAGGCTACTGGTTACCCAGAGTCAAACTGCCCCATTAAAAGCACTGGGAGAAAGTCTTCAGTGACTGCTAGAGAAGATCCCTTTAAGGTTTTCTTATTAAATTTAGTCTTTAATGAAACTTTATTTTTTAAATTATTAAATTTAATTTTATTTAATATTATAGTTGATTTACTATGTTGTGTTAGTTTCAGGTATACAGAAAAGTGATTCAGTTATACATATATCCATTCTTTTTCAGATTCTTTTCTCATTTAGTCTATTACAGAGTATTGAGTAGAGTTCCCTGTGCCATACAGTAGGTCCTTGTTGATTATCCATTTTATATATAGTAGTGTGTATATGTTAATCCCAAACTCCTAATTTATCCCTCCCCCTTTAATGAAACTTTAGTTGTAATATTTGCTTAATTTTCTTCTCACTGGTAGATGGAATTTAATTTTCTTACTTCAAAAGTCTTTCACTGTAAGACTCCAGGTAGCATCAATCATTTTATTTCATATTTTCAAACTATCTATGAGGGGATTGTTGCTTAAAATATTGTCATCTGCAAGTCGAGTGAAAAAATACAAAACAACCCTGTGCACCCAGCAGAAACCTAGAAAGAGACCTAATTAAATTAAATGATACAGGTGAAAGTAGGCCTACTGCCTAGTGAATTAAGGTGGTGTTATCTGTCACATATGGGAACCATCAGATACAGAGTCTTTAAATAAAGAGATTTGGAATTATGATACCTCTAGAATTCATGTATGTATCACATGTTTTGGAACTAGACCTTAGTCTTACCTTGCAGTGGTGTGGGGGCCTCCTTGTCTCTCCTTGGGTCAGGCCCTTCTCTAGGTGGGGGTGGGGAGAAAGGAAGGGAAAGAATGGTGTCTTTGTTGTAGCCCTTGAGATGCTGGTCCCTGCTTTTTCTTGGACTAACACTAACCAGCCTCTGGTGACTCATGTGTGAAAAGCAAGCACACTCTGGCTCCTCAGCAAGAACTTGCATGATTCTACGACCTCTTCCAACTCCCCATGTAGCATCTGCCCAGGGCAGGCCACCCCAGAGCCTCTGGTGCCTGGGGTTCCCATCAGGAGTTGTGGGATGTCCACTTGACCCATAAGGAACTACACATTCCTTATTTTTCCAAGCAGCCTGAAGACTGTTTCATTGCCAACCCTATCTTAGCCCTATCTTGCTCCAGCTGTCTTCTCCTCCTGCTCAAATAAGCACAGTGGGAAATTGATGAGACCTCTGTGGGAAGCAGACATCCACTGTGAAACGAGGTGCCAGCCTCCTCTTCATGAGGCATCTCCAAACTCTTGCATAGTCTCTCCCTCCCTGGTTGGTGAGAAGTACCTTCCCTTCCCCATGTGTAGATAAAAGAAAGATCCATCAAGAACCACTGATGACTCCTGGGCAGCATGAAAGTCCTACTCGACATCCTGTTTCAGTGTTGGATGAGGTTCATCGTGGTGGTGAAGGATCGAAGTGGATAGATTAGAAATATTTGGGACATGATATTGACAGGACTTGGTGAGTAAATTAGCAGAGTAGATTAGGTATAGGGAGTAAAGGAGATGGGGATGAGACAAGGAGAACCCAAGAGTAGGGCAGGTTGGGGGTTCATTATCACAAATTCAGGTTTTGGTATGTTGCGTTCTACATGCTACCGCAGGCACTGAGATGGAAATATTACACTGGCAACTAGTTACTTGTGCTTCAGAGGCCAGGTCTTGAAGCAGATATGCATCCATGAGTCTTGTGAATAAGGTCTTCTAGGGAGACAGTCTAGGGTGAAAAGAGATGGTCTAGAATTGACCTTGGAGGAGCTCTGACAATTAATATTTGGTGGAAAGGGATAGCATTCCAAGGAGATGGAGAAGAAGCAGTCAGAGGGGTAGAAGGAAAACCAGGAGATGGTTTCCAATGTGGTCAAGATGCTTAAGTCAGAGGGAAGTGCTGGGATCGGGAGTGAGTGGTGGATGGGTGACTTGTGTTTAGCCTAGTTATGCCACTTCCACAGATGCAGGAGGACATTAACTAAGTGGAAATGCAAATGCAAATGGAAGCAGTATGGAACTTGTGGATTTTTCTGGAATGTTCATGCTTCTAAATAAAAATTCATTTCAGCTGTTTGCTTCCCATGTGTGTTATAATCAATTCCAGAGAGATTTCATTTATCATAAAGACAATGATTTATGTATCACAAGGGAAACATTATAAACCGTGGGATAGTCCCATTAAGGAATATACTTTTATCCTTTATAGATTTTTAAAAATCTTTGGGTGTGTGAGTGTGTGTGTGTGTGTGTGATTCTCTTTATAAAGCTAATGTTATCATTTGATTTCTAATAGTGTCTCTTATGGTATGTGCTGGGTTAATGATCAAATATCAAGAAAATGTTTAAATAACTGGTTGAATTATATAAAGCTTATTATAAAGGGAATGGTAAGCAGCTGTTTTCCATTTCTCCTGATAGAAAACAAGAACACAGCTTCATCTCAAGCCATAGAAACTTGGGTAACAGAAGAAAAATGGACTTTTGCCTAGAACAGAATGAACAATGGCGGGTTCCTGGAGTGTAGAATAACACATGGCTTAACAGGACCATGATTTGGGGACTTTCTGGGGCATGTTCTTGGCTTCCATGGCTGTGGACATTGCTACAAGTGGGACTTTCTTTTGAAATACACACAGTTCTTAACTTCTCTGCTTTAAGCATCCATCCACCCTGAAGTTGGCAAAGCTTCTACAGTCTGATACCAATGTACTTTTTAAGCCTTATTTCCCATTTCTCCCCTCGGTTCCCTATTTCAGGAAAACTTCAGTCTCCAAATATGGCCTTTGTGCCACTTTCAGACTTTTCTCTAAATCTTTGGAATATCTGACTCGATGTCATTTCTACCATGGAACCTTCCAGAACACCCAAATAAAATGTGACCTCTCCTTCTTATTGATTTCTTCAGGCTTTCTTGAAATACCATTTATTTGAAGCTTATTCATTCTTTCAATAAATGTTTATTGAGTATCGATGGTGTCAGGCTCTATATTTGTGATGGGTGCTGGGATAAAGCAGTCCTTTCTTTTCTGGAGTTTGCATTCCTGTGGCAGGCCAGTGGTTGATGACTCCATGCTTGGAGACCAGTTTTCCTGGTTTGCATCCTGTTACTCTCGAGCTGTGTCATCTTGTTGAAAGTTTTATATTTCTAGGCATCAGTGTCTCCATCGGAAAACTGGAAATAAATCACAACTACCTGAATTAACCAGACACATGTCTTCACCTTCCTTTCTAACTGGAGCTGTCCTGGTGACATCTTGTCTTCTTCCCCTGGGCATGGAGCCAGGCTGTGGCCACAACGATAGACCTGGGTCCTGCAGAGTGGCTGCTTCTGGTCTAATTGGAGCTGGGATGGACTTTTCAGAGATATAGCAATTAGTTCTCTTCTGCCTCTCTTGAGTATCTCTTGATTTCCTGAAAGCACCCAGCTTGTTACAAAGACGCGGCCAGCTCTGTATCAACGTCCCTCTTATATGTCTCTCTTCCTCCCTGCCACCCTTGCCCTCTTCTTACCCTCCTGCTTCCCTGGCATTGCCCACCTAATACAGGGCTAGTGTATATATTTTGGGCTCAGGCTGTTTTCTAAGGGAAGCTTGGATGAGGATACCACTTCAATGGCTTATTGTGAGGATTTGAAGGGAAGTGCCCAGAACAGTACCTGGCATAGAGTAGATGATAAACGCTAGCTAGTATTCTTGTGGGAAAAGTAAATGAGAAAGGAAGGTCTAGGTTTAGGGAAGGAGGGTTCTCTGAGGATCTTCAGAAGAAAGGCTGTCTAAGCCAAGACCTAAAGATTGGGTGGATGGGACACATACACCAGGTGGATAGGAGATTGGATATGGAGATTGGGATTGACATATACACACTACTATATATAAAATAGATAACTAATAAGAATCTACTGTATAGCACAGGGAACTCTTCTCAATACCCTGTAATGACCTATATGGGAAAAGAGTCTAAAAAAGAGCAGATATATGTATATGTATAACTGATTCACTTTGCTGTACAGCAGAAACTAACATTTTAAATAAACTCTACTCCAATAAAATTTTTTTAAAAAAAGAAAGCCTGAGGATAAGAAAGAGGCTATGTTTGAAATGGATACATTAATAATTAAAATTCATGTCTGCTTTATTCAGTTATGGTTCCTTGTATATTTGCATTTTACAGGACAGTAAAGTTGATCTTTCCCAGTCCTCTTGTAGTTCTGGATAATGACATGTGAAGGTTGACCTGTGTCACTTCTAGCTGAGGCAGGGTCAAGTTCAAACGCTTCCTCTGCCTCAGGGATTAGAGACCACGTGCCCCAGAGGGATGGCATATGAGCAAGAAAGAATCCTTTCTTGAGTTAAGACCTTCAGAATTTGGGGGCCGATTTGTTATTGCAGCATCACCAAGCATATCCTGACTAATACAGCCATGAATCTTCCTGGTCAAAATGATAGCTCCTGGATCAGGGCCATACCTGGGGTGAGACAAGAGAGATGTCCATGGTGCAAGATGAGAGGAGGCACTTACTCTCAGGTTTATGCGAGTAAGTGACATCATGACCCAGGCAGAGTGAGCAGGTGGGAGGTGAGGTCTGAGAAGTGTGGCTTCGAAGACCATTGGATCATCTTTGGATTTGTGGTGAAATTATAGTTTACTCCTTATTTTCTATAAAGTAAGGCAAAGAAATTTAAAAAACCAGAAGACTTCATATAGACATTGAAAACTTGCTTTCATTATTTAAAGCATGGTTGTACTCCCAAAAGTGGCTTCTTTGAGAAGAAAATTATCCTCTGCTTCCACTTTCTAAACAATCCTCACTGGAGATTCCACTTTGTCTGTCATAATATAACAGCACTTCAAACTTCCATTGAGTTATTTTCACCTAAGACTTTCTTATGAGTTAAGTCCATAGTTACAGAAGAACCACTCTACCAGTATAGAGTCATTTCTTGAGGGAGGATGAAAAATAATTTAGCTTAAGCCTAGATTCCTGAATAATATGCTCCTGTTAAACCCTTTTCTTATTTGTTCTAACTCTCTTTTTCACTGTTGTTGAATTTGAAACAACAAATTTTACTGTGTGTGTGGTGGGGTAGTAGTGGGTCACGCCTACACTCTGGGTTAGAATCCAAATGTT